>NC_133757.1:101707477-102400406 GCF_036562045.2 Rhinolophus sinicus
GGAAAGAAGCCAGTAGTCATTTTATCTTACATTTATTTCTTCCTCATATACAGTAATACAGACATTTTTTTTTTCTACCAGCTAAACAAACCTTTTCATCCTTAGGAAAAACAAAATGTCTTTTTATAGGAAATGGTTATTATCCTTATGAAACGTACACACTTATTCAAGAATCAGTAGGAAACAGAGGTGCTGCAAACTTTCTTCGCCTCTTAGTCTACTATACAGTTTATTGTCAAAAAAAGAAATCCATTTACTCACTAACTTCTATCAAAATATCAAAATACCTTCTCACAATATCAGCAGAGCATTTTTCACTTTTTTTCTTTTTTGGCTCGAATGGGAGTTCTAAATGATTTTCAAATATAAATGAGATCCAAACTATCTAAGTACAGATTTCGAAATGCTTGATGTAATTTACCCCAGGAGTGCACATGCAGAGGTTTTTTAGAACTGTGCTCCCCATTGTGACAATCTCTAGATTTCATTTCAGACATGAATGGAGATATTTTTTCATGAAAACCTCCCCCTTTTCCTAGAAACATTAAAAGGTCTGAGGTAGTATAACATCTAATAAGAAGGTAACTCTACCTATAAGTGGAAGAACGGACTAAAGCTTTCTAAATATAAAGATTAGAATGTCATAGTGTGAATTAATAACCACAGTGTTCTAGTCCATTTGGGAAGCATTCTATAAAAATTTGTATTTAAGATAAAAGATAGTTGTCCTTCCTTTAGGAGATCATCTTTATACTTGATTTTTTATTCTTCCTATGGAACTCATAGCATGGCCCATTGTTTCATTATGGATGTCAGCAGACATTCAGTCTGTCCCTGGAAACCACAAGAGTTGGCAGGCAAAAAGAATTTCACCGAAGTCGTATTCCATTATTCTTTGATGTTTACAAATCTGCAATCTTTACAAAAATGCTATCTGAGTTCTAGTCACTTATTTGTGATTGGAATTTTAAAAATTCACTAGCATACACTGGAATTTTAACTTTTAATCATAGGGTTCCTCCTCCCAGTAAAGTGTGTCTATTGTCCGTCATTTATTTAGACGTAATTTCCAACATAGCATATAGTCAAAGTGAATCAATGGAATCGATATTTGAATTTGTGTGTTCCTTGTCATATTCTGTATTGTGCATCATTAGTAATCTTCAGCATCCCCATATGTTCAATACTGCATTTTTGAAGTTTTTAATTAATCTTTTATTTTTTTAGTTACAGTTGACATTCACTGTTATTTTATATTAATTTCAGGTGTACAGCATAGTGGTTAGACATTCGTATAATTTATACAGTGATCTTTCCTATAAGTCTCATACCTACCCAGCACCATACATACTTATTACAATATTATTGACTATATTTCCTATGCTTTACTCTACATCCCCATGTTTATTTTGTAACTACCAATTCGTACTTCTTAATCCCTTCACTTTTTTTATCCAGCCCTGCGAAACCCCTTTTTATCTGGCAACCATCAGCTTGTTCTCTGTATCTATGAGTCTGTTTCTGTTTTGTTTGTTTATTTTGTTCTTTAGATTCCACATGTAAGTAAAATCATATGGTATTTGTCTTTCTCTGCCTGACTTATTTCACTTAGCATGACATTCTCTTGGTCCATCCATGTTGTCACAATGGTTAAGATTTCTTTCTTTTTATGTATGGCCAAGCAATATTCCACTGTATATATGTAGATCTTCAATACCTATTTTAATGAAGTTAAAATAATATTGACTTTTAAAGCTTCATCTTTAATAGTTTGCATAGCTATGGATATTAAATATGAATGGCATTTAAATGTAAAAGACTGTAAAATTGTTTTTTGTAAAACTATTACAAAATGAGCTGTAGTAGGAGAAAAGCACGTAGCCTTAGTACATAGTCTGGACAGAAGTTATGAAGTCAATGAAGGAAAGAACAGAGTGGGTAGAGAAATGAGAGAAAACATGAAAAAGCATTAGGGTTTCATGAACTATGGGAGGAAGAGTATCAAAAGAATTTTGCAGAATGATATTAAATGAGGCTTACCACAATTTGTATTAAAACCACTCAGGTTTTCAGCAAACAACATCCTTAAAGCAAGCTATATTTTTTTCATTATTTATTTTTGTTGTAGTATAAAACATATGACATAAAATCTACCCTCATAACAAACTTTTAAGTATACAGTAGAGAATTGGGAACTATTTACGCATTGTTGTACAGAAAATTTCTAGACCGTTTTCATCTTGTATGACTAAACTCGATCCACATTAAACAACAACTCTCTATTTCCCTCTCCCTCCAGCCCTTGGCAACCACCATTCTATTTTTTGCTTCAATGAGTTTGACTACTTTACATACTTCATGTAAGTGGAATCATAGAGTATCTGTCTTTCTATGATGGGCTTATTTCTATTCGCATAGTATCCTCAGGGTTCATCCATATTATACCACATGACAGGTAAGACAGAAACCTGTCCCCTGGGCAGCCTCCCCCAAACCCAAAACATTGAAACCCCCCTCCAACTTCTCCCTCCCCAGGGGAAGCTGGGAGTTGGAGGTCTTGTCCCACTGTCCTTACCAAACAAAAGGAGAAGGTCTATGACAAGTGATTGTGTGCTAGTTCAAACCTTTGCCTTTGTTCTCGGTGGTCCCCAAACTGGTAGCTTCCTTGTCAGTGCTTATAATCAGGCAAGACAGAAATGAGTTCCTCAGGAAGCCACCCTGAAAAGTCAGAACTTGGACGTCCAGTCCAGTCTTCTCTTTCCCTCTTGTGAGGGAAAGCCAAGAGCTGGATATTTCCTCCTAATTGTACTGCGCTGCACTGGGGGAGGAACTATGGTGAGTGAATGTTATGAATTTTCCTACCTGGCTTACGTAGCTGACTTGGTGTGCAAGAGCCTCTTAATCTGTTTCTGGGTTTCTCACCAGGAGGATTGGTCAGTGATTTGTTGTTGAGCAGTGTCTCTAGTGGGAAGGAGGGTTTGGCGCTTCCTATTCTACCATCTTGCTGATATCTCCCCCCTGGCATTTTCTTTGTTTCTTTAAATGTAATCCTAAATGTCATTGGGACCCTGACATTATTTGGCATTGCTTGATTTTCCTAATTGCCATTTCATTTCTAAAATCTCATTTCTCTGTAAAGATAAGCAGCCACCTTTACTAGCAATGATAATCACTCACTATGATCTGGATCATATGTGCTGGAAACGTAAATTGTAAATTACTTTAGTTTTCCTTCAAATATCGAAAGTCTAGTTAAAGAAGTCCCAAAATTTTGTCAACGATGCTTATGTTTAGTTCAGATTTTAATTCCAGTATATTTAAATGATTGCACAATCCTATTTCTTTTCTCTGCAGAGCTCTGTGTTTATTACCATGGCAACTAGTGTGAGACATCCGATAGAGCCAGTAGAAATGATTCTCTTACATAAACACAATAATAAAGTGAATCGAACACTAAGTCATATGAAGTACATGTACAGGTTTATGCTGAAATTCATCTTCTCTGAGGCACCTAAACAGGAGTTTTAGAAGAGTTTTGAGATGAGAGGCTAATTCCACTTTATATCTCTATTGTTTGAACTTTTTCGGCTAGAATAATTGTCCTCATGATGTGATGATAGTGTGGAAAGGAGCATTTTCTCTTTAATATGGACACTACTAGAAAGCCTAAAGTGATCTCATTAGCGTCAAATGATTCATCCAGTGGATCATGGCAGTTCTCATCTCCCCTTTGTATTGCAAGGATGGTCTGGAAATGAAAGGATCTGATTGAGCGCACACTGACATTTGCTGAGCATGGCCATGGAAAGAAGGGAATGACCAAATTAACATATTTACTGGGAGAGAGGTGACACTTTGGACCATGATCATAATTCAGCAAGTAGACATACCTTTTTCTTTTTCCTTCCGTAGCACTTTGATCATGGGAAACATGATTCCATATAGTCTCTCATACATTTATTCATATTCCTATGAATTTTGGGACTACTGAATGAATTTCAAGGTCTTTAAACGGAATACTAATTTTTAAAGGAAACATTGGCTATGTCTTCCAAGATTTTGACCTTTTCCTAGACTGTTAAACTGGTTACATTTAGCTGAACTTACAGAACACAGGCTCTCCTCGGGGAACTCAGGCTAAATGTATCTTTAACATTTTTAAGACTTTAGTACTGTCCTCAGATGTCTTGTGGAAGAGTGAGAAAATTAAAATGTCGGAGAAAGGAAAACTGCCAGCCAGAGAGGAAATGATTTCAATGTCTCCTGGATCATTTAGAGAACCCTTGGCCATGCTGAGTTGTCAGCTATGCAGATTGCTATGCAATAATCAAGCTCCCAAAAAAAAGTGAAGGAAGAAAAATCTGTAATAGATATGACTAACCATGCCATGAGTGACTTACACTGCATCCATTTAGTGCTATTTATTGCTAATTTATTTACATTCAGCATTTATTTGGTACCTCATATTATAGAAGCCATTTAAATGTTTAGCCATGAGTGAAAAGTCCATAAAGCTTCTAGTTTGATATTAGTAACTTTCTAATATATATATTTAGCTGTATCCACTTCATCTCTAAAATATTTGAAAGATATAATATATATTATATTATATATATTATATATACACATATGCATTCATATATTGAAAACTAGAAGTATATATACTTATATTCATATATACAAAACTAGAAGTATAGATGCATATTTCTGCCTGCATAGAAATAGATGACATATAAGAAACCATGGCAGAGAAACCATTAGCTGTACCAGAAATAATGAAATAAATATGGAGAGCTACCATAAATGAGTGAAAATCTGGTCTATAGAATATCCATAAAGAAGGCATCCTGTATTATTGCTGAACACAAGCAGTAACTAAAACTAAATGTAACTTTAATGAAATCACACTTAATGTAGTTCTAGAGGGAAGATGTTAGGATGGAGCATTTTTATGTGTAATTATATTTCAATTAATGGTTTTATATGTAAATATAAATAGATATGTCTTATGTCACAGTGGGAGTTAAATAAAGCTTGCCAACTTTAAAACTATAAATTATTGTAATTCCTTGGTAATTGTGATTATTATATCATAAATCATATATATGATCACATATGATCATAAATCATATGTATATATAAAAGAAAAATTTCAAACTAGTCCTTTCACGCAGGTAAGGAACATCTGCATTAATACTATTTATCTGTCGTTTACACTATTTGTAAACTGTGAAAAAATCTACGATGCTGTGTAACAACAGTATAGTTTCATGGATTATTATCAGGCCACATGTATCTTCTGAGAATGGAATAATTAACTTCATTAAGTAAGAAGGAATACCTTTATTTTGACAATGTTTTAGAATCTCTTCCTTCCAAAGTCAGCATACCTAAAGTAGATCACTTATTCAGTGGAGACACTCTGTCCCTCATCCTCCCAGAAAAGAGAAGCAGAGGAAATGCATGATTGCAGTGTGGGAGATTTAGGAGAGACGTGAACAAGCACTTTCTATCTGCAAGTTAATAAGTGAGCTTCGTGATTGACAGGCCAATGATAGGTTCATATATAGAAGCCATTTCCTATCCCCCAAATCTAAGTTTCTGTAGGAACACAATGCACACAGGTCTTATAAAATCTTTTTCTACGGAGACTCATCTAAGATCTGCCCTGTTTTACTGAGAAAAGAAATTATCAAAATGTGAAAGTCTAAAAATAGTGGTTTATAATTGACAGCCTAATTCTTTCTTAATTATAGGTACACTACAGTGGCACTATAATTAGGACTGATCAGCAGCTCCGAAGTGAGTCAGACTTGATCATTCACACCATACAAGGATGTACATGGGTTCCATATGCAGAAAACCCTGAAACTGAAGATGCAGGGTCTTTTTCCTCACACCTCTCGGTGGTTCCAAGATCATCCTACATTTAGTTTTCTCTTGCAGAACAAAGCAAATATTTCATTCTCATATTTGTGTTACTGATTATCACTGAAGGAATGTGTAGTTTTTAAGTTAAAACTTTTAAAGCTTAAATTGGAATTCTAAAACGAATACATACTCACGGACTTCACTAAAGCAATATTAATATAACACAGTTTATTATTCAATTATTTAACTGAAATCTGAAAAGAAATTTAGGTTTAAATTGACTAATTGACATCACCTTAGGACAAAACAGATCCCTATAAACTAGATAAAATATTTATCTTATAATTTGATATAAGGTGATTTCTTTCCCCAAAAAGGTATATTTTTAGGACACAGTTAATATTGAGACAGGAAACTAGTTCAGAATTTTGTTATAAACCTGACCATTTACTCTAAATGATCTTAAACAAGTTATTTTTAACTCTTTCACAAGTTATGTATCTTTAAAATTTAGACAATGACCGAACGTCTCAAATCAACTTCTCCAATGACTAAATCCAATGCTTTTGCTGTGATAAAAACAAAGTTAACTTGATAAACTCTGTGATAGAACATTTTAAATAATATAAATAATAAAATCTTAGTCATAACAGCATAAGAAGGAAAAAAGAAAACTATCAATAATGCCAAAATGAACCACATTAGGAAACATAACTGTGGGAACTTTAAATGTTACCAAATGTTAAAAATGGTGAAAGTTCTTTCTTTCACATGTAATTAGCTGCCTTGAGTCTGAAAGTAAGCATAACAGATGGCCAGAGGACAGAGAGTACAATGCGTGGCTTCAGTCTGGCTTCAGCCTACTCCATCTATATCCTTTTTCCTGACAGACTTGGGCACCGTGATAATCAATCTGCCAGTTTTCACCCTGTCTTGAATCCACCTTACAGGAGCCCCAAACGTGCCTAGAGCTAAAGGACAGTTGAAAGAGAGGAAGACGGAGATGTGTGGTGAATGTTAATTTTATAAAAAGAAGCAAGGAGAATTTCCTTTGCAACACTTTCCACTAAAAACTTAGAAATTTGGCTGAACTACTGCTTATAGAAAGACTGAAATATATCCTAGGACTTAAGGGAAAAAAAATATTAATGAAAATCAATTATAGCTTGCTTTTATAATGTCTATGAATTAGCTTTTTCTTAGTCAATACATTTTAAATAGCACTATAAAAAGAAACTTTTTTTTGAAAAGAGAATCTGTTTTTCAATCTCCTATATACTAATGCAAGGAACCATATGTGAAAAGGTTTGATACATGGCAGATATAGTTGGGAAGCCACAGAATCCTAGAAAATATTCTTGGGAATCAGAAGCAAAATTAAGATTGTCTTCACTATTATTATCATGGTACCCAATTATGAAACACTCATACAGTTAAAAAAATTACTTGAAATTACTCATGATTTAGCAGCACCTTTTCATTTAATCTAACTTTAAAAAAACCTTTTGTGTACATCATTTCCCAAATCACAACCATGTTATATAATTCAGTGGAGGAATTAATATGGCAAGCTCCTACTCACTTGGTGATGTGTGCTGTTATGTTAGCTTCCCCTTATTGGTACAAACAGAATAAATAGTGTGGCTTTTAGGTAATTTTGAGCCCATATCCGTCTTTCTCTAGAAAATGAGGAGCTAACTACAAGCTCTAATGCACTGAGACCTGGCCAACCAAAGTTGATTCATCAATAGTTCCTTTGAAAGGTATGTTGACAAGAACTGTGAAGCCCTCCCTGAATTTCTACCATGATAATCCTCTAAAATTACATAAGCAAACATATATGTGACCAAAACAGAGCATGGGGACAGTGAAATAAATCCAGAGACCTTTCTCTTCAAGGAAAAATAGTGTGCAAAAAAAACTCTGTAGGAGTAAAAGAACTCTGCACACTTATAAGCTGCCTGAATTTGGACAAATCTCCAAATTTATCTGAGCTTCAGTTTAATAATGCATAGCCTGCAAACCAAAATCCTTGCCATGGCTATCAGACAGAGATATTGTGAGATTTAAAAAGATAATGTCTGTTTATCAGAGAAACTGCTTTGGGAAGCTATACTAATAAAAACATTCAGTTTGCCTAAACACTCAATATTACTTCTCTATTACTCTAGGGAATGTAAATTCCATAATCCACAAATTATGGCAAAAATCATGATCTCTATGGGATCAATGCACTGAAATACTAGAATACAAGAGTAGCAGCATTCTTCTGACCAGCATCATCTAGCCTTCTCATCTTGCCTACTAGAGAATTTGTATATCTTGGCATCTTGGTGAATCTGGCATATGTTTCTGTCATTGACGTTTTTTAGGTATATTGAAAAGTTACGGGGACGTGAAAGTGCCATAGTTGAGAGTAGTTGGTAGTATTGTTGTCTGAACAAGCTAATGACAATAACTCTCACCAGATGTACACTCACCTGGAAGAGAGTGTCTGGAAACAATTAAGATTATGTTCATCAATCTAAGTAGCACTAAGTAAACCATAGATCTCATTTACTTCAAGAGGGAGGGATACTAGTAAAATATAAAAATAAAATGAAAGCAAACCCTGTTAGAATGCAAATAATAATAAAAAAAGCTTCAAACACACTTCTGATTAAGAACGTGTGCTGTTCTAATTTATTTCAATAGATGCATTGTTATGACCAAGCTAGAACACTGTTATATTAATAATATTAAAACACATGTTCAGAAATGGTGGTCAGCTGTAAATCTGTACTGCAGCATTCAGACCTAGAACTGCACTAAAGTCACAGTAGCTTCTGACAGATTGACCACACTTCTGTGCTTAAATTGCAGTGCCTAACAAAAGCATCAGTTTCATATACTCGCCACACATATCCAGGTTATTATCTTTTATCAATGTCCACCCCCACTGCTTTTTCTCCCATCATCTCTTCAGTCCAACTGAAGTTATTTGGAAAAGAGACCAGAGGCAATGTTAAGATGAGACAGTCTTTAAATTATAATTTATGATTTCAAATGAGAAATGAAGTCCTAATCCTAATTTTGGAGTAAATTGTCCTGGATCTTACTCAAACAAATTCAGATGTGTTAACGATATTTGTGAATTACCAGAGATCCTCATATGTCATATATGTTGACTTAAGACCTAAGTTTATAGTGTATTTCAACATTTTAATAGAATGAGTTCATATGTAGATATAATAGTATAATGAAAGAAAATTATACCAACATCAGGCCATTGGTCTTTTGCTATAAATAAAGATCATAAGGCCACAAATTAAAGGAAAAAAAATACATTTAACAGGCACATTATAATTATCCTACACATTTTAAAAGTTAGAAAGATGAAGGCCTTTGCTAGCTTCTTCTTAGAGGATTTGTCAGAAAATTCATAATTTTCACATAAGAACATCATGTGTTTCCTGACATAGGATTAACATAACTGATTTGAAAGTGAGTTTTCATCTGTACACTGTGTAGGATAGACGGCAATCATATTTAAAATCAAACAAAAAACAACACCCTTTTGCTTTGAAAAATAGTCACGCTAAACTTAACTATACTTTGCTTCAAATGTGTTCCAAAAGGAGAATCAAATTTTATGAAACTAAGATTTTATTGCAGTAGTGTGTTTTACTCCAAAGGACTTAAGAATCACAAAATAGACAGAGATAGAGCTAAGGATAGGGAGAGGGAGGGTAGTGGGATAGAGACAAGTTCATGAACCGAAATAGAGACAGAGATGGAGATTACCTTCACATAGCACCGTTGGCTAGATCATGGGAAGAGGTGAAACGGAGACAAAGTGTACATAGGTTACATTTTAAGAACAAAATCAGAAATTACGAAGAAGAATCTCTTACCCTGAAAAACTCTTTAGTGGAGCCGGAGTCTAATGTTCCATAAGCAATTTCTGTTTGCTTAGAAAGATCCTCAGCACTTTCGATGGGAGACACCATCCTCTCTACAGTCAGGAAGGCAGCTAAGTTAGCCGTGTAGGAGGAGATTATGATCAGGGTAAAGAACCACCACACACCTCCAACAATGCGCCCAGAGAGGGATCTAATAACAAGTATGAAATGGATTTGTAAAGTGAAATGAATGACCTAATAAAAACACAAGTTAGCAGTATTATGCAAATATTGACTTATAGTGGAATATTTAACTTTATATGTTTCAAATGAAACTGAAAATTATTAAACATTCTGGACAAGGAATACAGATTAGTTAGATTTGTTGAGACACCCAGAGGCCAAAACTTAAAATTACTGAGACTCTTTCATTGTTGTAACGCCCAAATCGTTTATGGTATGAAATCCCATAACAAAGCTATTTCAAGAAATGGGCAAATAATCCATCTGGTGCTCATACTACTTTACTCACTCATGGTATAAGCAAGCATAAACAACGGAATCTAAGATCACCCAGCAATACTCAGAACAATGTTGACAAACAAAACCATCATAATAAATGAGTATGCACCATAGAATAGCTTTAAACACTGAAGAACCCCTCCTTTTAATTCAGCCAATGAATTTCCAAAAGCCTCCTAAACAGTCCAATATCTCAATAGTTGTTTTTTTTTTTTGTGTGTGTGTGTTTGTGTGCCAAAACCCAGGTTTTAGATATAGTACAGAATAGAAGATGGAAAAGAAATGATACTACAAACAAAGGTATGACACAAAATATAATTCCTAATGAATAAAAATCTGATGCTTCATGGCATGGACTGCTATCACCCTGTTCCTTTGTTCCTCCTGCTTAAGAAAAAAAGAAAACTCAAGGAAAACAAATTAGACATTTTAACTTTTGCCAAGATATTGATTCCTAGTTTGAAATATAAGATAATATTTCCATAAATTCTTACACAAAAATACTTTTTAAAAGCTGAATAGATTTGCAATAATTTACTTTAAATCCTAGGTAGATAAACATATATATGTAGATACAGAAATATATATATATAGTATTATTTTAAAAATTGGTGGGATTCTACATATAAAGGAATTAGAGAACTATTAACAAACAAATATAGTAATATTTTCTATCATGTTAATAACTCTGCTATGTCTAAAAACTATACTTGCTGTGGTGAAGAAGTAATATTTCTAAACATTTAAATTACAAAAATTGGTCAATTTATGGCCTAAACAAACTTCCTCACAATTAAAGTAAGAAATACAGCTCTTGATGAATCACAGATACTGTATCAAATTAGTGGGTAATATATGTAGAATAAACTCAGTCAAGGGGGGACGCTAATTTAAAAGTATTTTTTTTTAGGTAAAAAAACATCTGTTGCTAAAATAAAGAGAGAGCAAGCAATGAAAACCAAAAGGAATAATATTAAGAGCCCTTATCACAGTCTCCAAGAGATACAAATAATTAAATAAATATGATAGGATGAAAAAAATTAATCACTTCTCACTTATATTTTGAAAAGGATATTAAATACATTTTAAATTTAGGAAATCCCTTGTGTAAATACAGCCACTCTTAAAACATTCACTATTTATTCCACAACAATGGAAGGTATAATTATATGACATGTACCCTCTATTTAAGAGGGTAGATTCAGTACCTGACTGTTCAAATAACTTAAAACAAATCCGATTGCATGGTAATGCTTTTGACATTATACATTATGTGTTAATTTGCAATATATTTGAGAATCATTTTTAAAGTCATTTCTTTCCAGTTGTAAAATAGACATAAGACATGCTTTTTTTGCTCTATTCCAGTACTTAAATCAGATTTAATGAATTCAGTATGCCAATTTATTTAAAGTGTATATCTCAAAAAATTATTGGATATACGTAATTCAAAACAAAATTTTTGAGCAACTTATTATTTACTCGTTAGTGTTTTCAAAGGTTCAATTAATGATTTTGAAACAGTTCCTGAGACATTTTATGCAAAGGGGCAAATTCAATTTTATGTTTATGGTGAAAAAATAGTTTTTCTAATTAAAAAGAAAACTTTCCCCTCTCAGCATCTGTACTAAAAGAGCAAATAAATGAACATATTCTAAGATTGTTTTTTATTTTCTATTTAACAAATATTTTACAGTGTTATTTTGTTTAATTCATTTGAATCCGTTAGAGATATTCGGGGGGGGGAACAGAAGCAAGCAGAGGAATAAAGGTGAATTTTAGAGCATTTTGCTCTCATAATTTCTGTGGTTCTACTCTTCAGAAAATTGTGATAGGATAATCTAAACTTAATTTCAGGCAAGCGACCAACTCTGTTCAATAAACTATTCTAGATTAAAATTTAAATGTATTATATTAATATTAATAATGTAGTTCCATATAATATTTTAAAGAGATGATAAATATCTTTTAAAATATTTAAAGAGCATCTCTAAAGAGATCTGTGCATTTCATGTATCATCATTATTATTATTTTAGATGCTAAGCTGCTCTATTCTTTTCTAAACTGAAGTAACTGTCATTGCATTTTAAATAGACAGTTTGATTCATTTTAAAAATGATTAAATTTGCTAATACTATATAGCATGTTCAATTTTTAAATGCACATATAACATAAAAGATATATGCTTAAAATTTTTAATAAAGTGAATTTTGCCCATATCCTATATATTCTGACAAAAAATATTAATTAATAAAAAGAAAAAAATACACTATCTAAAATATATTTATGTTACCAGAAAATAAAAATTATTATATGTGAAATTGTAGTGAAATCAAAAGCACAGGAAAAAAAATCATGTTTTAGGAAGCAGGCTTGTTGAAAATTAGTTGTGTATGTCCTGGTAGATCCTGGAGTAACATTGTTAAATATGCCCTGTGCTCCAGCCTCCATGTGTAAATATGTTTTCTGCTCCTTGACAAGCGCTGAACACCAAAACAATGACCTTCAGAGCCATGAGGCCTGAGGAGCAGGGCAAGCAAAACTGAAGATCCATCCATGGGAACCCAGGTCAATATACCGACTCCATAATGAACCCCCATACACCTCTCCCTACTTACTCAAAAGGCAGAGCATAGTTCATGTCACCCTAAGATAATTGCCTTCTGTCTCAAGACTAGGTAACGTTATACTTTAGTAGTCTTCTTTCCAAAGATCAATCATTTCATTATTTACGGACCAGAATGTTCTCTGATATCCCAATTCAGTTAATATTTTTCTTCCTTGTTATTAGAAAATTATCTTAATGTGTTTAACTTAAATCAGATGTGTTTAACTAAATGTAGAGATAGAACTATGGCTTTAACACATCTTGTCAGAGGTCATCAGAATTATATATACATAACTATATATGCCATAAAAATACCACTGGTATATTTTTAATTCAGTGTAGTTCCATAGAAAAGCTACAGGAAGTGATTGAATTAAGATTGTTTAGATCCATATAATTCATAAAAATTCACCCTACTATCAGAGAAGTAAGCAGTTGATAATTTATGGATACATCATATATTTTCTTTATCTCTATATTTGGAGTATACAGTAAAGATTGCAAAAGATACAAATTTTTGAGCTTCTCATATAGTTTTTTTTTTAATTAATCACTTATTTTCCCCCGAAGTGCTAAAAAAAATTAACAATTTAATGAAAATAGTTTTAAAAAGTCACCCCTTCTCTATTTATTAAAATATACCATAGAATCAAAGAAGAGTAATCAATCCTAAATTAAAATATGACAATGGATCAATAATCATTTAGGCTTTAAATGTGAAAGCAATCACACTAGAAAAGGTATGATTTATTCTTCTGAAAAACAAACTATGATTGTCATTCTTATTCATGTATATAACGTGAACAAAGGCATATGTGTTTTGTGATATATTCATCATTTCTGAGTGTTCTAGTGCAGGAATTAACATATCATAATGAGAAGAGAAGAGTATGAATATATTCCATGATGTATATAGTGCCATTCAATATGGCACAAGCTTTTATAATGAATTGGCCATTATTATTACACAGCCATGTATTTCTAGATATTCGTAAAATGTTATAACCTCCTTTTAGTCCAGCAACCTAAACTTGAAAAAACACACAAATTTTATAATCTCACCCCCACCATTTCCATGAGCTGATTAATGATGGGTAAATAAAAGAGATGGGATGTGTGCCAATGAAGTTTTGTAAACAAGCTGTTGCTTTTATAGTTAATAAGTAATATTGCCCATTTTCCCATATACAGGTCTGTGTATCAACACACAGATGACTGTAAAATGAGAATATGCAGCAAAAACACGGTACCCCTCCAAGAAGGCATGGAATGATAGAAACCTTATGCATTTTATAGCTCCTCCATGGTGTGTATAATTTCACCAGGGAAATATAAGGTCAACATTCAAAGAACGTTGCTCAAATATTTCACAGACTTATGCCGATTATAAGTATCTGTCCTTAAGAGTCTTAAACTGCTTGGACAGGTAGTCGGCAGCTGGTTACTTCTTTAGAGTGAATTCATAAACACCATGAATGTCCACTTGAGACCTAAAATGCACAAAGTTGAAGCAGGTGAGTAACCAACCTTGGCGAAATATCGCATCCTTGCTGCATAAAGGCACCCAAGGAAAACCAGAGACTATTAAAAATCCCAAATTCATTAGTTGATTCACTACTTTGTGTTTCTCTTCCATCTTCAAACTCCTCAGTGTGCCACTCGTAGGGGCTAAATCTGCTGACCAGGAATAAAACTACACTGACCCCAATGTAGGCAAAAACAATGCACATCCAGATCTCATAGGCTAAAGGATCAAGAAATGAAAACACTCCTGGTTTGGACTTCTGAGGCTTCTTGATCATGATAGATATCCCGAGGCTCATAAAGGGCTTTGAGAAGTCAATCACCTCTTCTCTCACAAGGGTAATAGTTAATGGAGCAATTGCAATATCAGCTTTCTGTAAGGGAAACAGAGGAAAGTAGTACCTGGAGTTATGACCAGAAAGGAATCATGGTTATATTATTGGATCAAAAGGGAAGGGAAGGAAATCAAGAAAATGGCAATAATTATTTCCCTGGTAAAGTCCTAGTAAAGAATAAACAAAAAATATCATTCCCCAATTAACCCTCCTTTTCGTAACGACATAGTACACCCACTTGGCTTGATTACAATAATTCCATCTTTACATCTATGCCTTTGTAGACTTTGAAAAATGCATATGACCCAGATACTACAAGATAGAGGAAATGCCTGTCTCACTTAATCTGCACATTTGCTTCTGACTTCATTCTTAATCTTCAAATGTTCAGAGGGAAATGAGATAGTATTCTTAGAGTAATGCAGGAAACCAACAACCTCAGACATAGGTACTTTTCAGGGAGGGGAGGCATTCTGTCAACAACAGTTCAAATTGAATGACTTTCTATGAGAAGAGTTGTACTCACCCCATATACAAGTTCTCCAACCATCCCATTCCAAATTTTCGTGTCTGCATCCCTGGCCCCATACTTGCCATCCCCAACAATTGTCAACTTGTACTTGAATCCACAATGTTTGGCAATTTCTGCAGCCAAGTCAACACAGTAGCCCTCATAGCGCTCATTGCCTTCGAGCATTTCATGATTTTTCTTCATCATAACATATGGAGATTCCTATATGAAAAGATGGTGCTTTAGTTGATAAAAATAGTTGTGTTAATTATTTATTCTCATTGAATCAAATATTCTGGTTTAATAACTGCCTGTTAGCCAGAGACATCGTAGAATATAAATGGTGAACAATATGAAGGGAAAAAATAAGCATAATTCTTCTGAATAAAGGCCTTCAAATGTCTATCATTGCATTTCATTAACATGGCTTGTCCCTAGCGATACTAAAGTAACCAAGAGACTCAAAAGCAGAAACTGTTGGCATGTCTCCTTGTCATGTCTGTGATTCCTAGGGCTTAGAGAGGCCGCTAACAAGGCCATTCAACATCCATTTTATTCAATTCTGATGCACCACATTCTTTTTCTGGGTTAAGTCTATGCCAACCCCAAGAACTATCATTCACCCAAAACCGTTGAACTTGTTGCAACCTGTCCAAGAACAAGGTTGTTATGGAAATTGGGTTGTTGGCCAGTGATATGCAGAAGATTGAAAGGGTCATTGCCATGGTGCTGTTCTATCCTATCCTGTCAGACTTCAGCTCCCACTTCATCTACGAGATATAATGTCCTAGAATGATATTACAAGTGCAGCTAGATAGTAGCCTCCCCCTGCAAATATAAGAAAGAGGAAGCATGAGAAAATTACTCAACACAGCTCAATACTCTCCACTGAAAAGTGGCATCAAGGATATTTGTGGTCTCAGTGAGAGTTCCTTTCAATGGCATGATGAAGGCAAAATCCTCAAATATCTAGCTGACACTTATTAAGCTATTTCTAAATGCCAACCAGTGCTTTTTATACAAATCCTTATTAGCCTATCTGTATTTTTTGTCAATATTGTTTGAATGATGAATCCCACAAATTACTACTATACATCACTGCTTAGCAAAATAAAATCGTTTTGTCACAGGATTTTGGACTATTAGTCAACCCCATTTCCTCCACTTTATTTCACCAACGGCTTGTCATAATCTACATCTCCCTTCCATCTATCCGAAGCCCAGATGTTGAAGATCCAGTACAATTCTGTCTCATTCAATATACATTTATTTGGTGCTAGCTATGTGCCAACTAATATGTTGAAACTTGGGGTTAAAAGAAGGGAGATCATCTTTGCCTTTAAGGAGTTCATCTTTTATTATGAAGAAAGAGAAATTGGCAACATTATTATAACATGTAATAAATGTAAAGAAAGAATGTACCCAGAATTGTATGGGAATAAAAAGGTGAAGCACCTGAGAAAAATAGGAGATGTGCTCTTTAAGACTTTCCCCAGTTGTTCACCTGTGTTCACAGGTTATGAATTACCTGTCAAACTACAGCCTTGAAGAGACAGGGAGTAGTTTTGAAAGCTTTAGCTAGTGCTCGTATAGTCCTTTTTGGCAGAGTAAATATGCAATAAATGATTCAAACTTTGCAAAAGCAACACTGTGATAGTTATTGTCCTAAAATATAAACAGCAATTCTAGGTGGCAAATATTGTTCATAAGAGAAAAATAAAGTAAAACATAGGCATATGTAGCTAATTACCAAAATTGTAGTGACAACAACAGTCTTATTCTCAAGCCCAGAGGTATCGTTTCCAGAAGGGAGCTCAGTAAGGGTAACAACCATTTTGTCCACTTCACTCCAGTATCCAATCTGAAAAAGGTTACAGAAGGTATGCACTTGGACAAAGACCTCTCTATTAGCAAAGCATTTAATGATTTTCCAACCCATGTCTGAATCTAAAATTACGCCTTTATTAACTAACCTTCTTCTAAATAGAGATGTGTCTTTGATAATATGTGAATCTAATAGGAATAGACAGGGACTATAAAAACAAAGAAACGTAATTCTTAAAAATGCCTTATTTCTTCATGTTCACGTTTCATATTCTCCAAGGATCATTTGTTTGTGAGTGATCCTTTAGAAATACAAATAACGTCCAAACAATGGCATTTTAACCATAACAGTCCAAATTGAACAGTTAACATGCATATTTGCTCCAGCTATACTTTCTCTTCTAGACCATAAACTTGCAGCATTAGTTCTTTTTCTTCTCATTAAATTCTTTTTCTACCTTGGTCCAAAAAAAAAAGGAAAAAAGTATTAACCATTCTATTTGTAGTTATTTAAAGTTAAATTTCAGTGTTACTTACCAGAAATGAATAGATTTGATTTATGAAAACATATTCAAAAAAATATCTGTTTCTGAAAGTTGTTAAACTCTATCTATGGGAATGCATAGCTCCAGGACTCTATGGAAGATGAGGTGATTTTGATGGGTTAGCTAACTACCTCCTCACATAGAACTGTCTTTAAATCACTAATGATTTACCTTCCGGGGCCCATTAGTTTTGAGCTCCATGATGTTAATTGTATAGTTAATTCTTTTTCCATTCTGGTCAAACTTTATATTTCCTGAGAGACCTTCAACCTGAACCTAATGAGGAAATGGGAAAGAAGCACAGTTATAAATTTACTTCAATCAAAGATACAAACTGTACTGATTACTCTCACTGGGCTCAAGTTAAGAAAACTACATTTATAAGGTTTCTTTTCACTCTTCAGCCTACCTTTGTATACTTAGGAAATAATATTCCCTTCACATTAAACATAAACAATAAAACAAGATAACTAATTCAGCAGGGAAAAAAAAAAGTAGCCATTGTTAATTCACATTAATACGCATGTCAAGTGACTGACCTGTTTGAGGGCCCTTTCTATTTCTACACCTTGTCCCCAGGGGACTGCCGGGTTCGCCAGACAGTCTCCCGCGTTTCCCCTCCGGGAGATTTCAATTCTCTGCTTCCGTAGGTTGCGGAAAGCTTCAGTCATCACTTGAACAGCATCATAGGTCAGAGCAGAAGTATACTGAAAAGTATCATGCACATTTCATAAGAATGGGAGAAAATGCAAGGACTCACTGCTCACTGGCCAACAAGACAATCCAGTTGCCCACCATATAATACCACGCCAAGTCCAAGAATTTGGACACAATGTCTGCATCTAGAAACCTAAGATTCTAAGAGAAGTAGTATGGACTATTGGGACTATGGAAGGTGGTCTTGACTCTCAACATTTTCTATGTTCATATCTCAGCTATTTCAGGTGAGACCTTACATAGGTAATAATTGTGTCAATGTTTTTTTGTTGTTGTTTTTAGTTTGTTTGTTTTTTTACAACCAGTTTCTCCTTAGACCGTCATTTTATGGCCTGATGGCCTGATCTGGTGAAGCAGGATGTTATCATATTAATCAATAAATATTTCTCCACTGTCTAATGAGGAACTCATTTCACAATAAGGAAAGAATACTGATTAGTTTCAGGATCCTTAGTCTCTAATCAACCCTAGTGATGCTCATGTAGATAGATCTACAGTGGACTTTTGAGGTTTTTTGTTTTGTTTTTTAACTTCCTCTAGATGATTATGGTAACCAAGTAGAAGAACTACCACAGTTTCTAATTTCTATGCCCCCTTCATGCTTCAATAGTCTATGATAACGTTGGTTCCAAACTTATGATATTCTGAACCCAATAGGACAGCAGGACAGTTACAGGAGCTGGGAACCAAGCAGAAAAAAAACTACATGTGTACTAAGCATTGTCAGTGGCTAGATAAGTATTATTGTGTGCATGTATATATACTACACCTGTCAAACGTATGGTGCTACTGTCAGTAATAATAAATCACATTTTAACATAGAGCCTTTAATGAATGCTAAGGAAATGTCTGTTCTTGAGTATTTTTAAATCTGTAGGTAAGAAAAGTACAGTGAAATTGGGGGGAAATGGAATATCATACTGATTTTGTGACACTCTAAAATTCTTAACCACAAATCCAAAGTGGGCACTCAGTATTGCCAAATAATCCTCCTTTCTTTAGTGACTTAGTTCTTCCACTCTCAAAAATGACTATTTTGTACCTTCTTTTATCTTCTCTAATACCCATATTTCCACACACTTCATTTTCTCTGAATTCTTGCTGGTTATCTTGCCTTACATGTCACTGAGAAAACAGAAACTATCAGACAGAACCTCCTTGTCTTTCAACCATGTAACTTACCTAGCTCCACATTCTCTCGGTTTCCCTCCTGAGTTGATAACACACGAGGTGTTACATGAGGTGACCGTACTCCTACCTCGGGGCAGTCACTATAACAGCGCACTCGTCCAGTCCCTCTGATCTTCTTAAGGACATTGTTTCTGCAATTGCACCCTCAATAGCCTGCATCCGCATCCCCATTTTTTTCTGACTATCAACTCAACTGCTCTTATATCTCCAGCCACAAATAATGGGATAGATGATACATATAGGTAGACAGAGACAGACGGAGACATAGATAGATGACAGTTGTAGATATCATGTTTCCCCGAAAATAAGACCTAGCCGGACAGTCAGCTCTAATGTGTCTTTTAGACCAAAAATTAACATAAGACCCGGTCTTATTTTACTTATAGTAAAATACTTATAGTAAAATAAGGTACTTATAGTAAAATAAGACCGGGTCTTTAATATAATATAATATAATATAATATAATATAATATATAATATAATATAAACCAGGTCTTATATTAATTTTTGCTCCAAAAGACACATTACAATTGACTGTCTGGCTAGGTCTTATTTTTGGGAAAACAGGATAGATAGATAGATAGATAGATAGATAGATAGATAGATAGATATAATAACTGCTTCTTAGGTCTGTATCTCCTTCCATTTTCTATCCTCTTTTTCTGTTTCCTTCATAAGAAAATTTGTTAAAAGGAGTGTTCTAAATTTGCCTTTCCACATCAACCTCCTGCTCTAAGTGATGTCATTCAGCCCATGGCTCCATAAATTGCAGCCATGTGCTCAGACATTACTTCCTCAGAAATGCCCCTCCTGTCCAGCCCATTCCCAGTCACTCTCCTTCCTGGGATCTTGTTCTTCTCTGCATAGTCTCTACCAGTATCTGAGTATCTTGTTCATGTATTCTTGTCTACTTCATCTCTCCTCCCTACTGCAATATTTACTGTAGGGAAGTAGAAAACTTGTTTGACTTGTCTGTCACCACTGAATTCTCAAAGTCTGAGGCAGGGCTGGACAGATTGAGGAGACTTAATAAGAAGGAAGGATGGAAGGAGGGGATAAAAAGGAAGGAAGGAAGGGAGCCAGGGAGGGAGGGAGGGAAAGAGGGAGGGGAAAAGAGGGAAGGGAGGAAAGGGAGGAAAGGAGATCAAAGATCTTGATATGGACTTTGTCTTTATGGAACTCACATTCTCTGCCCGTCCAGTGAAAAGATATATAAACAGAAAATTTCAATATATCTGTTATAGTGTTATGAATTGGTCCAATGGTAGATAGATGTCCGTTTTGTTTGTTTTTTTATATGAGTGATATTCCAACAAGGCAAATGAGAAAATAATTTATGTGGTATGAATTATCCCCTACAGGGATATGGATATTTTTTTAAGCCTCTATTTTTTTTAATGCTAAAAATGGTAGTGTGAGGTTATCATTAATCTTTGCATGAATTGGTTTCGTCGAATCACTTTCATTTTATCATATGAATGAATCAATTTTGATGGGACAGTTGACAGGAAGAAAGAAAAAGAGAAAATGATTTTCAGGCCGTATGAGCTGCCCGCTAAAATTTCTTCTCATGTGCTACCAGTTAAGTGTTGTTGCAGGCTTAAATGTGAGTCTTTCTTTACATATCTAGACTATCCCCTGGATGGTCACACTGGAGTTTCCTACAAATACCTCAGCTAGACAGATCTAAATAAAACCCATTACCATTTATTTCCAAAGTCCGCATTCTTTTTTCCTTCAAACTGTGTATGCAAGAAATTAGCAAAATATAGTGTTTTACAGATCCAATTAGGCAACTTATATTCCGAGATTAGAGATGTAGTTTCTGGGAAACTGTCTTAAGACAATATTCTCAAATCCAGAGAATTTACATACAAAGATATTAATTTCAATATTACTTGTAATATGCAAAAATTAGAAACAACCTAAATTTCTGACACTAAGGGGATATTTAAAAATATGTTTTCTGCCTTGAACAAATTTTATGCAGCCATTAAAAAGTGATACTAATGAAGGTTATGTAACAATATGACTAATACTAATTATTAAATCAATGAAAAACATATTACAACTAATTAAAAAACCTTTTTCTACAAAAAATGAGAGTAATTTAAAAATGGTTATATCTCTTCAACAAAAAAGGGAAAGCAAAACAACAAAATGGTTAGAATAATAGGGAGAAAACATACTCAATTATATTTCTTTCCCAAGTATTCTATAATATCCATATACTATTTAAAAAACTGTATTATATCAAAAGCATTGTTTTAAATCATATCTACTTAAGAAAAAAAACTGGAAAAATAAGAAATATCATATTAGGATTTATCTGCCTCAATTACATGTTCATTTATATTTTCTTAGAGGAAAATTAAAACAGAATAGTTTACTGTTTTATAAAGCAATTACTTCATTATCAATATAAATCTTACAATAAAGTTTAGGTCACTGAATAGGAAACAGAACCTACAATGAATAATTTGGGTATTTTAAAAAAGTATAGCAATCTGTATTAAAAAATTTTAATAGTTAAAAGGCAAAAATCTTCATTGAGTCAGCTTGCTCACATTACTATAGGAAATACTATAAAGCTATCTGCTTAATGTTTTAGATGTTGGGGAAGTACATTAAAAAATAAGATTAGGTTGAATGAACTAAAAGCGTTTAATTCAATGCGGCATGTTATAATTATGATTCAGAGCATGAGCACGCTAAAAAGAAAAATCCTTTCAACCTTTTTTAAATGTTCAAATCTAATCAAGTCTCCAGCCTATTATCATTTTAAATTAAAAGTCACAATCATAGAAACACAATTCTGGGCCAAGAGAAAAATCAACAGCCTCTGTATCCAGAGTTTCATTTTGTTTATGTTCTGCATTTGTGGCTCATTTCTTTTTCAAAACAAATATGTTCACATTTTGATTGGATAGTTAAATATTTCCGTTTTATCCTACCATTCACTAAAGTAGATGTAAATTAATTTTAAGGGAACATGATGACACTGTAACTATCTCCTTCTTTGAAAACAAATGCATCATCTCTGTCCTGATGTTTATGTTCTGTGAAATCCCTCAGCTGAGTTGGAAAATTATATTTCAGTGGGGGGCCATTATGTTTTGCAGTGTTATATCACAATCACATCACATCCATGCTTTAGGAAGAAATCTGGGGAAATGATTTTATGGTCCATTTTTCAAACACACTATTCCATTTTAAATGTGTAATTGTTTTGACTTATTTTTATTTAATGAAATTAAATATGTATTGAAACATTTTTGTTATGCCCAATATTCATCAGACATTATTCAATAATATATTACTGTAATTCTTCATTAATATCAGAAAACATTATTCTGACAGCCAAAAAAAAAAAGAGGGGATGAAAGGAAGTCCTATGTACATTTAGAATTTAATGAATATACAAAGAGGATAAATAGGCTAAAAAAAAAAATATGGGTCATCATAATCATAGCACCTAGTTCTAAACATGTAATCAATTATCAGTGCCATCCTAAAATAGAAAAAAATGTATATATCACTCAAAAAAGAAGTACTACAGTTTAGGTATTATGAAAGAGTTATAAAATTTCCTATGAATGGCTACTTTCCAAATTTTCCTTGACACTTGAAATTGAGTTGAGTACAGTTGAGAAAGCGTTGCATATAGCATCAAAAGACAGGGCTCAACCTGATTTTACCATTTACTTCTTTGTAGCCTTGGGCAGGTTAACTAAAGTATCTGCGTCCAAGGTTTCTTATCAATGAAAGAAGGAGAGCAATGACTTTTCTATTTCATTGTAGTGTTGGAAAGGAAGTGAGGGACAAAGAAAAAATTCATGTTGACCTAGTTCTCTAGGTGCCAAATCTGAGCTGGATAGTTTCCTACTAAGCCCTTTTAAAAACTCTTATGCAACAAATATTTTGTTCCAATTGTATAGGCGAAGAATCCAAGTTATCAATTTATACTTTGTCCAAGGTCACAAAACTATGTGACAAAGATGGGATTTGAATACAGATCTCTGTGTTTCTGGGGTAACCAGGCTGACCAACTGTCCTGGTTTGCCTGGGATTGTTCCCAGTTTTAGAACAAAGTCTGGAGTTGCAGGTAACTCCTCAGTCTCAGGCACACTGGGATGACTGGTGCCCTTGTATAGCAAATACCACATCAAGTGAGTAGGGTTACAGGAAGTAAGACGCTGGGTGAGTTGCAAACTATGCTAAAAATGAAAGTTATTAACCAGCATTTTGCCTTCGTTTTTCCTTTAATATTATATTTCCTGATATAAAACTTGCTTGTCTTTACAATGTTTTGAAAACCACTATCGTGTTTCCCCCAAAATAAGGCCTAGCTGGACAATCAGTTCTCATGCGTCTTTTGGAGCAAAAATTAATATAAGACCCAGTCTTAGTTTACTATAAGACCGGTCTTAATATAATGTAATGTAATGTAATTAATATAATATAATATAATATAATATAATATAATATAATATAATATAATACTGATCTTATATTAAGTTTTGCTCCAAAAGATGCAGGAGAGCTGATTGTCTGGCTAGGTCTTATTTTTGGAGAAACAGGATATTCTGATCTATAAAAATCTGTGATCCAATGAGTTCAGAAAATGATTCTCACATTCATATGTTAAAGGCTCTGAGAAATCCTGAGGTAACATTCCACTATAACTTTGTTTGATTAGCATTGCCCAAACTAATTACCATTTAAAAAATTTCCTTAAAACTAATTACTTCCCATAAAAATAGTGTTCTGTGTAACATACCATAGGGTGTTAAAAGTTTTATGTACTGCCTAAATTTTACATACTCATTTTAAAAATATCATTGATTTTTAGTTAAATAAAAGTATTATAAGTGAATTATATTTCTCTAGAGAATCTTACATAAGAGAACTCTCAGTTTCTTCATTTTACAGAATTATCAACATGGTCAAAAATAATGGGCTCTAGGAAAAATAAGAAAGCCTATGAGAAAACTTTTAGAAGCTTTTCTTATTTTTTTAAGATTCATGTCAATGTCCAAGAATCAACTTAGAGCCACAGGAAAAAGAACGGTATTAAGACACATATTATAAAATTAAACTTAATTCACTTGCCTCAATTTCAAATTCAACTGCAGTCTACCCTCTGGAAAGAGCTATCTGTGATAAGATCATCTTTAATTTCCTAGAAAGCTTTTTCAACGTGCCCTTTGAAACTTCGCAAAGTAACAAAAATCTCCATAAAAGCTCAATATTAGTGAAGCAACAGGAACTCTCATTTATTGCTGGTGGGAATGCAAAATGGTACAACCACTTTGGGAGACAGTTCGGCAGTTTCTTACAAAACTAAACATCCTCTTACCATATGATCCTGCAATTGCACCGGTTGGTATTTCCCCAAAGGAGTTGAAACCATATGTCTACTCAAAAACCAGCACACAGATGTTCACAGCAGCTTTATTCATAATTGTCAAAACTTGGAAGCAACCAGCATGTCTTTCAGTAGGTGAATGGATAAATAAATTGTGTATATAAACAATCAAATATTTTCAGCGCAGAAGGAATGACCTACCAAGCTATGAAACGATGTGAAGGAACTTTAAATGCATATTACTAAATTAAAAAGCCAATCTGAAAAAGCTTCATACCTTAGGATTCCAACATTCTAGAAAAGGCAAAAAAAATGGAGAGAATGAAAAAATCATTTGTTGCTAGGAGTTGGGAGTAGGCGGAGGGATGACTAGGCAGAGCACAGAGGATTTTTAGAGCAGTGAGAATACTCTGTATAAAATTATAATTAATGATGGAAGCATGTTAGTATACATTTGTCCAAACCCATAGAATGTACCATGAGTGAACACCATGAGTGAACCCTAATGTAAATTATGGCCGTTGGGTAACTATAATATGTCAATGTTAACCATCAATTCTAATAAATGTGTCACTCTGAGAAGTGAAGTTGACATATGGGAAATATCTGTACTTTCTGCTCAATTTTGTGTGAACCTAAAACTGCTCTGAAAAAAAGTCTTAATTTAAAAAAAATAATAAAAAAACATCTTTAGTAAGCGCAGAAACTGCATCGTGTTTCCAAGGGTGAAAGGTCAGCTCCATTGGGAAGGAACCAACATTAGCATCCTTTATTATTCTCTATAAATAGTAAAAATAATTTTAAATTTACTATGAAGAAAAACTCTTCATTAAAAAAAAATAGGTTAACAACAACACATTTTTTGCCTAAATTATCCAGTTGGCTATTGACCCAGACAGAAAGTGTTGCTTATGAGCCAAGACTTTTACATCTCGAAATTGTAGATTCACTTAATGATTCAAATTTTCAGATAAAACTAATCAGATTGATCAAGATAGGAAAAACAACAACAACCCTCAAATCAATACATTGTCTGGTTTTGATTCATCCAGAGGGACTTTCTTTAAAGCAGATCTTTTATTTTATTGGTGGCATAAATTCCTTCCCCTGAATCACCCCAATTTCTAGGACTCTTCTAAAACAAGGTAAAAGTTTCTTATTTTTTAATAATCTATGAAAAATAAAACGAACAGTGTCCAGTGTAATTTAAGATTTGATTTCAGTACCTGGAGTTCAGAGATGACTCCCTACAAGCCACTACAATCTTTAAGAGACAGAAGATCTATTTGGAAAGTCATAGATTCAGCAAAAATTTTAAATGTTAGTGTATTTTTTATTGTGTGCTTAAATTAACACTTTACATAATCATGGTGTTAGAGATTTAGGAAAACTCTTAGAGATCACTTATACTTACTCCCTTTACAGAGGAAGAAATGTGGAAATGAGATGAACCCAGATATCCTGCAGTAATGTATTTGTATTTTAAATGGTGTTTTTTATATATACATATGTGTGTGTGTGTATATATATATGTATATTTAAGTATGTACATATATATTTAAATAGTGCAACATTTAAAAAAATATTTTTTTATAAAATATGTAATTTTGTGAATATTAAAATTTTAATTTATGGGTTTATTTCAGTCATATCCACATTTTTTAAACTACAAACAACAAAATATAAGGAACTAAACATGTGAAACCTGTAGGTTCTTGTGTGGCAAAATGCTTTACTATCAGGAGTACAGGATGCCTGTGTGTCAGCTGCGGTTTTGGTCAGTTAAAACATTCAAGAAACAGGACTAATTCTATTAGGTCACCAGGGTAATATTTAATGCACGATGCTAATTACTCGACTGAAAAAGATTATACTATTTTCAGACAGGCCTAATGATTCTCCTAGGATAGCAATTAAGAAAACTTGAGTCTGTGCTTTAAGTCGTTTGCTGAGGAAAATGAGATTCTTATAAGAAAGCTATTATTTAAATGCCACGCAAATGTCAGTCATGTATTATTGTTAAATTCAACACCAGCAAGAAACAGCAGACACAAAAGTTGAACTAAGGTTTAAGCTGTTGGTATGACAAGGTTGAATGCATAGTTCTATCTTGTAAGTTGTTGCAGACACCAAAAACACTGAAAATGTATCTAAAGATAGAAATATTTGTAAATTATTTTTGAGATAGTGACAAATCATTTCTGTAATCTGTTTCTTTTTGGAAAAAAAAAAAAAAGGAATGTAAAATGCCAATTTTTTAAGTGCAGGTGCCATGTTGGTTCAGATCTGATTACTACAGTCATTTTACACTTCATCAAGTAAAATAACACTACTTTTCTGCCATGGCTGAATAAAAGAACATTGAAACTAAATTTCATAGCAATGATAATTACTTATTTCTTTTTCAGTGGTTAGATATTTTCAAAGTGTTTATTTATATTCTTCATTTCATCACTCTTCATTTCAACAAATACCTATTAGGTGCCTACTCTGTGCAACCCACTGTATGAGATTTAGGGGCAATAAGATACAAATAATGGAGACTGCCTTTCGGATTCTTGTTTTTAATCCATAAATAATGTCAACTGAATTTGTATCAATGGATTGTAAATGAATGGTTATGATTTTTGCAATTATTATTTATTTTACCAATAAAAAAATTGAAAGAACTGGCCAATGCAACAAATACATTTATTACCCTCCACCCTTGTGCCACATTTCAAACTACCATCATCTGTTGTCTAGATTGTTTGCGATATCTTACTAAAAGCTCCTCTGCCACCACGTACTCGCCCTGCAATCTGTTGTCACCAGGGCAGGCACAGTAACCTTCCCGTATCAAATCCATGAGCATTGCCCTCCTCTAGTAGTTCCAATTGCTCTCAAAATAACACACACACAAAATTCCTTAGGCACACGAGGTCTGGATCCTGCATGTTTCTAAAGTATTAGTTCTGAGAATTCCTCAAAACATCTCTGTTCAACCTCTTGCCTTATGGAAATGTTTATATTTTCCTTGCACTGGGGACTTTTACAGATCTTATTTCCTCTATGTGGAGCCATTGTCCCTTCTTTATCCTAATTCCCACTTCTCCTTCAAGGTCAAAATTCCATATTGCTTCTTTTAAGATGGTTTTTATTTCCAGAATTTGGATAGGAGCTTCTAGGAGAAGCTAGCACAGTCCCTTTGTTTCCCTCTATTTGTTCATTGAGAAAGCCTTTATTAAATAGCTGCTGTGTACCGGGCCTTATTCTAGGAGCTCAGGATCCATCAGTGAACAAACAACAATTAAAAAAAAAAAAATCCCTGCCCTCATGGCACTTACTTTCAAGCAGGAGGAGAAAGACAGTGAACAATGCAATGAATAGATTAATTAAAAATAGAGTACAGTAGAAGGCAATAATGAGAAAAACATGGAGCAGAGAAAGGGCAATGGGACATACCCTAATGGGTGGAGAGATTGCAATTTTCAATAGAGAGCTTACCATTGGCTTCCTGGAGAAGACAGAATTTGAACAAAGACCTAAAGAGTGAAGAAGCTTAGCCATGCAGATATATAAGAGGAGAATAGTTCAGAAGAGGAAATAGCCAGCACAGAGACCTTAAAGTGAGAAGGTGACTTTCGTTCTTAAGGAACAGCAGTAAGGCCCAGTGGGCTGAAGCAGAGTGAGCAAGGAGGATAGTGCCAAGAAAGGAGGTCCCATGTGACTGGGTGAAAGAATATTTAGGGCCTTACAGGCCAGTGGGATGACTTAGACTTTCACCTCAGGTGAAACAGAGGGCCACTGAAGGACTGGAGCTTAACAGTGACTTAATCTAATTTATGTTTTAAAAGGCCCCCGAATGTGGAAGATAGAGGGGCAAATGTGGAAGTAGGGAAACCAGTTTAGGAGATCATTTCAATAATCCTGGCAGAGATCATGGCTAGATTTAGGGAGGTTGCAGAAGATGTGGTAAGAAATGAAGCAGAGCTGATAGGATCCTTGACAGATAGGATGTTGGGTACCAGGGATAGAGAAGAGTCAAAGACATTTGCAAGTTTCTGGTCCAACAGACAACTGAAAAGATGGAGTTACTATCAACTGAGATGGAAAGACTGTAGAAGGAATAGTTCGCAGGGGCTACACTTTGAGTCTCCCTGACTCTGTCATGCCGTCGCACCGCTTCGATGAGTCTCTATAAGTGTTGTTCTCTTCCAAACGCCCTCCCATATTTCTCCTCCTGCCCAAGCATATGCTAAGCCCCGCCCAGGTATCCCACCTCTAGAAAGCCTTCCTTAACATCTCTTTTTCCACACTATCCTAATCATATGCAGTGGCCTGGCACATTTTACATGCATCATTCTCTATTTGTTCATTTTCATGTTTGCCTCCTACATTAGACTGCAGATTATCAAAGGCAGGGATATATATATATATATTTGTAATTCCTGGCCCTCTAGTCCATGAGCAATACATATCTGTGTTAAGATGAACTCCTACCCTCAGCAGATTTTCAGTAATTTTGATCAAGCTTCAAAGGCCATACACAATATGTCTCCTATTGGCTCCTATGCTTCCAAAGCTTTGCTAAGTCCTTGTAAATGTTGTTTAATCTTCACAGCAACTTGGGAATTAATAGCCACTACTGCATTATGGAGATGAGAATGCTGAGCAGAGGGTCAAACAGTAAATCAGAGCCGACGTTTTCACTTATAAGTCTATGTTCTTTGCAGCACCCAACAATGAAGGGCCATCACAACCTCTCTGAAACTTGGCATAAGCAGCCAAAAGGAAGGCACTGTGGAGGAAAATGCTACAGTGAGAAGGGAGCAAAGAAATGTCACCAGGGAGGCTTTCAACAGAGGAAAATCTGGTTCTGGGTTTTGGCAAAAATGTTAACAGAATGTGTTGCCAAGATTTCTCATACCCCAAATTCACTTTGCGTTTTCATGCATGACACATGAACTTGAATAATATGACTTCCATGAGAAAAAAAATCATCTCCTTTTGCTTTCATACTCCTCACTGAGGGCAGCAGTGGGAGGCAACAAGATGACTAACAGAGTATTCAAAAGGAGCATTTTGGTTCCATTTGAGGATGAATGTCACATATGCTCTTCATCCGTGGACTTAAATGGCATCATCTCTGAATGGATGGAAGCCTGCAATTCTACAGAATGGGCTCAGCAGTCAGACCGCTAGGGAGTGCAGGTAGAGACATACATTGACTCGGCCTGAAAGACCAGGTGTGTGTTTGCCTTCTCTGTAGCCTGTTATGTGACAGTATTCCCAGAAACCCACAATGCTGCTATAGACAGTATGAATGCTGAATGTCAATCAAGGTCACCAAACAAGTAGTCACCTAGTTTTGAGAAAAAAGAAATAACTCTGAATCTGACTTAAGATTAATAAGATCTATTTACACACCTAAAAGGAGAAAACTTCAAAGCTTCAAATCCTTATCTAGAGCCAGTCTCATAGCCAGACACAAATTTAAGGCTAAATATCTATATCTTTCTTTTCCATTATGTGCAGAAAAACAAAACAATACCAAACCTCTCCATGATGTATAAACTTAACTGTGAGAGCAACTGAAATAACACTGTTCCCGACTATTCATATGCAATCTGCTTTATAATACACACATGAACAAACAAAATCACTACACATTTGAAAAGGTATTGCAACTCTCGCTCTTAATTATCATAAGTCTAGTTTCACAGAGCGAACATCATCTCTCCCCACTCACTCATTGATCCACTCTTCGCCAGGTTTTATTCTTATTGCTGCTCTCAGTAAGGTCACCAGGAGAAAAGAGAGAGAGAGAGAGAGAGAGAGAGAGAGAGAGAGAGAGAGAGAAATACCTTCCTATCAACAGCAGAAATATTTACTATTTGGAGGTAAATATATGCATGTATGCATATGCAGAATAAAATACATTGGATAAACAAGTGAAGACCTCAATGTGTCCAAACCATGGAAAATAAGAGATGAGTCTGGTTATTACTTATACCAAAGCAGTGCATCACACTTAGCATTCAAAGATTCTTCATTTTATTGCATAAAGTGTTACATTTATTTTTTTAATTACTGAAACAAATTGAGATTTTTGTCTTCTTCTTAAGGTGTCCCAAGGAACAGGCTACTAGCCAGCAGTGCAATATAGATAGATATTGAAACAGATGCAGATATTGACAGATAGAGACATACCTTAATTGTAGTTGTGTGTGCGCCGGGGTATTCTTTTTCTTCAAGTGTTGACCATCTTTCTATAAATTTAGATACCAGAGAATCATCATAATCCACGATCTGAAATCCAGAGACATTTGCGCCTCCAAACTGAATTTTCAATAGGTCTCCGTCAGTAAATCCCTACACAGAAAATACATTTATGTCAAATAGAACTTAATGTTTACCAAGTAACTCTATACCCTGTGGTTTTCAAAGAACACAGAAATAAAAATCCTATAATAAATGTTTCATGAATTCATCAGTCAAAACTCTTCACCATCATTTAGCATCATCTTGGCATCATAGTGGTTCTTCAATCAATGGTCGTTAATTGTTGTAGTACATAAAGAGTACCCATTTTATTGAGAAATCTCCCATGGATAAGGTCCAGGTTTCATTTATTGAATCTACAGAGCGCCACCACGTGGTTATAGCTACTTAATAACAAACAAGCTACTTCTCCAAGAGCTCTAACATCGTGAGCCAGTTATTACTACTATTTAAATGGTTCATTGTCTCACATAAACATCTTTTAAATGGGAATGGAAATTACTTAATGTGTAGGGATTTCTGAGAAAACTGAAAGAACTTCACATTACGCACAAAACTTAATTTTTGATAAAATATATTAAATTTGAAAAATCAATTTCTCTTGCATTATTAGAATGAATTAGGTCACTACTAAAACTATCATATGGTGCTTCCATTGATTTCAGATATTTTGCTGTTGCAAATTATATCTCAATTTGAGAGTACATTCTCTCAAAGATGAAATCACATTTAGTAAGCCACATTATAAATATTTTCACCTTATACACTTATTCCTTATTGCACGTAGGATTGAATGTATCCTGAATCCAAAATATAGAAGAAACTTTGCTTTGTGTTGATATTTTAAAATGTGTTTTAATATTATTTGTGTGGAGAAGAATAGTTACTTTATTCTTAGTTCCTAATTTCATTTTTTAATCAAAATAATGCCAATAGTGCAAAAGGTATATAACAAAAATCATAAATTTTTGCTGTGCCCCACCCATGTTCTAGTTAAGCTGCTTCAAAATAATCAATTTCAATATTTATTTTTCATGTATTTTCTTCCATACTTCTGCATGACACATTTTTTTGCTGTTCTTTCTTAATTTATCCATTTTAGATATTTTTGTTGAGTTGTTGCTTATACCGGATGATTATGTAATTCATTTACCTAACAAACCATGCATCTTCTCACGCACTTTAATGTTGACTCTTTTCACATTTATAATTCTGTTACTCGGAGCAAGGCCAAATAGTGTGCTAGGATTGCATTTTCTTTCTTGAATAGTTTTTCATTCTAATGTTAACAATTGCTTCATTGTTTTTTGCTACTATAGCTTTCTATATACCTATCCTTAGTTTTTTCCAGTTGGGTCATGAAAACTTCATGTTTATAAGAACAAACTTAAAAAAAAAATATTTAAACATATTGAGCAATCTATTTCGTTTTTTCTAAATATTTAATTTCCAGGAAACCTACTCCTTAATGCTGTGATCTAAATTGGTACCTCTTTCCATCTGTTCTGCAGCTGTTAGCTTGGAGTGTCCCTTCAGTGCTTTTCTGAGTAGTTCCCCTGTTTCCTTGATCACACTTTTCTCTAATGTTTTACTCCCCTTTTCTGCTCCAGTTCTCAGTGGTTTCTTGAGACACCATGGGGGTAAATTTTTTGAGATCTTCAATGTCTGAAAATACCTTTATTTTGCTGACACTTGATTAATATTTTGGCTGGGTATAGAATTTTAAGTTGAAATCCTTATAGTCTGAAGGCATTATTCTACTGACTTTTGTGTCCATTGGAAAAAAAAAAAAAAACCACAACAATGTCATTATTTCTAATTATTTTTTGTATGTGACCTACTTCATACTCCTGCCTCTTCCTACCTGCCAGAAATTTTTAAGGTCTTCCATTTATCTCTGAAATTTCATGATGATATTTTCTTTCAAAATGAGTGAGATCTTTTTATTTCATTATTGTATGTACTCAATGGACAGATTTGTGTCACTCAGTATAGGAAATTTTTCTGCATGTTTCTTTGATAATTCCCTTTCCCTGTTTTCCCTGTTCCATCGTTTTAGAATGCTTGTTACTAAGACATTGTAATCCTTAGATTAGGTGTCTAAATCCCCCCCACACAGCATTTTATATTGTTATTTTATTATACCTAATTGGGAAGATTTTCTCAACTTTATCACCAAAGTCATTTAATTTTACTTACTATTTTAGAAAAAATAATTTAACGTCCCAAAGCTCTTTCTTATTCTCTGATTTTTCTTCTTTTCCGTAGCATTCATTTTTTATAGATAATATATTTTGTCTTATTTCTCTGCAGATACTCATTTCAATTTTAAATGTTTTTCTCATGATATCTGCTTGCCCTGTTTCTCTTTATTTGTTAATTTGCATTATCCTTTGTGGCAAAGACTTTTTCTCAAATGCCTGGTTATGCTTGGCTATTTAGCAGTAAGACACTAAAAAGTTTCTTGAAATTTCTCTGTGCAGGGAGAGGCTTTTTGATGATTGTGCTTTCCTGTACGTTCAATAGTCAGGTGGAGTGGATAGCAATGCTTTTTTGTCTATATTTGAAGGGTTGAAGAGATGAGACGTGGATTCCATTATGACCACATTTCCATCACTTTATGTACAAGTTATCCTTTTAAATGCTGGGTTAGGAACTTAATCACAGCCTGTGTTTTGGGAGCATAATCAAACATTCAGCAATTTCTGAAGAAATTAACCAAAAATCTGAGGATTTTTCTGTTTTTTTTTTTTTCCTAACCACATTCTTTAACACTCATCAGATACTGGATAAGGAAAAGGGACAGTCCCAATCAAGAGTTCAGAGGATGAAAGCTCTTGAACTTTGGATGGCATTCTTCAATTTTAAATGTCAGTGAACTTTTCAAGGGTCCTCTAAATTCTCAGAAACTGCAGCACACTACAGAGTCTTTGAACTTACTGATTCACTAGAAATTCCACATGGTGAGGATACCAAGTATTAGGAAAGGAAAAACAAAATTTGAATTCAGATAAAATATTAGATAGATCTTTCTCTAGAAGAATGACTGCAGCATGAATTTGCTTTTTATTTTATTTTTAAAATCTTTTTACTTTGGTCATTCAAACACTTATTTCCTTTTTCATAGCATCAGCTATCAACTCTCAAATTGATGAGCCACCTTCTGTCATTATTTCTCAATGTTCCAATATAATCTTCTCCATCTGGACATTTTTAAACATCGCAGCTTTCAGCGTGGCCCTGTGTTGTTCATCAGATGGCACGATTCACACAGGGGACTCACTGTTCAGGCTGTTCCCTGCATAGAATTTGGTTCTGAAGAGAATGAATATAGAGCTGATCTATTTTAACTCTTACTTCTCTAATAGGGAGTCATCTAGAATCTATATAATATTATAAGGGCATGTTCTAATGAATTTTTATAGTAGTTAGCCATTTCATTGCCAAACAGAAATTTTATCTTGAATAACCAATTTCTCCCAAGAGCATCTAGGTTTGAGATTTAATATTCTAAATTGTGAGTGCAACCTTCCAGTGAAAACAATATTTGTCAGTCATAAGGTTGTAATTTATTTTACTTATCTCTTTCCATCACTACTAGAAATGTCTACTGATGTAACAATATGGTTCCAGAAACCAAGAATTAATCTGCCTTTGTATAAATATGAAAGTTTTTCAGAGTCCTATTATGCTACTCAGAATAAATTCATTCTCTTCCTCTCTCCTTCTTTTTCTCACCCTTTGGTCTGAGTTTGGGGAGGAGTGATGTCCTCAAACACATAGAATCATACTTAAAGAACATAAACCTTTGTAACTATAAAGCTTTAAGCTCATTTTATTGCCGATCTAAAAACTATTTTGAAAAAAGAAATATCTAATAATAATAATACTAAATTGACTCTGCAGACATAAGAGACGGGGACATAATTAACCACTTGGACATTCAGCATAATTTTAATTTGAGGGGAATCCTAATGAAAAAGTGATCAGGTATAGAAATTCGATTTTCATTGTGTTGCTTATGTAGTAAGTAGTATGTAAGAAATATATAATATATCAATATTTTTTATATTTCCAGGCTTAATTTTTATTGTTATATTCTCACAAATGTGCATTTATGTCATATTACATTTGCTAAAAACTTTAAAAGTATGGGCAAAGGATAAGGTTTATAAAATACAGTGAAAGTGAGAAACAAGAGGAAATTTAGAAAGTTAAATTTTATATATTTTGGAAAATTCTCCCTTAATGAAAATATATATTCTAAGACAATTTATAAAGCTTGTCAAATAATGTTTTATAATTTCTTACATCATTTATAATGATAGGAAATTGATTAGGAAATGTAAAGTGGGAAGTAAATCTAAAACATAACAAAATCAAAAATATATTGTCACTTCTAATCAATCAATATAATCAAAATATGTTTTTTATAAATATCACTGATAAATGCTGGCTGTTAAAATTTTTGATTAATGAAAATCTTTATTAAAATAATAAGTATCAATTAATTCACCTACCAGGTTTGCAATGATGTAATGGTACCCTTTAACATGTTTTCCAATGGTAATTACCTAACAAAGATAAAGAAACAATTATTTAATAAATGTAAATAATGTAAACATAAAATTAGTGATGTTAGGATCCGACTCAGGAAAAAACTAAATCTTATCTCCTATTTTTTTTGATGTTCCACAGTGAGTCATATTTGATAAAATATAATTACCAAACTCAGATAATATTTCTGCCAGAAAAAAATAAAAATACATATTAGTGCCTAATAAATTTTATCTTTCAAAAAGCCAATAACTAAATAAGAATACTTGGCTCAGTTTAGTCAATAGTGAAAATAAAGCCACAGGATTTTTTAAAAAAAGTAAAATCAAAACATGTTTAATCCATGTAATAATTTTACAAAACCTATTTATTTCTTTTCAATGAAACATTAAAAGCTGAGACCAAGATCTGAGATTTCATACATCTACATTCAAAGATAAGCACACACAGTTTATGAATTTGTGTACATAAAGTTAAAAGTAATATTAATAAGCATATACAATAATTATTTTTTAATTATTAAAATTTTATTTTTCAATTACCATTGATATGCAATATTATATTCGTTTCAGTATTTACAGTGTCAGATGGGTACAATAATTCTTATGTGAATCTATAAAATAATAATCTTGAAACGTGTATAGTCTCGTTCAAATAAACATTATTTCCAGCTTGAGGCAGAAAAGTATCAGAGAAGCTAGCTAATATTTCTCCACAAATCTAAGTCAAAAATCAATGGCAAGATAAATGTATCATGGAACAAGTAGCTGTTTGGTAATGCTCAGTTTTGGACATTATTGAATCAATTTGACTTTACACTGATCTATGTCAATTATGAAAAGAGTAGAAATGACCATGTTGACCATGATGAAATGTTGACCATGATGAAATGACCATGTTGTAGTCCTGGTACTTAGATATTCAAATGTAATTTGTATTTTTAAGAAAATAGTCACACAAATGGAAAGCATGGAATGCCAGGGCTATGGACAAAAATTCAAATAATATGCTCACTTCCCTGATTACAGTTTTGGTGGCTTCCCATTGCTTTTAGCATAAAAGACAAAGTCCTTCATATGCTGCAACGCCCCTTGATCTTGCAAGTTTCTCCAGGCTCCCTTTTTCCCCTCACTACTGGAGACTCAGGCACTCTGCTCGTATTTTTCACACAAAAGGTGTCTTTCCATCCTTTCAGGATTTGCCGTACTCTGTTTCCTCTGCTTGGAAAGCAGTCTCCACCACCATATCCTTTATCTTATTTAAATTAAGGCACAGTGAATCTCAGCCCAATAATACCTCCTGGAATAGACTTCCCTGAGTTTCTTTCCTCCCAGACAAAGTCAAGTGCTCCAAAGCAACACATATAGTTAAAGAGAAGGGGCAACATCCTGGGAAGGATTCTAACATAAGCCACTTTGATATTCAGTGGTAGCTATTTGCAAGGGAACTAGGGCTTGTATTATTTTCTACTCTATTTTTATGTAAGACAACTGAAGTGTCTTTTCCAAGGAACTGTACCTTCTGGTTTGAAGGAAGAATTTTGAAGAAAGATGTTCTGAATGAAAAAAATATATATATTAATTAGCATCAGTTGAGTTAAGTTGATTATGTCCCTCATATTTCTTACTGATATCTGTTGATTCTGCTTAATATTCATTCTACTTTCTGAACCATAAATGTCTTTCTTCTGAGAATTAAGACAAAAACATAGTGTAAGTGCCACTACCAGTAGTCCCTGCTTGACTTTAGTGTTCATTGAGAGACAGGAGGGATATGAAAATCCAGTAGCACTATTTCTATATAAGAATTAGTACTAACAATCTTATCTTTGCTTTATAATATCCATTAATCTTGCACTAACAATAGAATATTTATATTAATTTATAAATGTTTTTCATGGTTGAGTCCTTTTCGTTCTTAATTACAGCTAGAAATAAGTGCCTCCGGGTTTTATTAAATGCTAAAATACTCATAATCTAACAAAATTAATTCTATTTCTAACTTTAAGCCACTATGAAGATAAAGTTTTGTCCCATCTCTGTTCTCTTATAAGTATTGAGAAAGTGAGTTAGTACATAGTATTTACTTTTTTTGAAATGTAACTTAAGCCCACTTTTTTCCTGGTAAACGCTATTCCTTGAAGGCCTTCCATGATCTCCCATTCTAAACGTTCTCTTTCTGTGATTTTCTCTCATAACATTCTGTTCTTTTCATTCATAATATATACCATTGTTATAATTGCATATTAATTTCTCTAACTACACCAGGGATATTCACTTTGATGGGGCTTTGCCTGTTTTGTTTACTATGACTGTCTTGGATCTTCGGCAGTGCCTGTCTAGCAAACATTTGACACTCGAAATTTATTGAACAAATAAACGAGTGAATCCAAACCAGCCAAATGCTACCCATATGTGAACCCCTCATACATCATCCCATCCTTGTTAAGATAGGCATTCCTCCTCCATGCTCTTAGACCACTTTGTATTGTAATGCATAATATTGTAGTACTATGTACGTACATTTTTCTCTTCCCCTCTAAACAGTGAGTTCCTGGGGTAAAGATACCACTCTTTCTTACCTTTCTTTGCATCCCTCATTCAGACACAGAGAATGTTCTCAATAAATGTGTGTTAAGTAATGCAACTGTCAATAGTATATACTCATTTAATATATTCAAGAGTGTTTTATGAAAATATAAATCATGTATATATTTCAAAATACTCTGTACATTTTCAATGGATGTCCATATGGACATTTATTTAATCATGATCATTTATTTGCTTCAAACCATTACATTCCATATATTCCCAGTTTCTCTTGTAGTTTCTCTCTTCTAGTTTTGGAAACAATTATTTTCATATAGGCTTTCCCAACATTTACTATTATGACTGATGAATACTTAAATTTTTAAACCAAAGACTAATGACTAATATTAAAATTCTGTTTTAATGAGAATCTCCTATGGAATTCAAATGAGTTGTTGAGGTTCACATTTGAACAAGAGACCTTCAGGTTAAAACCAATCCTAAATTCATCTCCTGAGACAGAAAATGAAGACTTTTCTACAATACTTCTAAAATGTTCACGTCTCTGGCATATAACATTTACTTCTGTCATATAAGAAGATAGCATTATTCAATTATTCAATAACTCATGACAGATCCATTTGGTATGTCTCAGGGTCTATATTATTATATATCATTAAGTTTGTCAACATTTATATTTATAAAATGCTTTGTATTATACAAATTAGTGAGTCTAATTTTATAATCAAAGCCTAGAAACGTCAAGAAATGCATAATAGACTGTGTATTTTTTTTTCTAGTCCTATATTTTTCCAAGGAACAGTCAGCATTATACACACACACACACACGCACACACACACAGACATATATACCCACATATATATTATACTGGCTACTAGTACAGTGTGTGTGTGTGTATATATATATAAGTACACATGCATACATATATATGTGCATGTACATGTGTGTATATATGTGTATATACACACGTATATACATATGCATATATACATATATATGCATATATATATACACACATGTGTATATATATACACACACAAAACACACATGTGTGTAATATATATTAAATATAGCCCTCAAAAACATTTAGAAATCACACATACATAAACATTCATTTATCATTTAGGAGAAGAAGCAAATACCCAGTGAAGGAGATCTTACTCAGTAAATCATGATGCTGCATCACCACCATCCCTGATCACTTACCCTACCTATAAAACAGAGTGGATTTTATTTTTATCATTAGGATATCACGGCATGACTTTCTATCCTGAAAGATCTTAAACTAAAGCAGATGGTATAGTAAGCACAGATAAAATATCTTTATCTCTGGTATCGTATTACTCTTTCAAACTTTCCAAATGAATCTATTTTACTATTCAAAACAATGGACACAGACTGACTGTGCCTTTCCTATATATATTTTAATTTCATAGATTAATAGTTTATAGGGATATAAAACCTTCGTACTAGGAGGGAATAATTACTTCTTGGAAAAATAAATAATGCTTTCCCTGAAGACATAGACCTATTTAGACAACAATACAGGCTTAGCGCATGGTTCTGCCCTCTACTGTGTGAAGGCATCCATGTATCACCAACATATTCCTGAATTATTCACTTTTCCCTTGGGACCCAGGCTTATTTTCACTTAATTCTTGTCTATTTCTTTATCTCTAATACGTTCTGCAGAATTGTATTTTAAATTTCTAATTAAAAATATTGAAGTTTAGGGCAACGCTTACCATGTAAAACATGAATCAGAAATTATATATTGAATATATTTCATGATTAGTATGATGTGTCAGCATTATTGAAGACCATCTGCTATTGCTAACTGAAGCCAGAGTTAATTTAATTGATGATCTTTGCTACATTCTACATAAATCATAAAGTAAAAACTGCTGTTCAAGCACCTTACACAAATATCCATTCCAAATGCTGACAGTGCGTGCATGTTCTATATTTGGTGCCATTAGAAAAGAGAGAATAGCAAACCTGGTCTACAATGTCGTTTACTTTATCCCGTTCACAGTCCAGGATTACACGTCGTTCCTTTTTTAACTCCAGATCTTGAAAAAGTGATCGGTAGGTCTCATCTTTCTTGTCATTGTTAATATTTCCCACATTGATAGCAGTCACTTGCCATTTCTTTTCAGCTGCAGAATCCAGCACAGCTTGCAATGTTGATAAGCCTAGGACGGCAAAGAAAAATGATGACTGATAAAGATACTCAAATAACTCAGAATTGTGTTGCAAAATTGACAGAGCATATATTTTTAAGGCTGATATTTTTGTGCAACTCAGGGAGTGTTGACTCTCTAAAAAGCTACAGCTATGATCTTTATCAACATCTACTTATTTCTGCTTCAGATCAAAAACACTTCATCTAAATGCTGTTTTTCTGAGTCATAGTTTGGTGGGAAAATAGTATCTTCTTTCTACAGCCAATATCTTCCAGATATTAGTAAAGTGTAATGTCTTGAATACCTGTGATTCAGGTGAAATCAAAAGACATTACAAAAATGTCTTTCTCCTATAGATTGGAAAATGGTATATATATATATATATATATATATATATATATATATATATATATATATATATATACACACACACACACATATATATTTTTTCTTTTATTACATATTAATATCCTGAACAAGTTGAGTATATTTTCAGTGAGATGAATCTACGAGTCTACTTGAGTCTAAAATCCAATTATTTCTCTGAGGCTGCTATATTTCCTCCTATTGTTTTATTGTTTTCTACTCAGCAGTTGTGGTATTTGTTTTTCTCAGCCTTGTCTTATATCATTTTGTTTTTGTTATTGGGACTGATCCCATGGAGAATAACATGTTCACCTATTAAGTGTATGGTAGGAGTTAATTTTCTATCACAGATTTGTTACATTTACTTAACATCCCAAATGTAAGACCATTTTACTATTTATTAATAACTATGCTTATAGCATCATATGACCTAGAAAATGTTATGTTTATTTTTAATTGTTCATACATCACCTCATATGTAGGATTAAGAAGGAAAATAAGTTGGGAATTGTTCCTAAAGTTAAATCTGCAGTTAGCACTTGGAAAGCCAGTACATAAACTTGCCTTCCACATCACTTCAACTCGTCACAGCCAACTCAAATCCATCATTTCTATTAATAGCTTAATGAACAACACAAAATCAAGGCTCCAGAAATAATTCAGGACTCATAACACCATCTTCCTGTCTCCAGAAAGACTCTCATCTTTCTCCAAAGAATATTGATCCCTTTTTACCTATATGTAGGATTTACCTGATGTGATCACATCACTCTATAAGCTTTATTCATGTACTAAACTTTATTTAAATTTGTTTACCATGGAAAACAATATGTGCGTTCTGAATGTTGTTGAAAACTATTTGCACCTGGAAAACACCATTAAAACATTTATTGATTGAATATTGGCCAAGAATATAACAGATGAACCTAGATCATCTTGTGATACCAGAAAGCAAGGAAGCTCTTGGAGACAATCAGCATTATGTCAAAAGACTGAGAGATAATTTGATGAGGATCACTTTAAATAAAGATGAGTCAATTTAAATATTATTCACTATAAGTAAATCAAATCTTTCCATGATATAATTCAAATCCTCTTCCTGTTTTTCATCATTGAAGATAGAACACACAGATGGTTATCGTGATCAGTTCAACAGCTTCAAAACAGTTATTAAATCTATCCAGTTTTCTTTCTAAGGAGGAAAAAAAGTGCTAATTTTCTAAACCTCTTCCACTGTCTAGATCTTACTTTTCCACATTCTAATCATTATGCAATTTTTCCTTGTCACCTCCCTAAAAGCATTCATGGACGATGTTCTGTATGCTAATTACATATTATCATATGACACTTCCAAGTAGGCTTCCTTTCTTCTAGACCATAAATTATTTCACTTCGGTTTTATTTAACTATTTTACCGCATACTAAAATAAGTTTCAGGTTGTGATATTCTTGACATTCTTTCCTATCAAATATCCTGATATAATAGTATAGATGTTAGAGTTTAGTGATTAATACCTATCACTAGTTTTAAATAAACCATCATTTATACAGAACTCCCATTGTCCGTACATGTTTATATTCTAAATTAAGGGATGAATGTATTTATAAAGATACTTCTATGTCAGTTTGTGTGAAAGGGAAAGAGGCATATCTCAAATAGTACTTTCTCCCCTATGTAAAATATGGTACCAAGAGACCAAGAGCATGGATTTGTGTTATGGTGGAAGAATTTAATTTCACCTTAATAGTTGTAACATTCATTTTCAGTGATTTTTTTTTTAATTTTGAAATTATCCATTAATTTAAAACTCACAAGACTTAATACAAAAACTTTCAGTTGTGGTGAAGGGGAAGATCAAGTTAAGAGAGAGTTTGAAAGAGTCAGTTACTGTTACCGAAAAAACAAATCTAAGAGTACTAAACATGGTCCAGCACTCTCTTCAAATCGTGAGTTAGACCACTTTATGGGTTGTGACTTCTGCTGTCCTTAGGAGATGATTTAATATTATTCACTGTGTTCTGATGAAACTAAATTCATCAAGTCTGATATGCACTGCTTGAGTAGTTTAGCTTCTTAATAAATGGATGTAATTTTTTTTTAGGTTTCATAGGTTACAAAATATTAATTCTAAGAGATTTAGTAACAGAGACGCCATAACAACTGTGTTACTTGTGACACACAGAATAAATCAGTTTGAAACTCTGCCATTTCTTTAAATGCATTCTTATTGAATTTACAGGTCATATTCCTTGACAAGGTGAAATGCCAACAAATGCTAGGTTTAAAAATATCACTTGATAAAATCCATTAACAAATTGTCATTTATATTTAAAGTTTCTTATAATATATGCTGTTATAGCAGAGACTGATTTCTTATTACTGAATTACTTAGACCAAAGAAATCTTAAAATGCACAATTGTTCATCTACAAATAGAAAAACAATTCCATAATTAACTCTTCCTCCTAATAAACATATTTAAAATAAGTTCTAAAAAAAATCTCAAGAATAGAATATTACAAAAGTCTAAAATTAAGTTCTAAATCCTCAGACCTTTGGCTAAAATAAAGAATGGCTAGATTGAAGTATTATTGGGTTGCATTACTTTCTCATGTACTTAATTTTTACTGGAATAATTATATCCAGTAAAATTCTGGATACAATCTCCCTAAAAAATTATTACTAATAGTAGTTCAGTCTTATATTGAGCTAGGGCTAATAACACTAGGAGAAGTTATGGAAAACAACAGCCTAAAAACAGGTGAAGTCTAAAAACAGGTGAAGTCTAAATGTTTTAGCTTGGACATTAAGGGGTGGAATTAAAAGTGATTACTGCAAATAGGTATATTTCATTCAGACCCTGTCTTTCTTCTTAAAAATATTTTCTTTGTTCCATTTAAAATTCATTGCCCTTATTCATCTTTCAGGCACAGAAATTAATATTCATGATCACTAAATCATGGCAGCCTGCCTAGGCCAGATTAGATTAACATATATTTCCCTCATTGACTTTCTCAGGAACATCTAAAAAAAATGATTTGGAAGCATTTTTATTCTATGCATAATGTTTTATTGGAACTGGAATGAATCAAAATGTTTCCCTTCAGGAAAACAGTATGGTTCAAAATTAAAACGAAGACATGAAGTTACAAACATTAGTTTTGGTTTTACCCACTGTCTATAGAAATGTATTACCTTAACTTATTGACAATAAATCAATAAATAAAAAGCACATTTTAATTAAGTCCTGGTTCAAATTTAGTATGTATATATTGAAAGATAAATCTGTATTTAATGCATTGATAGTAACCTCATTACTCTCTAGTCTAAAATGTATTAAAGATCTATGTCCGTACTCTCTATGGAGTAGTAATATGCAATTTTTAGGAAGGGCACTGGGTCAACAAGTAGTGCCAGGCCACTTGTAGTGCCAAAGAGAAAGCACCAGCAGTCCTAAAAGGTCACATGGCACCAAATGAACAGTTCAAGCATTTTTCTCACCAGTAAACTTGGAAAAGACAAAGGTTATCTGTATAAAGATCAGGATACATCTATGTCCTCTTTTGCTTACAACTGGGATGTAGTCTCCTGGATTGTGGCTCTGCACTTGGATGTATAGTTGAATGCAGAAAAGGTGTAATTGTTAAGAACAGTGCAATGAAGAAGCATAGAAGCATTTTAAGTCTTTTTCATCTAGTTCATACTCAAGGCAGAAATATTGGAGAGCCATTTTCATGCTTGGGCCCTATGCTGTTCAAAAGAACATCGATTTATACATTTAGAAATTAAAAGTTTCAAATGTTTACCTGATCTACTCCCAGAAAAGTAAACATTGTTAAACACTGAAAAAAAAAAAGAGCCTATAATTTAGGAAGTGGAGGGGTACCACATCAAAAACAGACCAAATCATTTGAAACTGAAACATGTAGAGATATAAGCTGAGAGATGAAATCATGGAATCTATTTTCAAAAGCATGCATACCGTGGAAAAAAGGAATATAGATACAGTCTCAAATCATGTTAACAGAGAAGGGGTTTCCAAGAGGTGTAAGAAAAATGGCTTAGGAACCAAAGGAAAAACACCAAGTAGCATGATGAACGTATAAATTTTTATAAATGTAATATGACGGCAAAGCTATAAAAAATAAAATAATTAAAAAAAAACAGTAGATGGCAAAAATACCATTTCCATCAGCCAAGTAAAACACTACATAAAGGTTAAATCTTATGCTAGTATTTTCAGTCTTACACATTTATCTTTGAAAATAGTTTCAGCTGAAAGGCCAGTGTAATACTCTTCATATTAAAACACGAGCAGCTATTTGATGAACACTTGAAAATGTATCCATAAGGTCATTTTTGGCTTTAATATATAATTACTTAATATTATAATTACTTTAATGTTCTTCTCTCAACAATGCACTTGAGCTCAACTCAATTTGTATAATTTAATGACTGGAGATTATCTCATCACTTCAATTCCATTTAATAATTCTAAACTATTAATAAAATCATTTTTTAAATGTCACAGGTTCTTTTCACAAGTACATAAATCCATCTATTCTCACCCAATCGTTCCCTAGAGCTTTCTTTTCTTTACTATCTCTCTTCAAATACTATAGTTTCTCTTTTTCTAGTTATGTCAGTTGTTGTCTATCTAAATTTTTTCAAAAGTTCAGCTTCATCTAGAGGGCACAGTGAGAGTAAAGTATATCCCTAAAGTAAAAATGTCACCTTCAACTTCATGAAACAGTAAAGCAGTAAAGAAAATTCATCTTCTGATCCTTCAACTTAGCAGGCAAGGTTCAGGTTCTGATATCATCTCAAAATTAAAATACATTTGCTGAACTCACCACCACTAATTTATTGAATATCAACTCGTCCCAGCATGATCTTAAGTATTACCTATATAGTTAAGTACCGTACACCAGCGTACAGGATACTGCCTGGGCATTGCCTTCTTGGGGTTTATAGTCAGATCTTAAATAAAAAAACATAGTGCTTAGCCTGTGTGACTACAACAGTCCTTTGAACATAGTATAAGTTCAACAGCACTTCTTGGATGACAGAACGAATGCCACTAGTAATTATAAATTGTGATAAAGCACTATGTAGGGAAATAGATTGCTTTGAGAGAGATGTATCAACTGCATCTTGGTGGAAATGTTATATAAACTGAAACAGGAAGGAGGAGAAATAATTACAGATATGTGCAGATTTGAGGTGAAAGAGTTTGGTGCATCTGAGAAAGTGAAAGGTTAATTAGATGGATTTAGCATAGAGAGTGAGCATGACAGTAGTAGAAATTAGCAGGGACCAGATACCATAAGACCTTAAAGCCACATTAAGAATTTTTAATTTTATCCTCATTACAATGAGAAGCCATTGAAGTGTTTTAAACAAATGAGTGATGTGGTCAGGAAAGCATTTAAAGGCATGTAAACATTCTTGGCTACTTTGTGCAAACGGATTACAAAAAACAAGCACAAAAATGGAGAACCAAAGGATTAAACGCATGATGGTGGCTTGGTCTGGAGTCATGGCAGTGAAAAAGAAGAGCGTCTAGAGATAAAATATTTTTAGGTGGAAATCACATGAATAGGATGCAAGGGTGAAAGAAGTATTGAGAATACTCCCAATTTCAGGTTAGTTTTATCAACATAAGAGATACTAAAGGAGTTAGAGAGCAAGAGGAAAGACTATGATTAAACTTGGTTTTCTGAAGTCTTTTTATCACATTAATAGAAAGTATGCTTCAGAATTATCCAGCACATTGGAATCCATATTTACATTAAATGGTTCTGTGTTTTAGTTTTTCATTCCACATGGCAAGAGCAAAGCTGTCAAAGGAGGGGGAAACAAGTTGTTGACACAGCAAATGTTTTCATCTTCTGTAGTGCTGACTCATCTTTCCACTGAGAGTTCTCATTCTCAGGACTGGAGGACCAGGCAGAGAATCAGACACCTAGCCTGAACACTCCTGACACAGGATTGCTGCAGCGGATGCCCATGAAGCGATCAATTGAGAACTGCCTAACGGCGGGCTCCCTTCTTGTCTGCCCTTGTGGGTTAAAAAGGTCGAAGTAGGCTTCTGATTTTCATTTGAACCTTTAAATATTCCAGGAAGCAAGCTGCTGAAGAAGAATGTTTAGGTACTCTTCCAATACTGGTTCTTAACCCTTTCGGGTTTAGTTAGGGATAATCTTTCTAGAAAAATACATGTATGAACATGTACACAAAATGTTCACACTGTTTTAAGAAGTACACAGACCCTCTGAAGCCGGATAATGGACCCAGGAATAGCTAAGACATCTGGGAGTTTACGATCTGTAAATCAGGCAGATCTGCTAATATTAAAGTTTGCAACAAGAGATATGGGAAACACAAGTATGTACCATTCCCTCCCGAACCCCACCAAAAAACAAGATTTAGTATAATGAGCCAAGACTATCCACTTGGCACACTAATCAAAAACTATCATAAACAATTACATAGAATTGTGAAAAAAGCATGGGTCTGATACCAGAAGACCTGTGTTCAGCTGGACCACACATGGGTGAATTATGTGCAAGTCCTTCTCTGAGAGTCAGTGATCTCATTTTGAAGTAAGGTTAATCATGATTACAACTGCCTGATAATTTTTTTGCAAGTGAAAATAAGTAATTATAAATTTCTGTAGAAGCTCTTGTTTATGTATTAATTCAAATTTTACTTAAACCAATTTTCAAGAAAGCTGCTTTACTGACCTTGAAATAATATCATTATAGGGTCTTAGCTGCTGATGCCAGAAGGTACCTATTACATTACAACTGAACATTTGGGCATTGGTCCAACACAGTCTATATCTGTAAATTGTGCATTGACACATTTTTTTTCTGTTTTACTCTAAATATGTTCCCCATGTTTTGAATTGCAGTTTTCATTTACACAGCAATATTAAACCACATAACCTTTGAACTTGAATATACCTGTGTAGATCTTCCACACCACATATACATGTCAAATCACATATAAGTGTCAAATGTGAGCATTAAATTAGACACATTATCAAGACATAGGGATATTTCACTTACCTCTGTCGCTGTCATAGAGGTATGCAAACTTGTCCCATTGATAGTATTCAATCAAACTAAGAAGTGCTCCTTTGAGGTCAGGTCTCATCTGAATGACAAACGGATGTGTGCCATCTGTTGGAAAGCTGGGAGTAATGAAGGAGACATGGAGTGTTCCACAAAACGATGTGATGGTATTTACAGACTTCTTGTCATAAAATCCAAAAATAGCATAGACTCCTCTTGAAAACTGGGAACAAACTAGAAAAATAGGGGAAGCAGAAAGCAGAAAGCATTGAAATTGGCAGACTGTCACATGGATTTGCTTGAAAGTTAATGTCCTTTTATATAAAATACAAAATCATCAACAAATCAAAAGCAATACAGAGTTTATATCAATGATCCATGAAATGTATGAGAACTTATTTACTTAGCACTCTATTTGAGGAATTCAAAGTATTATAAAGCATTAAAATACTAATTCTACATATAAAAATACTGACATTATTGTTTAACAAACTATGTAACTGTAAACATTTTCAGACAGTCCCAGTTAAAAAAAAAAAAAAAAGTAGTGCAAGTAAAAATCATTAGTTATAAGAGCAAACTGCACTTACCTGGGATTTATACACATTTTTTAGAAGGCTTTATTGTGCTAATTAGGCTTTTATACTAGAAGGTCCGTGTGCTTATGAAGAGTTCTACTGGTAACCAAAACTTCTTTAAGAGAAGATGGATGCAAAACTCACATCACACATAAAGAGACATATCACCTGACGGAGGCCTCTCTCACATTGTGTCACTCAATCAATTTGTAACTCAGTGAAGTTCAGTACTCCTAATTTTAATCTTTCCCATAGACTACTCCATATACAACATACATTCTATTCCATATACAACAGTGAATATTATCAATATATTTTGGCTTAGGACCATCATCCTTTAAAAAATAGTATTTGATTTGAAAATTCCTTTTGTCCCCACAATCCCTTATCCTCTAACAATATTTATAGGTCAGTGAATGACATATGACACTACCTTCGCTCACCCACTTCCCAACACTCAGACCATGACTTAGTGTTGCTCGTTCTAACACCTAAAGATACTCAAATGTGGCCCACGTATTTCTATCTCCTTTCTAATCATCCTAGTTCACTAGAGCATGTACTTGCATTGTGCTTGCCCTGTGCCTGGCATGTTCTCTGGTACACTAACTTATTAATTTCTGATGAAGCCCTTGAGGGTGAACTATTATTATTGCCCAATTACTGATGAGAAAATTGACACATAGGGAGATTAAGCGATTTACCCACGGTCACACAGCTAGTAAGTGAGCGATGTTGTGCTCAAACCTAAGCAATGTGGATTTGGAGTCCATGTTCTTAACTAATGGATAATACTACTCTTCTTACTCAGGTTATTGAATACCTACCCAGCTTTCCTCCTTCATCCAATTATGCTCCTCCCATTATATTTTCCACCATATAGTGAGAATAACTTTTTGAAGCACTAATTTGATCATATCTCTCTGAGAAGTAAGGGGTACTTTGCCCAAGACTGATCCCTTGTAATACGCTATAGGAACCACCTATGCCATGGACCTTAAGACCACAATTGAGGTCAACCACGTGACTTTGCATGAAGGAATAGCTGGTATTTTTTTTTTTTTTTAATATCATGGGATATTTTCAATCTAGGAATGGAAATCAGCTCTCCAGAAACATAATCTAAAAACCCAGACCATAATATCAAACATCCTTTTAAATTAATCAACCCCACATAAAGGACAAGATCAATACTATCTTATTTCTTTTTATTTCCTTCACAAAAATAGATAGGCCATGAAAAATAGGTTCCATGAGTAAGAGCACTGCTAAAATATATACAGATTCTAATAACCAACTCCAGACAATCAATAAGTAATAGGCAATTGTTTTTAGTGACTATTGTATGACATGAAATGAAAGGAAAGCAAGATTGGCTATTTCTTTGAGTGGTCCTTATTTATCAAATATTCCCATTTTCCTTTAAATATTTACTAATCTTCAATTTACTTCTGTCTTTCTAATATACATTTTCTGGGATTTCTTGATTACATCTCTGTGATGTATCAACTGATGTCTTCTCCTTTATTACAAATCTTCTGTAGAACAGTCTAATATATCTCAGAAAACAACTGAATATATCTCCTTACATTTATTTCATACTTTAACATAAAGATGAGATCCCTACCTTTTATTCATGTTTATATTTTTGTCTTTCCCTGAGTACAGAAATTGAAAATAACCTTTTATGCATTTGAATATGCTCATTTTTCATATACATGAGAAAGTCCTTTCATTGTTAAAATGCTTCTAAGCAAATTCTGTGATGATTTCTTATCTTATACATGGATCTATGGGCACTGATGTGTATATCTTAAATTTTATGTTTTTTCAGAAATTGATGATTCCATGTGACATGTGAAATGTGCGAAATTGCTATAAAATTCTCTTTGGGTCTATTTTATTTCATTTCCTTCAGTATTGGTATGCCATCTAAATAGTATAGAAATATCAGGCATCATGATTTATTAATGAGACCTCCTCTCATCTTAAGTGAAATAGCTTCTGTGATAGGAACAGCAGCCACAGTGTGAAAACAAGGCTCGATAAAGGAGGTCACTGTTGAATGCATAGGCAATCTTAGTAAGGAGCCATACCTTTCATTTTCCATTTGTTTTAGACTCTAGAGTGAGTTGTCATGGGGCCTCTTTGTTATTATGGCCATCTGGAAACACTTGATTTTGGCCCAACAGCAGGCACCAGCTGTACAAAACTTCATAAGAAATCACAATTCACCTAACCCAGAAGGCCCTTCCCCTCTTTTTTTTTCAGGCAATTGAGCTAATTCGCCAATAAACATAATTTTATAACAATTGCCTTTCTCTCCTGACTATCCCTGGTCTCTTTCAACACCCTTATCTCTTGATGGCACATATTCAGTTGTCTATTTGTCTGTACTTTTCTAGATATTTCTCTCACAATGTCCCTTTATAACACTAGCCATATATAATTACTAGCCATTTGGTGAAAATCGTTCATGTCCCTCTCTTTACCTTAAGTCAGTCACTGTACCCAACATGATAAGAATGTCATTGTGATTTACAACCAAGAATCAATCAGAATGCTGACTTGAGCTAAAGTATTTTGCTTATGCAGTTTGAGTGACCATCTCAAAATGAAACACTTAGTGTCATACTTCTAATACTCCATCTCCAAAATAGCCAAGAGTGTTTTGCATTCTAATGCTGACGTTCTACCCAATATAACACAGATACATGATGCTATTGATACAACACACAAGGACATTAGTTGCACTACTTTGAAATTACTTTTGCTTTGATTAGAAATGAAAGTACTCATTTTGATCTCTACCTGATTCCCAGCCATGCCTCCAAAATGTAAAGCCATTTCCCTAACTTAGACCATCCTCAAAGGAAGAAAATTTACTATCACTGAGAATATCCAAATAATGAGTCACGAGCTCTGGATATAATTCCAAAGACAACTTTCTAAAATGAGTTAGACAACACTGGTACCCTATATACAGTCATTCTTTCCCTACATCATTCAGAAAGCAGAGGAAGGAGCAGAAAAGCTCTCAGTTTGCCCTTTAGCTTCCTGATCCATATAATTACCCTATGAGACACTTACAAATTTCTGAAGGATTATGCTGATTAGTATTAGAATTACTGTTATGTCTTAAGATTCAAAACTGATTGCAAAGTGATAAATAAAGATGCTCTCATTGAGTTCTACTTTAATATCAACTTTGAGAAATTCAGTAAAGAGGAGTCCTTTTAAAAGACACTTGAGGTCAAACAGCAGAAATGATAATCTCTGGGGAGTAAGTAACTTGCTGAATATTCCACTTTTTATTATAAGCCCAGATGATATCAGCCAATAACAATGCTGATGGTGCATCCAACACACATCTTTGCCTTTTGGATCATTCTGCTCATTGGTGCTGCTAATGGACCATGCTCAGTACAGTCTGGAGAACCTTGCATGGTTATTTAGTAGAAAGGCCAAAGAAGAACAGAGCATGATTTATTTTTGTTTCACATTTTTTTTATACTATAAATTGCCATTCACTTCAATGAAACAGCACAGGCTGCTTCATAAGCAGGAATGGAGATAGCCCTGTTGCAGCTTGTACAGTCTGGTGAAAGCTGCCTCACCAAGCAATCCTGACTTCAAAATATGAACACCAGAGGAAATGTCTCCCTGTCATCCTTACAGTTCTGACATTAACCCCTTGTAAACTTTGACTTTGATTTTGCTATTGAAATTTACCTGTCATTTGTCAGTAACAACCTACTGGTCACTATCCAGTGATATATATATATATATATTTTTTTTTTTTTTAAATCAGATCCAACTTTCCTTGCTTCTCTGAATTTATTAATAAAGAACGTGCTCTGTGAAATTCTCTCTCTCTCTCTGTGTCTCTCTCTCTCTCGATACTAGTTTTTCTCTTTTTCAATTCTTTCTCTTCATTGCTGACAAGTAAAATCATATCATTCTGGTACTTTTCCCTCTAATCACTTTTCACATTATTATTATTATTATTATTATTATTTATATGTTAAACTAAAAAGACATTCTCCAAGAATTTGTCTTACAATTGTTTTAGCTTCTCTTTTTACATTCTATCTCTTCGTGGTCTCATCCCTTTTAACATGGTCAAATTCAACTTTTCATGCACGTTTCCCAAAATTCATCATCACCTCATTGCCTCCACTTACCTATTTTTACTTAAGAAATATGTATTGCAAATATACGATGATACAAGCATAGTGTTAGGTTTAGAAAGTGCCACAACAAACGGGATAGACATAGTCAATTCTTAGCTGGAGTTGATAGATCTGGTCTCTTACCCTCCAGTGTCACCCATTGGAAAACAACTAATTTCATATCATTCCAACTAATTCCATAAAAACAAGGAGAAAAACTCTGAAAATCTTATCCTACGAGACCTGTCTTTGTGTTGATTTGCGTTTCCTTTTTCTCATGGCGTAACTCTTGCAATCATTGATTTTCCGTATTTTTTCAGAATAATTAATTCATTACTCTTCCTTGTCTTGTTCATGCTATCTATAACCCTCTCCACTTTATTCTACTTCATTCATTCCACATTAACTAAGTATTTTGGGGAACTTACTACGTACTATTCTAGGTATTGAGGAGACATCATTAAGCGTGACAGGTGAGGTCCCTACTTATATGAAGCTTGCATAACATTCTTTTTTTTAAATTTTATCAGTTTCAGGTGCACAAGACAAAGCAAAACTTAGACGTTTATAATTTATATCCCTCACACTGTGTGAACCCCCCTCCCCCTATCCACTATCCCTCTGACATCACACAGAGCCAATACATTTCCACTGTTTCTATTCCTAATGCTGTACTCCGCTTCCTGTAACAATATACATACAAATATATAAATATACATATATATGTATATTTATATAAAATTATAGTTGGCATTCAGTATTGTTCAGCTTCAGGTGTACAGTGCAGAGATCAGGCATCTACATCATCCCTGAGGTGGTCTCCCAAATGGGACACGTGTCCATCGGATACCCTACAACATCTTTACATTATTGATTACATTCCCCAAATTAATTTTCAAAACCCCATGGCCATCTTGTGGTTACCGACTATTTTCTAAACCTCTCACCTTCCCCTTATCCCCACCCCCCGGCCCCTCTAGCAACCCTCAGTTTTTCCTCTATGTGTTGCTTGTATCTGCACCTTTGCTTACTTTCTCCTCGGTTCTGCTTAGCTCAACTATCCCCCCCCTCCTCTCTCCCCCTCCTTCAGTTCATACTCTTGTTATATCACTAGTCTTCCCAAAGCATACCACTGAAAAGGCATTCTCCAAAGATCTGTCTTCCAATTGTTTTTCTTCTTTTTTTACACTCCATCCTTGATATTGCATCCCTTTTCACAAGGTCAAATTCAAATTTTGGGCAAATGTTTCCCAAACCTAACCATCACTTCAGTTGTTTCCCCTTGTTTCTTTACTGAGAAAATATACCATAAATATACTGTATGTAATTATGCAGCAAATATACTCTATATTCTGTGTATATATACTACAAATATATACTGTAAATATACCACTCATGATTTTTTAAAATCATTTATTTTCATGATTATTTCATATAATTTCCTTGCTAGCACAATTTTTAATTAGAATGTTTAATTCTTTTAAGACCTAAAGTATGAGTTTTCTAGAATAAAAAAATACATAAAATACCACTGTTTTACATTGTCTAAAAGCCTATAACTTTAATATCAACTATTAAATACCACTGAAAAATTATTATTTTGTATCCAATAATCTTGGGGTTCTGACCTCAGATGCAGCAGTTGTAAAAGCTAAATGTGAGAACAACCTGGGATTGAATCCTGGCTTTATTATTATTTATTTGGAATTGGTTGGGCAAGTTACTTTATGTTACTCTGTCTCAGCTTAGTCATGTGTAAAGAGGATAATAATACCACGTACCTATTTCGCTATGAATAAATAAGCTGAAACAGTGCTAAACATGCTGGCAACTAGTAAGCCCCATTGAAGTTGCTCATGGCCTCCCTACTTATATTCCGTGTTCTAATCAATCTTGATATTAACTATTTATTAATCATGCATCAGGATTTTACTCATCTTTTTTAAAATTCACCAATTCTGTGAGACAAGTGTTCATATGGTAAAATTAAACCCATCTTTTCAGAATGTAAGAATCACTGCTGACTTCTTCCCTTTCTTTTTCGCCAGCATACAAATTGTCACCCAGTATGGCCCATTTGACCTCTCAAATCTGTTCTCTCCAGCTCTGCTGACATTGCCTTAATACGGTCCTTAAATATTTATTGACTAGATTGCTGCAACAGCCTCCCAAATAAACCTCTTTATAATAAATCTCTTTCTTATCATGGCAGATATAACCTTCCTGGTTAAAATTGTCAATGTCTTCCCATTGTTCAGAGAATAAAATACATTACAGTGCTCAGGTATTAGCTACTCACTGTGGTCTGAGTTACGTACCTCTCCTATATGTGATTCTAAAGCAATCTGCATGTCTGCATATTAGCCTGAGTTATGTCTAGCTTTGCCCTCTCTGAGCTAATTGAATGCAGAGAATGAAGTACTGTTTATCTCTAAATGCATAACCTATCACATACTTGGCACACCGCAGACACTTGATAAATGTCAAGTAATAAAATACCAATTCTTCCATGAAGGGTGTCCTGCTCACTATCAACTGAATATGATTTCCCTGATTATGAACCCCGTAAGCACTCTGTCTTTACCTCTCTCATGGCCTGAAGTACAATATGTTTGAGTGCGTGTGTGTGCGTGTGTGTGTGTCGGGGGCTGTGACCTCCTTGAGAGCAGGAGTCAGTGTGAGAAGAGCATAAGAACACCTGAATTGGAAGCTCGGCTCTATCCTTCCCTGACCACTTGGTAGAAGAGTCATTAAACCTGAGCCTCAGTTTGCTAATCTATCGAATGTCATTTATTACTATCCTGCCTACCTGAGAGGCATACTGCAAGTTTACATTAGCAAATATATAGAAAAGTACTAGGGAAAATATAAATCATTAAATAGATGTGTTAATGACAACAAATCCAACGATGATAATTTTTGTATTCTCTTCAATACCCAATTCAGGATTTCTTCAGAAGTATACGAGTATTATTAAATATTTGTTGAATGAATACATTATGTGAACCAATTGGATAACAAAGATATGAAGCAGGTTCTTGTGATAAAATTTTCTTTTTTCCGATACTGGAGTATTTCTGCAATCATGTCACAATAGTATTTTCTTCCTTCACTATCATAGCAAAATAACTAGCATTAGTTGAACATTACCTGTGAAATTTAGTCTATCTGTTCTCACAATAGGGAAGAAAAAAACCACAGTCATTACTACAAGGAGACAGTCTTTGGAATGTTTGTGAAATTTTATTATTTTTAAGCTTTCAAAATGTATTTTATTTATATGGGCAGAAATTGTACCAGGAGAGGTGAGTTACTGAGCTAAAACAATACACAGAGCAAGATACAGCTGGAAACCTAAATGAACTTCTTTGTCCTGGACATATGTCCCATAACACATTTTGTACTTGAAAATCTCCTCAGGTATTCTCACCATCTCAGATGTCTTATTTCTCTAATTCAATGGAATAGTTCAGCCTGAAAATTTATAAGCAACATTTATTCCCCTAAAAATGTAATTGTTGTAACATGTGGTACATGTAACATTTGGTTTCCATATGAAAACTTGGGAGAATGCTAAAAATGGAACTGTAATTCTTTTATTCTTGTAATATTTAGGTAACTACAATATGCTGTTCTCATAATGAAATGGAGTAAAACTATCTACTTTCCATTAATGGGATTATTTTAAATTTCTCATATTTACAGGGGCACCTTTTTTTCCTATCAATTGACAGGAAGGGTTTCCCACTCGGGAGCCTACCCTACCTTTGCTCTGTCCACTTCTGTTCCTCAGAGCCCAGCACAGTTCATAACATAGACACTCAGTTTATAGCTATTGAATGAAACACTAAATGATTCAAAAAAAAATGTGAAGAATAATAAACATTCACCACAATGACATTCTCTATAAATTGCCTCACTGATGATTTTGCCTATAGCCGTGCCACAAATCTTTACTATGATAAATTACTTCTCCTTTGCATAAATTTTGATCCCATTTTTCATACAAATATTAAATGTGATGCGTCATCACTCAGTAGAAGACTATGAAGTTGTAGTAATATATTTTTCTTTCCCTCTAACAAACATTTATCCTTCCTGACCTTCGCGTTATGTTTGCTGAGTGAGGTGAAATGTCTTAAGTTTATTGCTGTTGCCCATATTATATGCAGCTTTAAAAAAATCTATAACATTTATTCTGGCTTCATTCATCATCTGGGAGAGCCGGCAATAGTAGGACTGGCAGTAATGGGCAATAACTCTCATGTGAATTTTAATGATGGGTTCTGGACACATAAATGAAAGAGAATTACCTCCGTTTATACAAGATGCTATTCACAAAAGATAGTCCCATTCTTCATCCCTTGGACATGTATTTCTTCCTCATGAATACACATAGTTCTACCCTCTGCAAATTCTTGCTTGACTTGCATGCTCTGTGTGAGTTCTGGGCACTGCATTCCCTGATGTGATTTGAATGTTGTGGATAAAGAGCGCCCAGCTGAATGTCTGGAGGCCTGGTGTCTAATCCTGGTTATGACACCAGCCAACTGTGTGCTTCTGGCAAACTGCAGTTTTCAAATGTCTCAGTGCCCTCAGAGGTCCCATGGAGCTCAAACTTGGGCCTGTGTGGCCAAATAGCAAAGATAGAAATTATACAAAATGTCAGGTAGTGAATATTCACTATTCATCATATTCTTACTCATGTAAAATGAGTTTGTAAGAGACAGTAAATTTTCACAAAGTAAATTCTACCATTCTCTTCATGTTTTAGTAGTCTTGCTTGCTTTTTTGTTCTTTTTCTATTTCTTCTCATTCCCACTCGTCCTATTTCCTCCTTCGTTTATTTTACTTTTCTACTTCATCTTTATCTCCACCTTCAGCCTACCAGGGATATCCTCAACTTCACAGCTACTGTTAGTCTCGATGCCTAAAGAAATGTCTAATCTTTTATCTGATTGTAATTAGGATGTACAAAATTGAAGAACTGTGTTTCTACCAAATACGGATCTGATGCTATTTCAGCACAAATAAACATTTTAGCTTTTGTAATGAAAGCTACTTCAAAAAATAATTTTAACATTAAAAAATATCTGGAAGATTTTTATTTAAAATATATTTCTTAAGTCACATGCAAAAAAAAAAAAAAAAAGACAGCTGGATTGCCTTGCTTGTCTGGAAGCTTTCTGGTTAGATCTGCTAACCTTCTTCCCTGTGAATGGCTGTGTCTGAAGCTATCACAGGACTTGCTTATCCCAAAGGATGGTAAGTGAGAGGGTTTCTACTTACAGGCCTCAGGACTTACATGTTAACTCATAGAAGTTTGTTAAAATAGGAAAAACATTCAATATTACAACACACAATTATGCAAATATACTAAGAATTGCACTGAATCATTAGCATACATCCCTAAATTGCTGAATAACTAGAGGGATTAAGTTGCACATGAGGGACTCACTCACACTTGATGCCTGGTTCCTGGTAAAGTTATCAGCTAATGTTTGGTAATGGAGCGTGGCACTTTGCTCTAAAGTTGTCCAAAGGGCTTGTCTGCTCATTGTCACACCCCCTTCAATAAGAGGAGCAGGGATAATGTTAATGATGTGAAAAGACTTCCCTCAAGAAAGGATTAGTAACTTACTTTTTGGCCCTGGCATTTATCTTAACATAAATAAAATGTTTATCACTAAAAAATAACCGGAATAAAGTCTAATACAAATTTAAACAAGCGTAGTCATTAAAAGGCTACAAGGTGTGACAATTAAGTTTGTGAACTTGTTACAGCGATGTTGCTAAACTTTTTTGATATAGAGGCATAATTTATTATGCATTTGTACCAACTGGACAAATAGTTAACCAAGCTTACTATTTGGAAGTGCTGAAAAGCTGCGTGAAAAAGTTGAACGACCTGAACTTTTCACCAACAATTCATGGCTCTTGCATCACGACTGCACCAGATCACACAGCACTGTCTGTGAGGGAGGTTTTAACCAGTAAACAAATAACTGTATTGGAACACCTTCCCTATTCACCTGATCTGGCCCCCAATGACTTCTTTCGTTACCTGAAGATAAACTAAATATTGAAAGGAAGACATTTTGATGACATTCAGGACATCAAGGGTAATACGACAGCTCTGATGGCCATTCCAGAAAAAGAGTTCCAAAATTGCTTTGAAGGGTGGACTAGGTGCTGGCGTCAGTGCATAGCTTCCCAAGGGGAGTACTTCCAAAGTTACCATAGTGATATCCAGCAATGAGGTATGTAGCACTTTTTGTAGCATGAGTTCTCAAACTTAATTGTCCGACCTCGTATAATTTCCCTTCGCCGTCTACTCTTCTCATAGACAACCCCTGATAACAACCATTTGATATAGTGTTTCCACATAGTTCTAGTTAGAGTTTATTTTGTTTGTTTCCTTTTTCATTACATTTTTGATTAATGAGACCATAGGACAATTGTCCTGTGACTTGCTTTGACACATGACAAAGAAATTACCATGTGGGTACAGACTTAGTTCATTCTTTTAAACTACTACCTGGTGTTCTCTGGTCAGGATGTATCATTATTTCATTACCATTTACTATCTGAGATATTATAATTATCATGAATTTTTGTTACTACAAACAAGACTGTAGCAAACTCATCAATACTTTCATCTTTTACACTTGTGCTACTATCTCTGCAGGACAGATTATTAAGAGCGGGATTGGTTGGTTGGATGTTGTTTTGGATAAAGCGTTAATGATACTATCAAATTATCACCCGAATACAATGTACCGATTCACATTCCCATTAACAGAATAAGATAAATTCTCATTTTTTTGGTGTTCTTCACCAGAAGTGGATATTTCTCAACTTTACTAATTTAACATGTGAAAATATCATTTCATTGTTGTTTTAGCAATGACAGCTTACATTTTGTACACTTGGCTTTTTCATTTATTAACTCTTTTAAAACTAGTTATATCTAGATGGGTCCTACTATTATCCACATTTTACAGGTGAATAAAACTTGAAAACAAGAGATTTTCTAGGATCATGCTAGAAAATAAAGGAGTGTGTGTCAAACTCAGGTAGTTTGAATTCACAGATTGTTCTTTTAGTCATTGTACTATACTTCTTATGGGTAAACGGGAAAATTTGGATTTCCACCATTATTCGTAAAAACATTCGTTTTTACTTTTTCCTCTTTTAATGGTTTATTTCTATACTTTGCATATTTTTCTATTACCATTTAAGTTTTGATATATTTAATCATATGGAAAGTCCACACCTTTCTTTTGTCTTTTGTTTTGTTTATAGTGACATTTTTAACCAAATTATCAATCTTTTCTTGATGACTCCTAGGTTTTGTGTCTTGCACAACAAGAATTTCCCATCCTAAGAATTTCAAAAGATTATTTTATGTTTGGTTTCATAATTATCCTTTTTAAAATTCTCCTAATATTAATATTTGGATTTTATAGAAAGTAAAAATCTAACTTTGTTTCCACCTATTCAATTTTCCAAACCCTTTAATTTATTAATTTCCACTTGATTTTAAATGTCACCTTTATTATATGCTACATTTCTATTTGTGCATGGGTCTGTTTCTGAAGAAGAAATACCCATTGCTTTTAGTGTCCTTTTGCAAAGCTTTTCTACCTATTGATTTACCCTTTTTATCTTTCAAATTTTGTTTAGGATTGGATTGAAATACAAATTAATTGGCAGAGATTAACATTTACAACATTAACTTGCTATCCCATCTGTATTAGCTCAGAACTGTTTTCTGATTTTCAGTAAAGTTGTACACTTTTATTCATACCTAGCACACTTATTAGTTTTTCCCTAGATCTTTGTGACTTTATTACTGCTGTTGTCAGACATATATTTTTTCCTTTATACTTTCTAATTTGGGGATTGCTAGTGCCTAGAAAGGCTACTGACTTTCAAACAATATTTTTGTATCCAATGATCTTACTGAATTCTCTTATCATTCATATGAACTTCTGGGTCGATTCTCTTGGATTTTTCTATGTGGAAAAGCGATTATTTTTGTACAGATTTTACTCAGCTCACCTTTGGGCCATGCACATGCCTTTGAGAAATCATTTCTCCTTAGTTTTGTAAATTGAAAAATATACCATTAATCTGGTTTCCATGCAATAAAAATTAAGTGAGAATTTGAATGAATATTTGATATAGTTGATTAATGTATATAAGTAAACTCCTTTATACAGTTCATAATTCTCCTTTCTCAGAATATACTGGCTTTTAAAAAGCCCATATATTATATGAATAATTGTTTCAACTTTCTACTTTACTGTGTAGTCCACAGAGAATGAAAACAATAGTAGAAAACATAATGCAAGTAACATAACATCAATATTTGACCATTATTAATATGGTTCTATAATTACTCATACCCTGTTCCCAGCATACCATAGAATAGATGCAACAAAAGCAAATGAAAAAATAATTAGCCAAGCAATAATTCTCCATTAGTAAAGGACAGAAGATTGAGCAAAACTATTCAGAGGGATGAAAAGAAGCAGACAATAAATGAATAGCTAAAAAGGATGTATTTGGGAAAGAAAGCACAAAAGCTCAGTGTAGATTAGTATTGCAATAACTATTTAATTTCTATGAAAGAAAAAGCAGGAGAAAAATGAAATGAATAGACGGTAGCTAATTGCAGAAAAACATTAATATTGTATATATCTTGTGCTTACACTGTAAGTTATTTCAGCTGCGCGTGATTACTGAAAATAGGCACATATGAATCATTTAAAGCCATCATTTCAAGCATATCTAAGTGAATGGATGCCTTGTTCTGGAGAAAACATGTAATTTTGCATGAAATCTCAGAGAACATTGAAGATTTGGCAATTTAAAGATTGTTAAATTAAATGCAAATGACAAAAACATAAAGCAAAAGCACAAATTTCTACTGGAGTCTAAAGTACTGTTTGGTTGCCAGCCTTTTTTTATAGCCACTAGATAATTGCCACATCCCTAATAGATTAGGTTGTGAAAATAAACAAACCGAGGTGAACTAGAACACCTAAAATCATTTCTCAAGGAAGCAAAAAATACGTTCTTATTTCAAAAATTTTCAAGAATAGAGTTAACACTGTAGGGTTTCCAGGCAAGAATTCCCACCCATTCTCAGGATTTTTTTTTGTTTTCCTGTTCCTGAATCCTGAGATACAAACTGTTCTGTTCTCCATAATGAATCGTTTCCACAAAGTGAGGGCCAATACTACCAACCACCCGGGTTCAAGGAGCCAATTTTTCTGATTTCCTGACCAACATTTCTCGGGATTCGGAAACGGGAAAGTGAAAACAATTCCTGAGAACGGGCAGTAATTCCCTACTGGAAAAGCTAGTTACGGAGTCATTGTATAACCAGTATCTACACTTAAATTGAACAGTTAAAAAAAATAAATAAAATAAAGCCTTATAAGTAAGTACAGTGATATTGATCTCTACATGGCCATCATTCTTTGAATTAATAACTAACAATTAATAAAACATTGTCTGATTATGTGCTAGGAACTCTCCTTAGGGCTTTTATATATATCAAGTCATTTAACCCACCCAACAAGTGACATACAGAGAGGTCTCCCAGTTCCACACAGCTGGTGTTGTGGAGCTACCATCTGAACCCAGACATTTTGGCAGCAACTAGAAAATAACACACAAAAAAGCCTGCAAAACATACTGCAATAGATATGAAAAAATGAATTCCAGAGTAGAGATAAATATACTACATCAAACAGCTATTGGGGAAAAATAATTTCTCCAGCCTTTTGTTTAAAGTTATTCTCTAGTACATATTCTTACTGTATGGACTGCATGTGTGCACACTCACATGCTGCCCTCTGAATCCAAATAGGTTGAAAACAACCCAATATAAAATTAAGAATGACATGAACAGACAATTTCTCTAAAAAGGGACACAGGGGGCTGATACAAAAATTTTAAAATGCTCAATCACACTGAAAATCAGGGACATGTTCATGAAGGTCAATTGAGTCTACAAATTGGCAAAAGTGAAGAGTCTGATGATACCAAGAATTTATATTATATAGAAACAAGAACTCACATATTGATAGTAAGTATATAAATTGATACAACCACTTTGGACAACTATTAGGCAAGATCCTGTAGAGTTAAAGAAGCACATACCAGCAATAATTCCTTTCTTATGCACATGCCCTGGAATGCTGAGAAATGTATGCCAAAAGACAATCGTGTGAAATATTGATGACATCATTTTTATACGACCAGAACAACCAAATCATCTTTCTACAAGCCACCACACACTGTGGTATATTTAGTGGAATACTACACAGCAGTGAAAACAATTATTTTCAGTTTTTGAATTCATTATTATCATCTAAAACTACAAGAATAAATCTCAAAATATACCCTTGAGTAGGAAAAAACCAAGCTACAGCAGATGGATAATTTGCTTGTATAATATTAAAAAAAATAAACTATATACTCATAAGAATAAACATATGAGTGGTACAAATATGAAACGTATAGTAATGAGAAACATTGCATTTCAGATAAAATCTACATGGAGGACATACAATAGTGGAGGGGTCTCAGGAATTTCAACCTTATTATTAATACTTTATTTCTTAAGCTGGGCGCTATCCATAATGACGTTTGCCATAATATGCTGTATAACTTTTGGTAGGTCTGATATATGTAGTAATATTATTTAAATAATAATGGATGCTTTGGAGATCAGGGCATATAAAAATTCTGCATACAGTCACAAAGGAGCAGATGAGGAACAGAAAACACATTGAATGAAGTGTAAATCCACTAACGTCTAAGTAGAAGTTTAATTTCATTTGGCGTGTCCTAATTCGTGCTTTTTTTTTTCCATTCTCAATAAAGAAACTAGCAAACTATGTTAAGAAATAAATGCTGACTGCTTAATTACGTGCACTAGCTGGCCCAGTTCTCCTTTTCATGCAACATCAACTTCTCTCAAACTTGCTCTTCAGAATTATGCATTATGTCTTGTCAGGTGACTTCTAGGTCACTCCATTTGCAAATGGTTAACATGGTAAATGTCAAGGTTCTTTTCTATTAGCGGAATCTGAGGTCAACTCTTCTCTAGAAATCCCCACGTTTTCTGCTAACTATAAATTTGTTATATTGCTGCCACAGTATTAAAAACTCTCCAGCATCATCCATGAATGGGTGTTAATAACAAAAAATTAGGTCATCAACGATTAATTAATGACTCTAAACTTTCACCTCTGGAAAAGGATTTCATATCTATTATCTCTTTGATCTTATAATAGAATCACAGGATAATAGAACAAATATTATCTCTACTTGGGTGATTTTCTATTTAAATATACTGGTAAGAGTGTCGTAATTTACTTCAGAAAGAATACTAATTTCTAGTAACTTTTAAAATTAAAAGGTTAAAACTGAAAAATCTGATGGTGAATTTATTTATGTATGTGAAACAAAAGTCACCAAATTAGGAAATAGTAGAATACAGTAAATAACTTAAAGCTACTAGAAACTTTTATTTCTACATACAATCAAACTGGCAAAGATGTAATAGACATATCTCCTGCTCAAATAATGCCAATGATTCAGATGGATTTTTGACCAAATAAATTATTTTTGCTTATTAAGAGTTTATTTAATTTAATTAAACTAAATAGATATTAATATGTTGATAATTTCTATGTCATAAATAATTTAGATACTAGCACATTAACCATTCCAATTTTCTTTGTGGGTATTTGTCACATTCAATATGGGCCTAACATTTCAGGCCTCAGATTATTCAGCGAGGAAATTTGCCTGTGCTCCTGAAAATACACAACACCGTTTCTTCTCTCAGCCAGGATGTCTCACTGGTCTGCAAAGTCTGACAAGCCCAAACTTTATGTTGCCATCACCACGATATTGTACTGAAACAAAATTAAATCAATACAGCATTCTCTGTGAGTGGCTCTTACAATAACTAGCAAGAGATTCTGGGACCTAAGAGAGCTATAGGTATATAGGAAGTCTAGACTATAGATGTTTCAATGATCTAAACACCCACTGCTCACAATAAAAAAAAAAAAAAAAAAAAAAAAAAAAAGTCTAAATATTTTTTAACACACTGGTTTTTCTAAACTATTTCTCCAACCTATATTTCAGGTTGTAAAAAGGAGCACCTTAAATGTATACTATAAGCAAATTGTATGTAAGTGAATAAAGTCGTTGACCCAGTCTGTTTCAATATCTTTTTGTGAAGTCAGTGCATTCTCTTTCGAGTCTTAGCTCATACATATTTTTCTGTGCCCAGCACAATGGTAGTGTTGATAAATTTTGCGTAGAAAAAAAAAAAGTGAGTGTTGTTCTGACACAGGCATATCCAAGAATGTTAGTTGCGATACCTTATTTAGGATTTTTATTTTTTAAAAAATTAAGGAATGTATTTCAGTAATATATTGCAGTGTATTACTGAATTCTGTATTTCCATAATAAATTTTCTGTCTGAAGCAAAGCCTACCCCCAAAACAAAATTACTGCTAATAAAGTGGCTCAGATAAAGCCACATCTTTCTCATCCTCCTGGATCTAAAGCGCAAACCCCGAATACCTATTTTGTGCCCCTCTGCCTCACTTCTCAACCCCATGTCATCCTTGCATCAACTTCCATCAGGACTGAAAATCCATGTCAGTACCTTTTTATTGCCTTCATTCTTAATTTTTCCCTAAATTCTATTGCCAAGGCCTTATAATTCCTCAAAACTGTCTTATCTGTAGATACTCTTTTTCTAGAGTCTTCCTTTAAAATGACCTACTCCTTAGTACTTAACAGAAAAAGATGCCTATTGGTATAGGAAGTATGACGAATTATTATCCTCATGCCCCACAGTAAGTCACATCTCCCAGCATCCACAATCTCTACTGCCTTCCAACTGAGGATTTAGCCAGTCGATTGGCTAATCTCACCAAGATGACATCAGCAAACGTGATGCAAGCAGAGGTTTGATAAGTACTTACACATTAAGGCTCACCTTCTAGACCACTGCTCTGTCATTGAGAAGTCCAAGCTTGCCTCCTTGAAGTTTAAAGACCGTATGAGAGAGACTCAGACATTTCAGCCATCCTAGTAGAGTCAGAACTGACTCCCCCTCTAGCCGAATGTACTCACATGGATAAACCCAAGCAAGACAAGCAGGAGAACCTCCCAGCCAATCTACAGAATTACAGGTGGAAAAATGGTTGTCTTTATTGAGCTAAGTTTTGGGGTAATGTATTATGTAGCCACTGAAACAGAAATTGATTTGGGACCTGCGTAATGGGCAGGAGCTAGAAAATCAGCAAGGAGACTGTTAGTGAAGCTTGGAGGAATGATACATAGTTAATAGAGCCCCCAAAGCCAGAAGAAAATGGCTATTGGACACGAATGATAGACATCCATGTGTTCTGTTGGTGAAAGCATTGGCAAAGCTATTACCTGAAAAAACTGTGCCAAATAAACTTGTAAGTCTGGTTGAGAATGTTTCGGGACAAAATGCTGAAAATGTCAGTTTGCATCTTTTAGTTGCTTGTAAGGACAGAGATCAACTGAAGAGAGACCTGTTCAATTTGCAAGTGGAATTTAGAGGAAGTACAGAAAGACTGGGACATGCTGGATTTCTAAATGTAAAACTCTGACTTGATGAAAGGAGTAACTAATTTAGTGCTCGATAACTTATGTTTGATGTCTGAGTTTATTATGTATCACTATTTGACATCGATCAACCATTTATCCTCCCTGTGCCTCTCTGATTCCTTATTTGTAAATAGCATTGGCTACATCACAAAGGTGTTATGAAACCTAAGTACGTAAAATTTTTAAGTACGTTAAAAAGCTATTTAAAAAAAGTTTCATAGACAGTTGACCTACAATGTTATGAAAGTTTTGAATTTTTCTTAATCTACATTGTTTAATTTGCAGACAACAAACTTAAGACCTCCAAAAAGCATCCCTTCCAGTATTCTTTGCAATGACAGAGCATAGCGAACTACTAGCATTAGCCAGTAATAAATAGTTTATGTTCCTATATTCTGATATGTTTAGGTTCCATTAAGATAAATCAAATATCCCTTTTTTTCTGCACTAATAGTTTGCTTAGTGTTTGAAAATAAAAATATTTCATGGAAATGAACAATTCATTTTTAAAATGTATTATCCAAAAAAAAGCAAAGAAAGCATACTGTAGTTTCCATAATGTACAATGTTCTCTCAACCCACCAGTAGAATTACCAATCCTCTGATTCCCCATGCATCCAATTCCCTGTCTGCACTACAGATTAACTCCTATTCATTCTCCAAGATTAACCTTCATTTTTCATTTCTATTCTGAACTCTTTCGCTCTAAGTCCTGATGACTCTGATTCTGTGTTACCCTTTAAGGAGGCACATAAGGTGTCATAGTCTAATAATCAGCTCACTTGTTTGCCTTTCCAGCTAGATTATGAGTTGTAGTCAAACAGTATATATTTCACTTTTTCATCTCCAATTCCTAGCACAGGAAGTGGCCTAGAATATGGGTTCAGAAAAGGTTTAAGAATCTTCAATTGGTGAATAAAATAATGAATAAATAAATACTCTTTAGGGTAACTTAATAATCAAGGAAAATATGACTTAATCTCTGACACGTTTTAAATCTTCAAAAATTTCTAACACAAATTGAGCACCTTGAGCTCCATGCCAAAGAAAAACCTGAAAGCACAGCTGTGGAAGCTGCCACGTGGTATGTTCTCAGTGTGAGCCAATACCTTGAAGCTAATGGCTTGGTTCCTTTTGGAGCACCAACCCTTCCAGGTGTCTCCAAAATACTCATTACATAGAACATGTGCCAAGTTTCTGAAAAGGCACAGGCAGAGGAAGGATAGAAGCACTTGAAATAGTTTACACCCAAATAACTAGGAACATTTCTTCATGGGGACAAAAGATCACCTAATATGTGTGAAATCATTGTCATCCTCCTCTTCCTCCTCATCATCATCAACATGAGTTCAATCTAAGTCTCCTCAGCCAGGTGGGGTTCTGGCCCTCATTCAGAAAACTCAAAATCACGTTTAAATTTGAAAGTTATACAAATTAAAGAAGCACTATTTGAATTAATCATGGAAAGAGTTTTTGTACTTATGAGGGGGAACTTGATTGAAATCACTTTAAATACAGCTTTTTTTTTAAGTTTATTGGGGTGACAATTGTTAGTAAAGTTACATAGGTTTCACGTGTACAATTCTGTAATAAATCACCTATATATGACATTGTGTGTTCACCACCCAGAGGCAGTTCTCCTTCCATCATCATATATCTCATCCCCTTTACCCTCATCTCCCACTCCATCCCCACTTACCCTCTGGTAACCACTAAACTATTATCTGTGTCTATGTGTTTTGTTTCTTCATTTGATTGTCTTATTCTTTTGTTGTTTTGAGTTTTATATCCCACATATCAGTGAAATCATATGGTTCTTGACTTTTTCTCTCTATTGTATTTTGCTCAGCATAATAATCTCAAGATCCATACATGTTGTCACAAATGGTACTAGTTCATCTTTTCTTATGGCAGAGTATTATTCCATTGTGTATATATACCACAACTTCTTTATCCAATTATCTATTGAAGGACACTTTGGTTGTTTCCATGTCTTGGCCACTGTAAATAAAGCTGCAATGAACATTGGGGCACATATATCTTTATGGATAAATGTTTTCAGATTTTTTTGGGTATATACCCAGGAGAGGGATTGCTGGGTCATATGGTAATTCTATTCTTAATTTTTTTGAGGAACCTCCATACTGCCTTCCATAGCGGCTACACCAGTCTGCATTCCCACCAACAGTGTATGGGGGTTCCTTTTTCCCCACAGCCTCTCCAAAGCTTGTTACTATTTGTCTTGTTGATGACAGCCATTCTAACTGGTGTGAGGTGATAGCTCATTGTGGTTTTTATTTGCGTTTCTCTGATGATTAGTGATGTTGAACATTTTTTCATATGTCTATAGGCCATTTGTATGTTATCTTTGGAGAAATGTCTATTCAGGTCCTCTGCCCATTTTTTAATTGTATTGTTTGTGGGGTTTTTTTTGTTGTTGAGTTGTATGAGTTCCCTATATATTTTGGGTATTAGCGCCTTATCAGAGGCGTTGTTTACAAAAATCTTCTCCCATTCGGTTGGTTTGGTTGCCTCTTTATTTTGTGGATGGTTTCTTTTGCTGTGCAGAAGCTTTTTAGTTTGATATAGTCCCATTCATTTATTTTAGCTTTTGCTTCCCTTGCCTTTGAGGTCAAATTCATAAAATACTCTTTGAACCAAGGTCCATAAGTTTGGTACCTATGTTTTCTCCTATGTAGTTTATTGTTTCAGGTCTTATGTTTAGGTCTTTGATCCATTTTGAGTTAATTTTGGTACATGGTGACAGATGGCAGTCCAGTTTCATTCTTTTGCACATGGCTTTCTAATTCTTCCAGCACCATTTATTGAAGAGGCTGTCTTTTCTCCATTGTATGTTTTTTGTCTTCTCTGTCTAAAATTATGTGTCCGTATTTACGTGGGTTTATTTCTGGGTTCTCAATTCTATTCCATTGGTGTGTGTGTATGTTTTTCTGTCAATACTATACTGTTTTGATTATTGTAGTCCTGTAGTACAAGCTGAAGTCAGGGAGTGTGATACCTCCAGCATTATTCTTTTTTCTTAGGATTGCTTTAGCTATACAGGGTCTTTCGTGGTTCCATACAAATCTGATGATTTTTTTCCCCCTATTTCTTTTTAAAAATGCCATAGAGATTTTGATGGGGATTGCATTAAATCTGTATATTGCTTTGGGTAATATGGCCATTTTAACTATGTTGATTCTTCCAATCCATGAACACGGTATGTCTTTCCATTTATTTGTGTCTTCTTCAATTTCTTTTAAAAATGTCTTATAGTTTTCAGTATATAAGTCTTTCACATCCTTGGTTAAGTTTATTCTGAGGTATTTTATTCTTTTTGTTGCAATTGCAAAAGGAATCATTTTTTATTTCTTTTTCTGAGATTTTATTGTTACTGTATAGGAATGCAATGGACTTTTGTATACTGATTTTGTAGCTGGCAACTTTACTGTATTTGTTTATTTCTAATAACTTTCTGGTGGAGTGTTTAGGGCTTTCTATATATAGCATCGTGTCATCTGCAGAAAAGTAACTATTTAACTTCTTAATTCCCAATTTGGACGCCTTTTATTTCTTTCTCTTGCCTGATTGCTCTGTCTAGGACTTCCAATACTATGTTGAAAGGCAGAGGTGATAGGGGACAGCCCTGTCATGTTCCTGAATGCAGAGCAAAGGGCTTCTGTTTTTCACTATTTATTATGATATTAGCTGAGGGTTTGTCATATGTGGCCTTTATGATAAGGTATTTTCCTTCTATACCCATTTTATTAAATGTTTTCATCAGAAATGGATGCTATATCTTGTCAAACGCTTTTTATGCATCTATTGATATAATTATGTGACTTGTCCTTTATTTTGTTTATGTGGTGTATCACATTGATCGATTTGTATATGTTGAACCATCCTTGTGCCCCTGGGATGAACCACACCTGGTCATGATGTATAATCTTTTTAATGCATTGTTGCATTCGATTTGCTAGAATTTTGTTTAGGATTTTTGCATCTGTATTCATCAGAGATATTGGTCTATAATTTTCTTTTTTTGTGTTATCCTTACCAGGTTTGTTGGTAATGTTGGCCTCATAAAATGAGTTAGGGAGTATTCTCTTCTTCAATTTTTTGGAAGAATTTGAGTAGAACAGGTATTAGATCCTCTTTGAATGTTTGGTAGAATTCACTAGTGACACCATCTGGTCCCGGACTTTTGCTTTTGGGAAGGTTTTGGATGACTGATTCAATTTTCCTTACTGGTGATCAGTGTATTTAGTTTTCCAGTTCTTTGTGATTCAGCCTAGGAAGGCTGTGTGTTTCTAAGAACATGTGCATTTCTTTAGGTTATTGAATTTTGTGGCATATAGCCCTTCGTAGTATTCTTGATGAGCCTTTGTATTTCTGTGGCATTCGTGGTAACTTCTCTTCTTTCATTTCTGATTTTATTTGCGTCTTTTCTTTTTTTAGCTTGGTGAGTCTAGCTAAGGGTTTGTCAATTTTATTAATCTTTTCAAAGAACCAGCTCTTTGCCACATTAATTTTTTCTATTGTCTTTTTGTTCTCTATTTCATTTAGCTCTGCTATGATTTTTATTATTTCCTTCCTTCTGCTGAGTTTGGGTTTCATTTGTTCTTCTTTATCTAGTTGTTTAAGATGTAATGTGAGATTGATTATCTGGGATTTTTCTTGTTTCTTGAGATAGGCCTGTGATGATATAAATTTCCCTCTTAACAATGCTTTCGCTGCATCCCAAAATTTTTGGTAGGATGTATTTTCATTGTCATTTGTTTCTGTGTATCTTTTGATCTCTCCTTATTTCTTCTTTGACCCAGTCATTCTTTAAAAGTATGTTGTTTAATCTCTACATATTTGTGTTTTTTCCTGCTTTCTTTTTGCAGTTGATATCCAATTTCAAAGCCTTGTGATCAGAGAATATGCTTGGTATGATTTCAATTCTTCTTAAATTTGCTGAGGCTAGTTTTATGTCCCTATATATGGGTATTCTTGAGAATGTTCCTTATACACTAGAAAAAATGTATAGTCTGATGTTGTAGGATGGAGTGCTCTATAAATGTCAATTATGTCCATTTCATCTAATGTGTCATTTAGGGCTGCTATTTCATTACTTATTTTCTGTTTGGATGATCTATCCATAGCTGTCAATGATGTAGTTAGGTCCCCTACTATAGTTGTGTTTCGGTCAATTTCTCCCTTTAGTTCTGTTAGTAGTTGCTTTGTATATTTTAGTGCTCCCTGATTGGGGGCATAAATATTGATGACTGTTATGTCTTCTTGTTATATAAACCCCTTTATCATTAGGAAATGTCCATCTTTGTCACTTCTTCATTTTTGATCCTGAAGTCTGTTTCATCTGATATCAATATGACTATACCTAATTTTCTCTGAATACCATTTCCTTGGAGTGTCAGTTTCCACCCTTTCACTTTGAGCCTGTATTTGTCCTTGTAGCTGAGATGTGTCTCTTGGAGGCAGCATATGGTTGGGTTTAGTTTTTTGACCAATCTGCTACTCTGTGCCTTTTTATTGGTGAGTTCAGTCCATTTACATTTACGGTGATTATTGATATATGAGAATTTCCTATTATTCTATCTTTGGTTTTCTGGTAGGTTGGTGTCTCCATTTTCTTTGTCTTTTTGTTACTGTCTATTATTTCAATGTGGTGGTATTCTATGATTTTACCCTGTATTTCTTCTTTTTTATGTTATATATTTTAGTTCTGGATTTTTTTTTTTTTGAGTGGTTACCATTAAGTTTATGTAAAACAAAGTTTGACATTTAGAGTATTCCATTTTCTTCAGTATGCTTACTTCCTCCATTCCCTTATGACGGTTCAGACTTTTACTCTCTCCCCTTTTATGTTTTTGTCACAAATTATCCCTATTCATGCTATGAGTTGATTTCTGTGCTGCAGTAGGAAGTTGTATTTTTCCTCTTTTTTAAGTGTTTTTTTGTTTGTTTCTTTGTTTTGTTTTCTTCCTTCCTTACCCTGCATGTTATGTTTAAGTGTATAGTGTTCTATTTGGTGTAGGGGTTGTGATTTCCTGCTTCTGTCTGTTCGTAATACTACTCCTGGTTTTGTATTCTTTTGCTTTTTTGTTTCAGGTCGAATAGCCTCCTTCAGTTAAATAGAGTTCTTATAAAGCCACCTTTAATGGAGAAAAGTCAGATATTAATATAAAATAATTATGATTACAAAAGATAAATATGAATTCATTTATAAAAGTTGATGGGCCCAGTTTTCAAGATCCTTTTATATAAGCATAAAGGAAAGCTCAAAAGTATATCATGCAATATCTATGTCAGTAGAAAAGATACCTATATCATATGAAGGTAGTAATTCCAAAAACAAGTTATTTTTAAATATGTAAAATTTAATAGATATTTTTAATGTATATTTTAAAATAGTTAAGGAATCTATAACTGTCTTTCAAGAAAATGAAATGTCAAATAATTCTTGATTTGCTATCTAAAGGATACTATGCTTGTTAAATGTGGAGACATGTAGACTTGTATAAATCTGCTGCTAAGAAAAGAAATAAAAATCAATTTGAATTTAGTTTCATGCCTCTGAAGAAGCTGCAATAGTGACAATGAACAGTTCAGGCTAGTCAAGAATCCAGGATTGTACTATGGCTTCGGCTGTTAATTGACTATGAGATTTGGCCAAGTTATTTAAATTTTTCAGAGTGTAAGTTTACTAATTTATAAAATGTGTGTTACTAGATAATTTCTTAGTTCTTTCAAATTCTGACACTCAGATTAAATGACTGTGTCAGAGCCATTTTTGAAAGCAGGCATAGATGGGACTGTAATGAATAACTATTGTCCCTTCTGTGTATCTACAACATACTTAGGCCCTACAGATGCCGGTGGAATTCATCCTTCTCTTTCTTCCAAGTGAGGGAACCTAATTTTGACCTATGTTCCTTGTTGTTAATAATGCTTCTCTGTCTTCCATAATTTCACTTTCATTCCCTTTCCCATGTGGTATCAGATGGAATGAGAATATTGATTTAAGAAGGAGTAAGGAGAGAAAAGAATCATTTTAATTGAACCATCCATCCCACTGCTGTCATCACTAAACTACAATCTACATTATGTATATGTATATATGTGTGTATATTTATGTTTGTATATATATATATATATATATATATATATATATATATATATATATATATATATATATATATGGTGGGATTTCACATGAAATACTTTTGTTCTCTACTTCTCTCCACCCCACATACTCATACTGATATTTTCCATATTAAAAAAAAGACCTATTTATGTGACTATTACACAATTCTTTCCTTGATTTTAAATTATTTTCTTCCTTTCTAAATTTTTTCAAAAATAGTTGCTAAGAAAATTTGTATCCTAGGAAAAAATGTATGCTCTGAATGTAAAACTGAATAGTCATTTAGGTAGAATAAAGTTAAATAAAATAGGTAAATACTAAATGTGATCTAGTAGATTAGCAAACTTGATTATTTGCAAAACAAATTATAATTTTTTAAAAAAGGAATTTTTTTTTCCTGGAGTATTAGCACCCTCCTCCAGTGATTTATATAGAAGTACTGAGTTCAGTTTAAAAATCGCTTTAAGTTGTATTTACAATGTCATTTCAACAAAACCAGTATGACAGTATCTTGGCATAGCCACAATAACAAAGGCATCAAGTTATTTATTTATGTTAATATATCTATTGTAATATTTCCTAGAAGTATTGTTAGGTAGATACTATTATTTTCACTATGAGGACATTGATATACAACAAGGTTAGGTAATCTGCTCAATGATACACATTTAGAAAGATGGAGAACTGAGATTTCTAATATAGTCAGTGGGCACCCTTAGTATTTTATACTATTAAGTTCCAAGACATGAAAACATATGAAATGTCAATCCCATATTAGAAAGACCACGGATCCCCTTAGGCCATTGTAATTTGTTATCTAAGAGTAACAAGAAAAAACAATATTGTGAAACCATATGAAGTCATATGCCAACCAGTCACTATAACATTGAACAACTCAAAAACTATTATAGACCTACCTCATTCATGAATCCCCTTTAATCTATTTGCATTTTCATGTTTCACCTCTTTGGTTAATATTTCATTAATTTAAAACAAACTGTTGAAAGTAATATTTCTTTTGATTTTTCCTAAGCTGCTTCCTTTGTGCTTCAAGGGCCATCTTCTAACTATATAATATTATGAAATTTGGTGAATAAGTTCATGTTTATTTTCTTCTCAACTTTACAAACTTTGATCACCTCTCCTTTCAACACCCTGACTTTCCATACAAAGAGTTCTTTTAATTGCATTAAATAAAAAATTCAAGAGTTGAGACAGTTTCAATTTCAAAGTCTTAAAATTTCAAAGGAATCCAGAAAGTTATTATTCAGCCATGTCAAGAAGAATTTAAAGGAAAGTGTTTCTAAAGTTAAATATTCTGATTTGAAGATAGTCTCTACTCTCATAAATGACACTGCAAAGAAATCCCAAGCACAAATGCACTATGTCCATTTCTTAAATCAAAAGCTCTAAAGAAAGGAAAAGAACAAACAAAACTGACCACTCATATTTTCCAAGTTAGATGCATCTTCGTATCTTAAAATTTTAGCATACAAGATTTAAAATGTTATTAATGTTAATTAGAATTATATGAAAAACAGCAGCAAATAAATGTGCTTATAATAATATTAACATGCTTATAATGAAAGTACTTAATAATTGACAAAATGCTTGTAATAATTCCTTAGAATATCAACAATTTTGCTTTTCTCAGCATTCCCACACTTAAGTTTCAAAGAAGTTCTTAAAATATTTTTAGCACAAAGCTAGCATCTTCTTCCAGATTTTCAACTTTTTTTTATTTTTTAACTGGTTCCATCTCTTTTTCGAGTCTCATAGCTTAAAAAATAAAACAACCTACTCAACGTCTCATACTTGCCCCCCTCACCTCCCTTCTACAGCCAAATAGCTCCAAATAAGTTCATGGCCTACACACAATCACCATTTGCTCTCTTCCAACCATTCATTAGCCCCCTCCCATGAGTTTGCCAAACTTACTCTACCAAACTCATCTGCTGAAGTCTCCAGTGATATTACTGTTACTCCATCCCACAAACCCCTGATCTCTCAGCACCATTTCACAGAGATCCTATAAAACCTATCTGAAACTGCTTTTACTTACTTTCCATGACACTGCAATTCCTTATGCATTTTTTTCTACTTCTCTGAATGCTACTTCTTAGTTATCTTTGACCTTTCGCCTCATCTCTGAACAATGAATATTGTTTTTCCTCAGAATTCTATCCCAAATATATTTTTCTTTTCAAACCACATTCTCTCTTTAGGTACTGTCATTCATTTATAGTCATACCTTCAATTATGCCCATGTAGAAAATGACAAAATCTCTGTCTCCAACTCAGATCTTACTCCTGAATCCAAGACTGTATATCCAATTGCCTTCTAGGCAAGTTCAGTCAGATGTCTCATAGGTCTTTAAGTTCAGCATATGGTTCCAAAACTGAGCTTATCATTTTCCCTTCATAACCTTCTTCTCTTTCATGGTGAGCTAATGTTATAAATAACACTCTAAGTTGTTCTAGACAGAAAGCATTACATTCCTCTACCTCATCCTCCACACGAATCAGTCACCATGTCTTGCCCCAAAAGCCTTATAAATATCATTCAGATCTGACTTCCCTGCATCCCTACTTACCTGCCTAGACCAAGTACACCATTATCACTCTCCTGGAGTTTCACTCCATTCTCCATATTGCAGCCAAAGTGAACATATTCATAATTTAATTCTCAATTATACTTACATTTTGCTGCTTAAAATTGTCTAAAATCTTCCTATTGCTGTTATTTTAGATTCCAAAATCCCTATGAGGCCGTGTATGATTTGGCTACAGATTTCCTTTCTCAGCCTCATCTGATAAAACTCTGCTACTTGCTTTCCATTTTCTAGTCTGTGATGGACTCAAGTTGGCTTCTTGGTCACTCCCCCCATAACAGATTGAAATATATTTGTCCTCTTGAATGGGAACTCACTCCATGGCTGTTCAGCCAATAGCATACAGCAAAGTGATGGTGGGTAAATCCCTGACCCAGTCTTTAAAACACTGGCAACATCTGATTCCTCCCTCTTGAAGCATTCGTTCTTGGGACACTCCTTGAAATGTGGCCATCATGGAATTGTGAAGACCAACTCAGATGGCATGTTCCCAACCAATATCCAACATCCACTGCCAGTCACAAAGTGAGCCATCTTGGACTTACTATCTACATGAGGCCCAACTGATTTTTCTTCTTTTTATTTAAAGCCCAGCTGAATTTACATGGGACAGAAGAACTGCCCAGTTGCTACCAGCAAAACTTACAAAATCATGAGGGTTCATGAAATAATTGTCGTTTCAAGCCAATAAGTTTGGTGCTGATTTGTTACACAACAGTAAATTACATTTCATCTTATTTATATTTCATCTTATCTATATTCCAACTCACAGAGACAGAGCCTGTGTTTTGCTTATTCAGCACCAGTGCCTACTAGAGTTTCTAATCATCCAATGGGTGCCCAATTCATATGTATTGACTGATTTAATTAACAAAGGTATGAAAAGATAAATTATTTCTGTCTTCCTATAGCCTCATTGTTACAAAGTTCTGAGCTGTTAGGCCAGACGTCATGAGTGAAACTATGCCTCTGCACTTACTGCTGAGTGATCAGAAAAATGTTATATAAACTCTCGGTGCCTCAATTTGATTATCTATAAAGGGGGGGGGTAATTTTGTTTTGATGATTAAGTGAGATAATACATGTATAGAAGAGTAAATGGCATATCAGAAGCTCCCAGTGAATGTCCGTTATTTATTATTGTTTCTTTATTAAAGTGGTAAACTGTGGACCACAGAAGTTGAATAGCTTTTTTGAGGAGTTCCCCTCACTAATGGACTGGAGAGCTGTCTATATTACTGATTGACCCTTTTTTTTTTCTTCTCAACTTCCTTTCTTGTTCTTTTTTAATGTCACCATCACCTGTGGTAGGCAGAATAACAGTCCCCTAAAAATTCCCATCTCCTAATTTCCAAGAATCAGTGAATATGTTAGGCGACATAGCAAATGAAAATGAGGTTGCCTAATCGTCTGATTTTGAGATAGGGAGATTATTCTGGATGAATCAGGTGTATCAGTATAATTCCAAGGGCCCTTAGAAATGGGAGAGAAATGCAGAAGAGGGATAGTGCTATAGTGATACAGTTTGGGAAATGTGAGCGCAATGTGAGAAAGACTCGACCTGCCATTGCTAAATTTGAAGATGGAAAGTCACAAGCCAAGGAATACAGATGGACAAGGCAAGGAAATGTATTCTCTCCTAAAGCTTCCAAAAAGGAATGCTGCCTGGCTGACATCTTAATTTTCAATCATTGAAACTAATTTCAGACTTCTGACCTCTAGAACTGTTAGGTAATAAAGCTGTGGTATTTTAAACCACTAAGTGTGTGGTAAAATGGTATAGCAGAAACTGGAAACTAATACATCACTCAGTCAATTTTTGTGGACTCATAAACTTGCATACAATTCTGAAAAATCAATACATGACACATTTTCTAAAGTGGTTCTTGGATTTATTGTCTTCCATTCAGATATTTCCATTTGAGGCCATCAAAATATTCTATCTCCCTCTATTAATATATTTCACCACTAAAAGTGATGGAAAATTTTCCATTTTTGTAGTAGTAATGTCCCAAATGGGAAAGGCAAAAACAGAAAAATATTAGAAAATAAAAACAAAATTAATCTTAATAATTCAAGGGTGTTTGAGTGGCAATTCCCATTGGATAGAGCAGTACCTCTGACCTTGAGTATCCCCTAGAGAAAGGAATTTCACCTCCCTGACTCCCCTGTGGTACAGTAGAACTATTAAATTTGTTGAATTATAATAAATGCTCAGTGGATCTATATTGTGTAGATATTTTTTTAAAAAAAAATAGACAAATGCTTCTGCCAAGGTAGCTAATCCAACACACTATTGAATTGATTTAGGGCAACCAGATGCAGACGCTGTCACACCTGTAAGTGAATCTTTAACCATCTGTTGTGATGTGTTTATATGTTAATCTCTTCACAAGTTGCAAAACCCTTTGCTATCACATGGTTGGCCACATTTTCTGAATTAAATCCAATAAAATAGAATAAAACTGTAGTGCATGAAGTCTGCATTCTTTAAACAGCAACAAGAATGCAAACAGACTATTTGGTATATCAAGCTCTTAAACCGCTTTTAAAATACTTGAGCCACTATAGAAAGAACTCACCAAATGGAGACATCCAAAAAAGTAGAAATTATTTCATTCGAAACAATCTAAATATTAGTAATTTCTGTAACGTAAATATGAAGCAGTCATCCTCAAATTAAAATATTAGTGTTTGCATATTGCTTTGGGTATTCACCAGGGAATGAGAGAAGCAGAAAAGAAAATGCCTTGAAAGAAGGGTTTATAATATCTACTTTGAATTGAAGAGCTTAATATGGTATATTTTCTGCTTCTCCATTCAAAGAAAATAACTGCTTAAGATTGTGACCTACTTTATGGAAATATTGCTATTCGTAGCTTACCTTGACAATTTAAATGACAACCATAAAAGTCACATTTTAAGTAGACATACGTTAATTACTGTGGAATAAATAAATAAATAACAGTTTACAATATCTGTCTTATACAATATTGTACCTTAGTTGCTATTGGAAATTGGTTTTGTATTTCTTTTTCTCATCCAACTTAAATATCTTTGATTAGTGAGGAGTTATTTTGCAAGTATAATGTAAATGGAAAATAGAAATGGAAAGATTTCCCTAAGAAGTTTTTATGGTAGTTTCTGTATATTTGAATTATGCCTTTTGTAAGAAGTTAATGAAAGAGGATTAAAGGTTAGTGAGAGAGGGATAAAGAGGGAGATTGATGCAAACAAGAGTATATTGTGTCTCTGATAGTCAGTGAAAGACCCACGTATACCAACAAATTTCTTTGGCAGCAAAACAAAAGGCGGTATATAAAGTGGTGGTTAGGATAGATCCTAGTCCTATGAATGGGGTCAAAATTAGGGGCAGAATTTAGAGAAAGGGTAGAGTATATCTCAGAACCCGTCTTCCCACTTAGAATGCATTCTCATCACCCTTTAAGTATCAGAGAAGTTTAGCTGGATGTTTGTTGAAAGCCCACCAAGTAGCTTAGCAGAAAGTCATGACCTTCCCAATTTCCCTTTGTTTTGATTGGCCCTGAAACTGCTATGAAGTTCTAGAGCCATACAGTAGCAAAAGTTAGCATTACAGTCATGCACCACATAATGACATCTGGGTCAACAACTAACCATGTATATGTCAGTAGACCCCTAAGATAATAATGGAGCTAAGAAATTCCTGTTGCTTAGTGACATGGTAGCCTTCGTGATTTTGTAGCACAATGCATTAGTCGCAAGTTTGTGGTGAGGCTGGTGTAAAGGAACCTACTGTGCTGCCAGCAGCAGAAAAGTATGGCACAAGCAATTACAGTAGTGGGCTACACCATCTATGTTTATGTAAGTGTACTCTCTGACGTTTGCACAACGGTGAAGTTGCCTCACGACACAGTCCTCAGGATGTATCTTTGTCATGAAGCAACACATGACTGTATTGGAGAAGGACAGGAACACAGAGAAATGTCAAGGGATGATACATAGTAGCCAATGACTTTACTACTTAATGTGCAGAGTTGTTTTCTACAAGCTTCCATACAAAGACTTGGATAATATGTTCACAAGGTCTCATTTGTGAAGGTCACAAATGAGCCCCCCACAAACACCCAATTAAATCTTTGACCCATGCAAGTTAGATGCTTATATTAGTCTTCAAGATAAAATCAAAATATTGGTACTGTTTTTGGTCACATAAAATTAATGCATTATTAAAAGACCATTATCTAACATGGTTAAAGGATGCTATATTTTGCAGCAAAAGGGTAGCAGGGGTTTCAGATTAATGCAGCAAGATTTTTGAGCATAGAGTGAATGAGGCAGCATGGTATAATGGAAAGAAAAATAGAATTTCTGAAGTCCTATAAAACCTCAGGTCTTCTAGACACTGATACAGAAACTCACTTAAAGGCAAATTCAGCAGACAGGTAGGGGATAGGTGGGAAAGAAGACCAGATAATACACTGCTTCTATATATTAAAAAAACACATTTTCATAAATATATTAAACACCAGAACAGTGTAAATAGATAAAGATAATATCTGATCGAGAGGGACTGATAAATACACAGCAAAAGAAACACCATGAAGCTCTAGAAAATACAAACTTAAAAAAACACACACAAAAAACAACGTAACAATTTAATCAATCTTATTTGCACAAATTGTCTTTCAGCAAACTGGCTTATTGAAAGTTTGTCATTTGGTGAATTAGATTATTTCCCTGTAATTTACTAGCTGAATAATTTTAGTCAAGTTACTTAACTTCTGAGTGCTGCTATTTTTTGTTTTTTTTGATTGGTTTGTTTGCTGATGAGTGAAATGAGTATCCAGAACATATTAGATGCCCAAATCTATACTTTTTAAAAATTTAGTATACACAAAGCAATGTAGATAAATATAATAGAATTGAACTATGAATAAGATTTAGGAGATGCCCACATTCTGAATATAAAGATGAAACTAATTTGTTCGATGTTGAAGTATAACATTATGTGCAACAGAAAATCAGAAAGAAAATGGATAAATTTAAAATTACAGAATTTTGCAAAGTATAATTTTGGCTTGGTCCTGAACAAGAAATAGGAATTTTAACAATGGAGGTAGAACTAAAGGAAACACCATCTCAACAGAGACTATGACAAGAAAAGCCATGGAGTTAAGAAGAGAAGAAACAAGGTTGGGGGTGGGGGAGAGGAAGAGGAGGAAGAGAAAAGAAGATAGAAAGGGAAAAGAGGAGGAAGAAGAGGAAAAGAGCAGCACCACCACCAACAACTTAGGGGATGTGAGAACAACTCCTGGCTATCCCTCATTATCTGGTTTTCTTTTTCTTTCATAGTAATTGCAAATTTAACTATGTATATATCTGATTAGTATAAAGATTACATTTTTAGCCTTCTATGCAACTAGTCTGGTCAGGTTCCTAAATGTTACTAAGTTCTGGTCAATGACACGTGAGAGGAAATGATACATGCAAATTCCAGGTATATTTTAGATGCAGAGTGCGTGTTCTTCTTCCTCACTTCCTCTCCCGTGCTGCTAGAAATGGGGACATGGTGCTGAGTCACAGCTGACCATGCTGAATGGGGCAAACAGCTTCAGACAGTAGAAGCTGAGTTCCTAAATGACCACAGGGAATGGATCCATTATACCAGAACTCGACCATCTACATCCGGGTTGTTATGTGACAGGGAATCAAAATTTATTTTGGTTAAGACATAGTTGTATGAGATTTCTATTACACAAAGCCATATTGTAATTAACAGTACGAATGCAAAAATGACAGGTAGTCTGATATGACCGAAGTGTAGGAAGGATGTCTAGGAGAGACAGTTGGAATGAAAAGAGGAGGCCCGAAGGTGAGGACCCTGAAATGTCTTGACTGAGAAGATTGGTATTGGTTTCTCTGTAATAGAAAACCACAAATCACTTTTGAAAGGATCAAAGCAGGATCAAATATGTACATTAGGGAAATAAAGTGTAAAATTAATTTTAAGAGAGAAGGACTGGACGGCAAGCCAATGACCTGTCTGTTGTAATCAGAGTATAATATAGGCTTGTGACCACAACAGTAAGAATAGGAATGAGGAGAAATCATCCAATTTGGAAACAGAACTGACAGAATTGTGAAAGAGTTTAAATTAGTAAGAGCGGAGGTGTTTGTGAGCAAGAAGAAGGCATAAAACACAATTGTAATCAAAGATAATCTTAATGCAGTTAAGTAACATGAACGAAATACAGTTTTAATGGTGTTGTCTGGCAGTGAGTTCTAATGAGGAATCCTTTTTAAATGTGTTCAGTTCTAATCAAGTTTAAGTTCAATTGGAAATACAAGTGTGAAGTAGCAAAAGATTTAAAGGAGCTGTCTATATTCGGTTTTCTCCCAAATAGGAACAGCAGGGAAGACTTCCAAACAAAATGGACGGGAAGATCATGTAAAATGAAGATAAAGAGAACAGGAAACAAAATCACATTATGATGGTCTTCTTTTAAATTATTTTAATATTTTGTTCCTCTTGCAAGATATACGATGAATGGAACATAAGGTTCATATCATCTAGGAACATCAAAGGCATGAGAAATAATATATCTACAAAATGATAGAGCCATCGGTCATCTGGAGTAATCCAATTTGTCATAGTTAAGGAGTGTGACATGCAAAGGGGTAAAGTGACTTGTCCAGGGGAGCTTCACTAAAGTGACCAAGAGCTCCCCAATACCAAAATTTGATGCCCAATAATTTGTAAGTCCTTATGAAAGCAGTCTAAAGGATTTTTCTCTTCTCCATCACTTCTTCTAAAACTTCATACTATGTCTTTCTGCTTCATAACCACTGGAACCTTGACAAATTTTCAAGAATCAATAATATTGAAGTTCAATTAGCAAGAGGCTACAGCAATTGGCTTTTCTACTGTTCAATTGTATTGGATAAGATTATTTGAAGTGGAAAATTTAGTTTGTTCCCATAATTATTCTTTTAATCAAAGAAATCATCGTCATAGTTTTTGTTTGTTTGTTTATTTGTTTTTCAGAGGAAAAGACTAATGTCAAAGGAAAATTGTATTCTGGGCTCACAAGTAAAGCTGAGGCACTCTGTATGATGAATGACACTTCTGAAATTAATCCTGCAGATTTTCACAAATGCATTCCTTTTTCACATTGTTAGTTCTTGCATTTCAGTGGAGGCAACAGTTCAAACATCAACCATAAATAAGATGTAGGGAAAGTAGTCAAGGGCTCATTGATCTTTGTAAGCCTTTAGACTTTTTAAAGACACATTCACTCTTTCAGACTCCAAGCAGTAAAGATAAAATCTTCCTTCATAGTGTGAAAGAGCAAAGTAAATTCAATGAACAAGTAACAACCTCAGAGAGCAACTGAACATTAGAAAGAAGAACACGTGAGATATATTTAAAAGCAGCCCAGCACAGTAAAAAGATCATTGGTTCTGGAATGAGAGAGTGATGGATTCAATCTCAGCTTTTCTAGAGTATGTGACATCAGGAAAGTTAACCTCTCTGTGCCTCAATCTTGTCATTCATAAAACGAATGTAGCAATACCTATGTCAGTCCTTCCATAAGGAAAAACGAAGGTCATAGTAGATGCTAAATAAATTCAGTTCACCCATACAAGCTTTAAAAGAACTATTCATATGATAACAAAGAATACAGATGAAGAAAAAGAATGTGTGTCTTTAAATGCTTGTCCCCTGTCTGGGTAATAATTTAACTTTTATGAATTCATTTATTCATAAGGTAAAAAGTGTTTAACAATTCTGAAGATAACATATATTATCAGGGACATTACATCAAACCCTTTTCCCTAATTCATCAAAACAACAGAAAATATTTCATAAGTGAATGAGAGAGTTGCTGATATTTCATTTTATTTCTGAAATCCATGCCATGCCCTCCAAGATCTGCCTCTGAACTAAATCAAATTGCTGTCCTGGAGCTTAATTTCCTCCTCCTCATTGTCTGTATTCCAGATTATCCCATGTTGCCCTTTCCTGAAGTCATCGCTCCTCTGGTAATGCATAAACTGAATGTATAACCTTCAGTTTTCAAATTCATTATCTCGTATTAATACTCAATATCTTAATATTTTATTTACATACTGTATTAAAAGTATATTAATATTTAATACATTGTAAGATTCTATTTGACAACGAACATGCCAATATGTGTATACACATATATGTATATGTGTGTGTGTGTGTGTGTGTATTGCATTCTTCATAGAAACTACCACACTTCTATGTAAGGAACTAAACCACAGTGTAATTTTTTTTTGGCTTTTCCTGCTCTAGTCACTAGTCTTTATCTGGCATATACCTGACACTAGTCCTTATCTGATAATTCCTTTTTTTGTTTTCCTTGAATTCCTTTGCTGTTTTCTTCCAATAGAATAAAACTACATTTCAAAGTCACATATGAGCATATGCTTCCTAGATGTAGTCATATATTCAGAGATATGATTTCTTTCATGATATAGATGATTTTTTAAAATGTGGATTAGTTTGTCAATGGCTTCTACTAAAATCAGAATAAAAAGGTTTTTAATTTTAAGAACTCTACTACAAAAATATCTCAGTTAAGACTCACAATAACCTGTAATTGAAATCATAACATGTTTCCCCCAAAATAAGACCAAGTCTTATATTAATTTTTGCTCCAAAAGACGCATTAGTGCTTATGTTCAGGGGATGTCATCCTGAAAAATCATGCAAAGGCTTATTTTCCGGTTAGGTCTTATTTTTGGGGAAACTCAGTATTTTATCGCCGATAATACCTAGTACTAAGCATCAGAGAAATCAAGCAATTTACAGAACAAATTCAAATTTACCTCTCCTTGGTTGCAGAATCATTTACCTTTCTACACATGTTAGAATTCATTCTTTATATTTTCTAAACATCAAGCCATGATGGAAGAAATTTTTTTGTAATTTCCACCAAGTTTCAGTTATAAATTCATTCATTTCATACTACAGAGAGCATATCTGGAAGTGTTAACTAGATAGCAGTGGCCAGCTCTTTAATCATAAGTAAGTAATCACTGAAAAGGAGAGAAAAGCTCACAGGTTTACTCCCTAAAACTCAAAGATCTAGTGTGGCTATAATTTAAGAATTCATTTATATCTCAAATCTAACAATTTAAGTTGCATCCATCTTGTGAGCTAATTGAGTTCATTTAATTTCACCAGGAAAATTAAGTTAAATTTAATAAGCCTACTCTATTATGTAATGTGTTTGGTGATAAGATTGCAATCAAATTACATTTACCATTAATATTTGCTCATTGTAAATTTTTTAAATGTGAAAAAAAAAAGGAAAATAAACAGTAAAAAAAAGTGAAAATCTCTCATAACTACATCACTGATGTTAAAGCAGCTCTACTTAGCTCGGTGTAAATCTTCAGGTGACATTTTACTGATGCATACAGATATGCTTTACACATGTAGTATTTTTATACTTAACAAATGATGAAATATTTCTGTCTCATTGAATACAAAATTACATATATTTTCATAACTGTACAGAAATCTGTCAAACTGATTTGCCATTATTTATTTAACTAATTCATGTTTGGTGACCATTTAGGTTTCCATATTTTCCTCATTGAAAACAATGGACATCCTTTACTTATATATCTTTGAGCATATATGTGACTATCCCTAGGATAAATTACTATATGTGGAATTGCTAGGTTAGATATACACTTTTGAACAAGTTAAAACCCTTCCAACTAGATATAGAGCCTGTTTCATACATCCTCAACTCTGGATAGTTCCAGTCTTTATAATATTGTCAATTTGGCAAATTCTTCATATTTAAGGGATATATGTATCTTTTCCTATTATTGTATTTCCTGGCCTTTAACAATTTTTACATGTGTTTGCCTTTTTCTTATTAATTTGTAGGAGCATTTTACAGACATTATACACTATGGATGCTAACCATTTGTTATTTGTATATATTAGAAACATTTTCCCAATATGTTCTGTTCTTGTTTTAATTTCTGAAAGAGTAACACAGAAGTTTTTTGAGTTCTGTGTCATCAAATTCATTAATCTTTTTCTACGGCTCATGTTCTTTGGATATATGCTATGAAGACTACCTCCACATCTAGACTATAAAAAGACTTTTCTATATGTTCTTACACTGCATATGAGAAGTGGAGAGCTTAGTTATCTTCCCAAATAATTGTCCCAAAGTCATTACTAGACTAATACAACTTTTTCCTTCAATAATTGAATGACTTCCTTTCTTCTTAGCATATAATAACGTATATATATATATGAGTTTCTAGACAGAAAAATAATGCATTATTTCCTCTCATTTTTGGTCTAACCCTATGACTGCCATTGTTAAAAAAAAGTATGTGTGTACTTCCACTTTAAAATATTTCTGAAAATACTAGTTTTGGATAAATAGATTTTACTGGTATTTGACAAATCTTTTATGAGAACACATAAAAAGAAGTTTTCTCTAATGTTCATTGTGCTTTTTTCATGACTAGTATAAGATAAACTTTGTTTCTTGCTAAAAGTAGGGAGAAAAGCAGGATGATAACAAATGTTGAGCTTGACTTGGCACTGAGTTAAAATTTCCAGTGAAATTTATAACTGGATCAATTTTGTGGGATTTGAAGGAGGATGAGCCACAGAACCTTACTGAAAGTTTTGATCCTGATAAAGAAGCATTTTTTCTCAAGTATAGTAATTTCAAAAAGCTTTTGTGTAAGAGATTAGTCAAAAAATTTTTTTGAAGTTCATATTTCTAAGTTCTTTTTTTTTTTTATGTTTTCATTTCAAGCTCTGCAGTCTCACCAGTTAAAAATGTCCACCAGCTAGGATCTCAGTTCTCAAACATTTTGGGCTCATGATTCCTTTATACTCTTAAAAATTATCAAGGACCCCGAAGAGCCTCTACTTATATAAATTATACTTATCCCTGTTTACTGTATTTTAAATTAAAACTGATTGCTTAAATATTTACTTATTAATTCATGTTAAAACAAAAACAATTCCATAAGCAGCTAATATGAATAACGTATTTTATGAAAAATAACTATATTATACAAAAAATGAGAAGAGTGGCATTGCTTCTCATTTTTGCAAATCTTTTTAATGTTTAAAAGAAAAAGACAGCTGGATTCTCATAGTTTATTTTGGTGAGCATATATTAAGAAAACCTGCCCTCACATATTCGTACATACACAGTTTAAAAGTGGACACTATTATTATTTTGATAGCCTTTTCAGGTAACTGTGAATATTATTCTTTGAAACCTCATTAAAAGTGTGTAGTGTCTTAAAGGTTAGTTGTAATGTGGAATCCAAAAATAAACTTTTGTATTATGTTCCATTAAAATCTACTGGTCAGTCTCGTCCTATGAGTGGATCTTTGGTCATGAATAGTTTTGTAATATTATGCACTGGAAAATATCAATTGGTAAATATTAGTTGATCATTTGGAAAATATCCATTCTCTGAGTTAAACAGATCTTTCAGATGTTGGTATATCTCATCATACAATATCAAAATTTTAGATTCCTTAATATTTCCACTCATCTTATCTGAGAAGTCTTTAATTATTGGAAAGGTGACAAACTCATGGTGGCAAACATAGTTTCCAAAATCCTATTTTTAACTTAAAAACTTGAATATCATAATTGGTACCCAAACTGTCAATTGTTTTCCTTAAAATTACAGACGTATTTTGTTCCTTCTGAAAACTATTGTTTTCCTTCAAGTAATAAGGTGGTCAATGAAATAAGTAAACAAATAATCAAGTCCTTCATGTATATTTTCATTTTGTTTCATTGACAACAAAAAGATGTCTACTCTTAAGGATTGAGATTCAGTAAAATCAACACTTTTTACTGCTTTATGATAGGGATTCTTGGGCAAATGTGTTTTTTTGTGTGTTTGTTTTTGATATTTTTTTGTGTGAATGTGTGAAAGTGTTGAATACAATGGCTACAGTATTGTTTGGTATTCTGTCTTGGTTGGTTCATGCTAATGGAGGTTTTTGCACCATCAGCAAAGTCAATAAAGTGGAAAGACAATGTCTTCATATAATTATAAAAATAATTTTGACTGCATGGACCCACTTTAGGGTCTCAAGAATCCCAGGATCCTCAGACAACACTTTGAGACTCACTGGACTAATCTATAAAGCTTCTGGCCTAATGGTATTGATTGTATTCATCTTTGAATGAATGAATAAATGAATATCAAGTTTCCCCTCAATTTCCATACCCACAGTTACAGGAAGCAAAAAATAATCTTAGAAAATGAACATTTTATTGTAGGAATCACTGCTGTTAGCAGTATTATTAGAAAAGCATTCATCTCTGCTTGTTCTTCTTCATTAGAAAGATAGGCATCTTCATTGGCTTCACAATTTATTCATAATGTCAGCATTAATGGTGGCATAAGCAGGCTGTCAGTACCAAGAAAAGTGAGGCAAAATTAAGAAAGAAAAAGGTACTACAAGAATTAAGTAACAACTAAGGTGAAACTTTCAACTGAGTAGAATCTGATGAAAATGTTTTATTGTGTAAGTGAACAAATGAGTGAATGAATGGACTGAAAAATATTCTAAAAAACAAACAAACTACTAGCTAGGAGTCTATATTGTTTTTTTTCTTCCCCTCCTAGGATACTAGTATATCCTTTATCTTATAATAAACAACCACTTAGAAAATATTTCTAACGACGTTAAATACTTTTTAAGGCATTTTCCATGGCATGTTTCTTTTCTATGATTCGTCATGTCTCTTGATACAATGACATGAGGTTGGCTCTTTCTCTTAGTTGTTCTCGTAGTCCTTCATTTAAAATGACATTTTTAAGTATAAAACTTGAAGATATATAAGGTTCTTTGATCAGTGCCAAAATGCATGAAATCCAGGTAATTAGTGAAATTAGGTGTCTGTTTCTCTTTCTAAGGTTATACTGCTTCACACTCCCTAACGCCAAAAAAAAAGAAAAAAGATAGGTAGTGAAAGGAAGAAAACTTGAGAGGCGATAGGGCGATAGAAACAGAAAATAAGAAGAAATGCAAACTTAGCTGGATATGGGAAGCACTCTCTTTTGTTACTTCTGTGTAACTGTGCTGATGTCCTCAGCTGTCCTCAGCATCACGAAGTACATGAAGAAAGGAGGATTTTTCAGTTTGGGAATAAGATAAGAAGCATGTATCTTTTGTAAAAGGATGTGGGGAAGGCATTTTTATTATATGAGTATATCACAGCTATCACATCGTATTCATTATTTGTTACTTTTGCTGGAGAGCAAAAATACCTTGATTTAATGATGAGTTTTAATTTGGGTGTGGAAGTATTATGGGTTTATATATATATATATATATATATATATATATATATATATATTCTTTTTAAAATTTGTATATAATCTTTATATATAATCATATATATATAATCTTTGCCTTCTATATAGATCTGTGTATTGCAAACATTAGAAGGGACTGGGCGCACTGAAATCTTCAAAACAGGATCTGGTCCTATTCTTGAATGAATAAGAAGGAAGGGACTCCAGATATACATTTAACATACACATTGTCTAGGTTAGAAAGACTCACCATTACAGTCCCATTTCTTCATCTTTGAAACTGAGCATGCTCCAGATATCACCCCAGCATGCAATAATTAACCTCCCTCTATCTCGTGATAGAATATTCTCTTGCCTGAGCCCTTAGTCTTCTAACAGTAATTTGCTTTAAATTTAGGTACATATCAACTCATTAAGATTCTTCAGGAAATAAAACATTAATAACATAGGGTTTCATGCTTCTAATTTTACTTTCCATGGACCATATATTTCCTCAAGGAATATAATATTGAAACAGTTAAACTTATGTCTTGAACTTACAGCTTGTAGCTTTAAATATGTCTCAACAAAAAGGAAGCCATTTTCCTTTGATTTGTGGGATGCAATGATTCTTAGCTTCCCCAGTGATGCATAATCATTAATTCCAATTTAAGTAGTGGCTTTGAAAATATATGCAGCTCACCACAGTCAGTTCTTTCCACTATAAGCAATCAATAATTATTTTTATTAGAGGAATGTCCCCAGCATATGCCCATTGCTCAATTGAAAGCTCAGGCATCAAATATTCTTCATAATAAAGACTCAATATCACTAAGTCTTAGCACTAACATGTGGTTCTCTTTCAAGATATCTACATCCTCCTTATGAAGACAATGCATGTACCCCTGTTCTGGTTTAAAACCTGAAATTCCCTTTAAATTAGAACTGTACTTTGGTCTATATTTCAGCCGAGTAGCTCTGATCTCAGCTTTTTCCCCCGCCTCAAAAGAACTGCAAGTACCCTACCTCCCCCAAATAACCCTTTAGCCAAGAGTCAGATTTGAACCCTGCTGCAGCTGACCTACTCAACTTCCTGGACCAGACCTCAGTCCTGGACTAATGTGACAATTCCGTGTGGTAATATGTTGTGCCCTCACAGTCAAAACTAGCCATTCCTTGGACCTCATCTCACCTCCTTCATTGAACCCCTTCTCCATGTTAGCTACGTTTCTGGGCAGCTTACTGATTTAAGAGGCACAAGTTATGACTGTAACCTCTTTTCTTCTACTGCCACATTTACACAAAATACAAGGGTATTTCCTAGTTGCATCAATCACAATGATCTCTGCAGCTTCTAAATCCATGTACTACATATATTTAGGGACACGAAGTATTCATCTTCAAATCCTTCACGTGTTTTTGTCATTTTTCTCCTAGTATATTTCTAATATGTGGGAGAGGTTGGCTCTGGATTTATTTTCTTCAGAGAGCCTGGTACAAAGGAAGGCACCACAAATATACCTGGAAAGTACTATTGATTATGGAAAGGTACAGGTGTGTTCATCCAATGTAACAGAAGCTTGCCTGATAAGTCTCAAGTAATACAGCCTTTCAGGTTTATCTGGATGAGGCAAAATGAGGGAGATAGTGCAGAAATATATTTTTCCTATCTACTCATGAAAGAAAATGAATCAAAGCCTAATTAATGTAAAAAGAAGCCTAATTAATGTAATGTCAATTTTCGCACTAATTTTATAAAGAGAATATATAAATCAAAAGTGAAAATAGAGAAAAAAAATTAAATTCAAACTTAATGTATTTTTATGAGAGTATGAGAACGTTTCCTAAAACACTTAAGAAGAACAGAGAACATTAAAAATAAAACTACTTAATATTTCTGAGAAAAAAGAACAGCTCTAAGCCCAGAAGTGAAAATCTCTACAAACTTACAAAAACATAGCATATTAACTATAGATAACATCATCTTGTTTCAATATTTGATATTATAGAGTACATAATAAGATATGTAGCTCAGAGCCACTTAGAAGAATAAGTCCTGAATATGTTTCAAAGTGAATTTGTCAAAAGCAAACCAAACTCCATGAATCTGATTTCCTTTCTGTAGTTGATATACTTGAAGAGAGTGATATACTCAGGTAGTAAATAGAGGTAGTCTAAATTATGTCATAAAAATTGTTTATAAAAAATAGGGTAAAGTTAAACAAACATTTCATATATGAATGCATGTTTCATATAATGCATACAGAAACTAAAATGCACTCAGGAAGAGAACATGGATTTGTTGTGAACTTACTATATACCTAATACGTTAAGTATTGTCACAGAGACACTATCACATTATTTGAAGATTTACAAATAAAGTAATTGAGACCAAGGAAGGTTAACTAGTCTGTCTAATATCACATAGCTAACAAATAGAAAAGTTAGGATTCCTAACCAAATGCAAGAATAATAAAGGGAAAAAAAATCAAGCAGAAAAGAGAGATTTTTTTTTTTTTTTTTTTAGTGAGCATCATAGACTACCAGTTGAATGTCATTAGAATAATGAAGTTATTTCAAAACTGTATGTGATACTGGGATATATTCAATATAAAATGACAAATTACCTTGACTATCAATCTCCACTATCATCAAAATTAGCTAGAAATTATTATTATTGCACCTCGCAGGCCTTAATTCTATTTTTTTAACAAAACAAAAGTGGATGAGGTCATGTATAATGAGAAAAATAAACCAGAGAATAAACTCATATGCTGTGATAAGCCTAAGAGTTGAATTTCTTACATAGAAAATAAATAAATGGCTTATTTACTACCTTCAAATATATGAAGTCCCACCATGCTGAGGAAGCAGAGATCTTTGTGTCTTTTTCTTAGAGGGTTGATTCAGTTAGACATAATGCAGAACTTCATGACATGAAAAGTTATTTTGTCATTAAATATACTATCAACAGAGGTCTTAAAATCTTTCTCCCTAAAAAGCATCCCCAAAGACATACAGCTTATTGCTTTTACTATTAGCATGACAACCATCTTGGAGTTGTGAGGTCCTGATAGTTCATTGTTGAATTTCTTTTCACTTACCATGTTTCTAAGTAATATATCAAAAGCTCCTAATCTTTCTATTTTACAAAGTGATTGGGTCTTTACAGTTTCCCCAAGGAAATCCCTGTTCTTAAGCCATTCAGAAAGCATAATAGCCTAAGGAGACATATAGGAGAAGATTCAAGAGGCCTGTTCTTAGGTTGGACTCTTTCTTTGAATAATATGTAACTCTAAGTCTACTGTAAGTCAGATAAAGAGAAAGGGAGAACAGAATGTTCTTGTTTTTTTCCGGAAAGCAGAGTTCATGCCATAGATGTAGATTGAATCTAGCAGCATAAACAAACACTGAAGTATATAATACCACCTTAATTATTACTGGAAAATAAAAATAATAGGTGACTTTGGGGATTACTTTGGGAATCACAGCTTCCATAAAGGGCCTGATGTACTCAAAGCAATAACATTACTCTGTTTGCCTGCTACCATTTAGTGTATGAAAATACTTCATTCACTGTATAGATGCCTGTTTTTGTCCATTAGACAAATGAATTGGGAAAACGTAAACTTTTAGAAAATGACAGTCCTAGTATTATGTGTTTTTAAGAAGCTATTTTAAAAAAAATTACATTCTTCTTATTCTTTTTTTTTCTTTTCTACTTTATTCCTTTTTTATTAAATTTATTGGGGTGACAATAGTTAGTAAAATTATATAGGTTTCAAGTGTACATTTCTATAATACATCACCTATATATCACATTGTGTGCTAACCACCCCAGAGTCCATGGTAGAAGAGTGGGTCAAATATATGGTAATGGAAGAAGCTATTTTTAACCAAAGTACATCATATTTTGGCCAAGGCAGTGAGGACAGATCAGAGAATGAGTAAATTGAAGTTCACATTTCTCTCCACACTGGCTTTCAGAGCAGAGAGTATTCATATAGTCAGTGACACAACTTCAGGGAGGACCTGATTCATCCTCACAACCAACAACTAACTGTACCTCAGTGGAGCTACAAAGGGAAATGGGGACCCTCAGGCCAGAGCATCCCAGTCCATGATCTCCTGTTTCTCAAAATGAATACGTTTGGAGGTCAAAGCTGACAGATGTATTATTCAGAAAACAGTTTCAGTACCAAGGAAAGGACAAATGTTGAAGATGCTGAAACATAATAGCTATAATGTCGGTGACCTAGTATATATAGGGCAATTCACAATGCAACAAACTTAAGTCCCTGTAAGCCATTTGTTGCCTAAGATATTTCTAGGGAGCTATTGAACAGATGCCTCCCTTACAAACAACAACAACAACAACAACAACAACAACAAAACGCAAATGTAAATCCAACCAAAGATAATTTTGTCATCCTAAAATGGTTCTGTGCGTGTGGAAACAGTACTTGCTTCTTCCCAGTGGATATTTTTGCTGACATTTGCTCTGATGAAGCTAAGTACTTATAGGGTTAAGATATTTTATTGCTTTATTTTTTACCTTTCAGTCTGAGATATGTGTGAATTTTGAATATGTGTAAGTTAAAACACATGCTGCTTACAGTGGCTTTCAACAAATTATGTGTTTTGGCTCCTGCTGTCCTCTCTGGCTTCTTTTGCTTACTCTCCTGCTCTGTTGTGCTGCAACTACTCTGGCTTTCTTCCTGATAGTAATTACACCAAGATTTTTTTCATTCAGGCCCTTTGTACTTCCTGTTTCCTCCACCAGGGAGGCCATTTTCCTAAATCTTCATCTGTCAGGCTGATCCTCATCGTGTGGTCTCTGCTCAGATCTGACCTCTTCCAGGAGTATACCTAACATAGTGTCTTCGTCTAAGTTGTTCATCATATGTCCCTAGTGATTTCTTTTAAAGCACATATCCCAATTGTCTCTTTTGTTAATTTATCACACACCCCATTTTAATGTCAGCTCCGTGAGGACGTACACCTTTCCAGCCTTCCTCACTACTATCCCCAGTGCTTTAGAACAGGGGTGTCCAAACTTTTTTCAACGTTTTTCACCAAGGGCGATATGCGGTAAAATTTACAAACAGCTGGGCCACTCACTCGAGGTGAAGTACGTATTGCCTCACCTGGTTTATTTAACTAAACTAAATATATTTTTGGAATTTGCTGCGGGCCAATAAAAAATGGATTGCGGGCCGCAGTTGGCCTGTGGGCCGCAGTTTGGACACCCCTGGCTTAGAACAATCCTTCACAACAGACAGACTAATACCCAAATTCTGTTAAGCCCAGGTAAAGCCTATATCTATCCCAACACATAACCAAATGATACACATATTATGCACAAATACACACAACAGCCGTCCATACTTCTCTTTATTTTCTTGAACACTTTGGCCTTCCTAGTGAGCAGACTGGCAAAACACAAGTGGAACAACCTAGGACAACATTATTATTGACAAACACAAAAATTATTGTTTCCACACCTCAAAGGAGTATAATGCCCTTTGGTGCTTTAGACCCTTCTCATTTCAGGGACTTCCATTAAGGAAAAAAAAAAAAAGAAAGAAATGCTTTTGTCTTTCAGCTACGCCATCATGAACTTGAATTTGTGGGAATAAGCATTATCTTTTCCCTTTATTCTTTCTGCAGAGTTTAAAGTAATGTCAGTTTTTTTCCTTTCAAATCTAAGGTATTTTATCAGCATAGATAATTATAAACTTTTCAAAGCAAGGTAAAATCTTTTCGATTCTATCAGACTACTAAAATAAATGGAAAGCTATCTGAATTGCCAAAATTGGCTCAAATCAAACAAATGCAATCAATTCTCATTATTCGCAGATTTTTGTATTTACACATTTGTCTACTCACTAAAATTTATTTGTAACCCCTAAGTCAACACAGGGAACACTTTTGCATGCACTCATTTGCTAACATGCAGAGCAGTTACTCGACACACACATTGCCCAGCTGAAGTTGAACAAGGCAACACTGCTTTTTTTGTTTCACCCTCATCCGATAAACAAGTGTATTTTTTTTTCAGTTTATTTAGTACTATTTTTCTTTGCATTTTTGTTCTCTTTGCTGATTAGTTTGCTGTTTAAAAATAGCCCCAAGTATAGTGCTAAAATTCTGTTTATTGTCTTCCTACATGCAAGAGGGATATAATGTGCTTTATAGAGAAAATACGTGTGTTTAGGCATGAATTACGGTGCTGGTGCTGTTGGCCATGAGTTCAATGTTAATGAATCAACAATGTATCTTAAATAAAGTGTCTGAAACAGAAACACACATTAAAATAAAGTTATGTATTGATCATTTGATGAAAATGTTGTGACCTGAGGCTTGCAGGAACCTAACTATATTCCCCTAAGAGTAATGCTTCAGTACTCACTAGTTCAGTGTTGACAGCGATTTTATAGGACATGACTACTGTGAATAATGAGAATCAACCACCTACACTTCTTAGGGAAGAAGTACGTAACTCTTCTGAAAAGTTGTTAGGAGACTAGCAATCTCTCCAGTACTTTTATCATCAGAAAGCATACAAATCAATCTTCCAGAATTTCATCAGGAAAAAAAAAATTAGTGAGCTGCACTTTCTCCTAGCCAGCAATATATGATTTGTGTGGTCACCTCATCAGTGTGCTTTCATTTTCTGAGGCTAGAAATCATCTCCATTATCAACAGCAACAACAACAAAAGGGTAAGGAGAAGCTGACAATAAAACAATTAAAAGCCCTAAACCTCCAGCTCTGTCTCTTCTAGCAAATATGCTTGATATTCTTTTCTACTGAGTACTCCTATTTGATCATTAGTAGTGTACTCTGTTAAAACAAATGGGAAGCCTTAACCTGGCTGATTTTTAGAGATAAGAACCTACAAATGAAGCTTATCATGACTGTCCAATTTAAAATGTAGAAGCCATATACCTAAGATAAAATATCAAAAACATATAAAACATTCAATTATGTGGCCAACATAAAGACTCTCCCACAAGAATGGGATGGCAAAAAATGAAAGTTGTGAATGTATACATTTTACAGAACTTTTGCAAAGACGAAAAAAATAACATAGTTAAATACAAAACAAAACAAAACAGAAAAACAAAATTAACCAAGAATCAGGAAAGTACAATGTTCTAACTAAATATCGCTTGTTATATCATAGCTCATATTTTCCTACTCACTGTTTCCCTCATTCTAATATTCAATCTTTGCTTTTTGTATTGCTTTTATCATCACTTAGAAATATGTTTTTCTTATCCCAATGATCCTCTATGGTTTCCTAAAGTTCACAAAAGCCATATTTTCATGTTGCCACTTACTGAGTAGGAAAGGGAAAAGCAAATATTTGGTTAAGCATTAAGTATAAGTTTTCAAGACAATCTCAGAATTAGTGTTCTGTAGAGTCAAATAAATGCTATGCAATTTTTTAGTTTCATTATATTAATTAAAATAATGTTTAAAAGTGTAGTATCATGAAGAAATTTGATAGATGCCTACTTTCAAATGTTAATGTTACATTAAATAAATTCTAAATGAGAAGGGCAAAAGTCAACTAAACAGCTATAAAAATAATAAAGAAAATAGAAGAGGAAATTCTAAGTAATAATGGCTAAGAATTTTTCAGATCTTAAAAGGAAATCTGTTTTCAAATTGAATGCTGAGTTGGATGGGGAAAAAATGCCCATGTAGGCACATTATTGTGAAACTTTAGGAGACTAAAGATAAAAAAGATCCTGAAAGATTCTAAAAAGGAACCAATAAATATATAAAGGGACACGATTTAGACTTTTAAGCAACATTTGATAATAGAAGACGAGTCTCTAATTCCTTCCAAGTTCTTAGGAAATGTGATTTTCATCCTAGAAATCAATATCCAGCAAGGCCTTATATATCTATGTCTATCTATCTGTCTGTCTGTCTGTCTGTCTATCTATCTATCTATCTGGCATCTGTCTGTCTATGTATCTGTCTATTGAGAGATGCAAGAAAAGAGCAAAAATGAATGGTTTTATTATTTTAAGAAAGTAAATTTTAAATAAGTTATTATAAGTGATAAAGAGAAGGGCATTTACAGCATATGAAGAAATGCTCCAAGAATTAGAAAGGAATGTGATTAACCAGAACAGTGTGCTCCTAGGATGTCGGTTGTACAGGAGGCTCAAGAGCAGTCAGTCTAGATTGCATAAGGAGGGTGGAAGGAAGTTTTTGGAAAGACTAGAATTCATGAACTAGTAAGAGCCTACAAATATATTAAAGCCACATAATGCAAGAAGAAATTTGGGAATTTCATACATCTAGGAAAGAAAAAAAAATTGAAAAAGGGGAAAGTAATCATAGCATGGTATTTAACTCTGCAATAAAAGTAGTAAAAAAGCTATATATAATTATTTAAATAATACTTCTTGATTTCCAGCTTTTACAACAAACCTATAGATAATGTAGGTAAGACTAATTATAAATACAGAGGAGACTATAAATGTTTTCTGTCTTGACTCAAAAATGTTATCAACCCATAATGTAGGCAGTTGAAAGATAACATCTATAAATATTGAAAAAAGAAATACGGTTTCAAGTATATTAATACAGATTATAATGAAAAACAGAGCAATGCAAAATAAATTATGTAATTATGTTATTAATATAGAGTTAACCACTAGAAGAATTATAGAAATGGTTAAGAAAGGTCATCTCCAGGGACAGAAACTAAAGATAGGTAAGGATAGGCAGAGGCAAGATGTTTTCCATTGTCTTTCTGTGTTAATAGAAGCATTAAATGTGTGCAGGTACATTGGAGGGGGAAAATTCTAGAAACGAGCATATTTGTAACTTTTAAAAAGTCCTATACAAAATTGAAAGAAAAAAATAAACCAAGGCAAAAATTAAATAGATTTTGATTGGCAAAGGGGTCATATCTGTTGAAGACATTACTAGGATGCAACAATATAAAGTTCTCCTATTCTGGACACAAGGATGAATATTCTCCACTCCCTTGACTTTGGACATGGCCATATGAATAGTTCTAGTCAATGAAATGAAAGCTGAGGTGGCCTGGTGCTGGTCCTGGCCAGATTGTTGGATGTGCAACTCTGTAGGCCCACCTTCCCCAGCCACAGTCATCTTGGATAAATAACTCATACAATTCAACAGGGAAAACAACCAAGATGGCAATGAGAATTAGACAGAAGATTGTAATCAAGACCTTGTGGAAGAGGAAACATAAGTATGTAATAAATATGGAAAACTTTTATATAACAAAAAATATTTTAGCTGTCAAAGATATACTGACTTTTAAAAATAATGACAGTGATGTTAAGGATCTGTTTGATTAGGCTTTTCATAGACCATTGACAGGATTATGAATTGGTATGAATTTCCTTAGTGTATATTAGAAATAATTAACTAAATGCTTTGTGGCTTTTGATCTGGTAATTACGCTTCAGTCATCAGAAATGAGGAAAAAATATATATGCAGAAGGATTGTCATTTGCAGCAATATTTTATGATGGATAAAAGAAGGATTCAAACACAAAATCTGCAAAACACAAAATTTATGATTAATTAAATTACGGGGATGAATATCCTGAAGCTATGAAAATTAATTTGCGAATGGCTTTATTGTCATCCATAAATGTTTCAGGTATGACATTAAGTACAAAAGTGCTAGGAAAGAACACACATAAATATTAACAAGCGATTATTTCTCGAGTAAAATTAGTGATTTTTATTTTGTTTTGTGTTGTCCAAATTTTCTACCTTAATGTGTTACTTTTATAATTAGAAAAAAAATCTAATCAGAGCTTCAGTTTATGTTAAAACTAAATAAAGCAAAGTTTTTATATATTTTTGAAGGAATACTTAAATAAACATGTCCTGAATTAGATTCACCTAAGAAGCATTATGACATAAAAGAGTCTTAAAAACAAATTTACAAACAAAAATGAACAGAAACTGAGGTAAATATAATGAAGTAGTGCTTTGAAATCTAAACTTGCCAAAGAATATGAAAAGTAAATGGAAGTCTAATGTAAACTTTGAGGTGTGAAATCAGAACAAAAAATTCTTACCAGTATAGTAATAGCCATTTTGACACTAGTGAACGTAGAACAAAGGAAAGCAGAAGTAATCCTTTGAAAGAGAACAGGGTTTGTGTTCCATGAGTCTTTTTGAAAAATCTGCTTCCTTAGTCTACTTTTATCCTGCTCCATTATGATACCACAACTGCGTTATACACACCCTTTAATAGTACTTCAGACATCTTTAGTAGAGTGGGATCAAGTGGCTTTTTCTTACTTTCCTCCGCCTTTATGACTGGGGGGAAGAAATGAGACTAAGCCAGTATTTGCAAAATATTTAATGTTTTTAAAAGTGTTAGCATAAAAAGTTATTAGCACTGCCGTTCCACTGACATTTTTTAAAATTTATTTTACACAGATAAAATGTTTTCTATTCACCAAAAGACATGTTAAAACATAAACAGATGACTAGAGTCTTTCCAAAATTTAATGAAACATTTTTTAAAATTGTTGTCTTGAAAGTTAAAATCTTGAAATGCTCATGGAAAATGTATTAGAAAACACCCTTCAAGGCCATATAAAGTTCAGAGTTGCACAAAATGTCGTGGTTAAAGATTTATACATTTCCCTGAGGTTTGGCCAAAAATACACAGTACATATTATATACAGTAAGAGAAACTGAAAGTAGTTATTGATGCAAGTACCATTTTAATATTTTATTTAGTATTCCAGTTTAAAGTGAATTTATGCCCTAAATAGCCTGATATTTGGCTTAAGAGAGCACATAACTGCTTTTTAAGACAAATTGTGGATGAAACTATACATTAGATAATAAAAGCATGAGTATCTGAATTCCTTTACCTTTCTTTATTGCATGTGGATTGAAGTCTTTCACTTTAATATTCTATTCGTGAACACATATGGATTGTTACACTGAATTAACTTCAAAGTGATATTCAAAACCCAAGTCATAATCATAACCCATTACTTCAACCTTGATATAGATTAAGAAATATGCAAAACTAGTGGTACACTTAAGAGATGTTAGTGCTGTGATACAGCCAAGAAACATAAAACCCTTTATTTATCCCTCTGGGCTCAGTTAATGTTCAAATCTGACATCCTCTTTTATTGATCTGAGACCCCAGTGACACAAAAGCACAATTTATAAGAACAGCACTGCTCAGGAAACAAGTATCTTGCATAACTTTACATGCTCTTGCCTGTAATAGAGTTTTAATCCTGTTTATTTAATTTTCTGGGTAAATTCCCTGTTTGTTTTTAACTCCCCGAGGAACTATTTACTCAAGAAGAAAATCCGATGGCATTTCAAATCAATGAGAAGAGGTGGAGAGTTTTATATATGTTGTGACAATTGCCTAACCTTATGAAAGAAAAAAATAAAGCCGTATTCCTACTTTAGTATTTATACTACATAAATCCAGAGGAACTCAAAGATTCTTTTTGAATCATGAAACGAAAGTAGGATGGATAGTAAATAAAAGTATGGGCAGGTTATTATTATTTTTTTCCTTTAAATAACCTGGAAGGGGAAAAAAGTCTTTCTGAACAAGGCACACAATTCCTGGAGCACTAAATTAAACAATCTCTAAATTTAAGAATACACACATTTTTAAAAATTATGCTTTGGAATCATGATTTTAAAAAATATAAACAGGTTAAAAGAAAAACAAACATCTGGATAAAATAGCTGCAAAACATGACAAAGTATGTTACTGTAATGTAAGTTTTAGTAAGTCATAAATAGATCTACAACACAATAGAACATGGGGCAAAGCTATGAACAGGTGTTCACACACACACACACACACACACACACACACACACACACACAGAAGAAAGACCTGTGATTAATTTTTGATACATACAAACAACATACACATAAGTATTTTGAAGATACATATTTGACTTTTACCCAATGTATTCCACCTCAGGCCCAAATCCAAAGTAATCCACATAACTTTTTCTTGTAAATATGTGGATTTGCTTTAAAAGAATAATTTTGACCCAATTTTATTATCCTACATTAAAGAGTTCGCATGTTGCCGTTAACTACAATATGAGGTAGCATCAGAATAATGAAAGTCAACACAAAATAAGGTGTGAATATTTAATACATGAAGAAAAACATTAGCTCATTCATGGGATTTCCTTATTTTAGTCATTATTAGTGATTACATCCCCTCAAAATGTGTCTCCATTCCTTAAAGAAAGTAATCTCCAGACAGGTAATTATTTCAAAATTTTTCAAACCTTCGAGACCTTTCCAACACAATAATAGAAACAGGCAAAGAGAGCCTCCCTATCCACGCTAAGGTAGGAGCTTGTGAAGATGACAAAGGCCCAACAAACCAGCAGCAAGATGCAGACTGATTTAAAGGGGAAAAGTCACAATGTACCCTTCCCATGTTTAATGTCACCCTATCCATGGAAAATATCTACCATCGTTTTCATTTGTGCAAATGTATTATTGGTGGAAGTGGTAACTGAACAGTATCAGATAGTTACACTTAATGCTAACTGAAATCTACATTTCTTTAACTTATGCATGGCTTTCGTGAACAGTTCTTACTGTTTATCTGTTGAATTTTGTGGAGGGGATTTGTGGATAAAGAATGCACTGAAATATTGTAAAATGTGTATATGTACCAGTTTCCCAAAAATGATAATAAAACGAAATCCTAGTCTCTAGTATTAGCTTGTGTGGTTGTATTGAAGAAGCTTATCCATTGGAAAATTTCACAGAGCTAAGACAGCTCTCCAGAGCTACCTTGTCTTCCAAGCATCTAAAAGCCTAGGACTCAGTATTTGTGACTAATGTGCACTTGGGGGAATTGGACTCATTGAAATTAGCAACATCAATCACTATATTATACTGGGCAACTATTGTCATTTATGTAGGACAATTACATTGTGAGGCCGGAATTATAATGACCCCCATTTTACACAGGAAGAAAAGGGATTAAAAAGTTTAACTGACATATACAAAGTCACTCAACTAGTAAATGTTGGAGCCATAATTCCAATCCATGTCTGCTCATTTTAATATACTACTAGCTGCATTGACACATGAGACTTGGAAAAGGCGGTAGTCTCGGAAGCAGTAGACTTGGCTTCCAGGTGAGAGCTCCTCCACACATTTACAGCAGCTTAGAAACAACTCACTTAAAATTTCTGTTTTCTCATCTGGAAATGGGTATAGTAATAATTCCATTTCTCCCATAAACTTTAGAGAGCTATAGTGAAGATTAAGCAGATTTGAAAGTGTTTTGAAAAGATAAAAACAATACATAAATTCAAAGCTGTATCAAATATATAAGCTCTCTGAAGGCAAGAATTTCCATTTGATGCTCCTCCGGTGCTCTGAGCTTGCTGTTTAGTTCCCAGTAAATGGCTGTGATACAGGGAAGAAGGGACTGTTTGGCTCATTTATAACAAATTAATCGAGGTATTTATTTTCTCTTTTAAACTCTCAATTATGTTATCAAGCATGATGAGGAAATAGCTTCATTCTACAAAGAGGGGCAAAAAAGTTTTGTATCATAAAACTACTAATCATATTCAAATCTATTATTTGTCTGATTCCAAATCTCATGTTCTCTTGACTTTTCATTTATAATTTAATTAATTAAGTGAAATAAAACATTAGGAATCTGTAAATGTACACAGTTAGACAAAGTGTTGAGATATCTTAATTATGTGTTTGAAAGATCTACCGGGGATAAAAGAGTTCCAAATTGTTCAACATCCTAAATGTAACTGATATGCAACAGAGGGGAAGATGCAGTACTACTCGAGTTTCAGTACCTCAGCTTTTAAAAATTATTCCCATGCTTTAGTTCACTAAACATAATATTAAGTGGCTTAGGTGGTTTATTTTGTTAGTCTCTTCTTTGTCACCAAACAGTGTATGTCCTGCCTTGGTATACAAACAATAGAAAAAGATTCCAACCGGAATATAGAAATGCATTTTTCATTGTCCTCTGCTTTTCATATCAAGTGCCCTTCAAAACTGTCCAAAGTTCCTAACACTTTGGATAGTAATAATAAAAGTTCACAAATATTTGTGTACTGAGATGGGCCACGCACAGTACTCAGTGTTCCATATCTATTGTGTGGCTTCAGAATATTCCTATAACGTATGATTCCCTTTTACGAAGGCAGAAACTGAAGACTTGGATTAAGTTCTTTGTCCAATGTCACACATTTAATAAATAGTAAGACTAGAATTCAGTTTCAAGTTCAGACTCTTAACCAGTGCTGTTCTGTCTCCTGGGACATCAGGGCTATAAACAACCAAGAGTCAAGTTTTTGTTGTTGTTGATGTTATTTTCATAGACAAAACACTTGTGATGATAATCCTTGATTTGTCTGTGCTCTGAGATTAAAGGTGAGGATTCATGGTCCTTCCCTTTAAAAGAACAAAAACTATAAAGCTCCTCAACATACCTTCTAATTATTGCCTCTGTTTCTAAGATTCCCTCTCCAATTGTAAATTAGCAATAACACTGAAAACTAGTCAAAACTTTAAAAAACGATAAAACAAATAAAATTATAAATTATGAAAGTGCCTGGAAATTATAGAGCTCAGTATCTCTATTTCATACATAAACTAAAAACAAAATTGAAAATTTTCTATTCCTCACAAACAAAATATAGAACATGAATAAAGAAAAAATAATGACATGAGTGGAAATGTATTTTTCAAGAAAAACTAGCAAAGCACACACTGTTTCTACCATCCCTACCACCCCAAAGAAAGTCACTTCCAGAATTTTCTTAGCCAAAGACTTGTAATGAGGAGAGATTTTTTTCTTTTTTTCTTTCTTTTTTTTTTTTTTTAAAAGGAGCCCTCCTCCCATTCTAGAATTTAGGAGCTATTTCTGTGGTAGCTGGACCACTAAAAACAGATAGTCTCTTTAAATATCTGTAATTCACAATAAATAGCTTATATGAAACCCTTGAGGAACATGTGAAAAATGTTCCAAATCAGACCCACTAAAATGTATATAACAGTATTTTCAAATATATTGACCAAACTGATCACCCTAAACCTCATAATCCTTATTCTTCAGATTGAAACTGAAGTTATTGTGTGCTGCATGTCAGTCTCAAGGTATCCTTCAATAATGAATAACAATCTAAATAGTATAACTAGGAGGCTATATATGCCATTTATTTCAGAAATGTGAAGAGATATGAAAATTAAAACAATCTAAGAAACTATCTACTCATCAATTCCCTTCCAGTAATGCCCTCCATATCCCCCAATCCTGTTTGTTTTATTCAGTTGAAGACAATTATAATGGTCAAGATTTAATTTTAGAACTTGAGGTACAAATCAGTAGTCAGCATTTTGGATGATCTTTTTCAATAATGTTAATTAATATATGAAAATTAAACTCAATAATAGCAAGGGTTTTTTAGTTTGTTTGCTGAAGCAAGTAATCAATAGAATGAAAATAAGACAAAGGTAAGTTATTGGAAAACTAATACATAAGATGGATTACTGGCACAATAAAGAAAAAAAGAAAGGCATGCATATTAAAAAAAATCACACACATGCTAGTGCAGATATGAAAGCAATTGTTCTATGACAAGAAACTGTATCTCTAAACTTCTCATTAACAGATATCCTCTGAAAGAAAAATATATATTTTTTTTGTATTTTGATACCGTATTTTTAAAATTTGCACTGAAAGAATTAACATGGAAATATGTGGTACATAATATTCTGGGGGTGGAAGGGAGACAGAGACAATTTTGTGACTGTTCAAGAGTATATATAGTCACATTCTATGGAAAATCCAAAATTAAAATGGAAACTGAGCACAGCTATAAATGTTTGGGCCCTTATAACTGAGTCTTGTATTCTAACCATATGGCTTTTGCATCATTCTACCAGCATTTATAAATCCTGTTATTATAAATGTATATTGTACATATTTTCAGCATATCCTTTTCACATATAGCAGTGTAGCTTTAGGGGTACAGATAATAATTTTGAATACATCTGGCTTGTAGATGAAAATGAAAAAATATATGACACCTGTCTCTGAATAGAATTTGAGGCAGACACCAGATAAATTGTTTCTTTTGAAATTCAATGTAGAACAAAAGCAAATTTGGACTTTCAAAAGTATAATTCTGTAATAAAAGATATTGAATAATCTATAATATTTAATGTATTTGATAGATAAATAATCATGGAGGGCCTCAATGTAGTAGGAACTGTGCTATGGTTTGTGAAAGATACATAGACAGCCATGGCATGATCCTGCCTTCAAGCAGGTCACATTTTCATCCTCCAAGTTAATTTTAAAATGTTTTCATTCTATAAATTAAAATGATCAAAAATGAAAAAATACTTTAAACGGAATAATACTGAAAATAGTAGATGTTAGACTCCTAACCAACACCACGGTGAGAGCCACATTCATTTTTTATCCAAATTAGTAAAATCAGCTTTGAAAAACATTTTGATGTTTGAAAATTTTTAAATCGTGGGTAATTTTCAAATTTTCACTTTGAATTCAACAACTGATTTTTCTATTGTATTGAAGAGACATAGTCATATAACAGATGTGGCAATTAATTATTCCGATCATTAGAGAAAACCTAGAAATTTTGAATGATAATTGCCATAACAAAAAAAGCTATAATTTTAATCATATCTGGAGACTCTTTAGTAGGATCCAGTTAAAAAAGAAGTAAATATATTTAACCAGTTGCCATATATTAATAGTATATAGCCCAATAAAATGTTTAAATCTAAGAGTGTAGCTCTGTCTAATGTATCCACTGCTCACTTATAAAAAAGTAGTTTAGCATGTCAATTTAGATTTCATTTCCTATAATAGCATTTGCTGTGCAGATGAAGTACTTCTGTCAACTTTTTTTTTTTTAATGGGAGAAGGAAAAGGAGGAGGAAGTGGAGGGAAAAACATACACTCTTTAAAAATTCAATTATACAGCAAAACATGCTGGAATAACTAGAAAGCAACTGCTTTTTTAAGCCTTTTAAAAAACTTTGGGCGGCTCTAGGAAATTTTAAAATTTGTTAAGTGTTATTGGAAGAGATTACGAGAAGATCTGAGATCTAGGCATGAATCAGCATTGTATTGTCAAAATGCACAGTGCAACGAGCTCGTCACTTTAAAGGCTTGATATGAAATGGAAATGCTCCATCCCTAGACTCAGCAGGTTGAAGCCTATAAGACCTCAATAAGGAATAGCATAGGAATAAATTAGTATTAATATTAACCTTCTACAGTTTCATTTAGTAATTTTTATTTAGCTTCTCTTTTCCTAAAATATAAAATTTCAACCAACACCCTTTGATTCCTATTTAGTATAATGTCTCATTTTCTTGAAAGTCTTGTGATAAGTGAAGTATGAAAGTTTACAAAATATCTGATGACAAATTAATTATTCTTACATACAAAGAGCTATTTCTTTCTTTGTAACAGCCACCTGAATATAACTGAATAGTTACACCACTGGGCTGGGTTCTACTGTGTGCTGTTCCATGTGTTCATAGCTTTCTTCACACCAGCATTGCTTAGTAGCATCCAAGTTGATTCTGGTTTTATGAAATTTTTGCATATCTTTAAGTCGATCATTCCAGGTTTCAGTAATTACCTCAACAAAAATGGCAAAACATGATAACCCAGCAAATCCATAACTACTTACAATCTATAATATAACTGTACATACATATGCATACATATCACATACATACTTATATGTATACATATACATTAAGTTACACTTATGCAAAGTGTAATAAAGGTTTAGCGAACATTAATTAATTTGATGAACACAGATATGCAATCTCAATAATTCATGACTAACATCCAATGATGAGAGATACACCTTAAAATTTATATATGCAGAATCAAGGCTATAAAGCTGGAAAAAATATATAGTTTTAGAATTCTTTTTTCCAAGAGCATTTACAATCAGTGCTATTTCAGAACACCTTTATAAATCAAGTTTACAAGAATATTTAAGATAACCTATTTAAAAATTAAAATCGAAGGTACTCCATTTTTAAAAGAAATCGAGAGTTATCTTTCAAACAGCATTTTAAGCGAATTTTTTCAAAGTAGATGTCATTTATATTTTTTTCAATTTTTCTAAATACATTTACTTACAATGTTTCAAAAGGTATTCAGTGTGCGCAACAGTTTTATGAAAGAACAATATACTCTCCAACACCTCCATCTGCTGGCTTAGAGAAAAACTAGATTTTTTTATCTGCTGTTTCTTTAAATTTAATATTTTTATAATTTATTTTTTATGCAATTGAAATATAAAATTAATTTATATTTTAAGTGGGTTAATAGCTATTTGTCATAGTCATTCACAAAAAGAAAGAGATTTGCACAGGAAATTTAATATTTAATATTTATTCCAAAACCCTACGTGATCAAGTATTCAGGTTTTAAGTCCAATTAGTTTTATTTAAACAAGTTTTAGTAATAAGTACAACATTAAAGTTTATTAAATTTCTTTAGAATGTAAAAGTATTTAGTATTTTCCTAAAATACTGATTTTGTTCAACTGTATGCAGTAGATTGTGTATGCCCGTATACAATATTAAATTTATCATTTTCACAAAAATGTTGAATTTTTGCAATAAATTGCTTTTGTATAAGAACTACTAGATGAACTTCACATCCTCATACTGAAGTTCTTAGACAAGACCCCAGTGGCCAGTGAATGTTGAAGGCATAAAGGCCAGTAAGGCTTTGACAACTATTTGAAAGAGCACAGAGGGGAAAAGTTGGAAAAAGGAATTAATATGAGAAAAGCATTCATACAGTCTCTGACAACTAGAAGGCACTCTATAAACTTGGAAGGGAGGGAGAGGGGAGAAAGAAATTCTTGAGACCCATCACTGGTTTCAACTGTTGAACAATCAGATGCTCAGATACTGGTCTTTTATTCTAGTTTTAAGGTTTGTATTTTCTTGTAATGAAGGTTTATGTTTGAAAAGCTTTTCGTGGGGTGGAGGGGGAACCTTAGTATTATCTGTAGCTAAAAAGGAAGGGAAAGAGGAACAGAAAGGAGGGGGGAGAGGGAAAAAAAGAGGGAGGAAGAAAGAAAGTGGAAATCTGTATTTCCTTCAGGTACCCATGGAAACAAGTGGGAACAAATAGGTACTTGCATTACCCCACTGTGACTGTGACAGAGAAGGGTGTGGGAGTTCAGTGCCATGAACAATCATTTTACCCAGTTCAGAATATAATGACTTCATTTTATTTGCATAACCTTAACCCATTCAGTAGATCTTGCTGGATCCTTAAATCAGTGTCAACCTTGGCATTTCCAAATAAGTTCCTCCATCTTAGGAATTAAATTAAATTAGTAAACAAATATATTTGCTATTTTGAAATTATATTATCCATTCTCTCAACATATAAAATTAACCCTGTGGGATTTTTATGATTGAACTTTTAAGAGGGAAGAATAAGATCCTTTATGAACATTGATTGATGACACATTTTAATAATGGAGTTAAAGAGCAGAATTCCTTAGATTTCTGGAAATAAGAGAAAGTCATTTTGATTTTAGCTATCAACATATTTGATGCTGCTGCTTCCACTTCATACAGGAAAGAATCAGGGACTCACTCCCCTGACTGCAAAGGCAAGAAAACAAAGGCTAAGCATTGGAGAAAATCCCTGAGTAGGAATTTAAATGATCAAGACTCAGCTTGACAAGTTTGATATTAGAGATTTCCATTCATTTCTCTTTCTGAAAAATTTTGTAACTATTTTTACATTTCCTACTGCCCTATGCAAAAAGAAAAAAAAAGGAAAGAATAAAGATACAAACACTGTATTTCATTTTACAATCTCTAGATTGTGAAATTCCTAAAGGAATGAAGAAACTAAGCCTCACAGATGTTACATGATTTGCCCAGTCAATGAGTCCAGAAAATTCTATCCAGTGAGTCTCTCTTCTGTAACAGTGTCTCACTAGTTCTCTTTAGCAATCAATAAGATTACTTATAACATGGGAGTTGCAAATGCTGTGATTCTGAATTTCCACGTGGGAAACTTGAAAATGCATTTAGTTTCTCCCCACCATTTGTTTTAGTGTCCTAGAATAATAATCCATGGAGGAGTAATCTTGGGATCTGAAGACACATACATTTTTATTTCAGCTTCATTTTCTGAGGAAAAAAAATCTGTGCAAAATGAAGATGTGATTTTCATTTCAGTTTCTCAGAACTGTGGGCAAACAAATTGTGTGTGTGTGTGTGTGTGTGTGTGTGTTTTAATGAATTTCATTTAAATGAATGACATAGATGTACTCATTACGTGGAAATTCAGAGTTATATATATGTTTAATATCTGTACATTTTTGTTTGCATATCTATTTTCCATAAAATTTACATTAAAAATAAATCTATTTAAAAATATTGAGACTGAGGGCCTAGTCACATAACCTGCACTAACTATAATCTTTAATCTTTACAAAGCCCCAACACAGTCATTTCGCATTTGTTGGACCCAAGGTATATTCATTTTGTTCAGTGGACATACCTATGATTTTCTCAGGACCTCTCATTATTTTCACCAATGAGTGAACTTCTCAGTCATTGACAATTTTCAAAAAGTACAGCTGTCAAGTACTTTCACCTCATTTTCAACATCTATATACTTCCAATAATCAGTCTTGCCTTAGGTCCATTAATTTTCAAAGCATTTTCATACTAGTATACAATTACATACAGTTAGATGCTTAGCATGGTAAGCCACTCATAATTCAAGAAAATACCGAAAACTGATAGCAAATCAAATGAATAATCGAATCTAGAGGTAAATAGGTCAAGCATAAAAGCCTTCAAAAAGTAAACTATAGCAGTTTCTTTATATATGTGTGTATGTAATATATAATATATAATAACTATATAATATATAACTATATAGTAAAATTTTCCAAGATACTCTTATAGAGATTTTTTAAAGCTGCAAATCGATTTTAAGTCTCTTTCTCTTTCTCTCCCCCTCCCCCTTCCTTCCCTTCTCCACCCCACCCTACCCATTTCTTTCCTCACTTTATATCAGCATTTGAAGAAAACATACAGCACTGAAACTTCCTTAAATAGGTTCTTTATAAACAATTTAATGCTAGGCATCTAATCTAGTATGACCATCCTAATGACCCTGTTCTAGCAAAGAAAATTGTTTCATTTCTTCTTTCATCCCGGTGACAGTGGTTTCAAAATGAGTTGATTATGTTGCTGATATGATAACCTAGCTAACCCATCGAATATCTATATGATTAACGCTTAATATGGGGAAGTGGGATGGCAACCAGTTGTTTGTCTAATGTGGGAAGACAGCAGCTGGACTTTGTCTGTGGTAATTTTCCTCTAGCTCCTTTACACTGTAGCCAAAGTGGGAGGTGAGCCATCTGCAAAGCCCCCTCCAAATTGTTAACTATGAAATACAAACTGAGAACATCAAAGCAGGAAAGAATCGCCCCAACCCAGTAGGCAGGAAATGATGGCAGCTGCTGGGAAGAGGGCAGGAAGGTGCAGTGGCAGCGGCTGCACAGCCTACGCCGGCGCGGGGGTGGGAGCGCCGGAACAAAGACCGCCGAGCCTTTCCATTGAACCCTTTAGAGACTGGATTGCTTGGATTCTCATACTTTGTAGCCTTGACAGAGCTTCATCGCGCGTCCCGGAACACAGAGCGGACCGACAGGGCTAACATGGATAACTGCAAAGACTAAAATGGCTGATCAGCGACTTCTTCAGATTTTCAAACTCGGCCGGATCTAACTGCTGTCAGGTGCTCTTCCTCCCGCTGCTGTTGCGGGAGCCCCGCTCCCTGAGAACAAAGCGCACCCGGCCCGCGAGCTGACCCGACCCTCCTGGCAGAGTTGCCCCCTGCAACTGAAGGCTGAAGCTCAGCTGAGCGGCGAGAAATTGACGCGCGGCCCCTCCACCAGCACCCGGCGCGGCCAGCCTCCTGCCTGCGTCAGCCTCACTCCTCCAGGCGCCGTGCCCCTCCGGTGGGCGTTACGTAACAGCCCCGAGCCCAACTACGGAACCATTTTAACTACTTGTCCCGTCCGAGCGAAGGATATAAAGCTCGCGGAGTCTGTAGAGTGAACCCGAGTTGGCTTGCAGATCTAAACCCGGGGGGAAGGCGAGGGCTACAGCTCCCTGGGCAGGCGGCGGGGCTCAGGCACTTCCCGGTGGGATCTATCCAACAACCCGACAGCGCGCCCTGGGGAGCAGCGTGTTCTCTTTGAGCAAGGTGCCACCAGGCGCGCCAGGTGGGGGTGAGGAGGCAGTGAGGGCTTCTCTTGAAGCACTCACCAGATGCCAGAACCCCCTGAAACTAAGGAAGACCCCCTCCTCCAACCCCCACCCCTCCTTTCTAGTGCGCACACTCTTCAGTGCTTTTGGCTCCCTCCTCACCTCCCCCACAGCCAGCGGGGGTCCCCGAGATTGCAGCCACTTTCTCCCTACGCTATTACACGCACGCGCGTGTGCAGTCACTCACACCCACACACTGACACACAAAAACACGCACACACCACCCCGCACTTATACTCGCTGGCTTTCCGCGTGCGGCACCAACAATGCATGAATATTCATTACTTACAAGCATTGGTGACTGCGAAGCTGTTTGCTACCTCCAAATTGTCGATGTGGGGTGTCAGTCTGAACTCCGAAGTGGAAAACTGAACCATCCCTACCCGAAATGCACTGTATTCCTGATCGGCGCCCCTGGGAAATAGCCCCCCTGCAAAGAACAAACACCAAGCAGAACAGTGTCAGTGCCCGGGGGAAAAAGAGAGGAGCCCGCTAGCGCCCAAGAGCCCTAGAGTCTCTTATTAACGCTAATAGGCCGAATAAACACATCCAGGGACACGGGAAGCGGGGGGGGGGGGGGGGGGGCGACGTCCAAATGGTAGCCAAAGGGTCAAGACACAGATGGGAGTCTGAGGGCAAGGTAGGTGGCCAGAAACGTTCGCCTTCCCTCGTCAGCACAAGCTTTGCATTCAGACCCCTAGAGAATCTCAGCAAAGGGGAAAATGTTAAAGAAGAATTAATAAAATCTGGGGGTCAAAAATGAGAAGACCTTTTACTCTATTGTATCAAAGCCATCGTCTTTTCCCTTTGCTTCATCCCAAGAAAAACATGTATATTCTAGGCTGTTTAAATCTGGAATGCAGTCAAGGTATGACATAAGTCTACATGACATGAATTAATTTGTCCACTGTGAACAAAGATTACCACCAAATTCTGCACAATTCAAAAACAGAGCACAAAGGGTACCTACCTATCTGTATGCTGTTAGAAGAGACACCAAAAATCAGTCCCCATAAAACAGGAGAAAGGAGGACAGATATATGCATAATCTTTTGCATTTCCAAGAAAAGTAGAGCATCCACAAAATATCCTTTTTCCCCCTTTTCCTCCTCTTCCTTCGTTGGCCGTTTTCCTCAGCAAATTAGATCCTCCGCATTTTGAAACAGCAATTTAGCACCAAGCTGCTAAAAACCTGAAGTGGAGGCAGAATTCCTATTTCCCAGGTCCTGTTGGTGGCTGCTGATGCCCTGCACCCTGTCCCTGCTCCCGAAGTCCGGAGGACTGGTTGGATGCAGTTTTCAGCGGAGCTGCCGCTATGGTCCCAGTGTCTTGGAATATTCAGCACCCTCCCATGCACTCACACACACTCACCCTCTCTCGAGCTCTCTTCTCCCTCTCTCCCCTCTCTCTCACACACGGGCGCGCGCGCACACACACACACACACCCACACCCACACATACACACATACACGCAAGTCACAGAGAGGGGAAGGCAGTCCCGGACGCGCGTGCGCGACTCGCGGCAGGCGGCTAGCGCGCGCGCCCACCTCTCCCCTGCCTGGCACCCCGCACCCCGCACTGCCCTAGCAGCGTCGCGTGCCCAGCGCTGGGAAAGCGCGCCGGGGCTCGGCAGCGGCTATCCCTCGGCGAGACCTCTGGTCTCGCGAGCTGTCGTGGCCCCCGCGCGCTTCTGCCTTTCAGCACCCGGGACAGCGCCCCGCTTCCAGCTTGGCGCTACCTTTGTGCCGCCGCTGCAGCGGCGGTGGAGATGTTCCAGCCTGGACCAAATGCAGCAAAGCTGATTTCTGGCTGCTGTGCAGGAGAAGCCGAATTGCTAATTGTTGGCCTTGAAGCGTTCTGTCACCAGGCCCTTTTGTTTCACGTTAAAAGTAATTTTAATTTGTATCTTCAATGGCCTGTGAAAACCCACCTAGCGATATAAAACGCTGCTATCCACCTCACCTGACTCAGCCAAAAAGCAAACAAGCAAAATACCCATCGAAGAAGTGTTCCTAAATTGTGAACTTCAGCTAAAGGTGACGTAGCCATGGTCCAAGGAAAACCCCCGATTCTGTCTTTAGAGGCTAAAGTCGCATAGAAGATCAAGATTGAAACGTTGAACTACTTTGCATAGAAATCCCATTTTTTAGAGGGTGTTGCTCTGGGCTGTGATGCCAACCTGCCGAGCCAGCTCGGTGGGGAATCTCTCGCCGCCTTCACTGCACTCTCTCTCGTAGTGGAGATATGTAGACTTGGTTCCTTAGTAGAACCTTCTTTATACGAATCGAAAGCAGAAGACTCCGTTTTAACAGGGAAAGGCTTGTAGGAGAAAGGCTTTAGAAGATGAGAAGATGAAGCGTGTCTAGAAAGGTCGCTGAGCTGCAGACTCTTTCCCAAAGACTTAGTTGGAAACTGGATATCCCATCGCGGTTTGACCGTGAGTTTTGAAAAATCATTGCCCAAGGAAAGTAAGCTAGCGTCTCGTCATTTTGAACCCGCGACCTCGAGCCCACTGAGAAAGAAAGATGAGGTTTGGGATTAAAAGTGTGTGGGATGGGAGTTAGTGTGGAGTACCGAAGACTGGACTCCCCCCGCCTATGGAATTTGTGCACTTCACGTGAAACTGGTTGCCATGCCAATGCCTGGGAACCTGCTTTGGCAATTCCCTCTGCTGCCTCAGAAATTTCTCACTAAATTTAATAGCTTTTGTGGTTTAAACAAATAAATAGAGGAAAATTGAATACAAGGGACCATTTCCAGGAGGCAGGAGATTGGAGTCCTCAATACTAACGGAATAACCTGCTAATATCTCAGAATGCCAAGTGAGTTAGTCTATCATGCTGCCTTCCTGTGCAATTGTCACAGTAATGTCACCCCTGCAGGGTCCTGTTGACTGTATTATCTCTTACTTGCCCCTATATCACTCTAGGCCTCAATTTCCCTATTGTAAAAATGAGGAAGATAAACAAAGTGGCTTCTATGGCTCTCAAATCTTATAATTATATAATTTCAGGTTATGGTCTTCCCTGTTTTTGTTTTTTTAATACATATCCCTAAACCAGGAAGTTTGAAAATATCCATAATCTATTATTAAGGCTATGTACTGCAAGTAAAAATAGTTCCCAATTTTATCACTAAGAATTTATTTTAGTCTGTTAATAAACAATTCACTATATAAAAATAGATTCTGTGAATTAAAATGCAGTTAGCCTTTTAAAAATTAAATAAGAATAAAAACAGTAAGAGCATAAATAAATATATATCCAAATTTGCGATATAAAGAATAATTAAATAAATTTTACCCATTCAATCACTAATTGTAATGTAAGTCACAAAAATGATTTCAAGTAAGTGTTTGAAAATTTAAAATTATGTATAAAAGAGTGCATAACAAACAGCTCAGAGCAAAAAAAAAATAACTTTTCTCAGCCATTTTCTTTTTTTTCTCCATTCAATTTTTTTACAAGAAAAACTTCAATTTTATACAAAGTAACTTGGAATAAAGTAAGAGTGAGAGCAAAATAGAGAAGCGTATGTGGACAAATGGTGATGTTTAAAGTGTGCGTCAATGTAAATTATTTTTTTAAAATGTTGTTTCATCTTAATTTATTTCAAAGTCAAGGGCAAAGGTGCACTCAAAATTGAGACTGAATAACATTCTATGAAAACAAACGACATAAAATAAGAATTTGCTGAATCATAGAGCATTTTCCCTAGTAAATCATATGCAAGAACTCAGGGCAAATATTACTGTTTACTGACCATTTATAATTCATATGTAAAATAGAAATAACAATTTTAGTAGGTTTAACTTGTAAGTCAGCTGCTCTTCTATTGTATCCTTCAGAAGGTAGTTATGTACGTATGTTTCACAATATAGCTGGATATATTTCCTGTAATATTATTATAATTATATTAATATTATCACTCATGGAACTTTTTCAAATTCACTACAATATTTATATAGCTTCTATTTTCAAATAAAATATTGTCAATATAAATGTAATACATTTAAATTGACTGAAGAGGTGGTCATTAAAATAAATGAAAAACACTCGAATTTATTTTTAATGTTTGAAAACTTTTTATTTCAAGAATATATCTCAAATTGATCAGTAATAAAATCAGTTTTGAAAATTTTAAAACTACTGGTACAGTTGAACAGAATAGTGTGCTCAAGGAAAAAGTTTGCTATTTTCTGCCCTCTGCTGTTCAATTTTGGAAATTATCTAAAATACAAGTTGTTCCTGAAGCAAAGGATCAGTGATAGTTGAAAAAAAAGGAAAAAATTAAAATATTATCCACCCTATCATTTGTTTGCTTGGCTTGATGCCACTGTTGTTGTTTTGTGTGTGTGTTTAAATATAAGTTTTAGCAATAAGACTAGAAATAAGTAAAATTTCAATTTCTGTTTTACCCAATCTTTGTTTCATTATAGGAAACAATAATTTCCTTTTAAAATCTACTTTAAAATATTTAAAGTTTTTATACACACTTACCTATTCTACACAGTTTTAATTTGTGTTCCATAGTGAAAAAGCTCTGCATAAATGAAAATCCTTGTGTGTGAGGGGGCTGATAATTTTGAAATGACTGGTAGAACAATTTTTAGGTGACTTCATTATCAAAATTGGATTATAAATGTCAGTGCCACAGTTTGTAGTGATGGAGTCTCACCAAAGTGGAGAGCATTGTCTCCCTTCCTGTTGATCTTCTGGAAGTGTGAAAATGTAGGCCATCTGAAAGGCTTAGATGAAGCTCAGCATTAGAAAATAGAGAGAGTCCCTGCTAATTTCAGCAGAAAATAGCGAAGTTAGCAGTTCTTGCTGAAGGAACCAGGTTCCCAACATGAAATCCTATTGGCTGAGACAGAAAATTTTAAAAAAGTAGAAGAGAAAACATAATAATTTTAACCATACAGGGCTATAAATAAAAAGAAATACTCATTTTGGGGAGTTTCAATTCTTTAAATAAGATAAAGAATAATATCAATATAAATAGTTATTCACGTTGAGATAATTTTATTTTTTTGTGCAGAAACATTTTAAATCACTGATTTAATAAGCTCAATTACACGACCCAAAACATATATCTGAAGTTAGGCTTTTGTACATTTTTTAATGAATTCAGAATTAAATTCCAAAATTGAAAGAGTAAGTAAAGTTTTTACTTCAGATTCTTTAGGGGCTTTGATTATATGTACTGGGGGTGTCAAAAAAATGTATACACATTTTAAGAGATGTTATCTATGCTCAAGCATTAGTTCACCGTAATCAGAAGTGTTTGGATGCTGATGGTAACCACTTTGAGCACCTCTTGTAATTGCAGAAGTCAAATGTGACTTACATTCATCCTTGTTATTGGTGCATATTGAATATTACAATTAATACAGTTTTATTCCTTTCTTAAAATGTGTATATGGTTTTTTTTGCACCCTCTGTGTTTTAATTAATTTTATCTGAATAGCAATCTTGTATAAGAAAAAGCTATGAGAAAGTAATGTTTCAATTCATTAATTAATTCAACAAATTATAAGGGAGCACTGTATTCCAAATAATGGGCATGATAACAGTGGATAAGAAGATAAACATAACAGAAACCTCCCTTATGAAGATCCCAGACTGTATTCAAGTAGCAAATGGTTAAGACCACATGAGGAGGACAATAAGAAACAAAATGAACAGACTTATATAATTAAAAAAATATGAGCAAAGAGAACCTATTATGCACGTTATATCCTGGCGCTCAGGCAGGAGGAGAGTCACTAAAGACTGACACCTGAACTGAGTCAACTACAGGTTATCTATGTGAAGGTTTGGATGTAGCTATGGAGCACACTTCATTTTTTAAAAAATTTTAGTTTTCAGCTTTATTGAAGTATAATTTACAAATAAAGCAGTAAGATATTTAAAGTGTACAACATCATGATTTAATATATGAATACACGTGAACTAATGCATCCGTCACCTCACATATTTACCCTTGCTTTTTGTTTGTGAGAATATTTAATTTCTACTCTCTTAGCAAATTTTAATTATACAATAGTGTTATCAACTGTTATACATTAGTCACCATGTTATACATTAGACCCTCAGACTTTTATCTTAGAAATGAAAGTTTGTACCTCTATATCAACCTCTCCCTATTTTCCCCACCGCTCCACCACCAGCCTCAGACAACCAGTTTTCTACTCTATTTCTGTGAGTTTGACTTATTTATTTATTTATTTATTTATTTATTTATTTATTTATTTATTTATTTTAGATTCCACATGTAAGTGATGCTATGCAGTGTCTTTCTCTGTCTGATTTATTTCATTGAATGCCCTAGTTTCATCCATATTGAGGCTCAATACAATATTTCTTTGTATATACAAGTACATATACCACATTTTCCTGTTCCGTTCGTGCATTGACACTTAGGTTGTTTCTATACAACCTGATATACAGCACAGCAGGTTGGCTATTGTGAATAATACTGCAATGAACACAGGAGTACAGATAATCTCTTTGAGATAACGGTTTCATTTCCTTTGGATACACACCCAGAGACAGGATTGATGGATCATGTGGTAGTTCTATTTTTAACTTCTTGAGAAACCTCTATAGTATTTTCTATAGTGGCTGTACCAGTTTACATTCCCATTGACAATGTATAATGGTTCTTTTTTTTTCTACATCCTTACCAGCTTCTATATCTTGTCTTTTTAATAAAAGCCACCCAAAAGGTGAGAGGGGTTATCTCAGTGTGGCTTTGATTGGCATTTCCCTGATGATTCCTGGTATTGAGCACCTTTTCATGTAGCAGTTGGCCATTCGTATGTCTTCTTTGGAAAATCATCTATTTAGGTCCTTTGCCCATTCATTAGGTTATTGTTAAACATTTTATTGTTATTTTTACTATTGTAATTTTTATATTGTGATGAATGAGTTCCTTGTATATTTTCGATATTAGCCCCTTATCAAATATACAATTTGCAAATATTTTCTCCCATACATAGGTTGGGTTTTTGATTTGTTGATGGTTTCCTTTGCTGTGCAGAAGCTTTTTATTAGGTTGGTGCAAAAGTATTTGCGGTTTAAAAGGTTAAAAATATTTGCAAACACCGTAATTACTTTTGCACCAACCTAATAGTTTGATGTAGGCCTAAACGTTTATTTTTGCTTTTGGTGTCAAATACAAAAATAGTCATTGACAAAACTGATGTGAAGGAGTTTACCCCCTACGTTTTCTTTCATGAGTTTTAAGGTTTCATGTCTTATGTTCAAATTTTTAATCAATTTGGGTTGATTTTTGTATGTGGTGTAAGATTGAGATCCACTGTCATTCTTTTTGCATGTGGCAATCCAATTTTCCCAAAACAATTTATTGAGGAAACTATCCTTTGTGCAATTATATGTTGTTGTCCCATTTGTCAAAAACTAATCATATACACATTGGTTTATGTATGGGCTCTCTATTCTGTCCCATGGATCTATGTGTCAATTTTTAATGCCAATACCATACTATTTTCATTACTATAGCTTTGCAATATAGTTTGGCCTCCTATGTTGCCATCTTGGTTGATCCTAAGAACAATTCATTTAAATGCAGTGACATCAGGAAAGGCATGTGTGTGGCTTGGGAATTGCAAGCAGTGCAGTGTTTCTAGAATGGAAAGGGTGAGTCAGGAGTAAAAGGAATAAACCAGACTATGGTAGGAAATATTTGGTTTATCCTGTAGGAAAAGGGAAATATTGTGAGAGTTTTAAGTAGAGAGGTTTTAAGGTTTCCATTTTAGATAGAACGTACTGGAAGCTATCTGGATAATGTATATATATGGGGACATATATTGAATATAAGGAGACCAGGTAGAAGGCTGTATTCCCAGTAGGGGTGATGCAAACTTGGATTAAAGGAGTAATAGTATAGATAGGATGAAAAAGTTGGTTTCAGAAAACATTTAGGATGGAAACTTAGCAGAACTTGTTAGTGAACCTGTATGCGATGGAGGTAAAGGATGTGGAGAAACAAAGCCAACTCCCAGGGTACAAGGCTGAATGCCCAGGAAAATGTTGTTTAATGTCAGAATGAGATGTACAGAACACCAGAAAGCAGATATGTATGCAAGGTTGGTTTTATGTTCACTTTCCAACATGTGGAGTTTGCAGGGTCTGTGGGCCACATCCACTCAAGCTATAGTGTTAGCACTCGTCACTGATTCTGCTACGCAAGGAAGAGGCCTCATCGGGACATTAATTTTGAGAATCATCGGCCTATCGTGTTTCATGATAGTTATTATTTCTTGAAAAAGTCAGTTAAAGCAAAAAATTGAGAAAAGAGAAGATGCAGGCATCTCTTAAAAATCCTGTGTTCACTTAATCCTGAAAAATGTATAATATAATCATCATCCACTCATTCGAAGTAGGATCAGGCCATTGCACTATACATGAATCTCCTGAATATTTTCCCACTTCAATCCCTTTAAAGTAAAACAAGAACTTCTGAATGTTTGTAAAAAATCCAAACACTAAATCATTTTTCAATATTTAGGAATTTTCTAGTATTTTATAATTGTGTTGATCACTCTTAAACAGAATACATTTTTTGCCTACTTGCATCTGATCCTTTCCAGCACATTCAACATACTTTTCAACAATTCTCTTTTCACATGTTATCAATTTACAAAGTATTTTAACTAAATTATATAATAATTATATCAAACTCAACTGTCATGAAATGTTTTCTTTCTTGCTTTTTTTTTTTTTTTTTTTTAAATACACTGGACTCCCATTCAATGAGTAACAACAGAAATTAGAAGGGCAAGCTGCTATTCAAAGATATTCAGCAGGCCTCCGCTGTTGTTTGTCATATAACATAAGAAGGGACAAAAGGGAGAAGAAAAGAAACAAATAGCATAAAACATAGCTACACAATGTTCAAATCTGTAGATAGTTACGAGACTAAAATAGGTCATCACAACCACTTTCTTCAAATATCCCTTCTGTATCCATATTGCTTTTGTCAGCACTTCAGCTGGACAGAATTCTTACCTTGGTGTGTGACCTTCAAACTTTCATTCCTGCAGGAGGTGAGTCCTTGATGTTCTTGTCATTTGGGTTTTTGTAGTTTTCTTTTGACTTATTACTGGACAGGAAAATACTAAGAGGCACTCACTGTATTGAATAGTGAACCTCCTCATCTCCTCCATGGCTTTTGCACATTTCCCCTCCCCCCGTCCAGTATATACCATTTCTAGTTTATAATGGATGTGGCTGTGCATGTACAACTTTTTGATTTAATGGAAAAGATAATGTCATTTCTTCAGGCTGGGAAGATCAGGATGTTGAATCATGCGGTATCCTCTGGACAGAAGCTTAGTATATATTAGGTCCCAGCGACAAGTCAGAGCGAATTTTGGAATGGAAGAGTTGCCAGGAGAGGGGAGCATGATCTTATTTCAAATCCTAGACATCTGTGTTGTAATTCCCTTAATGGAGCTTGCCATAGTCTCCATATTAGCATCTCTGTCTGCCACAGGCACTTCAAACAGCCTTGGGTCTACTGGGTCTTTAGACTCAAGTGTCAGCTCTTCTACTTTATTTCCTTGGGCCCAACTAACTGCCTTACCGTTTAATACTAGTAAATGTGTGAGAACAGCATGTCCAAAAGTGGTACATTGCCTGAAAAATCCAAACAGATCTTCCAAGCGTCACTTCTTTCTTTGTTATTACATCATAGCAAAACAGACAAAATTTTCTTTTTGTCATTCAGTTTTTTGTTTGCTTGATTCCTCTGACCCCAACATTAAAACAGCAGCATCCAACTGGTCCATACTACCAATGACAGATTTTTGCAGCTCTAAATCAGGTATGGATGAATGCATTAAAGGTGCAACCAAAAATGTTTTTCAGATGGTGACATTAAAGCAAAAATTCTATTTAAGTTACATTGTATTAGAGCACATTCACCTAAGGATCAAAGTTACTTACTGAAATAAGAAAAAGAAACCTCAAATAAATCTCACCAACCACCTGAAGTTTTGAAAGCTAATTATATATTTGCACAATCTTACAATTAATCATTAATTTTAGAAAAATACTTCTGTCAGATTATACACAAAAGTCTAATTCAGATGTGCCAGTAGCATTCCTTTCCTTTGAAGTACATTATAGAGCGTATCTTAATGTCAAGCTGTCCTGGTACCATTAGTGGCAAGAGAATTTATAGAGATAAATAATTTATGTTTTGTTCTCCCTGTTATAGAAGAATCTTAAAGAATGAGAACTATTTTCTTTCTTGTGCTAACCCCTTTTGAAATGTTTTGCTGGGCTCTGAGTCCTAGAGACAGAAGGATGTCCTTACCCCAGGGTCAGATATAATGGGTTTTGGATTAAATTGTCATAAATTGAAGGGTGTGGTTCTGAAGTTAGTAGAAAATTAAAGCTGAAAGGGCTGAAACCTCTAGACAATTTCTCTAAGGTAAAGGATAGAGATGGGTGTTTTGTTTACTTTAGTTTTGAATATTTTTCATTAGATTTGTGGAGTATGGAGTTCTTCATGTGACGTGCAAAAATATGAAAGGATTTAAGAGCTGATGGAAGCCAAAACACGGTTGCATGTAGAGACAGAGAGATGGAGAGCCCTAAGAACCACAGCCTTGGTGTTTGGACAAAGGATTCTGTGCTCTTGCTTGCATGGAAGAATAGAGTTGCTCTCCTTACATATGAGGATCACATGGTTCAGAAAATGACTCGTTGCACTGGAGACTATATGTAGTTCTTTCTCGCATATTCTAAGCATTACTGAGTTCTCCAGTTTGTCTGAAGAAAGGGAAGTGTCCCTCGACATATGACAAAACTGAATTTGTCACCACCCTGCTGAAGGGAGGGCACAGAGTCAGGCCTAATTTAATTTAGCAATATAAGGGCACTGTGGACCTTCCTGGCACCTTCCCTACAATCCTGAGTGGAAATCATAGCCTCTATTTGTTAGTATACCTTTAGTTTGTACTACATGTCATCAGAATTCTCTTTCGGTTTCCAGAGTTCTAAATATGAAAATAATTTCCATCTTAGAATTCTAAATAGGAGACAGAAAAAGAATTATTTAATGAAAATGCTTCTGTAAGCATTAAAAGACCCCCTCTCATGTGGAAACAAAATGAGGTGAAAACAGAATTTATTATATTAGGATAAAACAATCACAGACTCAGGAAAGGGCTACCTTTAGCACACTGGGCTTTCAAGCAGCTTTTAGAGTTAATGAGAGTGCAAATAAGTAGGAACAAAGTAACCATAGCACAGAAATATCTGACCTCATCAAATAACTTACACAGAAATCAGTGACACTATGTACTTGCTTTCCAGTTATGATAAAGACGAGGTACTGGGAGAGGGCTAGGTTTATCTAGAATAAAATTCAGACAACTCGAGTTTCTCCACAGAATAGCAAGAAAATTTGGATCTAAAAGAGCGACACGTATCTACGAAATTCTTTAAATGGTCTTTTGTATTTACAATGTGGTATATTTGGTGTATAAATTTCAAAGCAGCCTTTATGTTCCTAAAATTGTTTATCTGAACAATAAAATCTTTGGTTCTAAAATGAGATGTAAAAGACTGGAGATGATCCAGCCCATCATTCCACTAGACAGGTTCAAGACTAATAATCAAGATTTGTTGTTCATATACCTTTGGCAACTTACAAAATAAATTTAAAACATTGCTGGATTTTAAATGCTGCTGTGTATAATTGTATTATATATAGGAGTAATACTAATTTACTCCAGTTATCCTCCTAATATATAAAAAGGAAAACATTGTAGGCATAAAATTCTGAAATAGCTGTCTTTATTGAATACTTACTATGTGCCAGGTACTAGATGTTTAAATATTTTACCTCATTTTATCTTCACTGTAACCCTATTAGGCATAATGTTGTTTTAAAGAGGAACAGAATGGGCCCTGAAATTTAAGTAACCCTCAACTAGTGATAGATCAAGGATGTAAACAATATTGTGCCAGACTCCTAAAACCATATGTGATCCACTGTTCTGTAATGTAAATAAAATCGTAGTAGGGAGGAATAGGATGTGATTCTCAATTTTAGAATTACGGCTGCAAACTACCACACAGACCAGCCCTCACACATGCCTCTTCCTCCTGTTTAATTCATCACTAACTTGTTCACTAATTACTTGTTGAATTTTTCCTCTGTGCCAGGTAGTGGACTTTTGGAAATACAATGGTAAACAAGTCGGATGTGGTCCCTGTTCTTACAAAATTTTTATTTCATATTTTCCAACAATAACAAGGTGAAACATGAGCTTACAAAATAGTTACAATTTGTGATATGTAACAAGAAGTACTAAACTGAGACACTATGATAAAGAAAGGAAAACTGTCTTTTAAAGAACAATCAATAGAGAAGCCAGTTTGAAACACATCTTTGAACACACTTATTTACAAATTCTGTTTAAGTGGTAATGTAATTTAAAAGAGTGAGAGGCCCATTCCTAGTAAATGGATGATTGTTCCAAGATATTCTAATGATCAGCCACGCAACACAATTACCTGCTCTTTCACTCTGACCACATGGCTGCAGAATCCCTTTTAACAGTGTACACTTACTTGTAAGTAGAATAGGCAACAAAGGGTAGAGCATAGATTTTAATCTGATTTATACGTAAGATCCTCTAGATAGTGGGGGTGGGAGATTGAGTGTTTAAAAGGACAGGTTTGCTGTTATTTATCATCGCTGTTTTATAATGAGGTTAAAATGTTAAAATATTGGAGGATTATCTGTGGTTTCTGAATCACGCTGCAGAGAGTTCTGAGGCCACATCTGAGTTCAGCAAGGAAGGTGCTGTGAAATGCATAATGGAAGTAATCAGTAACAGCAGCGGAAGTCAGAGGAGAGCCTGGTGGCAAAATGCAGCGCATTTGCCATACCTCCTCTAAGACATAAAGGTTACCCAGAAGGACGACAAGAATTGGATATTATTAGTTACGTATCTTAAGTCAGATTTACTAGAAACAAAACTTGAACCAAAGATTCAAAAGCAAGTGATTTATGAAGTGTCTCCAGGAGAAATTAGTAAGGGCATGAAGGAAGCCAGAGAGGGAAAGGGAACAACACCAACCAGGTGCAACTTCAGGTAAAGTCCCAGGTTCAGTCTGATCTCTTTATCCAATTGTCTGTTGATGGGTATTTTGGTTGAATAAGATCAGATTTGTTCCCTTTCCCTCTCTGGCTTCCTTCATGCCCTTACTAATTTCTTCTGGAGACACTTCATAAATCACTTGCTTTTGAATCTTTGGTTCAAGTTCTGTTTCTAGTAAATCTGACTTAAGATATGTAACTAATAATACCCAATGCTTGTCATCCTTCTGGGTAACGTTTATGTCTTAGAGGAGATTACTCAGCCATAAAAAAAAATGAAATTTTATCATTTGCAACAACATGGATGGACCTTGAGAATATTATGCTAAGTGAAATAAGTCAGACTGAGAAAGATAAATACCATACGATCTCACTTATATGGGGAATCTAAAGAACAGAATAAATGAGCAAACTAAGCAGAAATAGGCACAGAGATATAGGAAAAAATAAAACCTGTTGGTTGCTAGATGGGGGGGAGGGGATGGGGAGAAGGTGAAGGGATTAGAAAGAGCAAATTAGTAAACACAATCTAGTCATAGGGATTTGAAAAACAGAATGGGGAATATAATCATCAGTGTTGTAAAGATTATGTAGGGTGTCAGATGGGCACTGGACTTATCAGGGGACCATGTCATAGACTGTGTAGATGCCTGACCAATGCACTGTACACCTGAAGCTGAAATAGAATAATATTGAATGTCAACTATAAGGCAATATATATATATATATATATATATATATATATATATATATATATTCATGTGATGTGGAGTACAGAATAAGGAAAATAGTGGAATTGTAACAGTTATACAAGATGTCAGAGGGGTAGTAGCTTGGGGGAGGGGAGTTATTTTGCAAGGGATATAAATGTCTAACTACACCTGAAACCAATTAAAAGAAACAAACAAACAACAACAAAAACCATGTCTAAAACCAGACCAAAAAAAATGTGATCTCTTGGGAAGCTCAAGAAAATAAATTCTACCTGAATGAGGGATCTGGACTTCTCTTCACCCTTCTTAATCATTTTTATGTATATCAGTGATGTTAAATACATTCATAACACTGTGCAACTATCATCATCATCCATCTCCATAACTCTTTTCATCTTGTAAAACCAAAACTTTATCCCCACTAAACAGTAACCTCCTGCTTCTCCCTCCTCCCAGACCCTGGTTACCGCTATTCCACTGTTCTGCTTTCTGTGTCTGTGATTTCGACTACTTTAAGTATCTCATGTACGTGGAATCACACAGCATTTGTCCTTTGTGACCTGATTATTTCAGGTAGTATAATGTCCTCAATGTTCTCTCTGTTGTAGCATACATCTGAATTTCCTTCCAGAAAAGTATACTGTTGGCGATCTTGAACCTCTGCCTCTCCATATATTGTCATTACATGTATCATTGGTAGTATCAGTAATGCTAGGTAATTTTAAAAGTGAAGAGATTAAGAGGATTACAGGAGTTTTGGAAAGAAAGTAAGAAAATGATGGTGATGCTGTAATTTAATAGATAATAAAATTTTTCCCCAAACTAAGAAAGGCAGATCCCTCAATTTAGAAATCCACTAACTATTGAGGAGGACTAAGAAAAAAAAGTATCTAGTCAACATTTAGACTATCAAGGAAAAGTTATACCCTAAACTCTATTAACCTATTTGTAAGAAAAGGTAGATTACCTAAATAAACAAAACAAAACAAAACAAAAAAACAGAAAGAAAAAAACAAGACCTAGACTGGTATCAGACATTTCATCAGAAACATTAGTGGGAAAACAACTTTAGATTTAAAGTACTATACACAGCTAAAGAGTCATTTAAGAATAAGGGAGAAATGTAGACATTTTCAGGTGTACATGAACTCATAGTTTACCACAGTACATTGTACCTGAATGAAAAACTTCTAAATAATTATTACAATAAGAAGAAAGAATTATAGGGGCATGATGAAAGGATAAGCAAGTAAGTCAATAAAATATATTGACAAATCTAAAGTACTGAATTCAATAATAAGCATCTGTGGTTTTCATAGAATTCTAGAATGAAAATTTTAGGCAACTATAACATAGGACTTGAGGGAGTAATGATGAAAGAAGAAAACACTTGTTAATATTCTTATCTTGTTCAGAGAATGAATACAGATATTACATACATTTAGATGTAAGAGAAAAAATTTTACGTACATGTTAAAAATTTTACACATACAGTATATATATGTATATATATACATATATATGTATATACACACATATACATATATACATATTTCTATCTGACAGTGAAATAAATAGAATCAAAATAAAGGCAACAGAGAACAGGAGAGAAAGATGGGGAGAGAGAAAAAAAGGGAGAGAAAGAATGGGAAGAACATATTACATAAAATGGCAGAAGTAAGCCCATAGATATTACTAAAAACAGTAAGTATAAATGAGTTAAACATGTCTAGGAACAGAGAAACTCAAATTATATTATACATTTAAAAAAATACGCTCAGAATCACAAATGTCTCGCAATCTACTTTCAAATAGCACAAGGCTAGGTCTGTTTTATTGGAATTTTAGAAAAGTCAAAGAACCATTACTTTCAGACTTTTTAAAGTTATTCCAGAGTTTAGAAATAAACAAGAAAATACTCCACTCATTTTATGAGACCAGTGTAAACTTGATAAACATAATATGGGTGATGTTAGAAAATTTTACTATTAACCAATCTCGTTTATAAATAGTTATTTTACATAGCTCTTAAAAGGTCATATTATGAGGTCTGATGATTAAGTTTACAAACTTGTTACAACGATGTTGCTAACCTTTTTTGATACAAAATTCATTATGAATTTGTACCAACTGGACAAACAGTTAACCAAGTTTACTATTTGGAAGTACTGAAAAGGCTGCGTGAGAAAGTAGACAACCTGAAATTTTTGCCAATAATTCATGGCTCTTGCATCACAACAACGCACCAACTCACATGGCACTGTCTGTGAGGGAGTTTTTAGCCAGTCAGCAAATAAGTGTATTGGAACACCCTCCCTACTCACCTGATCTGGCCCCCAATGACTTCATTTTTTACCCAAAAATAAAAGAAATATTGAAAAGAAGACTTTTGATGACATTCAGGACATCAAATGTAATATGATAACAGCTCTGATGACCATTCCAGAGAGTTCCAAATTTGCTTTGAAGGGTAGACTAGGCGCTGGCATCGGTGCATAGCTTCCCAAGGGGAGTACTTCGAAGGTGACCATAGTGATATTCAGCAGTGAGGCATGTAGCACTTTTTCTAGGATGAGTTCTTGAACTTCATTGCCAGAAATAGAAAAAAATATGTTCAACATAATACCAAACAGTTTATCCCAGGAATACAGGTATTATTTCAAATTAGAAAATCTTTTAACACAGTCACTACATAATAGCTTACAGGAGAAAAATAATATAATAATTTTAATAGTTGCAAATTGAGGCAATGAGTATATTCAACTTTTTAACTTGGGAAAATTTCTAAATGTTAAATTCTGACTATACCACTTGTTTAATGGAAGATGGGAAATAGGTTCTTTCATACAATCTTGGGCCAGATTGTAAATTGATATAATTATTCTATGGAAAATTTTTGCATTATAAATTAATTTTTTAAATTGCACAGTGGTTCTACTTATAGTTATCTGCTATACAGAATCATTCTCGCATTAATGCTAGGATATATACACATAGATATTTATTTCACCATTGTCTAAAATAGTGAAAATTTTGAAGCAACATATTCTTAAATGTCATACATGCAAATAAGCGAATAATTTGGATATATATATATATATATATATATATATATATATATATATATATGAATAGCTCTCAAAACACCTATTGTGAGTGAGACATACAGTTAGATCTCATTTATGTAAATTTGAAAACAGTAATGTTTGTAAATTTTTCTTTAAAATGTTATAAAAAACTAGGGGAAAAATACAAACTGATAATCATGGTTGTGTCTAGGTATAACTGCAGAGAATCGAGATAAATAACTGAATGTAATGATTATTTTAAATTTATCTTTAAAGTTTCAATTCAAGAAAATAAGCAAAGTATTCATATAGTACTTATTGATAAAAATAAACCATAATTCAAATGTAATGTGCCAGAATGTTAAGGTGATTTAATTCTCAGTGTTGGAGTATAGGTAATTATTATATTTCCTTTACCATTTTTCTGATTTTTTTTCTATCCCTACTTATATAGTATATTTCTCTTTCTCTCAAATCTCTAACATAGGTACACACACACACACACACACACACCAATAGTTTAAGCTTCAAAAGAAAGGGGTTTTCCACAGTGTGATGGTAAGAATTTTAGTGTCTCCCAAAATTCGTATGTCAAAACGCTAATTCCAATATGATATTTGGAGGCTGGACCTTTGGGGGGTAATTAGGTCACAGGGGTGTAGCTGTCATGAATGGGATTTGTGCTCTTATAAGAGAAGGCCAGAGAACTAACTAACTCTTTTCCTTCCATGTGAGGATACCACAAGAAGATGGCCCTCTGTAAACCAGGAAGCTCATCAAGAACTGACCAGGCTAGCACCCTGACCTCAGACTACCAGCCTCCACAACTGAGACATAAAGGGTTAATGTTTAAAACATACAGTTATGGTGATTTATTATAGCAGCTCAAACTAAGACACATTGAAAAATAATCTAAGAGAATTACTGGGGAACAAGAAAAATGCTAATTCGAGTTCCATACCCCATATATGGTGAGGGAAAATAACCACGAGTCACTTGAAATAGATAGTTTCATATCTATTTCACAGTTTGATATCTAACTTAAACAGTTATCGGGAGAGTTCTGATTGAGTACATGCAAGGCAGGGGAAGGAGTGAAATACATAAAGCTTAAGAATGTGAAAGTTTTATTTATAATGGCAAGGAGATTCCAGAGGGCACAGGGGAAACAGATGGAAAGGAGGGATAAAAAGGAGAGTTGCATCATAGAGTGGAAAAATGAAAAGACAAGAAGAGCTGGGATTTGGGCTGTAATCAGAGATGACGGCTCATGAATAGATACTAAGATAGGATATTCTGTAGGTGCCAAACCCCCTGGAGAACAGGAGTGACGTGACCTATGTGGAAGAAGTTAGATTCAGCCTGAATTATGCGTAAATCCAAAAGAAGTTAAGACTAAGTGTGTAGGGAGGCAACTAGGTGTGTTTCCTTCCAGAACCATTTGGCATGTAGAAAACAGGAGTTGTTCTTAATGTATAGAATGATGGGGTGAGGGAGACTGTAGCTCATTTTATGAGGTGGGGCAGAATAAACCTGGGGTATATACAAGAATGAGAGTGTTTTTCAATGAATAGCATGCAAATAAATAAATGGAACAATCTGTTGAGACTAAATTTTTCTCTGCGGGCCATCTGGTTCGTATCAATTAGCACACACTTATTTTATTTGATCCTTAAATAGGCATTCTCTCAAAGAGTTCCTAATGTGACCTTAATGTAAAACTGTTCCATATATACATAAAATAGGTACCCTAAAAGACTTGCAAAAGTGCAAAAAAATAGTATGTCTTAATTGCACATAAAATAACAATTAACTTTATTATACTATATGTATGTGTATATATGTACATATGCCTATATATACATATATATGTGTGTGTGTGTATATATATATGTGTGTGTGTGTATATTCACCTACAGCTATTCATACACATTTATTCTAGTACCTTCCCAGCATTGTACTTGTCATGTGTGAAGTGTTTAACAAATATTTCTTCAACACATTGATGTTATGCTATAATATAAAATATAGCGCCTTAAGAAGAGTTCAATATGATTGCATTACTTAGAGGTTGGCCTTATACATTTTTAATACAAGTTCAGAATGCAGCACATTATTATTTATACAGAATTGAGTTAATTGGATATTTTGATTTGTTGAGAATAACCATTATGTTCTGTAGTTAGATTACCAATCTTCAAAGAATTACACTATAATAAAATATGTTAACACTACAATTTTACTGGACATAAATTATCATTTTCTCTGTGTTTTAGAAAGAACTGCAGAATCATGCAGTTTTCCAGGATAATTATAATGAGCATTAATTAACTTTTATTACTACCATGCATGCTTGAGTTATAAGAGATTGAGGTCAATTTGTACAACATGTTTCACATATCAAGGAAATTCTTCTTCTCCTTATTCTTTTTTAAAAAACTCTGAAATATTCTCATTTATTCAGCTTTCCTTTTATAGGCTAAATGTAAAATATTACCCTTAAATATGTGGATTCTGAATTTTTAGCATTATTACATTGCATTACACACAACCTACTTTTAAATTGTGGACCACCATGTAAATATTCCAAAGACTTCTTTACTCACTAGAAGAATATTTCAATATGCAACTTATAGTTCCTGCCGATGCTCCTATCCTTAAATTATTGTATGTTCTAAATTTATCTCAATGATTATAGATGCAAAAATACCTAAAGGGCAGAAGTAATATGCATCTGTTGTCAAAATGTCACTGTATATTTTAGCCTAACACCCAAAATTCATAAAGAAATTTTGAAAAACTGAAAAATGATTAGAAGTCATTTTAGTGTAGTAGTGATAGTAATGAGATAAAAAAGAGATGATAATTATAATTTATTGCACACTTACTATGTGCTGGAAACTCTGCTGAGCACTTTACATGTATAATATATTAAATCTTCAAAGTAATGTTTTGAGGTTGTCATTATTACCCATGTAATAATGGGGAAATTGAAGATCACAGATGTAAAATAATTCACCAAGATTTATACTACTAAGTGGAACTCTAGCCTAGACTATACTTCAGAGTCTTTGCTTATAACCACTGTGAAAGACAGACTTACACGTTGTAATTGGTAATTCTTACATTCTTTTTAGTCCCTCTTTAAAATTAGGGTAACTGAGAAAAAGATTTTTTGACAAAGTTTTCAAGTTTTAAATGACAAACCCCAAACTATAACCCAGGTACTATTATTCCAGCCCAAGTATCTTTCTTCTACCCTCTCCTTCCTCCTTATATGTTTACATACAACACTGGCTTTTGGCTTACTTTAGACCATTAGATTATTTTTTATTTGATGCACGTCCCACATAATTGCTTAAGGCATTTCATGTTTTTATTCAGACATTTCGATGAATTCTTCTAAAATTTGAAAGCTTCTAAGATGCCAGTGGACTGATTGGAAACTTGAGTGATTTTTTTTTTTTTTTTAATGAAAGGGCTTTTGAGTATCCAAATGAATGAACCAGAAACATGCAGCTGTGTTCAGAAAGAGGCTTTATAATAGTCCAAGGCAGAATTTATTAGGTATTTCCTCTTAATGAGTTCCATATAATATTCTCTCAGCTAATAAGTTAAAGATCATCTTTATAGCTGACAAGTCTGTAGAATCCAACATAGATTTATAAAAACAAATGCTTATGTTTGTTAGTAAAGCATGCAGATACGTGAACGATGCTGCCATTGTGTGCCAAATTCTTGTCCTAAAGAGGAGAGTCCTAAAAGCTAGGTGGCATGAGATTGCAGTCCTCAAAGAGAAGCGGACGGGTGCCTGCTATTGGTAAATGCCATTTCCCCCCTGTTACATTTCCAACTCTAGTAAACACTTAAAAGACCATCCCATGGGAATATACAATAAACTGAGCTGAGCTTTTCAAAGCTAAAATTATTTGCCTCTTCATCTTGTTTACCATCTCACAAAATGGGATTTCTGTTATGTGTCAATGATGACATAGGGCAAGATAATGCTAATTGACTAATAAAATCCCCATTTGGTGAGGTAATTGGGAAAGGACCTGTAATTTGTGATTCTTGCTAAACCACATAGGGCCCTGCCTCCTTTTGGCTGCCTCACTGTGAATGATATTAATTGACCTGCAATTGCCTCAGGCTGCAAATTGGGATTTACTGAAAATTGTTTCAAGTTACAGGATTAAGATCAGATGGGAGTTTTAGTTAAGAAATAAACATTAGGTAAACTGCATTACATCATCAGCTAAGGCAAATTTGCTTTACTGTTCATTATTTCCTCAGCAATATTAATTACAAAATAAAATTCAAATAACACTTGAATATCTTCCATTGAGATATGTGTGCACTTTGAAATTCATTATTTTTCTTTTAGTTAACATCTAGCTTCAAAATCATATGATCTATAGTAAAAAGGCCTTTATTTAGCCATATTAAAGTATTTGTTATTTTTCTTTAAGACAAGTCTTTTTCTCTTAGACAAATGATTGATTTTGTTTGTTTCTTATGCTTTTCAATATGCATTATATTCTGATTTATATTATAGTGATTTGTATATTTAGCATATCGTTTCTTCTCACTCTGTTGACTATTATTTAAGAGTGCCACTCATGTTTTATTCATCTTTACAATTTTTGGTTAACACAAAAACCTTTAACATATGAAATACACAATAAGCATTTACTGATTTATAATTTTTTTTGTTTAGTATTCTACTCTGAGAGGGCTTAGAAGGAACTGTTTTGGATCCACTTGTATAGTAATAGTCTATCAAAAAAGCCTTGGTTAAAGGTTATAAAAATGATTTCAAACTATTTCTCATCTGAAGCTTGCTGCTTTAAAATTTTATTTTCACCTATTTATGTAAACTGAAATTTTCATCATCAATATAAATGATGATAAATTGAGTTGTTTTTAGGGCAACTTAATTTGAAGACTGCATATGTAACGGGAAATATTTTAATTTCATTATTCAATAGCGATAAAAACCATATGACTAAAAAACAGGGAAGGTTGAATGCAAACATATTAGTTAAAATGAATGTTTGAAGACATGATATATAAATTGGCCCACTTAAGAGAAATAATGAAACATAAAACTAACCACTTACCTAAAAGGAAAAGGACAACTCAATGCTCCAGTCACTACTAAACACATTTACATACAGGTCAAAATCAGTTTAGTTGGAGTTTAAGATGTGAACAGAGGTATGTGATAAACAGCTGGAAAGGTAAAGTAAATATTTAGTAAGAAATAATTTTATGTCAATAGAGGATTTTTTACTTGGTTCATTGAGCAATACAAGGTACTAAAGATGTTTGAGCAGAATGCAATGATCACAGATTTATTTGAAAGAAATTAATGTCATAACAATTAAGTGATATATGTGAGACTGGTTGGATTCTGAACAAAATAAAACATAACTGTATATGTATATATACATATATATATATATATATATATATAGGCAATTGGCAAATTGGACTAGGTCTCTATATTATAGTGTTTTACCAATGTTAATTTCTTGATATGGATACCTGGTACGACTGTGGTTATGAAAGAATGTCCTTGTTTAGGAAACATACACTAAAGTGTATAGACATAAGGAGACATCATATCTGCAACTTTAAAGTTGCAGAAAAAAAATGTCTAATGTACAACACACACAGTAGGTAGGGCAAAATAAAGCAAGAGTGATAAAATATTAACATTTGGAGAATCTGGGTAAAGGGTACAGAGGGATTCTTTGTGATATTTTTGTAACTTTTTAAAACATCTGAAACAATATCAAAAAAGTTTTTTGAAAGAACTATAATATGTCAACAACATAAAATAGGTTAAGAGATGACTAAACTGTGAAAATCTACGTTAGCAGCTTTCTGGAGGGAAATTTGGGAGAACCTATCAGAATTTAAAATGTATACATCTGGCATCTGCCTTATAGAAATTATATACACACACACACAAACACACACACACACACACACACACACACACACACAGATAATCATTGCAGTACTCTTTGCATTAGAAGAGGAAAACAATCAACATTTCTGCTTAATTTCAGGCACATTCATGCTATAGAATAATAGGAGGCAGAAGATAAGATTTATGAACATCCAGTGTGTCCTCAAATAGAAAAGTCTGTGAGACATATTAAATGAGAAATAAATTGCAAAACTATACATATGGTAAAAATCCCCTTTACGCTAAATCCCATTATGTTAAATTATCTTCTTTATTTACAAATTAGATAGAGGATATAAATGCCTATAGTAAGGTCCGGTGGATACAAGACAGTGGTGACCTCTGGGAAAAGAGGAGAGAAGGCTATGACAGTAACTTTTAAGTGGTTACTCTAAATACATGTTTTTTTTTGTTGTTGTTGTTTGTTTTGTTTTTGTTTTTTTAATAAAACAACAAGGTAGTCATGTATCACTTGGACAATTAGAAAATGAAAATCACAATGTCAGTTCAAAAATAAATTGAATTATAGTGGAGTGAGTGTGTGACTGCTGAAGTAGTCTGATTAAGAATGGGAAACTGAACTAGGGTGGTGTCAGCAGAAATAGAGAGGAGGTGGGAGGTGTAAGAGGGAGAATTCATAGTCCTTGGTACTCGGAAGGATTGACAATGTAAAAAAGGAAGGGAGATTTAATACGGGTGACTGGAATAGTGATGGCTTTCACATAAATAGAAAACACAAGAACCTACTGATTTATGAGAAGATAATTTTTATTTTGGAGACACTGAATTTGACATACTGATATCCAGGTAGATATATTGCAAGACTCTCAAAAAGACAATGTTTAAAGTACACAGATCAGAACTACCCTGGGACTAAGTGACTAAATCCTGGAGATAACAATTACACGGCAACAGTTAGTGGACACTGATTGTACTTCTTTGTTATGTTCATTGTCTAATGTTCCATTTGTAGTTATATATACACATTTAATCATGGGGCAGCTATTTATATATATTTCAGTATTAAAATTGATCTTAAGAGGCTACAGTATTATATTACAGAAAAGAATTCATTCATGTTATTTTCAAGAAATAAATTCTTATAGAATGAGACCTGTCTTCCATTTCGTACAGTTCCCACTGAAAACCATCTAAATCAAACTCCCTAATATGAATAAAATTTGCAGGTATTAAGAAGATTATAAGCAAATATAATTATTCTAAGTATATTTTTAAAAATGGTTTAAGTTCTATTCCAGACGTTTTTTTCCTGACCACAGTTCCATTAAGATGTTATTGCCCAGGTCCTAGCAGGGTCTGGAAGTCCATCAGTAGGGTTACTTGTAGCATTTTAAAACTACTCAGATGGCGAAACTTTTATAACTACCGGGTGATGAACGACTACGGAGGATTAGATTGCATCTCATTAAAAAAAAAATTAGTAATCAGTGAGAATCTTTTAAAAATTAAAGTCTTCAATAAAATAGCCTTGAATCACATGTAGCAATTTGCATAAACAATATTTAAGCACATTTTATCACTGAATTGATCATACAAATGCTGAGGTGCAACAAAACTCTCTACATAATATAAATATATTTATTTGGTCTTATGTTTATGTAATGCGAATTACTGAAAGTTCTAATTTCAGCTATGGAAAAACAAAAAAGTTATATTGACTGTGATATTACTAGGAATAAGAAGAGTTTTATAGACCACAAAGTGCTGACATTTAGGTTGGAACAAGATCAAATCTAGTCTAAACTTTTAGCAAGAAAGAAAATACATAAAGATAGTATTTACTTAATCTTTACATGTTTCGTAACAAATCCAAAAATATTCAAAAAATACAGAAAAACGAAATGAATTCAGAAAAAAATTAATTTTACTTAAAATATGTAAGCATTTTAATAAAATTAAGAAGTTAGAATACTCAAATAATTATGTTCTTTTTCATTTCCCCCAACTCAAATTACTTCTAGTAATAGGTTATTTTCCTCTGGGTTTATTAAAAATGATGTGAAATCACATATCCATGACTATATTCCAATTTAAAATATATATCTCTTTTTAAGGCACAATGATTTTGTATACTCTGTATCAATAAAATGAAATCCATGAAAATATATTTAGGATTTAAGGTGGGTTAAATAGAATTTCTTTTATCAGAAATATTTGATCAATGTATCTATCCTTTATTTTTATTTTATCAGAAGCCAGAATTGAGTATGAATTTACATAAACAGATTTCCTTTTTTTTTTCAAAAATGCTTACTGTGTTTTATTATCTGGCATTTTGACAACACAGACACACTTTAAAATGAGCTAATTTTACAAATTAGTAACTTTTTGGACCTTATTTCTCCACAGAGCCCACATAATGATAGCTGATATATTTCTACTTACAAAGTTTAAACAATATGTAATATAATTTTGCTTAATCTGTGATAATGCCATCTGAAATTATACAAGAATAAGATGGCGCTCTCTCTGAAAGTTACAAGGAAGAAAATTTGCAATACTACATACATTAAAATGGTGATCATAACAGGAGTCAGCGTGCGCATTGTTTTATTACCAGAATTATCAGAAGTATTTGTCATTTACACTAATTGAGGAGAATTTTTGGATTTGATTTTATGTAGTATGCTTATCCTTCATTTATTCCTAAAGCAGTGTTTGCTATACATATATACATCATTATTAGAGCACAGATATAACAAGACCATGCTGCCATTCAAAATTAAAGTGCCACATTTTTCTTACAATCCAATGGCATCCAAAAAGCAATATATTGCTATGAAAATGCAAACTTTTTCACAGATTGGCATTTATGAGTGAGGTTAGTCACAATGAAGTGGTATTTTATTTTATACAAATGGAAAAGGTTTATCATAAATATACAGACCAATATATAACATTGAAGAACAAGAAGCAGAAAGGAAACAATGCTCTTGCATAAAGATCAATTCTCTTTGCTGCTGTTGGAATAACAGGTTTAGCAGGAGGCGGCTTCTTGTTGTTCTTTGCCTGAGATTTCCCAAGTCCATTGTTGACTTCAATAGGTTTGCCATAGCAGTCATAATTGGATAATTCAAAATCTCTTGGTAAGCTTCCAACAATGCTGAAGTCATTAGATCTCAGGTCAGACTTAGAAGTGCAAACTTTTTTGCATCTGGTCTCACCAACCTGAGAATAAAAGTTAACACACAGTGTATTTAGAATTTTCTATTTATAAAACACATCTCTCCAAAAGGGTATTTTAAAAATCTGGTATCATAGTCAACTGATTCAACCATCAGATTGCCTGAACATTTAACTCTAAAATGTTGCCTATAGTGCAAGGCTTATGTCATGAAATGAACTTTTGATAGGTTATTTTATATTAAGGGATCAAAGCATAAATAAACATTTATCTTATGTTCTCCCAGGCTTGTGAGTCCTCAACTGAAAGACCAATAAATAGAAGTCCAATATTTAACCATAACACACACCATATTACTACAATATATGGATTACAGAAATCTTCCAGTACTTCTAACATTTGACTTCACTGTGGACCTTATTTTCAAATAGGGTGGTTTATAAATGACTAAGGTATTTATCATTCCAGTGAGATAGATTGTGTCTCTAAACCACACTCATTAATAAGAATTAAAAGATGGTCACAATTATCATGAACGAGATTTACTAGTAGTGAAAGGCATTCCTAACTTGTTGGCTGAAGTTGAATTAGCCAACCACGCTCAGAGAAGCTAAAGAAACTGTGTATATTTCAGCCAGATCACATGCTACGCATATTATTCCACTGATAATCTCTGAGTTATTAAATATGAATTAATTCTGAAACATACAAAATCATTATTTCACACTGAACTCTCTCTAGCAATCTGAAACGCTCTTGGAAAGAATAGAGGTGTAGGCTAATCCCAATGGTTTACGATAGGCTGATATGAAAGGCTACAGAAGAGTGAGTTCTTTACTGCTTCCTTATCCGCTGTCTTACCTCTGAGTTCTGTCATTCATCTTTCGAATATGCACAATTGACATTTACTGTTTTTATGGAAAAAGGAAAATATGTAATTATATACTGTTAATAGACTATAGCTACTCTATTTTTGCCTCATTAGTATAGTACACTGACTATGATTCTATTTGCATGGACTAGAATACCGTTCGATAAAATTTATGCTAAATGTAAGAAGTAAAACAAATTATTCCCAGAAATCCTTCACACATGTGACTTTGGAATATCATTCATAGATAGATAGATAGATAGATAGATAGATAGATAGATAGATGATAGATAGATAGATAGATAGATAGATAGATAGATAGATAGATAGATAGATATAAATGATAGATACATAGTTATTTCTGGACCTTCCATTTAAGTTCCTCATTTTCAAATTTTAAAACGCCATTTTCAGCAGGCAGTCTACTATCTAAGCTCCATCACCATGCACACACACACACACACACACACACACACACACAGATTCACACATTCATACTCAACACACCTTCCTTTTCAGTGTTTCAGACAGAAAATAACGTTTAAAGATCTAGTTTTCAAAGAAAAAAAAAAAGATCTAGTTTTCAAAGAAAAAAAAAAGATCTAGTTTTCCAGGGTTGTTTGAAGAATATGTAAGGCTCAGCATGCATCAGTGGAGTTTTGTAAAGAGTACATCACTACCTTGATTGGAATACAAGTTGAGAACAGGCTCTATATAGCAAACTTTGCATTATTCTCAGAATATCAGAGCAATCTTCAAAAAGTGGGACACAGGAGGTATGCCAACTTTTTCTCCCTTTAGAATTCTCCACTCCCAAAGCTTTAGATGCACTAACTTTGCTTTACAATCCACTTATCAAAACAAAGGAGTACTCTGCAACTGTCAATAGACTTAAAAAGCATGACCTTTTATCAGGTATTTTTACTTTTTCACAAAGAAGGCCAAATGTATTTACTGTAAAAATGCATTTACTATAAATCACATTTTATATGTAGCTTTAGGTGTTGTTTTAGTATCTGTAAAATAACCAAACAAAAAGCCAAATTTACATGATATTATAACTTAAGTCACATAAATACTTCACATTTTCTAATGTTTTATTTACATAAACATATTCTTAGATTCTGCCAGCAATGATGTTAGAATTTAATCTATCTAGTTTATTCAAATGTAGACATGGAATGTTATGTTTATTCAGAGAGATTATTTAAATATAATAAACATGTCAGTAAGAGAAGAATATTTCTTCAATGTTAAAATAACATGGAAAAGCACACCAAAAAGCTTCGCTTTGGTTATATTAAACTATAACCTTTTTTTTTGTTAAATTAAAACCTTGTCCAGAGATGCATTTGAAGATTCTTATATTTGAAGTCAGCAGAGGTATGTGTGTTTGTGTGTGTGTGTGTTGGTGGAGAACATTTCTACAGAAGTAATTTTTAATGATGTGACACAAATGAATATGATGCAAGATTAAGTTCCTTATTGAGAAGTCCTCAGGTTCCTTAAATGGCTCAGGGTTTATTAACTAATTGGCTAGTCTCATCTTGCCCCAGTCACCAGAAATTTTACACAAACTTTCTTTTTTAGTTACTCTCTATACATAAGTATCATAACCTATATGTACAGGAAAGTACAAAAGTTTACAATATAAATACTATAAATACTATTTTAAACAATTGTAATATCACATAAAGAGAGATTAAATTAACTGCTTATAAATAAAATAGTAACCCTATCTAACATGTTCTTTAAAATTATCTTGGTTATATTAATCTCTAATTTATAACTTATTCTTTTTTCCTCATATGAATATGTGTCTCACTTTCATATAAACTTGTCACTTCTGAAAATTACTGGTAGCATCAATGAGATAGTGTGATAATGAAACTGTCAAGAAAAAAAAAAAGATGCGGATAAAAATTTCCTATGGCGTCAAATTTTAGCCTCCAAATTTTAGCCTTTCCTTCTGGTTCTTTTCAGTTTGTGTCTGCACACATTTAAAAACAAATCACCTTAAGCAATATTTCTTGACCAGAAGACTTAGACATGATTTCATGGTAATAATAGTATCTTCTACAGATGATAAAAATGTTTGGAAAGGAATAAACTGTGTATATTGTACCAAATTTAAATCAATCCTCGATTTAAAAAAAACAACATATCATTACCATAAAGAAACAACTATCTCATTCCTGTGTGAACAGCACAGTTTATTTATTAATTTAATAAAATCCACAGGCATGGATAGTATTTTGTCTTTTATTCACACCTTTATTGTAAATAGCACATGGCACATACTATGTCTTGGGAATAGGATGATATTAACAACAGTAGGTTCTCAACTGTATTTATTGAATAGAAAAGAAGTAAATGAGCAAATAAACAAATTAGTAACCTAAATATTGGAATGGCTGAGGAAGAACCAAACTTGGGGGCGTGGGGGAGAAACCTAGGCAAGTATAAATATATAATGGCATATTTTTGTATATAGGCAAAATTATAAAAACATCTTCCTAAAAGTTAGATTAAATTATCATTGATCTTTCTTACTTTTTTTAAAATCATACCTTTTTTTAACAAGTACATTTTCTAAAAAGCATCAGAAATGTTCTACAATGCAAATTTCATGATTTCCAATAGTTAATATTGTTATTCTGTCTAAAAATAAATGACATATAATGTAATTGAAATTGCTCAGCAAAAGATTGTGTTATGAAAAGCAAAATACACTGGAGCAAATACATTTGAAACTAAAACTATAATTATATTTGTCATAGCAAAACCAGTAAATTAGAAAGGCAAAAAATTTAAATTTCATTTTTTGTTTTCTTTGCGTGTAAGTATGTAACAATCTTATAAATTTATTAAGCTTACACACTTGCTGTAAGTTTGATGTGTATGTTAAAGATAACTTATTTTTGAACTCATATTCCCACTTTAAAACCTGTTTCAGGATACAAATATTACATAGGTACAAGTTTCATTTTGGAAATTGCATTTTGGCCTATAAGATATGAGTGATTACATTTATTTCTGGATATTAAAATTTCTGGTCAACTTTTAAAGTCTCTAAGTATCACCCTATGACTTTTGTACCAAACTGTCATAGCAGTTTCAGAATCCAGACACGTCTTTCTATTAGCAAATAAAAACATAAAGAATTAAAATAAGGAAGTTCTTAAATATGTGGAATCTTTATTCATCAGGTAATTATTTTAATGCTTGAAAGCTAATTTTAAAATAATGTAATTCAGTTTAATATTCTGGATCTTATTTATCCTTTATAATTATAAATAATCTTGATATGTTCTACAATACTCCAAAAATCTGGTTCTAGTGTGTCTCTTCCCATCAATATCCCACTTTACGGAATATATTAAGTATCCCAGATCCTGTGCACATTGGTGTTCTCTGTTACTAGAGAATTTCTGCAGTTATTGAGGCCCCATAACACACCAGATAATGGAGCTGACAGTGGCATCCCTGGAAAGCAAGCACCTGCTCTATAGAACATTTTTGCTTTCTGTCTCCAGACCTCTTAACCAGGGTCCAAGTTAGAGGGTGGGAGCATTAGTAGGTTGGAAACATGAAGAACTGGTAAAGGTGGGAGATATAAACAGAGGGGTTAGATATGTCAAAGACTACAGTTTCGTGGTTACCAGAGTGTAAGGGGATGGTGGTAGAAGAGGGTAAAAGGGAGTCAAATATATTTCGATGGAAGGATAATTAACTTTGGGTGGTGAACACACAATGCAATATACAAATGATGTACTCTAGAAATGTACATTTGAAACCTATGTAGTTTTACTATACAATGTCATCACAATAAATTTAATAAAAACAAGACATGACTTCTTTAAGGTCATGATAGCTCTGCACTCATGAAAATTTTATACTTACTCTTCATGAAGAGGATTAGGATATGAAAGAGTGTAAAGTCTATGGAACCTTATGCAACGTAGCAACTAATCACATGTAGAAGTCTTGGCTGTAGGCTCAGGAAATGAGTTTAATGACTTAACAACAACAAAAGAGCTACAGACAACACCACATGAGAACAGTTCACTAGCTTTCATATCTAAAGATACTTATGTTACATACTTGTGTAACATTCCAGCTAAAGCGAGTGATGATGGTTAGCAAACTGATGTAGTGTGGGGCCAGAATATACAGAACAGACAAAAAGTTCAAGATTCTAGGATGGTATGGACCTATAACCATATTCTCTTGTGGAATTTCCCATGCTAAGCTCAGTGGAAATGGTCTCCCAATATACCGACCAGAAGGCATCCATCAGGGTCACTTTGAGGTACGTGGACAGCTATGCCTAATCCAGGAAGCAGCCTTTTGCTCTAGGATTTATCAGTACCCGAATCTAGAAACATTGCCCACTATTCTTAGACCTATGATTGAGTACAAAACAATGTGAAGGGGTTAAATCTGTCCAGTTCCTCTCCAGCTACTCACCGCTGGGCTGGACAGATCCTAAACTACGGACATAGTTTCCCTATAGGCCAGACATCCAATAAGTAAGTAGCCTGCCTGCCATGTTCTATGTGAAGCTCTCTAACTTGATGGGGAATGGGTTGAGAATTTAATCAAAAGCATGACTCCTCTAAGCCTTCAGTACTGGTAAGAGGCCACTGCTTCCCCCAACAGGCCTCTGGCCTTTCACTAAAGCGTATCAAATGACAAACAATACAGAGGCCATTAGTTCTGACAAGACTGCCATATTGGATAGTAACCATCAAATCAGAGGGGTATCATTGAACGCAGTGGAAAGTCTTCAAGAAATTTGATAAGACTTTTTTTCTTAATTATATGTGACCTAAGAGTTTTCCACAAAGTATGTTGTGCTTAGTCCCTGTTCGTCTATGAAAAGAAGGAAAAAAAAAAAGAATGAATACCAAGTCTATCAAACATTTACACCCACAGAAAAGTATCTCACTCCTGACACTGCAGGGAGCCATGATGGGGAAAGTCACTTTGTGGGATAATTTCATTCTTACCTGCAAAGTGCTAATGTGAACCGGAGTCCCTGTACCATTGACAGTATTCTTTTTAGCCGCATTTCCACCTTTCCCATCTGCTTGTTCAGCTTTGGCAATTCTGGCTTTTTCTGCTTCAACTCGCTTGGGGTTATTCAGCATCACCTGGACTACAGCGTACTCCACCAAGGATGCAAACCCAAAGAGCAGACAAGCAATGAGCCATACGTCAAGAGCCTTCACGTAGGATACTTTGGGCAGCTCAGCAGCAAGCGTTGTGCACTCAGAGGCCAAGCTGAGTACTGAAAAGATACCTATGGAAACAAAAGTAGGAATTAAACTTGCTATGTTCCCCTGTGAAAAGTCCTGCACACATTACTCTGACTAAATCCCTCTTAAGTAACTTCCAATTGCTTCTTTCCTGATTTCCTACTCTTTAAAATCCATATTTCATCTAATTCATCCTGAGCAATTCATTAGAAGCATTTGAAACTCAAAGAGGAGAAGGAATAACATATACATACTTTTCATGGAAGCATTATTGCATGTGGTTGGGGATGTTTATAAATACTCAACATTTAAAACAAAGACATAAAATTTAAACCACGGTATAAAAACACAATTTGGATCTGGTTTAAATATGAAAGCTATCTAAAACTATTCTATACTATCTCTGAGGAAGACACAAAGCTTATTTCATTTTTCAGCATTGTTTTAGACAGTTATAGAGCTGAATTTTATCCCAGGGAAAACTAAATCAAAACAAGAATAGAATGTATAAAGCAATTTTTTGATAAGGGTCATGATTTTTAAAAATATAATAGAAAAGGAGAGAACATTCCTGGATATTTCAGGGAAAATGAATGATTCCAGCTTTTCAAAGGAAGAATAAAATTCTGCTATATGTAATATTAACAGCATATGGAAAGCAACTCGAAAGTACCTTTGGAAGACTGACTTTTCAATTTATATCACTGCATGCAAGCTATTTATAATAAACAAAAAAACAACTATTGACTATTTTGGGAAAATGCATAATATTTTTGACAAGTCTAAAAATTTACATCTAGTTTTGGGGCTTTCATTCCCGAAACATTATACAATATATTAATTCTCATCCCCTAAAATAATCTGTTACTTGTCATACAGAGACATGGCTCTTACAATGAAATTTTCCACATTTTTAGTTATTAAGATATAGATTTAGTCTTTGTGATTTTTATTATATGTAAACCACCAAATTTATTATTCAGATAAAGTTGTCATTATAATTGCTTTTTTCCTGGTTTCCTACTCTTTAAAATCCGTATTTCATTAATCCGTCCAGTAAGTCAGGAGGGAGATTTTCACAAGGCCTTTCTGATAGAAGAAAAAATAAAATGCTACAACTAATCAGTCAACCATAAGTCAGATATATCACATCCTTATCTATGTAAGTTCCAGGTGATATTCAGAAAACACACACACACACACACACACACACACAGTATTGAAAAACTTTAAAACACTCCAAACAATCCAAATTTGTTTTTACAATGTCCTTATTTTGAAGTTTATTCACTTTACCCATAAATAGGGCTCTTGATTTTTTCCCGAAGCACAGACTTTTTAACCCATATACAGACACAGTTTTCAGGTCTGGCTAATGGTGGTTCTATGTCACAGAACACGAAAAATAACAAATTGTAGACTATGGCTATCCAGGCCTCACTCTCTCTAGCCACTGCTGATTATATAGCACAGAATAACTGATATTTAGGAAATGATGCTAAGTCATTTTTAAGATAAATTAGATTTCATGTTCCTTTATTAAGAGTATGAAAGAGTATATAATATTACATAGAAAGATTTCTATAGAAATCGTTAATTGTTTTTAAGTTTGGCATTATTGGGGATTTTAGACTAGTTATCTGGGAATATCACTTACTAAAAATATTTTAGGAGAATTAAAGTAGGATAAATTGATTTTGAAATACCACAAGAACACGAAAAGATAAACTTAGTGTAATTATAGAGTGTGTAAACATGGAGAAAATGTAGTTAAATGTCAAGGTTTGAAGGAAGTCTTAAAAATAAATAAATAAAAGGTGCCATCAATTCTCAAGCTCATTGTTTCAAAATAGTTGCTTCTATCGTTAGTTTTACAAAGACGTAAGACAGAGAAGCATGGAACACTTTACCCAGGGGCACTCTGGCAGCACTCGCATCCGGGTTGATCCAGAAGGAAAGCCAGGAGAGAACCACAATCAGCAGGGTCGGGGCATAGACACCCATCATATAAAACCCAACCTGTCTCCTTAGTGTGAAGATGACTTCCACACACGTGTAGTACCCTTTCAGAAACAAACACATTAAAAGTATGAGGTTCTCGCTCACATACAATTGCAAAAATCAGTACTGTACCTATAAGTTATGTCACTTCTATTTGAGGCAATTTCACAAAGTAAACTGCACACACCCACAAAAAGTTTTCTTTGTTTTTTTTTTTCCTGTGCGTATGAGTATACATAATTGATGTGATCCAAAAGGATGATGTTATGGGACCGGTTTCATCTGACCTTTTGCAACTTCATTATGACATTGAGAAATAGATACCACATGCAGCTCCACTGGGTCACTGTCTCGGCTTTGAAGCCTTTGTTCAGAGAATTTGCGATGTACTTAAAGTTTTCATTACCCACGGGCACTCTCAGAGCAGATGATCTAAAGGAGTCATACAGGGAGCCGTAAATCAAAGTAGAACAAGTCTAAAGGGAAACACTCTGAGACGACCCATTGTCAGTATAATTTTTCAGCCATGTGTACCGCTTCTTATCTGGAATGGATGGCAGTCTACAACAACTCATATGCATATTTCAGCCTTAATATTTAAGAAAATATTGGAAGTGAACATTAGCAAGGATAAGTGTTTTCAGTCTGTATAGAGAAAACATTATGAAGTGCAAGCGTTTGACATTCCTCTCAAGTCTCTCTCCCTTCTCCCACCCCAGGTCCTCAAACGTACTCTAACTGAGGTGAAAGGGCTTCATTTTCAGAAGCTGAGACACATGCAGACATCGCTTTACAACATAGTTCTAGAGCTGCCATGACATCAACTAGTCCCCAAAATTAATCACATATTATAAGCAGCCTCATACTAGCCTTTGCTGAGTTGAGAAAGTAAGTGACACACATATTCTCCTAGCACTGGAATATTTCCAGATGTTTTAGTTTAATTTTTATATGTTTTAGTCCTTTCCGTTAGCAATTTAAATACAATGTTTAATGCTTAAAGCACTTAACTTCAATAAAAATGTCATTTACTATTCAATGTAAGGTTATGTACAAACACCAAGAAGTTAAAATATCTTCCATTGTGTTCAGTTTAAACTGTACATAATTATTTATAAATGTTGAAACAAATAAATGAATGGAAAATAAATAAAACAATTATAGGGTAAGGACAATATTTTTACTATTTTATATTTTAACAGCAATATTTATCTATTTTTCCTTATAGGGAAGAATATATATACTTCTGATACTAGAGCAATCTTTATGTTTATTCATTAATGGTTACCTACAGCAGGTATTACACATATTGGGGTCTTGACAAATGTTAAACGAAAGGTTTCATATCTTGTCAAATTAACACGTTAGAAATCTATCTTTTTATAATGTGAATTATAATCATTGCTACTTCTGAGAGATTAAAAAAGATATTAGGGCTAACATGTAAGACAAATAAGTAGTTGATTTGAACTGAAGTAAATTCTAATTATGCCAGATATTTCCTTTCCATATTATCTCAAAAAACAAGAAATGCATGGTGCTCATCTTTTTTAAAAAATTTTAATTTCCTTGAAACTAGACAATTCATTTAAATTGTGCACGGGTTTTAAAAAGATACAAAGGCAAAACAATGAAAAAAATGTCCCCCCCTTTTCTGTTCTCCATGCTCATCTTAATTTCCTGCCTGGACAACCAAGAACATATGTTTCTAAGTAACAATCATGTGCAAAATTTCCAAACTAGAATCTTTCATAAATCCAATTTGCTGCAATTAGGAGTTTCACAGAAGTGGTTCTGAAGTACCTGGCTTTGTAATGGCATCACTTACAGAAGTTGATTTTGTATACATCTAGTGCATATGAAATAGAGAATGACACACGTGAGTTTATTATGTATTTTTAGGTAGCCTGAGTGGTCATAAGTATTATAAAAATTTGCTACAGAGTTGTTCACTTTAAAATGAATCTTTACATTCCATCTCATCATGTTTAAATGACAGGCTAAATAACATGAGTCCTGTATTCTGAAGCAAGTTGCCCCACGTCCCTTTATGAAGGCACCCACTAGGGGAGCCTCCAATGATTGGATGCACTGAGCAGTAAAATACATGCTTGGATATTATCGTGATTTGCTTCATAAACTTTTATGAGAAACATTTCTTGATCTTTTTTGATCTTTTCCTGGCACTGTTACATTTATGAGAGGCAGGTGGGCAGCTAATTGATATAAATGTTCATTGGCAAATTCAATTTAGTTTCTATGTCTTGTGGGGTTTCATTTCATTATTATTCACTCAGACTTCCAATTTAAGTTTTTTGTATACTTGTTTTTCCATATATTTCTCCACCTTTGCGATGTCTACAATTATAAAAACATAATTTTTAAGAAAGTTAAAACCAAATCATTATTTGACTATTTCTGTACATATTAAAGAAAAGAATATTGTCCATCATTGTATATATGTTGCTCTCTTATATGTTTCACTGTCCTACATTATGCATTCCATATATTTTGAATGTTCTATTTTTCTAAACACATTTCTAAATGTTATCCAAAGATTAAAATGTTTTACTTATATTCATATGATGATTCATGTAAATGCTGATAAACCATGTTTACTGAAACATAGTAAGTGCCAGTTATTTTTATGTTAGCCACAAATTTTTTTATTTTATTTTCTTTCTTTTTTTAATGAAAGTTTATTGGGGTGACAATTCTTAGTAAAGTTATATAGATTTCAGGTGTACAATTTTTTGTTATTTTCTGTAGCTAATGAGATCTCAGTGACTTACTTACAAGAACTCAAAAAATAGTACAAAATCCTTTACTTATCATAAATTTTGAGTAATTCCCCAAATACTCTCTACCACAGCACGCCTTCTCATTTCCTTCTTAGCACTAAGATGCATCATACTTACTTCGTTTACTTGTTTATCACATTAGAGTATGGATCTACAAATGAGCACAGATCTGTCTTTTAGTCACTGTTGAGTCTCCAACTAGAGACTGAAACGTAGAACTTAAAGGTGAAAAAAATAATACCCCCAAGGTTTTCAATGTTATTACATAATTTTATGCTGTTACTTAAAATTGCTATTTTCATTTTCATCTCTAGATGAATTTTAAAACTTCAGTCGGGTCTATTTCAAAATTTTCAAAATAATATAGAGACTTTATTTTGAAATGTTCAGCATATAATCTGGATTTAACTATTTTCAAAGTATAATAGGACTGATTCCACGGGTCATGTAACAATGTCAGACTCTATTCCAGTGCATCACTTTGTAACAGAAGACCTCGGGCAAGTGTCTTTGCTTTATTCTCCTAATGTTTAAAACAGGGTTAATAAAAATACTGAACTCATAGGATTGTGTTAAGAAGTTACTGAATTCCTGCAAAGCGCTTAAAACAATGCCTAACATAGAGCAAGAACTCAAACGGCCATCTACTAAATAGGTGTTCCTACATAATAATCCTAAATGACTCTTCTTGGCTTTCAAACTTATGTTTTTTCATTACTGAGTTATAAAGGTCCCTAAAATTGTATCTGTCTCCTTAATTTGAATGAGGAGTATGGGGAGGAGCAGGAATACTATGCCTAGTGCTATGGCTGACTCGGATTAGACTGGTGACATTCCATAAGTCATTCAGTCACCCTGCACCTCATTTATTTTATGTCAGCACTAATAGGATCACTTCCATATTTAACAATCTATGTATCTATGATTTCTTCATTGAGTAGCTTCATGGTTAGTTCTTTTTGTTGTTGTTTTTAAGAGCTCAGCTTTTCCTTTAAAAAAACTTGATAATTTTTTCTATTATTATTGAAGTACAGTTGACATACAATATTGTATTAGTTTCAGGTGTACAACATAATACTTCAACATTCATATACCTTACAAAGTGATCACCATATTAAGTCTAGTAACCATCTGTCACTATACAAAGTTATTATGATATTGACTGTATTCCCTACATTATACATTACATCCTTGTGACCTATTGAATTTATTACTAGGAGATTGTACTTCTTATTCCCCTTTACCTTTTTCACTCATCCTGCCACCTCTCTGTCCTCTGGCAGTATTATAATAAATGTAACACTAGGCAACTTGGAGATAAAGTTAGTTTAAGCATCTATGTTGTTGACTTTCAAATAAATTAACAGGTTAAGTAACATTTATATGTAAGTAGATTATATAACACTGATATGTAAACAGTCCCTAAGGACTATCTGTTAATTTATTTGAAGACTAACAACAGATGCTTAAACTAACTTTATCTCCAAGTTGCCTAGTGCTGCATTTATTGTAACACTCTAAAGGTGCAAATACTCACTCTACCTTTTATTTTAATGTCTATAGAAATGTTTTAAATTATATTTTGTCCTTGATGATGTCATGATGGCAGCATTTTAGATCAAACATCTGCTCTCTAAATTCTACATATTACAACATATATTTTTATTTTTGCAAAGTCAACATAAATGTTGCAATAAACATGAACTTTGTATCTATTCCTGATTATCTTTGTTTTGATTTACTCCCTGATACATAATTAGAATTGCGCAGTATTTATATGTTGAACTGATTTTTAGTATCAATGTGATGATTAAAATTCAATCACCTTTTTTGTTTATATTGCTAAGTGAAATAACACTATATTTAATATATAAAACTCAATAACCTACAACTATCAGTAGAGACTCAAAGGTTGAATGCTAACCCTATTATAAATGTATTGAGTAGTGACTACTGTATTTTCATTTCTGCAAAGACTTGATGTAATTTAATGAATGAAATTAATTGATCGTGCTTTTCATAATTGACTGTTCCATAACCTAGGCTAAGCATATTTTACAAGAATACTTACTGATGTCCAATTATTTCACACACTTATTGATTGATGCTTTTTAAAATTAAGAATATGGGTCAACCACTATCTAAAAACTTCCCAGAAGATAATAGAGAAGTATATATGGATTACATTGTTCATATGCATAATATTTGGCCCCATTTGAATCTTGCTAAAAGTAGAATTCCTTGCCAACATCTAAGAAAACCACTGGCTGGCAAAGTTCATACTACTAAAATAAAAAATTAAAAACCTCTTCCCACCCAGAATTACATAAAGCAAAACAAAATTCTCTAGTAATAAAAATTTTAAAAAAACTTTGGTGAATGTATTTTTATGAAAGATTTAAATATATGAATGTAAATATAAACTACTTATAAATACTGAACTTATTGTTAACCAGTTTTCTGCTATTCTGCTCTTAGTATTTATTATTAATATTAAAATAAATCTTTGGAATAAGCCTTAGCTTTGTTTAATTTAAAGAACATTACTTACCAGTGCCTTTATAGTACTTTGTACAGTTACCATATTCAATATCCTCCTTTTTAATGTCAAATTGAGGCAAGGCAATTTTTTCTAACTGAACAGGATCCCCTGACTGCCAGATAAATCGTAAATCATCAGTGGTATAACCAACTATAAACAAAAATAAATAAAAATATTAGTTTGACATATAATTAGTAATTCTTAATATTCTAATAATCCAAATATTAAACATCAAAATGGTAAAAAAAAAAAATGGGGACTTCTTATATGAGTTTTTTGTTAAAAATGTGAAGAGGTGAAATCTATGGTCACTGATGAAAATGTTAAAAAAGTTACAAATAGTCAGCTTAGAAAAAGAACAATTTAAAATTATCAGCATATTCCAAGTAGTAAAAATCCTAGAGGGTCATATACAGTAAGTAGTGCATTACTCTATGTCACAATTATGAAATGTCATCAATAAAAAACATAATAAATAAGTAACACTAGCTTTCTGAATGTATACGTTTACAATCATGCAGTATGCTACCTGGAAATTTTTTAAGACATATAAGCACCAAAACGTTTTTTTTGTTGTTGTTTTGTTTTGTTTTGTTTTGTTTTGTTTTTAATGAAGTAACTACAAACTTCCCTAGGGGAGTTGCATTGCCACAGGAGAGAGCAATAAAACAATCCCTCAAATGAACATCACTATAGCATTCGGAAGCACACATTTTGGGCTTAGGTAATGTGGCTACGATTCAAGGATCATATGGGATTTTACAGCACATAGTAACCTATAGTTCAACTCTAAAGTGCATATAGTATTTGTTAAAGCAATACTTTAGTTCTTCTGGTAATAGAATTGAATATAAATAACACAGTTGGGATTTTTATACAAATGCACATTGACACACAGGCACACATATATACAACACACACATCAACATAGACATCCATACCCTTACACCTGGAAAATCTCATAGTTAGAATGTATTGGGTTGTTCCAATTTGTGATCTAGATTAGGTAATGTTTTTCAAAAACAGCAAACAATCACTGAAGAACTTTATAGCATATCAACTAGGAATCACATTGCAAGATATTTTACCAGGTTATTGCTGTTTACTCTAATAAGGTCATGGTATATCGGTATTCAGGCTAAAGATTCCTTACATTAGTATTAATTTTTCAAGTTTGATTTCCTACTTTTATTTTCAAAAGATAAGTATCATAGCAAATTAATTAATATGTTTTGGACATAAATAATCATTTCAATTAATACACCTAGTTTATATTTTATACACTGAAAAAATATTTATATGATTATAGAAACACAGAAAATCCAATTTTTTAAAAAAATATTTTTTTATACATCCATAGAAAGTGAATCCGTGGTAGGATTCAGGGAACACTGTTGAATGTTTTCCAAATTTTCTGCTCTTAAAAACTGTGCTTTTTAACATCAGAAATGTTAGGAGTACATCATTTTCTCCTTTATCTTACCTATGTTACCAATTCAAATGATGATAGCAATTGGAATAAGGTGGAAGGGTACACCTACATCAATTTAACTGAAATCAAACACTAGTACCAAAAGGATTTGTCTTAGTATAAATCAATATAACAAAAGATTAACAATAATTTCCCTACATAAACTATTCTATTATTTGTAGTCAAAAGTATTAGTTTTACCAGTTATCTAAGATATTAGTATTAATAGAACGCATTGCCTAGAAATTTTAAACATTTTTATTCCCATAGTCATCTAGGGTTCATTTACATACAGCTCTCAAGTTGCATCTTGCATCGTTGTGTATCCATAGGAAACAAGGTCAAGTCCAATGGGCATGAAAGAGTAATAGATAACCTGAAAGTAGAAACAGAGGTTTTACAAGTCATGTAATATATTTCTCTGTAATATACTGATTTTAAAAGGAAAACATAAACGTACAAACACTAAAGATAAAAGAGTACCTCATGCTGACAAGGACATCTCCATCCCGAAAAATAAAGAGGAGGATATTTTCCTGTGTTACATCATGAAAATTGGCACTTTTTTCATTTGCAAAAAATAAATCAGGTTTCCACAGACACTTGAACATTGTGGGATCCACTGTCAGTGCATCCGAGCCCCGAAAATCACTAGGGAGCTTCAGCCTGGGATCATTCCATTTTTGTCGCAGGAAGATGTTAACTCTATAGTCCTGTGGGCGGGGGGAGGGGGAGGCGGGGGGGTGGAGATACATGTGCAGGTGTGTGTTTATTGCTGTTTTAAAAAATGCATCCATTGACAGAATAGAAAAGGTTTTAGTTATTAGCAGCAGAAATATGTTTTCTCTTCCAACATTAACCAGGATCAAAATAGCTGTCACTAAGTATAAAGAGCTCCATCAGCAGTATAAAAAGACCATTGTGTCTTTCTAATTATTCTCTACAGACATTTTCCGGAGCACTTGCTGGCTCAAACATCAGAATATAACTTTAGCCACAATTGCTTTACCTTTATACAAACACCAGTTATACTCGTTGGTTTGGTGGTGTTATCATAAAAACATGAGAACTGCTAAACATTACCATTATTCTTCCCAAAAAAGTGGAATACATTTTAGTTAAAAATAGATAAGTCAAGGGAAAATATTTCTACTTGTCTTTTACTAAGTAGCAAACTACAAACATTATATATAATGTAATATACCGAGGGTGCCAAAAAATGTATACAAGTGGACACTTTGGTCAACGTTGCTCAAGCAGTAGTTCACTGTAATCAGAAGTGTCTGGAAGCTGTATTAAAATTGTAATAATAAATACCGATAACAAAAGATGAATACAAGTCACATTTGACTTTTGCAATTACAAGAGGTGCTCAAAATGGTATACATTTTTTTTTGTCACCCTCTGTATATTCCTGAGACTATTCTTGACTACGAATACATGTAAATGATTATAAAAAGAATTTGAGATAATCTAATGAGATTTGGATTATGCAAAACAGATGAGAGCATATGCAAAATTCGTAAATGTTATGTTATATTCAAATGTAGTAGAAAAAATGTTTTGAAATCTACTAAATAGCTAGATATTTTACTTCAGTTTTCTTCCTATCTCCAAAACTTTTAATTTTAAAACTGTGTAAAAATTGAATTATATACCAAGACATATAGATTTTAAGGATATGTGAAGCTAGAAACATGTTTTATATTTGCCAGGGAAATGGGGTTCTGTCACAAATTGGGTTGTTAGTATAAACAGTGCAACTCAGTATTGAGGCATGAAGCTCAGGTCTTTAAATTTTATATACCAGAATATGCACACACAAAAAATTCAAGGTATAAATTATATTGGGCTTCATCTTTCTTAATTTCAATCATTCAAAATTCACAAAACACTATCCATAGCCTTTGACATGATTAAAATGAATGAGATCATAAACTTCAAATCAAAATCTAAATAATTAAATAGAAAGAGATGGTAGATCATCTTTTATTAAATAATAAGCCCTAATACGTACCCATGAACTATAAAAACACACACTTTCTATATGTATAAAATATAAAATGAAGCATAAACCATGATCAGTGACTCTAGAAAAGCTTGGGAAATTTAGTTTTTCTCTCATGATTTTCAGACCATCTGTAGTAATGAGAAGGTAAGGCACATAATAAAAATACACATTTACTGAACTACAGACAGTGAAGTAAGATTTAATCTACCTACGTCTTACAGCTGCTCTAAAACTGATGTTCATAAACACTTCAAAATTATATGTAGATGATTTTGGAATGCCAAAGTCAAATAAATTAAGGATTATGTAAACTAACATTGAACATATCTGCACCTCAGAAAAAAGAAAAACAAACAAACAACAACAAAAAACATTTTCCCAATCAAATGAACATGGAATCAAGGAGAGAGTAAGATGAGAACCCTAGAAAAGGAAGATCTGCATTACACACCTATATGAACTTTTGGTCAAAATATATGCATATGCAAATTCATAATTGGACTTAAGTGATTGCTTCATAGCTGTGATTGTGACACCATAAAAATTAACTCAAACATGTCCAAGACAAAGGATTATCTACCTCATGTGGCGAGTCTTCCAGTAGACACAATGGTGCTTCCTGACAAAAAGTTTTATCCATTCCACGGAAACATGCATGGCCTACCACTTGCAAAGGAATACTCATTAGGTCAATCATTTGCTAGTAAAATACCAATTATGCTACCTTAATTAAAGCACATGGTTGACACCTACTTGGCATTAATCTGAGCACTCCAACAGTTGTCAATTTCAAATCATTTGCTAAAAAGCATCCTTGTAATGATCTGCTAAAATTATCTGTATTCTAAAAATATGTACACTAAAATCTATTTTTATCACCTTCTCTAAGTGCTGTGTCTTATTAAGGTAAATTATAAAAATTACATCTTTAAACTGCAGTATTTATAATACACATTCACAATATTATGATAAAATACTATGTCCTTAACTTGCTTTCAAGGATCAGTATAAAAAATAACCAGATGGGGTTGACCATGTATCTTCAATAAGCTTGTAATTAAATCCATGGCCCCTTATTTTGGTCAATGACCATGATATGAAAATACTCAAGATGAATTCTTCTTTCTTTCCCTACTTAATTTTTCATTTATTTATGTGTATATTACTGTAATATCATTACATAGGTGTTTACTATGTGCCCGGCATATTTGGTCTTAAGAGCATTACAAAATCACAGTGATTCCTCCTGATTTTCTTACACCTTTCCTATTACTGGAAAGTAAGACTTAAGTATCTCATCATGTTTTACTGTCTGTCTGGCAGCTATGGAACTTAAAGCTAAATCCTATAGCCACCTAAATGAATTCATCTCTCAGATCCTAGTATGACCATTGTTATATGGCTCTTGCACATTTAGTACTATTTCAATTATTTAATTGTACTTTTGTTATTATTTTATACACCTCAAATATTTTCCAGAAATAGGGATAAACGAAAAATAAATAAATGAATAGGTGAGAGACTGTCACATACTTGACAAGAATCAGTATTATTTGGGTACATCTCCCAAACAACTTTGCCATCGTGACTTCTAGACTCAGGATGCTTTATTTTAGCCCAATATTAAGTTTTCTTATTTTAATAGAATGTTAAATATATGTATAGAGATATAAATATTAAGACCTCATTGGTATTCTTTATCTAGATCAAAACAATTGAATTCCCCTTAAAATCTCCACACATCAGCACATTTTTTTGGGAGCACTATTTTATGTTCCATCTATTTCCCAAACAGTATGATTAATTCATCTAAAATTACATAGCAAAATCATTTTTCTTTTTCAATTTTTATAGCAATTTTAATACTGTTTCTCCATATGAAGTTCATTTTTCTAAATCCTTCTTGAAGTCTAATCAATGTTTCCACACAATCCAAGAGCATATTTGTAACATTTATTAGTTATTAAGTTCAAAGCATTTTAATCATCAGAAAGCTGATTAAAGCCCCAAATAGCCCTACATAATATCAGAGGCTTTGACAAAACAAAACCTATATGTGGGAAAAATTACAAATGATATACGAATGTTTGAATTTAGAGTCAACCGCCGTTTTATTCCATATGCCATCATAAATAACTTTTTAAAAATTATATTTGTCAAATTATAAAGCCTAGCATAATGGAGTCAGCATGGTTTTAGAAATATAATGGTTGTGATTCAAAGCTCAGCTCTAAATCTTAGAAGCTTTCACCTTGAGCAAGTTTCCTAACCTCACTGAGCTCAGTTTGTTAATTAAAAAAAAAAAGGAATACTGATATCTTAATGTGATAATTAAATAAAATACTCAGTGTAAAAGATATTAATATAGTACCTGATGTAGAAACAAGTTAGTTTTCTTTCCATTATATATCGTTAAGAATCCAGCCACAGAGTACATTATATACTTTCAGAAAACATCTACATTTCTCCAAAATCCCTAAGTGGCTAGTTGGCTCATTCAATTCAAAAATTGTTTTTTTAATCATATATTCCTTTTCATGCTCTGACTAATCAGGGTACAGTTGGGAGTACTCCCAGAATTCACAGAAATAACTGTAAGAGATATTGACAATCAGTCAAATATAAAACAATTTGGAAAAAGCTATGTAAAGGGAAACAGTTTGCAATGAGCCATCTAATCTGGACTCAGGATTAGTTAAAAGTAACAAGGTGAACTGATAACTACACCGAGACCTGATGGGCCATGGACATTAGACTTCTGGGTCTGAATTCCATCTTGCTGTGTGGCCTAAGGCAAGTTATTTAACCTCCCGGGGCCACAAATTCCTTGTCAATAAAAACAGTCCCAGTTTTTCAAAAGAATTACATGAGATGCAATACTGAAAGCATGAAACCTGGCACAAAGAGAGTACTCCAAAAAGTTACCTAATTGAGTATAAGTTTTATTAACATTATTATCATCATACCTATTATCACCACTTTGAAAAGATCAACTATTATTGACACCATTCCTATTCTATTGCTGTGAAGATGTTACTTGAAAGTTTACTTAATTACTAAACATCAAAACTAACATTAATTTTATAAATTTTTCAAATATTTAAAAAAAACATTTTTTTGTGTCCTAGCTGTCAAGCACTATGGTAGTTGCTAGCCAACACAGAGCTCAATACAATACAATAGAATACTAGAAAACAAAGAAACAAACAAACACACAACCACAACAAAACTGGACTTTAATTCACATTGCACTCACTTAAGACATTTTGATTCACAATGGCAACCTTGTTCTATGGACTACCAACATAAAACATCTATCTGTAATTATGTTCCAGACTAAATTTAATGTTTATGAAAGAGACTCAGTTAGCAAGCAGCTTCGCTGTGCTTGGTTAAACATTCTTTCCTTCCTTCATTTACTCATTCATTCAATAGTTATGCATTAAGGCCTTCCTATGTTCGAAGTTTTAAGCTGCAAGTCTGAGAAAGATAAAAACCTGAGGTCCATACCCTCGGGAAATAATAATTAAACAAGTAAGGGAATACTTGTTAGGGACACTAAGGGAGATGATACTTGATGAGAGAATAAGTGATTGCACCAGAAACCAGGGATCAGAGAAGTCTGGAGAAGGTGAGTCTCAGGAGATTATTAGAGAGTGGGCAGAATTTTGACAGTGGTGAAATCAAGGAAGGGCAAGTCTAAAGACAGAAGCAAAAAGTCACTGTTTCTTAAGCACTTCATCAACAACACAAAAGAATCGTTAAATATCAAGCTACAGAAAATGGCAGAAATAATCAAGATCATCACTAAAAGAGGACAGAGCAAGAGATAGAGGTTTTGGAGTGATCAGTGGAAAGGTAGGAGTTAAAATTAAGACCAAAAAATAAACAAAGAACTCTTAAAATGCAAGAACAACCTGATTAAAAAAAAAAAATGGGCAAAATATCTTAACAGACACGTCACCAAAGAAGTTATACAGATGGCAACTAAGAATATGAAAAGATGTTCCACATCACATGTCATTAGGAATTGCAAATTAAAACAATGAGATACCACTACATTCCTATTAGAATGGTCAAAATCCAGACACTGACACCACCAAATACTTAGGATGTGGAGCAAAAGGAACTCTCATTCATTGCTAGTGGGGCTAGAAAACAGTACAGCCACTTTGGAAGACAGTCTGGCAGTTTAGTACAAAACTAAACACACTCTTACCATATTACACTACTTGGTATTTACCCAAAGGAGATGAAAACTTAAGTCCGTACAAAACCTTATATATAGATGTTTATAGTAGCTCTATTCATAATTGCCAAAAGTTGGAAGCAACTTTGATGTCCTTCAGTAGATGAATGAATCTGGACTCAGGATTAGATAAACTGTCGTACATGCAGACAATGGAATGTTATTCATCACTAAAAAGAAATGAGCTATCACACCATGAAAAGACATGGAGGTAATAAATATATATCACTAAGTGAAAGAAGCCAGTCTGATTGATTCCAACTACACACATTCTGGAAAAGACAGAACTATGGAGACAGTGAAAAGATCAGTGGTTGCCAGTGGATAGGGGGGAAAGAGAGATAAATTGGCGTAGCATAAAGGATTTTTCGGTCAGTGAAATTCTTCTGTATGAAACTATAATGGTGGATACATATAATCACACATTTGACAAAATGCATAAAATGTACACACCAAGAGCAAACCCTAATGTAAATTATGGACTTTAGGTGATGATGATGTGTCAGGGTAGGCTCATCAATTGTAACAAATGTACCACGTTTGGGGATGTTGGTGGGAGGACGGTGCATGTGTGGGGAGCAGGGCGTAAATGAGAACTCTGTACTTTCTGCTTAATTGTGCTGTAAACCTCAAACTGCTCTACAAATAAAGTCAACAGTTAAAAAGCAAATGCAAAACAAACTGTAAACAAAATGAAAGGGAATAAATGCAAAGTTAAAAAATTATCCAAATTTTGGAGAGAAGGTAAAAGGAACATTATTTGCCTTTTCAATATCATACTCAAATATTGTCTAACAACCCCACCTAAGGGTTGTATTCTCCAGGAAAATGTAATTTTGATGGACGTGCCATTTTCTATTGATTAGGGCCTAGACTCGGTAAAAGTAGATAAATTATAGAAGATTAATAAATTACAAATGATTTTTATCGGTAGAGATGCCAATGATTTTTGTCAGGTAGAAAAGATATTCCCCAAAATTATGCCTTTATTGCCTCATGGAACATTAACAAATCTGCATCTAATTTAGCAATCTAATTTCAGCATTCTTTCTTTTGCTTCAGTCTCCGGAATCCTCCACTGAATCAGCTTTATGATCCTGCTGGTTCCCTCATTAATGAGTTAAATAACTCACTGACATGATCTTACTATATGTATATTTTTAACTTTCAGAAATTTTACTCTGTCCTCTAAAAAGTTAAACATAGAATTACCATATGATCCAGCAGTTCCGCTCCAAGTTATATACCCCAAAAAATTTGAAAGAGGGGACTCCAACAGATACTTTTACACCTATGTTCATAACAGCATTATTCACAACAGCAAAAAGGTGGAAACCACCCAAGTTTCCATCAACTGATAAAGGGATAACCAAAATGTAGTATATACACATACAGACAATGAAAGATTATTCAGCCATAAAAAGGAATGAAATTCTGATTCATGTTACAATATGAACCTTGAAAACATTACCGGGAAAAAAAAAATCTAGACTAAGGGAGAGTTTTTCCAATATTACTACTTAGAATGGGAATGGGAAAAGAAAAAATTGGAATGGGAAAAGAAAAAAACATAACCCTAGGGTGATCAAACTTTAAAGGGCAATCTAGAGGACTGAGAAAAAGAAGAAAACCCTGGGAATGTGAAGAAAAATGGGAATGGAAAAAGAAAAAAAAAATAACCCTAGGGTGATCAAACTTTAAAGGGCAATCTAGAGGACTGAGAAAAAGAAGAAAACCCTGGGAATGTGATTTCCACATTCCCACAGCAAATGGGCAAAAGCTTTGAGATGGTCAACAGCAACAAGTGCCATAGAGGGTCAAGTACAATCAAACTGAACACTCTCAGCAAATAAGGAAGCCATTGAAGATTTTAGCAAAAACATTTTTGGTAGAATAACATATAAAAAGTAAGATTACAGAAGATTAAGATTATAATTATTCTTAACAGCAATCTGCTCCTAGCTCACAAATCTTGAGAGCGCTAAAATACGGTTTTTGAGCCTATCCTGAATTCTTCTTTCTTTCAGTGCACTACTGTCAGCTAAAAACTTACACATAACCTGAGTCTCTACTGTAATCCTTTTTTTTTTAATTGTATTTTTTAGTCGAACTCCGGAGTTATGTTACAATGAGCATCACTGAAAAACTGAAAATTGCTTTTTTTGCATCGTTTTTGATCATTATGTGTTACTATTTCATTATGAAAGTGCCTTACAGATGCTTTTCTGTTAGCTATGTAGCTATATACTATTAGGATTCAATGCAGGTTGCAGCAAGCTTATATATCTTTTAAGAAGGTTTTAAAATTTTACAACTTAAATTAATAGTTTGCATTCAACATTCATTAAAAGATAAAAGCTCATTAGTTAGTATGCTTTGGTTAATGTTTTATGAACACTTCTAAATGATTGCTAGTTATTGGCATTTCAAATGCTCTATATTAAGATAACTATCTTTGAAACCTTTTTATTTTCATTTTCAATTACTCAATCACAATAATTATAGCTCTATCGTTTATTTTGCAATGAACAAATTTCCAGCCAAAACAGACTTCTTTTATCAATGGGAAATTACTTAATTGTTTTTAGACAACTTGGTGACAAATACTACTCATTGTTCATTCCAAATAGCACACTGTTACTCATTATTTGGAAAGTGGATGGTCTCCAAAATTTTCAGTACCAATTAACACCCAAATTAAACTATTTCTTCAAGGCAATAAAACATTTCATAACAAGACATTGAAAATGATTAAGTTTCATTAATGATATTTTAATATTAAGAACAGTTTATAGTTCGTATTGCTGTTAGGATAGCTCTTCTGGAAACCTGTCACATATGCAACCCTTATCTCATTTGGTTTCTTTAAATTATGATAAAAATTAGCATTGAAGAAAATAAAGGAGAGCAGCTCTCATAGCATCTGGCAGCATTATAATTAAAGTTCTGTCAACAGAACTGTTATGCGCCTGCTTTGAAAATAATTTAAATGTAGTCGTTTGTGAGGTTAAAAGTTTCATCTAAGAATTTCAAGATAACAAAATGCCAGTAAAAGTTCCTAGGTTATAGTTCAGCAGTTTTTTTCATATGTCATTTAAAAAAAAAAACATTTTTCATTAAATATTATTTAATAACACCTTATGAATATTTACCTTTTCTAGATCTAGGCCAATATTCCATTTTTATTAGGAGTGCCTGCTAGGTGGTGCAATAGTGCCATACTAAACTATACACTCCATAAGAGTAGCAGTCTGCTGAATTGAAAGTGCCCAACACACTTCTATTATAAAGGCAAGGGTAAAGAAATGACCTCTGTGACATTTTGACAGGTTAGGATATTTGCTTAGCATTATGCACACCGTTAATTTAATTTTCCTATAGCAAGCAATAACAGTGACAAATTACTGGATGGAGAAAAATAAAACTTGGGCATTCTCATCCTTCCTTATTGCCTAATACAATATTCTCCCTCATGATGTTTAATCACCAATGTTTCTGAAATAATAAAGCTAGGAGAAAAAAGGTAAAGAGGAAAGTATGAATGACAAATTATATTGTTCTTCATTTTAAGGCAGAAACACAAAAGAAGTCACTTTGACAAAGAAAAGAGACAGATACAGTATATATTTTAACTACCAGGAACAGATTCTCTTTTAAATTACCTTTATTGTGATTAATGAGTGAGAGAGTTCAGTGATCACTGAATAAGAAAACCACTGGTTATTTTGGCATTTCCATACATTGAAAAAATTATATATATATATCTGAATATCTATCTCTATCTATCTCTAACTCTATGTATCTATCTATGTATCTATGTATCTATCTATCTATGTATCTATCTATCTATCTATCTATCTATCTATCTATCTATCTATCTATCTATCTATCCAATCAGAAAACCTTCCAGCAGCATTTCGGAGTTAAAAATCAACAAGTGTTCATCAGCATGTGTATTAGTTTCCTATTGCTGCTGTAACAAAATTATCAAAAACTTAGTGGCTAAAAACATGACAAATTAGTATCTTACAGTTCTGGAGTTCAGAACATCAAAATCAGAGCCACTATGCTCAAACCATCGCATCCTCAGGGTTGGTTCCTTCTGGAGGCTTTAGGAGGGAGTCCATTCCCTTGCTTTTTTTCAGCTTCTAGAGGCCACCTACATTCCTTGACTTGTGACTTCTAGCTTGTATCAGACAAGCTCATACTGTCTTCATTGCTTCTTTTACTACTACTTACTCTGATCCTCCTGCCTCCCTCTTAAAATACCCTTGTGATTATACTAGGCCCACTTGGATAACAAGGATAGTCTCCCCCATCTCAAGTTCCTTAATTATATCACACACACAATGTCTGTGTAAAATAACATCACAGGTTCTGAATAATGGAACTGGGACATTGTGGGGGAAGCATTACTTAGCCTACCACAGGGTATAAACCCTAAAGATAAATAATATGAGAAAAAAGCAAACATAAAACCATTTTAAGGTTTGTGTATCTGAGATGTAAAATAGAAAAAAATGGGACAATTATGTCTAAGATTATTCTATAATAAGTGAAATCATACTGGAAAGTTAGTAACAAAAGCAACAAAATACAAAGTATAATAAACTATGACAAATTTTAAAGACAGCAGTTTAAATCTCTATACAAGGAAATGTGGAAAACAAAATTGTACTTAAAACTTAAAAAAAAAGGAGTAATTGGCAAGAACTAGCAATAAGCTCTTTTAGCTGATCCCAAATATGACTTTTCTTTCTTGACAGGCACTACTATGTTGCTCAAAAAGAGTTGAAGTCTATTATTAAAACAAACAAAAAAGTAATGCAGCAGAAAGACACAGAAAGTCTGACAGGATCATGAATTGCACTGCAATAATAATTTAATATAATTACAAAGCATGCCTAAACCAAAGAAAGAAATGGATTATATAAACAGTCTTTTATTTCCATGAAAGAGCTCTTATGTATTTCTGATGAGGTAAAGTGCCTGTATATAGATTATTATAATGAACTGTAATACCCAATTTTTACCCCATGATTGCAATAGTTCATATTTTCAATGTGGAAAATCCTACTGATTTAAGCTAAAGGTAAGACTTGAATGGAAAAAAATCAGCAAATATTATAAGCATAACTATAGAGCTGATGCCTCATAGTGTCTAACAAACCATCCTTCTCACTGTTTTAAATGCTCTTATTTCAGTTGTCACAACTAGTACCATATAAATTGATAAAATTAGGATGATTACATTTATTTGACAATTTTGGTGATGCTACTATTAATGTCAATAAATACCACTTACAATATTAATAATGATACCTTACAAAAATGTAAGATAGCAGAATGTAAATCAATACAGAGATATTAGAAATAGGAACAATAAAGCTATAAAATGAGATCATAAAACAAGCTGAAGGAACATATAACCACAGAGGTATGAAAGAGCTTAAGGGACATAAACATGGCTGCCAGTTTTCCTCCACTACACAATTATAGTTTGTGAATAAATGTGAGGTTAGTTTCAGTTTAGCCAGCAATTTACAGCATCAGAACTGAAAAAAAACAAACAACAACAACAACAAAAAAAAAAAAAAAAGGAAAAAGAAAAGCAGGAGGGAACGTTTTTCAATTAGAATTGATTAACATTTCCTGACAGCAGTGCTAATGCCTATGACCTTGATTGCTTCTTTATTTGATAATTAGTTTTGTACACTAGAGGACTAGGTTGCCTTGTCCCTTCAGAAGCTGCCCTACTTCTGTCAGCCACCTGACTTGCAGCTATTCATATTACATTCACCCCCAAGCTCTGAGTTCTACATTATGTTTTCCACAATAAGCAACTTCCAGTTGAAGTAATTAGGTTTGAACTAAAGAGGAAAGTGTTCACCACCCAGAGTCAGTTTACCTTCCATCACCATATATTTGACCCCTCTTTTCCCTCTTCTACTGCAATATATAGATAATATTGTAGAAATATATACTTGAAACCTATATAATTTTACTAAACAATGTCACCACAATAAATTTAATACTTTTTTTTAAAAAAAGTGACAATGTAGCAATATCTTGCCCATCTTGGGAACAGGATCATTAATAAAACTCAAAATCTAAAAATAAATAAAATAAAATAGGGAAAGTGTTGGGTAATATTGAGACTTCCCAAATTTTAGGACTTCCTTTACTTCAGCAGATCTTTGTATGGTAAAGTTCTAGGGAATTATTAATAAATAAACCCACAAATGTATTATAGGGCTACTAACACACTTATAAATGGTTCATTTTCTTTAAGATGAGATTTTATCGTGAAATATTACATTAATTTGCAAATACATGAAAACCGAAGTGACCATTCACTGAGAGTTACTGTGCCAGGCAAAATATTTTATTGGATTTATTTGCTTTATTTTTGTAATTTTTTTTCACTCTTTTTAGGGTACAGCAAATCAAGTATAAAGTAGATACAAGAATAAGCCTGTGTGATATTGTAACTCACACACTGTCCACCATATTGTCTCCACAAACATATATTCTGTATTTGGTCAAATCCATTGCTCTCTGTTTTCCCAACCTCTTGTTTTGGGGGGGGGGGCTTTTTGTTTGTTTTGTTTTCTTAAAAAAATATGCTCTCTGGCTATTATTGAAAAGACAAGATATAACAAAAACTGGCGAAGATGTAGAGAAAAGGGAACTATTGCACACTATTGGTGGAAATTAAAACTGGTACAATCACTATGGAAAATGGTATGGAGGTTCCTCAAGAAATTAAAAATAGAACTACCACGCGACCAAACAATCCACTTCTGGTTATATATCTAGCTCCAAAAGAAACAAAACTATTATCCAGAAAAGATATCTGTATTCCATGTTCATTGAAGCATTATTAACAATATCCAAAGTATGAAAACAACCTAAGTGTCCATCAACAGATGAATGAATCAATATGTGGTGTATATATACAATGGAATATTATCTGGGCTTAAAAAAAGAAGGAAATTCTATAACTTGCAACAACATGAGTGAACCTGGAGGATATTTTGCTAAATAAAATAAGCCAGACAGAGAAAGACAAATACCTCATGGTACCACCTATATGTGGAATCGTAAAAAAAAGTAAAAGTCAAATTCATAGAAATAGAGTGTAGGAAAGTGGTTGTCAGGGACTTAGGAGTGTGGGAAATAGGGAGAGCTTGATAAAGGTACCAAATTTTGGTTATAAGATGAATTCAATCTGAGGATCTAATGTATAACAAACAAGGTGACTATAGTTGATAATACTATCGTATAATTGAAATGTGCTAAAACAGAACTTAAATGGTCTCACAAAAATAAAATTAAAGATAAATATGTGAGGTGATGGATGTGTTAACTCATTTGGGGGAATCATTTCACAATGTACATGTATATCAAATCATCACATACACTTTAAATATCTTACAATTTTATTTGTCAATTATACTTCAATAAATCTGGGAAAAATAAAGCCCAGGTTATTGAAAGAAAAAAAGAGAGAGAAACATCCTCTCATAATATAACTCTTATCCATACATATATACCCTTTTAGTTACCCTCCTGAGACATTACTACTGACCAGTATTTGTACCAGGTAATGAACAACAAGTTTTATCTTAGATCCATTTTTTCCTTAGAAGACATCTTAATGTTATCTATATATCTATAACAACTTGTGCCTGTCGTGACTATTATGCAACAAGTTATCAGGCCATTTATTTTTGACAAGATTAAGCAAATATATAAAATATGACAGCCTCAAAAGACATGTCTATAAAACTCTGTTTTGCAGGGATGTATGAAATAAACATTGCTGAAAGCAAAAAGATAATAATTATATTAAAGTAGAATATTTAAGTCTACTTGATGAGTGTGACTCCAATTCTGAACCTTTAGACTGTGTCTGCACAACACAAAGTGAAAGGAAAATTGGGTTTCATTCAGATTATTTCAGAAAAAAAACAAAACAAAACAACAAATACAAATAATTTGGCTCCTCTGGATAAAAGTCTGTAGAATTTCAAAAATTAAGACTCTACAATAACAACATTATTCAGTCTGCTATTTAACCAAATAAATGTTCTCATGAATCTATTCTTTAAACATTTTTTGCCAACTGTTTTATGGTTACTTTGACTCACTTTGTGCTAGGTAAATAGAAGAATGTGTTTGTTCATTCATTCAATCAATATCAGTTAATATAAGAAATTATTTATTTATATGTTCACTATTGAGTGCCTATGGTCTTGTGTATTTTATGGAAAATGAAGAAGTAGAATACATTATCCTTGACTTTAAGAGATTTATAGTCCATTAGAGAATAAAAAGAATACACACAAAAATATTTTAATTACTGTAGAGGCTATCAGATTTAATTAACAAATAAATGATAGAGATGAAAGACCTGGATTGTAAAGAGAACAGGAAATGAGTCAGAGTAACCATACAAAGGTTCTGATTAGAAGATAAGAGATCAAGATGAGGGATAAATATAGGAGCACAGACTCCAGAGGTTGAATCTGGTCCCAGCAATAAATACTCTAGGCTAGCTACTGTGATAAATCTGTGCAGGGGAATAATAAAAGATTTGTTAAGAATTATGAAATATTTTATTATAATCCTCAAGTAATCCATAAAAAAGTTCTCCCTTTTCTAGCATCCCTTTCTCCCAGGTGTTTTCAACTTGATACAATCAAGTAACTACTGATGGGACCTAGAGAAGATGAGGTATCTGATGTTTGAAAGGCATTCAATATTTATTAAAGAACAGGCACATTAATGATATGTACTGAGCTATGACACATAGGTAGCCTTTATGCAAATGAGAAAAAATATCCTTGCATTGGTTGTCCTAAAATGCAAAATAGAGTTGGGGATGTTTTCAACAGACTGTAACATCTTGATAGTGGTTTCGGATTAGTGTAGTGGTGCCATGAAAGATAAAACAGGGTATAGAGAAAAGTGTAGAGACCGAATAACTCCTCTTAAAGTTTCACCTTGAGAAAATGACATCTCTTACTCTTCCAAAGTGAAGTGCTTTGACTAATCATACTTTCAATTAATGAGTGCTATACTTGTCTCCTGAGTAATATATATTGTATTTGGCAATATATATCATACTTTAGAGCTGTCTTCTACTGATCTGTACTGTATATCTATGTCATTTAGGTGAACTAAAGAAGGCACTGGAAGTGAATTTTGGACTTAATTACAAAATTTTCTTTTAAATTATTATCTAAAAAATGTTTAAATATTGTCTAAGAAAATCAATTATTCAGGAGCTAAATACATGCTTCTATAAAAAAATCAGATAACATTTTCATTATAATTAGATAAAAAAAATAGGCATCATAATTTAAACGCAATGTACAATTGCTTTTGTGACACACTATTTTGATACTAGGAATAAAGGAAAAAATAGTTTCAATCATTCTTTCTCTAGTCTGGGATATCCCCTTAATAACTATACTGTGTTCTAACCATTATTACTAGGTTTTCAATCCAAACCTTGTATTATTACTTAAGAAGAATTTAAGTATCTCAAAAAAACAAAAACAAAAATCAAGAACAACAAAAAAACATGGGCCTTCTTTCTCCCACTGAACTATCATTTCAGCATGTGGTTTTTTAAAAAGGGCACACATCTATATTCTAAAACATCAAAAAGAAAGTGGACTTGATTGAATGTCTTTTGAGAAGCTAAGGGATAATTACATCACACATCACTCAGGAAATTTAATCATACTTTATAGCTGTTTTTGTCCCGAAAGTCCAACTCATCATGGATGGCAGCTGCTCCCCGAATCCTTTCTTTTCTGTTCCTTCCAGACAGGACCCTGCCTGTCACTCCTTCCCACTCTTCCTTTGTTTTTCCTTGCTCTTTCTCTGGGTTACACATTCAGAGAGCTCTATGGCCATATTTTATGAAAATCAATTTTGTTTTTTACAATTCTCTACTCCATACATCATAAAATTAGCACAACAGAGAAAACAAAGATGCTCCTCAGGAAATTGAAAGAAAACAAACAAAACAAACAAACAAACAGTGAACACTTAATATTTTTGAATGCTCATACAAATAATTACATTATAGTAAAAAAAAAATGTTGCTCCATGTATTCATTGCATAAATCCATTTCCTAGGTGGTATCCAGTTAACTGTTCAGAGTGAATACAGTAATTCTTCCAAGATTGTACCTTTTAATGCAGTAATAAAGCTAAATTTAAATTATATAGGCACTGAAATCACTGATTTACCAAAATCTTGGAATTGCATTATTTAATATTAGGGGAGAGCATGCATTTTTTTCCTTAGAGTTACTCAGTATTTTCCAGTTTTAATATTACATTCATTATGCTCTAGTTTAAATTTTGATAATTAAAAATATTAAATTAATTGCACTATTACCATTGTTGTCTCTTGAATGGATCCAAAACTGTTGATAAAAATGTTGACAACTACATCAACAGGAATGCCTGTGAATAAAAATAAAAATAGAGTCTATAATTAGGAGATATGAAAACTTGATCAGAATTTTCATATTTCATGGTTTACGCATTTGATTTTATATTTTTTTCCCAATCCACGAGATGTAAAATTATAAATCAGTTCGCAATTGCTATTAACTTCTTTTTCTAAATAGGTATAATAACACAAATAAAAAATGAGTTAAATTGTAATTTATGATATTTTCATTCGGATATATTTATTTCTTAAATTGTAAAGACTGGGAAAATACATTTGCCTTTCAAAAATTTTCAAATCAGGCTAATGCATTTACTTTAAGAAAATATAAATTATTTTTTTAAAAAGTCATTCTTAAAATACAGTTTAATTTTTTGCATTTTTACAATTATCCCAAATTCTTACTTTACTTGGTAAAGAAGTATTCAATACACTGTACTTAAAATTACTATATTTCTATTTTTAATTCATGAAAATGGAAAGTTAATCAGGAATATAACTGAGTCATTATAAAGATTTTTGCCTGACCTTTCGGAAAATAATTTGAAAGTTCATGGAGTGAGAACGAAGGTATAATGTTGCAAACTTTTTTTTTTAATTCATTGTGGGCTGCTGGTTGGGCTAACAAAGGGTAAATGTGAATTTAGCCTTTCAGCCACATAACCACTGACTGATGAAAAACAGGTGGTGAATCAATATATGGTAGACATGTGACAATCCAGACCATGGCTGTTGTTGAAAGTAACTGAATAGGTTCTGGTAATGAACAAAAACCCTGTTTTTACAACATAGTTGTATAACTTCAGTTGACTAGAAGCAGCTGCAGACTTTTTTTGTTTTTTTTCTGTAAAGGAAAAAAAAATCAAGCTTTATAATGTTAATCTGATCTACATTAATACCTGTCCGTAGGATTACAGTTTTCCAGAGGAAATCTGTTCATATAGCTTTTCCTAACTCATCAAGAGGACAAAGAAAGAAAAGGAAGTTTGCACAATTGTACAATCTTCTTGTGACTTTTATTGCAAGAATGGATTTTGTTCTTGAAAGGTGTGATAAATAGTAATATTTTGTTCAAGTAAAAACAATCTATGTTGTAGAAAACATAGTCACTTTTATTCACACAGTTAGCATGGTTTTAAAACCATATGGCCATCTTTTTTTCAGCAAGAGTAGAGGGAATATTTAATCAATATGAAAAATAATTTTTTTTTATTTTTAATCTAAATACACATCAGAATTGTTCTCTATCCCTAAATCAGTTTATGGCCACTTTCCTACAAACTATAACCTTGGTGTCTGTGAATGAAAGCCAGCTCTGTATCCAGAACCTAAATTTAAATCACTGAGGTTAAGAATACTAAGTACTCAGAAAATCCATTGCAGACGTTAGCTCATTAATTCACAATATACATTAAAAAAAGGAACCACATAAAACTATTAAAATTAATATTTTGCTTATCTTTGAACATTTTTGGCATTAAATTGCTCTGAAACTAAGTATATTACAGGACAGTTACATGTCAATTTAAAATCATTGTTTTGAATGTCACAAGTAAATTATTTTATACAGGTAAAATTAATTTTTAAAATGCAAAGAATGAAGGTATTTGGGGAAAAAAACAAACCTTTAAAATTTGGTCTTATCCTGGGATCATAACTAACCAATAGCCTATTCAAGATATTGCTGGTGGAGTTGGCAGGGACTCGGGCAAGGTCTTCCGCTGACTGCTGGCTGTAAGAGAAAAAAACAAAACAAAATCTTGGTAAGTGTTTAGAAATAGCAAGCAACGAGAATGCGTAATTTTCACTGGAAAAAAGACTTTGCTTTTTGAGAGAAATCTATAAATTATAGCATGATGTTTCCAAGTAGAAGTAAATAAAAAGTAGTAGACATTGTCAGAAGCCCAAAAGATATTTGTTAGAAAAGCAAACAAAAAACCTATTTTAGCACTTAATTTTACCATATGCATCAAACACTGTCCTAAATACTCCAAGTTACTTTATTTTAAGTAAAATTAGACAGACATCTTACTTGTCCTGAAGTAACCTGCAACTGAAATCTAGACAAGCACAAAGGGTGTACAGGCAATGTGATAACAGCAAAGGAAAAAAAAAGGTTTGAAGACTGTATAATAACATTAACCTTCTGCCTAAGCAAAGGAGTATGTGAATACCGTAAGATGGTATGGCAAGAGACATTTATAAAATTAAACTGCCCAAGAAATACACAATGAATGTTCTCATTGAGTACAATATGTCCAAAGGGGTGTGAAAATACATAAATACACTTATTAAAGGAAACCTCATTTAAAATGGAGTCGGGAAGCCCTGCAGGGGGTGCTCTCACGCAAGTACCCCTTCTTGGCAGCCTACAATAACAGGAAGAAGGAATATTAAGAATTATTTCAACAAAGGACAACCCTTTTCACACAGGAATTTTATCTCCTGCGTTTAAGAAAAGGAAGGAGGATCGCTCCTGCCCCAGCAACAATACACTAACCACCGCTCTTGCAAGCTATGATAAAGCAGCACAACCTCAAACTCTTGTTCTTCAATGAACGACCCTCCCCAATTTCCTCCTAAAACCTAGTAAAAGCTAACCTTCACTTTGTCTCTTTGTACTTGCCTATGGTTCACCATAACTTGCTTGTCCTAAATTGCAGTTCTTTACTATTACCAAATAAACTCAGTTTCCACAGTTTTTTTGTTTGTTTGTTTGTTTGTTTTTTGTTTTGTTTTTGTTTTTTTTGTTTTGAGGTTGACTAGGGAAATTGGTAAAAGAAGTTTCTCTATTATCAGATAAATTAAACAAGTATATCTCTATACTCTATAGAGCTATAAGATATTACGATCTCTTTCTTTATATATATAGATATATAGTATATATATATCTGTATATAGCATACATATAGTATATGTCCGTGCACGCGCGTATTTGGTGTCAACTATCAGAAACGGTAAAACTGCCCTGTTTTTCTATTTCAATTAACTTTGGACAATGGATCTGGACTATTGGTACTTGCTTGAGAGCACTTAAAAAAGACACAAACCACACCTTCTCAGAAACCAAATGGAAAATGTTTAGTTGTTTATTATTTGTTTGTTTTATCACCCATGAAATCTTATCATATAATCATTTTCTCAAAACAAACAAAAAAAGAATCCATGAGAATCACAAGGAAGATTAAAACTACTTGGAGCATCTAGCACTGTCCACTCTGTATTGATATGGTAAAGTGTCATTTTTATAAATGATATTAATTTATATGAAGCAAATTTAGATGTATTGGGCATGGCTGTTTTGAAATTCCAGCTCTTACCTATCAGGCAATTCTGTTCTGAGTTAATTGTCATACAATCTGCTCTTAAGATACAATCACTAGATGTGAGATATGACTGATGTTAAGAAATTTGGAAAAAAAATCTAAAAATACTATGAATTGATACAAACTTTTCAAGTAGATATCAGACAAAGTCCAAAACATTAAAGAAAAAAACATGAAAATCAATTAGTTAAACCTCCCAAAGTTGCAGGGGATTATATAGATTTTTAAAATTGCTTCTCATGGTTTTCTCAGCTCCAATACCATATCTGCAGAGAGTTGGGGACTGGTAATAAGATTTTCCATTTCATTGTAGGTTAAACTGTAACCTCCTTAGAGCCAACTGTTTCCTTATCAAAGATAGAAAACTCTAAAGAGAATGAGGGTATGTGGGAAAATTGGATATTAGGAAGCAAATTAGTGTTCAAACTCATCTACAAGGTTTCTCATTCAAAGGATGAAAATAGAATTGATTAATAGCAAAACATGCTTGTATTGGTTCAATTAAGGATTGCTATTATTGTGCCTCTTGATATAAAATCCTTCACAGGTACATTCCTTGAATGAAAGGACAAGACAACATAATGACAATTAACAGTAGTTTGTAGTAGGGAACTTTCCAGCCTAGTACTTTTCTTCCAGCTGTGAAGGGTGGAAGAATATGCCACCCTAATATATGTCTCTTCGGCATAAGGATCATTTTGAGCTAAAGGCACTTGAAAATCAGCAAATGCAGTGACAGTCTTTCTTTCCACTGTCCTTATCTGCCTAAAAACAGATCCTCCAAAAGGCACTCCATTGTCAGAGATCCTCTCCCCAGGAATTTCATCAAATAGGAAACACTTTCATAGCAGGATAAGAGACTAGAAGTGGACACGACACCCAGACAAACTTTGTCATAAACTATCATATAACTGATCTATTTTTCTAAGGGCCCATTCACCTTTCCTAAAAATTGTTTATTCTCCCTTAAGTGGCTTATATCCTTCCTCCCCTCCCCCTATTAAGATGATATATAAGCTCTCAAATCTCAGGACTTATTTTGGGTTTTCACTTTTTTTTTTTTTTTTTTGCTGTGATGTCCCTATACATGTAATATTAAAAATTAATAAATTTGCATACCTTTTCTCCTATTAATCTGCCTACTTATTTCCAGTTTACGTAATAGACCCAGTTATACTCCATAAGCTGTGTCAATCAAACTTGTTTTCTAGCCATTCTAACTCAAAAAAATTTCTACCAAATTTTATCCTTTCTCCCATTCACTCGCTCAGAATAAACCCCCCTTCCCGGAATATTGTAACTTCCACTCCTCATTCTATTAATCTAAACCAAACCTGCCCTTTAACATTGATTTTCTAAAATCTTGCCTCAATGATCCCACCCTATTCTAATAAATACAAACTGATAAATATATGTTGGCAATTATTTTGTGCTTTCTTTTCCTATCCACGTGTGTATTACCAACAAGGTAGGATACAGACTGTATGATTCTTGAGGGAATCATGGCCTCTATATTTTTGTAATTCCCTGAATTGCTTCTATAGTATTAAATACACATTGGCTCAAGCACTTTCCATCTGCCTGCTTTTCTAAGTAGACTTCAGCCTCAGAATACCTGTGTATGCTATAGCGGTAGCAGTTCCACACATCATTTCTAGATGAAGAGCATTTCTTCCTGAGGTGTCCTCTTAGGAGAAAGGACTCCTCCCGCCCCCTCAGAAGCTTCCCAGATCTGGACATTGCCGAACCAATCACTGGCCAGGGGGAAGAAACAATCACACTTGACTCAGACAATAGTCTAGTATGAAATAGATATTGGAGAACCAACCATTGTGTCCATTACATTCTTTCTTTTGATAATCACAGACACTCACTTGCTTAAATGATATTAGCCACCCAGAGACCTGCTTTTTAGCGGAGTGAAAGAGAAAGGCCAGGCTGGTAGAAGAGTGAGCAGTAGGTGAGTAAATGGAACAATAGAGTACATAGGATATGCAGAAATGATGACACAGCAAGGTTAAGAGATTTATTTAAGGTAAAAGAATGAAAAATGAAAACTGGTAATACTGATTTCTAGTTAACATTTTACAAAAAGCCTGCCATAATGGAAGTGAAATATTCTCTATCTTCTTATTACCATCCATCCATATATTGTTTTACATTGCTTTAGGACATTAATATATATTACATCTTACGTTCTATTAGTCTTACTAATTTTTTAAATCACTAGTCCTGGAAAATCCGAATTTGTCCTTTTTGCAACTTATCAGTGTCACTCTTCCCTTGAGACGTCTCCAAATGCTTGTATTTCTCTCCACAGTAAAAAAAAATAAATAAATAAAATAAAATAAAATAAATCCTAATTTGTTACCAATAACTCAATGTTGGTTGACAAAAAAAAAAAAATCTCTTGACATTAAAATAAAGGAATATATGAAATATTCTATGCCCCCCTTTCTTTTATTCTTAATTTGTATCAATATACATTTTCATGTCTCTGATGCAGGCAACCTGACATAAACAGTTCACCCTTCTTATATTAGAATTTTAGAGACATTTTAAAAGTTAGGTAAAATCCAATGTAGTTTATGTTCACACACATGGATTTAGAGATTTTTCCTACCTTAAGAAATAGATAAATCATACTTTTTACCTGATCAATACTAAATAACATTAAAGTCACCTTTACACATTAAAAAGTCATTTTAAAAGCCTAGATACCTATGCCACTTTCTTCCAAAAAGCTAAACCAATGTGCATTTAGTATATTTTCCTATATCAGCACTTTACTACATATAACCTTATAATTTGGAAAGGGACTAGTATTATTTATATAAAATACGCAGGGATAAGGATAGTTAAATGATTTTAACCAGGTCACCCACACTTAATGCTTGTTTCATTATTAGAATCTTGATATTCTGAATGTCCAGTGTTTCATTCGACTGTGCCATTTTGTTTTATTTCAAGAAATCTATCAACAATTATGATATTATTACAAAACAGGTTTTATTTCGTGGAAATATGATATTAATTTAAGAAAACAACTTACTCTACTCAGGCAATGTGATCAAATGACTAGAGAAAATAATATTTTATATCAAAAGCCTTTTACAGTCTCTTTTGTTCACTTGCCTAAACTTGAACCGATGTCATTACTAATATGTAAAGTTATGGCAGGAATTTATCAGGCTATATAGCTGTATGATGTAATGTTTTCCAGCTCTAAAGGAAAAATCCAGAAATTTCTTTCCAAAGGGGGAAGCTCAGTTTTCCATTAACTGTAGAGCGTTCATATTTTACATGACCCTTTAGTGACCATGCTGCACAGTTCCATTTCAAAACTGATGTGTCTGAGTATATTGTCTTAATCTCCTCCCTCTAACCAGGAATCTGAGCCCAAAAGGATTGTTTTGCTTTTGCATAAAGTTGTAAATGCCACAGCAATGGTCAAAGTTCTCAGACCCGAATGTGGTATGGCTTATGTCAACATCAGTAATCTGGGAGTGGGAGCTACGAAGTTTTCAGATGGACATGAACTGAAGCAAGTACAAAACAGCAAGGAAAGAGCAAAATATATAATATGTGTGGGTTGTAGTATACCTCCTCTTTTCTCTAGGGCAGTGATTCTTTACCTCTTTTCTAAGTTATAGACACCACTGAGAGTCTGATAAAAGCTGTGTTCTTCCCTGAGAAATGCACACAAACTTTGCAATGCTGAGGGTTCCTGGATCTGTGGACCACAGGTTAAGAAACAACTCCTCGATGTAAATAAATGCTGGTATCCTCATCCAAAGTGAGAGGAAAGGAAAAGGAAAAAAAAATCAGGTATCTTGTAGACAGAAAATAAGCTCAAAACAAACAAACAAACAAAAAAGGATGATGAGGATATGGCAAAGAGACACAGAAACCAATTGAAAGAGCTCCCAATGGCCAAATCTGGAACAATTTGAGCAATAAAATTAAGTAGTATTGGGTTATATTCTGAACCATAAAATAAAATCCATGAGTCCATATAGATATATGCCTTCCTCCCCAAAACACATAACCCCAGTATAATCATGAGGAAAAAACATAAGTCAAATCCCAATAGCGCAACATTTTACAAAATATCTGACTAGTAGACCTCAAAATTGTCGTGCAACATACAGATGATGTATTATAGAATTGTACACTTAAATCCTATATAATTTTACTAATCAATGTCATCCCAATACATTTAATAACAATTAATTTAAAAAAACCATCATGCTCATTAAATAGAAGGATAATCTGAGAAACTGTCACAGCCAAGAGGAGCCTAAGGAGGCATGGCGACTAGATGTAATGTAATGTCTGGAATGGGGTCCTGGGACAGAAAAAGGAGATTAGGTAAAAACTAAAGGAATGTGAAGAAAGTATGGACTTTAGTTAATAATAATGTATCAATATTGGTTCTTCAATTGTAAAAAAAGTACCATAGTAATGTAAGACGGTAATAACAGGGGAAACTACATGCAGTATTTGTGAACTCTGCACTATTTGAGCAAGTTTTCTATAAATCTAAAACACTTCTAAAATAAATAAAACAAGTGTATTTAAAAAAAAAAGAAAAGAGTGCCGGTCCGGTGGCTCAGGCGATTAGAGCTCCATGCTCCTAACTCCGAAGGTGGCCGGTTCGATTCCCACATGGGCCAGTGGGCTCTCAACCACAAGGTTACCAGTTCAACTCCTCGAGTCCCGCAAGGGATGGTGGGCTCTGCCCCCTGCAACTAAGGTTGAACACGGCACCTTGAGCTGAGCTGCTGCTGAGCTCCCAGATGGCTCAGTTGGTTGGATCGCATTCTCTCAACCACTAGGTTGCCAGTTCAACTCCCGCAAGGGATGGTGGGCTGTGCCCCCTGCAACTAGCAACGGCAACTGGACCAGGAGCTGAGCTGTGCCCTCCACAACTAAGACTGAAAGAACAACAACTTGAAGCTGAACAGCACCCTCCACAACTGAGATTGAAAGGACAACAACTTGACTTGGAAAAAAAGGCCTGAAAGTACACAGTGTTCCCCAATAAAGTCCTATAAAAGAAAAGAAAAGAAAAGAGCAGAAGGCCAAAGACACATCACCAAAGAAGACATACAGATGGCAAATGAGCATATGAAAAGATGTTCCACATCATATGGCATCAGAGAAATGAAAATCAAAACAACAATGCGATACCACTACATACCTATTAGTATGACCAAAATCCAGAACACTGCCAACAGCAAACTCAAATGAGAATGTGGAACAATGGGAATTCTCATCCATTGCTAGTGAGAATGCAGAATGGTACAGCCACTTTGAAAGACCATTTGGTGATTTCTTTATAAAACTAAACATACTCTTACTATAAGATCTAGAAATCTTGCTCCTTGGTATTTATCCAAAGGAAATGAAAACAATGTTCACACAAAAACCCTGCACACAAATATTTGTATTAGTTTTATTCATAATTGTCAAGACCTGGAAGTACCCAAGATGTCCTTCAGTAGGTGAATGGATAAATAAGCTGTGGCACATCCAGGCAATGGAACATTATTCAACGTGAAAAAGGAATGAGCTATCAAGCCATGGAAAGATATGGAGAAATGTCTGATTCCAACTATATTACATCGTGGACAAAGCTAAACTACAGAGACAGTAAAAAGATCAGTAGTTGCCAGGGGTTGAGGGGAAAGGATAAATGAATAGGTAATAGACAGAGGATTTCCGGGGCAGTGGTGATACTCTTCTAGATCATCAGACAAACATGCATACAAAGACAAACACTTTATATACTCAAGTAAGAAACTAAGTCGGTATCTATTTATGAATCCAGATAATTGAGGGGCTACTATAGAGTATATTTATTTGTTTTGCATTTTCCTAATTATAATTTATTATTATCTCTCTTGACAGCTTCTGTATTTATTTTCCATTCTGTTTTCACAGATTAAACTGTGAACAGAAGGTCTATGAATACAGGCAGTGAAATCTTTTACATGATTAGTTGAGTTTAATTAGTTTATATTTATTGAAAATAATGTGTTTATGGGTACATGTGTATGTGTGTGGCAAAGTCTGTCATGTTATTACAGGCCAAGAATCATAATTAAGAACAGTGTTCCACAAGATTCATTTTATTTATTCCCCTCAGTTGGGCTTAAGGAACTTTTGGATCCTGTAGAAACATTTTCAAATCTTGTCTAACTTCAATTATGCAATTACATCATCCATGGCTCAAAGAAAAATGTTTTTCACAAAGTAGAAACATCTATTTGGAGAGATGCTGGGTTTTAGATACTAGCAATTTCCAAATCTCATCAAAGGCTATGATCTTTTTGAACTTCATATCACATGTGAGATCATTTGTCCTTTGAGTACTATAAGTATCTTCTATCTGTATGGTATGTTTCTCAAACAGTGTAAAACACTATACATTCTCACTACTTCTCATTAGTTTTCTAATTTGATACAAACCTTATGACATAAGGAATTAAACCTCAATCCAAACAAAATGTTTACTGTGTAATTACTTACCATAGTATGCAGAAATAGTAATACATTCTGGCCCAGCAAATAAAAATCTACAGTAATAACCTTAATCTGCTATTAACTGTAGCTGGAACAGTACTTACCTTTTGTCAATTTTCCATGCATAGCATAAATATAAAATGTTTCTCTTCTGGTCCAATAGAAATGGCAATAAGATAAACCCACAGTCACACACATAATAAAGTTAAGTGTGGGTATAATTGAAGAAACACTTGTCTGAGTCAAACGACTGGCCTTCTAGCCCCAGACAGATTCCTACATAATATTGCACAAATTACTTACCCTCTCTGAGCCTCAGTATACTCACCTTTAAATCAAAGGTTTAAATGACGTGATCTCTAAAATCCCATTCAGGTGATGATCCAGCTCTACCAGTAGTGGAGGCCGTGGTGCTGCATTCTACCCATTCTCTCACCCCTGCTCGCCCCCTCAAAACGGAGGCTGCTGCCAGGAATGTGCCTGCTTAAGGGTCTGAGATGGGTCTCTTCTGGAACAGCCTTCAGCTGAAGGGAGGTGTCTTACTCTGCAGGCAACCCACACCAAAAAACTTGTGGGGACACAAAGGAAGGGATCTGAGTCCCTTCCTACTAATGGAGACAACTCTGGAAGGACATCCCAGCTTCAGAGCTCCCAGTGGCATCAACCGATGCACTCTCTGCATGTAAATTTTCATCTCAGAGTCTGTCTCTGAGAAGATTCAGGCTACAAGACCAACTAAATAATAAGATTCCTTAAAGAACAGAAACATAACTATCATGCAATTATTACACTGCACTTCTCTTTTACTTTAGTCATCTCTGAATTCATTTAACAAAGTCCTTGAGCATTTCCTTTATGCGGTGCATGATGCTGGTTATGCACTTAAGAATCAAACGTAAGTTGATTATTCTCATATAAAAGTATCCTCACCTTTAAATCAATTTAAAACTGTGGGTTCAGATGAAGTTGTCTAGTTATTCTCAGTATTGGCTGCACATCGAATTCATCTAAAAAGTTCTGTAACTACTGATACCTAGGCCCACTCCCCACCTCCAGATTTAATCAGCTTGGGATGAGGCCCAGGCATCAGGATTTTAAAAGCTCCTTAGATGATTCTAGTGGTCAGATGAGTCACTTGTTAGAAAAGAGTGAGTAAACTTGTTATTTACAGTGAGAAGAAGACATGGAATTGAAACATGAGGAACTCCAACTCATCATGGCCAGATGGAAGAAAACAAGCCAACAATTAAGACAAACAAGAAACTGCCTAAGAGGAAGGAGGGAATACAGAAGTGTGTGATGTCAACAGAACTCAAGGAAAAATAATATTTTATGGAAGCATTGGTTAACAGGACCAAATGGAACAGAGAGGTCGAGATGAGGACTGGAAACTCTCGTGGGATTTAGCCAAAGGGAGAGCTGCTCTTTTAGCTGCGAAAGAGACAGAAACCAGATTGGAGCGGAGACTAGTGAGTAGTAGGGAAGGAAGTGGAATAAGGGAGTACATCTTTGAAAAGTTTGACTAGCAGTGACTTCAGCAAGATGAAATTGGAAGCTCTGCACCTTCCCTTCCCCAATGGACCAACAAACTCAATAGCAACGCAGGAATCAATTCCCTTTGTCTGAAATCCAGAAACTAGTTGAGAGGCTTCTCCATCCAACTATATGCAGTGAAATCAGTAGGGAAAGTGTAGATAACCTCTCACCATAATCCTCAGCCCCAGATATAATTCAGAGGGAACCCTCAGCTTGCAGCTTCTCCCTGACCAGGAAAAGAGTCTGACCTCACATCTAATATCTCAGCTTTTCTAGATGCTATCTTAGGGACTGGCTTCTATCTCACCTGCTTTGGAACAATGACTGGGTCCAGTATACGTCAGTTCCCTGTGGACTACAGAGGACCAAGCAGCGGTTGGCACAAGTGGAGCTCATCATAGCTCCATCCCAGCCCCTTCAGTTCACAGCAATTGGGCTCTAATCCCCAGCTCCTCCCTGTATCTGTGCCCTCATGACCCTTGCGTTCACAATAGCCACGCACATGTGGAAACAATCTAAATGGATACTGACAGATGAATGGCTTTTTTTTTCTAATGTGGTATATGCATATACAATGGAACAGTATCACCCTTAAAAAAGGAAATCCTGCCATATGTGACAACATGAATGAACCTTGAGGGCATTATGATAAGTGAAATAAGTCAGTCACAAAAGCACAGATATCATATGATTCTACTTATATGAGGTTTCTAAAATAGTCAAACTCATAGAAGCAAAGAATACAGTGGTGGTTGGCTAGAGTAAGGGGAAATGGGGAGTTGCTAATCAACAGGTAAAATTCCAGTCATGTAAGATGAATAAGTTCTAGAGACATCGGTGTACATCAGTGTATAACATTGTCCTATAGTTAAAAATACTGTACTGTACACTGAAAAATCTGTTAAGAGGGTAGATCTCATGTTAAGTGTCCATGCCACAATAATTTTTATTTTAATTTAAAAACAACTTCCAGTGAACCTCCCCAAAACCATACTGTGTGTATACATACAGTAAATTTTAACTAACATTATTGCTCAATTTAACTTAGACAAAAAATACATAAATTATTATTATTATTTTTTTTTTGGCTGAACAAAATGGCTGATTCCTTGAACTATTTACATAGCTATTGTTTGGAAACAAAGTTTCATTTCTTGGCTCTCTTCTAAGGAGAATCTGGCACTCAGGGAGATAAAAAGTAAACAAAGTAAACGCCAGCAGGATGACATGTCATTGGATACAGCTCGTAAATACTTCAACTTTGAAAATTAATAAAACAATTCTACTTTTTTAAAAATCCCTCCTCCCAGAAAAAGAAAAGTTTGACTATTTGGATGCTAGAAAAGAAGAAAGCGTGACTATAGATGTGGGTTTTGGAGACATGTTGCACTTTTCTTTACATTAGTCTGTGTTGTAAAACCTGAGTGGATTTTAAAAGATCCAGTTGAGTGGGAAAACTTGAAAAAGTTAATCCGAATTTCAGATTTCCTTTTCACTCCCACCCACCCACCCCCAAAAAACTAGAAGTCAATGAGATCTAAATGATGGGGGCACGAGTTGGCTTTAGATGGGAGGAGAGCTCCTACGCTGTAAGGAGGGAAGGGAATAGAAGGAGATGGGAACATAGGTAGAACCACACACCTCGTAGTGGAAAATTGAGTCAGACGGATTTAGTGTCACCCTTAACAGTTTCAAGCTAACAATCCAGAACAATTTTCTTGTGTATCTGCCAAAATGTAAAAGTTCTTACATGAGCATCTAGAAGATAAAATACAAAATATACTGCACCATTTTATGAAACAATTTAGAACCTTAAAGGTAACCAAAAATACGTTCATGTGATAGACTTTGAAATTTATTTTTAAAGGTAATGATATCGTATCCAGTACTGTTACCAAGTGATTAATGACAGGATTAATATCATCACCTGTATTTTATTAACATTGTTCTGGGGGAGGGGGAAAATGTTCCTTGAATGTAAATTTTCAAGAGTTGAAACTATTTCTCCCCCACAAAACTCATACTAAAATAGAATTACACATTCTACATATACTACACAGGTAGTAGTCAACAAATATTTAGTGACTGTCTACCATAACCAGTCATTTCCTTGGCCCTGGGAAAATACTAGCAAACAAAATATACAAAAATACCTGCCCCATGGAGCTCAACCCCTGATTCATGGAGTAATTGGCAACAGGACAGGAATCAAAAAGTCCCCCATCCCTATTCCTTAAAGAATACTATACCATTCTGTGGTTTGTACTTGATATGGTTTCAAATAACCATTATCCCAGATCTAGCCACATTTATGAAAAGGTGGTTATTCCAATGTCCTGGTAAATATCTTTATTCCTACTTTGTTTGTGTTGCTTTTCTTCCCATGTGTGTTTTTTTTTCCTTGTTGACTTTTTAATTCAATTTTTGAATACAAATTAGAAACAAAATTGAATCTATACTATGAAAAGTTGACATCAGTGGAGCCATTTTAAAATAGAGCCACAGCAGCCATTCCAAAGGAACAGCTTACAAGTCTTGCCCCTTGAACCTTTGGAATGTTTAAACTGGGCAACATAACCTTTGGACTGGGCCAAGCCAACATCATATTATAAACAGTTATTTGTAAAACTAACAGGAAAGCAGACATCCTGACCACAAGAACTGTTGATTATTATGGACATTCCTTGTGAACATAGAATCAGTAACCAGCCATGTATAGCAAAAAGTAACTCAGTTTGTTAACATGTAGGGAAATTCCTTTCTTCTATTCACATAATCATAAGAAAAACATAAATTCATAAAAAAAAAAAAAAAAAAAACCCAGAAAAAAAGCCCTTCCCTTCACTCTGTAATCAGGAACCAATTTGGGTTTCTGACTGAATCTGTGCCCTCGAATTACAATTCTGTGATCTCAAATAAACGGTGGTGCCTCACACTTTGGCTGTTTGGTTTTGGGTTAACGATACTATGTCAATGAAATTCTCAGCATTCGGTGTCATGTGTACGAAAAAGGAGGAGAAGCTGATTCTAAAATTCGTACAGAAACACAAAGGACCTGAAGAAGAACAAAGCTAGAGGACAGGCATCCCGCTACAGTAATAAGATAATCTGTAGAGGCATGGTGTTAGTGGTAGCAGATGAGTGGTACAACCGCAATTTAGTAAAGTATGGCCTTTTCAATAAATGCGCTGTATTAATTCTATGTGCCTGTTTTAAAGATGAGTCTGGACCCTATCGCATAACATACATACAAAATAAATGGAAGTGAATTACAGAAATGTGAAATATAAAACAATACAGCTTCTAGAACAAAACCTGAAAGAGTACTTTCATGATGTTGGAGTAGAGATAGATTTCTGAAATAAAACACAAAAGCATTTAAAAAGATTAATAAATCAGACTTCATTAAAAATGAGTACTTTAGTTCATCAGAAGACACTGTTAAGAAAGTAAAAAATCCATCATAAAGATTGGAGAAGAGATTTGTAGTACATCTGTGTGACAAAGAATTTTATCTAGACTATATAAATAACTTCTATGTATTGATTGTAAGAAAATCAACACAATTTTTTTTTTTTTTTGATGGATAACACTTGAAAAGGCACTTTACGAGAAAGGATAACTAAAAGTCCAATATACATATGTAAAGCGGCTCAGCAACATTAATCATCAAGAAAAAGCAAATGAAAATAACAATTTGATATTTTATACCCACATCACATGGCTAAAATTAAAATGACTGCTGACAATAATCAAGTTTTGACAAGGATGTGAAGCAACTGGAACTCTCATGCATGAATGATGGGAGAATTGAAAAACTGCCCATACCTTCGGAAATCCAATATACTTATACTCTATGAAGATAGGATATATATATATATATATATATAATCCTGTTTGGATGAGTGTTTCCTAATGTATATTTTATTTTAGTCTTTGATAAAATACTGAGAATGATAAAGCCGAAATTTCACCAGGAAACATCATCCAGTTTGAAGATGTTCTACTAATTAAACAGCTATGAACTCATCTAGTTTTAATATTGAGACCATATTTATAAATTTTGTCCATAGAGATCATATAAGTTATTTTCAAGGACTTTAACCAATCCAGACATAATAACTTATAAAAGCCAAAGATCTTTAGGCTTTTACTCACTCTTTAAACAAATTAGTATGAGTGTGTGTGTGTGTGTGTGTGTGTACTGTGTGTGTGTGTGTGTGTGTGTGTGTGTGTGTGTGTGTGTGTGTATGAGAGATTGAGAGGGAGAGAGAGGGCATGCAAGAGGCACTATGTTGATCTCTTATGATGAAGTCAGTAAGACAGTGCTCTCAAGGAGCTTACAATCTAGTGGGGAAAGCAGACAATTAAAACTGATGATTACCACACAGTATGATAAACATGACAGGCAATTAGGGTACTATGAAGACACAGAGTGGGTCTATCTAAATCAGACCATCAGGATTAGGAAAAGTTTCCCAAAGGAAATAATTGGGTTTGACTGAGTTTGTGGTCATTAAGGGGCAGTCAGATTAAAATGTTGGACACATGGGTGTGATGCTCTTCAGAATGGTCTGGGCCAGACATACAGATTTAGGAGTCAATGGTGAATAAATGGTATTTACAACCATAGATTTGGACAAGATCACTGAGGCAGGAGTTGACTAAAGATAGAAGGAGAACACTGGCATTTTCAGCAAAGCAAAGAACACTTTCATAGGTGTGAGAGAGCAAGTATGTATGAGACTTGCCTCATATGTGGGTTGGGCTGGGATAGGAGCTGGGATGGAAAGATAGTGCTGGTGGTGTAGAGGCCAGTTCAGTAAGAGCTTTGGGTACAGCCAAAAAATCAGGACCTTATTCAGAAATCTATGGAGTCCCTAAAAAGACTCTAAGCATTAGAATGACTTGACTATATTGAAGATTTAGAAAATACACGCTAGCATCAGCGTATAATATGAATTGATGGAGGACGACAAGAAGCAGGAAGACAGAGTTTCCCCAATAAGGGTGGGGAAGAGTAATAAAGCATGGGAATGAAACTGAAGGACATGTTCCAGAGATGGTGAAGTCTGTGGATTGAGAAGTCTTGGTGGCTACTGAATTTGAGAAGCTAACATAAAGTAGAAAGAGAAAGTCTAAAGTGATCCTCAGGACTTTTATTTGGAAGGGAAAGGAGGTGGTGCTATGATTTACTCTGAAATGAAACACTATGTTGGGAGGGATGGAGAGGATTTCTGAACTCAAGTTTTACCATTTTAAGTTGAGTTTGAGGTCAAAATGGGGTAGCCAGGTAGAAATGCTGGCTGTACACTATGGCATTTTTCAGCGATGTCTGGTCTGGACATAGCGACTTAGGAGTTAACAGCAACTAAATGGTAGTTACAGCTGTGGATTTGGACAAAATCACTCAGGCAGAATGTATAGAAAATCAGAGGAAAGGCCAATAGATTAAGGTCAATGTCAATTCAAGCTGTAAAATAAAAGCTGTGTCCAAGGACTTAATCTAAAATATTTTTATTCTAATTTACATTTTATTTCTTATTTATTCATATATAGTAAATTTAAAAATTGAAAACAAATTTATGAGGTAATTTGTCAGTGTTGTATTGATTTTTCATTTATACATCAAAAAAACTAGTACTAATAGCATATATTTATGATTTTAGAGCATCTCAAAACAATGTATTTATAAATATATATAGTAAAGACCGGGAAAAGTTTATGATATGATTCAAGCTCAACATCAAAATTATACTCTAGAGTATTAAGAACCCCAAATCTTTTATTTCTTCTACATCTTAAAACATTTTTCCTTGATGTACAGTCTTTGAGGGAAAATATTGTTATAACAGTAAAATGGGATGTGTTTCGTTCATGTTTGCTACACTTATACAACGCATTAATGCATATGTCTACACAACACCACTGTTTGATCGACTACTTTAAAAAAAGCTTAAATAAATCGAAACGTCACTGGGCAAGAATTTCACTATATTGAGGAGTATTAGCATAGTCCGTACCTAATTTCTGAGTTTTGCAATCTTAAATATGCCTCATGGTCAAGATGTTTTATACTTAATCAACCTACACAAAATGGGCAAACTGTTTAATCCCCTAAAATGCAAATACTTTGCATATCCTTTCACAGCACATTATTAGAGCTGAGATTCTTAATCTGGATGCTCAAAGAAATTTAATATAATGGACCCAATCATAGCCAGAGAAAATTCTAGTCTTCTGAAGTTCACAATTCAGTGGTAATAAAATCAAAAGTCTTAACATGATGTTCAAACAAACAAACAAAAAATACAAATCGAATTCTCCAAGGTACAGCTACTTTTCAGTAAGTCAGATTTGGGACAGCATCACCATGGCAACTATTAGTAAAGCTTTATCTAGTGTCATGATTATAAATAAAATGCATTTTAAACTATAGTAGAAAATTTCAAAGATAAAATTTCAATTACTTACTCAACACATCTAAAACAATGTGATAAGGCTTACCAGGTATACGTTGGGCCTTTCACTTGAAGATTTCCAAATTCACCAAAAGAGAACTTTTATTATTTCTCTCTTTCTCTACTAGATTCAGCTCTAAAAATCTGTCTTAAATAACTATAAGCATATACAGTCAGTTTATATATAAGACAATTTTAATAGTTTAGTTCTGAAAAGGGATAAAGTGTCTTCTAAAAGACTTGTAAGATACATGGTGGTTATTAGGCTTGCTGATGCCATCTTCAAAACTCTTGATTCCTATTATTTAATGGAGTAGGAGGAAGAAGATATGAGCCCTATGAGCTTCCTCATATGAAGAAACCAGACTGATCAAAGGTGTCTTGACCCCACATATAGAATTACCATGACTACAATACATATATAAGTTTGTGTCAATATGTCAACATTCATCATATAAAAAAGGTTAATATAGAGAATATCTAAAACATAAGAAGGTGTCCTTTCACTTGGGAAGGGAAAGGAAAGATTTAAGTCTGACTATCTCTATTTCCCTAAAATGCTAATCTCTTGGTTGTGGCACAAAAGCTCTGAGAGTGAAGAGTAGTTAGTGATGGTTGCAAACGCTAGTTATTCCTGAACCTTCCCCCATCACACACTTCATACCCAATTGGGTGTTGCTCAGGAGGGAACTATGGCTAAGCCTCCTTAGATGGCTAAGGAGGGACATGTGAATATAACTGAGGGTCATCTCATGACATACCCAGAAATCTGGCCCAGACTTCAGACCGTGTAGCACTGGAGTAAAAAGGACTATTAAAGCTGAAAACCAGGAGGTATTTCTTAATACGGACCCTTGTTTAATGCTAGTCTCACATAGTCATACAAATATCTATTCCAAAATACCAAGTATAATATCCTTTCTTTACAAAATATATTTCCCAAAATGTACCTTAATATCTTTAACAGAATATCTATAAAAGTCTAATAATCTACATTTTAATAATGGTGATGCTGGAATAATATTACCTGTGATCAACATGGCAGTTAAGAAATCTTAATTGAAAAATGATCTGTAACAGCAAATTAATTTTTACTCCAGATCACTACATACGTTAATTACCTAAAAGCATATTATATTTTGTGAAAGTTATTTATGTATATACTGTTCAATTGCTCTACTGGATATTATTTGCTGTTATTCAGTAGTAATATTAACCTTTCCTATTAAACAAACAAAAAGAGAGTACAAACCAAAAAACTTTGTTGGTTTTTAGGGGGGTGGGGGTGGTTCAGATTTAGATTTTGTTTTTACGTGTAACTTCAAATTTAATGACATATTTTTGGAGAAATATCCTAATTTCCTAATATCAGTCCTTTACCAAAAATATTGAAATAGAAAACTGATCCACCACCATGTGAATTTTCTTGTGCCATGCATCAATATAAACTAATAGATTTAACATTATTGTTTACCCTCTGATCTTTTAATGAATGTCCACTTTTAGGAGATTTTTTTTTGTAAATCAACTTTTGTACTTACATTTGATAAAAACATGGAATTTCAATATCCAGTTAAAGTTGCACATGTAAGTAAGAAAAAAATATTAACTTTTTTCCCACTTTTATAAAGGACGTGTAAAATTTTATAAGCCCGGGCCATAAACGAAGCTTTATAAAACTTTACCTTTAATACTGGGAATTAGCTTTCACATTTTAACCGCTCTTCAGCCTGTCATTTTCTACCTATGAAACAAATGGGTGCATATTCGTATGAAAAGCTCTGCTACTGTGTGTTTCATTAAACCACCTTACTTTGATAAAAATGCAATAACATTTCTGCATATAATAATATAAGACGTGAAGAACATACGATGGGCATAGATACTGCTTCTTTTTCCCCTTCCCCTTCTTTGAAGACTTCTCTTTAGAATAGGCTTCTTCAACACACAAGGAAATTAAAATAAAAAAGGAAATCGCCAATAAAAGCTTCATCTTGAAAAGTTAAATTTCAGGAAGTGGATCTACAAAAAAGAACAAGAAAACATTTACAGGTATGAAGCAAATGATTAACTATTATGTTTTCCCAAAAATAAGACCTAGCTGGACAATGAGCTCTAATGCGTCTTTTGGAACAAAAATTAATGTATGACCCAGTATTATATTATGTTACGTTACATTACATTACATTACATTACACCTTGTCTTAAAGTAAGACTGGGTCTTGTATTAATTTTTGCTCCAAAAGATGCATTAGAGCTGATTGTCCAGCTAGGTCTTATTTTCGGGGAAATATGGTATATAACTCTTTAGGGAGTAGGATAATTACCACTCAAGGGACATTTGTACATCAGATCCTCACTGCTCAATCCTATGTGGTTATACTTCCTTACATATTATGTGATGATTTAACAGCAAAAGGTAGTTTAAATAATGGCAGGAAATAAAACCCCAATGAGATATAAAAGATACCATGCAATATTTCTGATCTTATAATTATATAAAATTATAAATTGATACTGAATTGCATAGTATATCAATCTATGTTTAGAAAGATGTCTGGAAGGATGTTTAACACAGTGTTAAAATGGTTATCCATGCTAATACATTTGAGTTAAATTTTTGCCTTCTTTTAAAATTTCTATATTATTTGAATTTTTCATGTATATTTTTCGTAAGCAATACACAATTTTAAAAGGAAAACAATTCTAAGTATTAAAGAACTGACAGATAAAAGAAAAACATTAGTATCAAAGAGTTTCACACTCTAAATTCATTGTTTTTTATTTACAAACACTAAAGTTGCAAGCTACCTTTTACCAAAAAAAGGTGCATATTAATTTAAATTAGCTTTATAGCTTTCATACTTGCATGACACTAATGTTTATTCTCAAAAGATGATCTCTGACTCAAGAAATTCTAGGTAACCTTATATAAAGTAATATAGCAAGTATGGTCAGACTCTTCCAAATAATCTTAGCCATTTTAAATAACATTTTCCATGATCAAATGAGAATTATATTCTTGCCAGAGTCTGATGCATTACAAACAAACAAAAAACAACTTTAAGCTTCTACTAACACTGGGATGTTTAAACCTCTTCTGCATACTTCATTTCCAAGCCATAAATTGTTTCTCCATCATTGTTTTCTGCAGAGGGACAGACCTGTCATATACCTCAACATTAACTCAATCCCCATCTCACACTTACAAACTTGCCTCTCCTATGTTATGTTTTTCATCTCCCTTTTTCCCAGAAATGATTTTTTCACATGTATGCTTTACACCCCCTAGAGCAAGCCAGGTCCTTCATAATGAAGACAGAGAGGGTGCTTATCAGGCCAACAGCCAACGACAGAGGGCTCTTCTCTGTCAATTTACAGCATTGGACGGTCCGGTCCCTTCCCCCATCCTACGGTGGCATCAGCTTCCAGATACCTTTGCTCACAGCAGCAGGTAGTTCTCCCACCTTCACATCCTTTATCAAGAAAACAGAAGGGTCGTCCTAACGGTTTCAAGGGGCGAGCAATAAATTGATCACTATGCTCTCTTTCACCTCCAACCTTTCCAAGGGGACAGCTGCAATGACTGAAGGATCTTCACAAACAAACAATGCCAGAAGCCCTCCCCTCTCGCGTTCTCTAATCATCCCCGGCCCTCTGCATTTCTCCATCCCCAGGGTGTCCGCGGACGCCACAGCATCCGTGACCCGGCTGCAGCTACTTTGCGCCCCCGTCCCCGCGCACGGGAGCGCTCGCCTCCACCCCCTGTACGCCGCAGTGCTCCGCGTGCCTCCGCCACCCCGGGCTTGGACGCGGTCTTTCCGCAGAGGCATTTGTACCGTCCCCAGACTACCGCCACTGCCCACCTTGTCCTCCCCAGCCCTTCCCTCCGCAGTGGAGCCCCGCACACGTACCCCAGGCGCTGCCACCCGCAGCCGCCAGGCCAGGACGAGGAGGCGCGGGGCCCAGACGGCGGTAGCTGCCGGGGGGTGCGGCGGGCGCAGAGCGGGGGCAGGTGCGTCCCCGCTGCCCGCGCCACCGCGGAGCTCGGCTGACGCGCCTGCTCCGGTCGCGGAGCCTGCGCCGTGGCGCGCCGCTGCCGGGCGTCTGCAGCCGCAGACGCGGTCTGGGCCGCTGCGGGGACCGCGGGCCGCGACGCGGGGAATCGGGGACGGGGACAGCGGCACGGGGGCGGGAAGAGGTATCCCGACCCAGCGTGGAAGGACGTCAACACCTGCCTCTCCAGGCATTGCAGAGGTATCAGATCAGAAGGAACGCAGTCCCCTTAAGGGGGACTAAAGACTGGGAGCGGAGGACGGGGTGAGGTAAGGTCAGTGTTGGTACAGAAATAAAAAAAAAACTTAAAAAAAAACCAAAAAAACAAACAAACGAAAAAAACCTTTGCAGAAGCTGCAATCACTTATGGTCACCTTTTGACCACTAATGACAAAAAGCAATAGAACAATAAATGACCTTCTTGGACCAAACCCGACAACTAACAGTCTATATTATCATTGCCTAGACTCCAGCATCTAACCTAATCTCTGAGTCTTGTTTCCAGTTTCCCAAAGCCTGACCTTTCTAAGCATCCTCACACTGGGCAAAATGACTAAGACCATATAATCATGCAGGTAATGCTGTTTTAACATTTGTTACATAATGGACATGTGTACAGAACTTTATAGTTTCAAAACCCTTTCACTGCATTATCTCATTTGGCCCTCACAACAGTCATTCCTGGGCAAGTGTTGTGTTTTCATTCCCATTTTGCAGATGAAGAAAATGAAACTAAGATATATTAAGGGATTTACTTGGTGTCACATAGCTTGAATGGAATTTACCAGAGACTCAAAGTCTAATTGTTACACTTCTGGGTCAGATATGATATCAGCTTTCTCTAGCAGAGTGTTCATTGTCCTTGTTTAGGAAGTGGCCTTTCATTTGGCTGTCGAGCTCTTGGATAACAGACAAAGCTTTCCTATTATCTCTTGACTGTCTGCCCAACTGATTTTTTTATTAAGAAAGCACTGGTTCAGGTGAGCATCACTTAGTGTTATACTGTGGACCCACAGACTTATCCAGTAATAAATGTGTCAACCTATATCATTTGGGGAGAAGGGAGCATCCCCTACATACAGTAATTGCCTGCCTCTTCTCACTAGAAGCAGGAGACACAGATGGGTGCTTTGTAGACATGATGGAATGTGGAAATACAAAGTACACACATACAAACACACACACACACACACACACACACAAGGCTGGCAACACGGTACACTCACCATAGAGTATCGGTTGTTTACCCTCATGATTGCGCATCTGACTGGGAATCGCAGCTCATGGCCACTGCCCAGTCTCACAGGAGTATGGTATGGCATACGACGAGCTCAGAAAAGATAAAAATTCAAAGTACAGTTGCTACTGAATGAGTATTGCTTTTGCATCTTAAAGTAAAAAAAAAAATCATAGGTAGAACCATCATAAATTGAGGACTCTCTTTAAACCATGTTCTATAAACTTTACAAGATATTCTGCTGCCTAAAATTAGCATTTAGTCATTACTTTATTTAAAGGGCTGTCCTTTTTAGAGACTCCAAATTGGATCACGATATGACTTTGGATTTGAAAGGTATACAAAGGAGAACCGTATTGATCATGTAAGTTTTATAAAATATATGTTTTGGAGAATAGGTCATATAAGGAAGGATAAAATAATGTTTCATCCAACCAAGGTGTTGAAAAGTTGAGGAAAACCTTAAACTTACTTTTCATATAATTGAGGAATTATTAAGAGTTTGTAAAAATAGGATGCTCAGATTCGTATGGTGAAAGAGACTTACCTTTTATTTACAAAATCTTCGGGACACTTTTAGAAGAATTTCTATGCTGAAAATATCTAAAGTTGACTTGTTCACCTTCCCTAGTATTATCTCTACATATGCCACTTATGGAATCTCTATTGGAGAATTAGGTTAATCATAAGAAAAGGCATGTTCAACTGTCTGGATGGGTTTGGGTTTTGTTTTGTTGTTTACCCAAAGATTAGAAAATACAGTTAATGACCTAAAATGACCTCTTCCAGGCCTGTGGAGCTGTGAAGTTCAGAATTTTGAACGTTTTCTATGAAGGTAATCTGCTCACCTATATTTATGTAGTTGTTTCATATATTGTCAAAGGGGAAGCTTCCGAATGTTATGAAATAATTTATTCTCCCCAATCCGGTCAAGTGTTGATCCACGTTCTCTGTTTTTTTCTTTATCTCTATTCACTCCCTTAGTAATTTCATCCAGTGATATGGCTTTACATACCATGTTGATGACTCCCACATTCATTTTTCCAGACTAAACCTCTCTCCAGAACTCTAGACTCATATATACAACTGCCTTCTCAACATCTCAACTTGCATGCTTAATAAACATTTCAAACTCAACATATTCAAAACGGAACAATTGTTCTTCCCACATATTCTGCTCCACACTCAGCCTTCTTCTCAGTTGATGGGAACCTCGATGGAAACCTCTTCCTTCTTGTTGCTCAGGCCAAAACTCTAGAATTTGTTCTTGATTTCTCCCTCTTTTCTTGATTTCTGTCTTTTTCTCTCTCCCCACATCCAATCTGTGAGGAAACCTCATTCATTCTCAACTTACATCCAGAATCCCACTACTTCTCACTATCGTTGCCACAACCAACCTGGACAGAGCCACCATCATCTCTAAATTGGGTTATTGCAATAGCTTCCTGGGTGTTCTTTTTGCCTCTACCATTACCCTTCTCATTCCCCAGTATTCTTAACGTGGCAGGTAGCAGCGGATGTCATATGTCATATTATGTCACCCTCAGCCCAGCACCCAGCGTGACTGCTCATTTCACTCAGATTCTAAATCAATTGAAGTGCTCACAAGGGTCTACAAGGGCCCCGTTGTTACGCACCCCTCCCAATAACTGCCCTCTTCTCCCCGTCACTCTCCCCCTTGCTCCCTCTGTTCCAGCCACATGGATCTTGCTGCTTCTCCAACATGCCTGTGTCAAGCAGGGGCCCACTTTATGTTATTGGTTGCAGATGTTCCCTCTGCCTAAGATGCTCTTCCCCCAGAGAGCCAAGCCTCATATGTACCCCCCTCATTGCAAGGTTTTTCCTCACATGTGACTCCCTCAAGGAGATTTATCGAATATTATTTAAAAGTGCAAACTGTCCCCTGCCAAAGATTTCTGATCCCTTTTTACCTGCTTTTCCTTTCTTTTGCGTGATACTTATTACCTTCAAATATATTATACAACTTATTAACACACGTGTTGCCTATCACTCTTTGTTCAAATGTAAGCTCAATGAAGGCAGAGATTTTTGTCTGTCTGTTTTTGTCCACTGATGTCACCCAGGAACCTGGAGTAGTGTTAAATAAATGAGTAAAGCTTGCCCTCATTAGTTAGCTTCCTTAAATTTTATGTTTTTATATCAGTGATATGAAAATGACAATACATAATTTGCTGGATAATTCTAAGAACTGAATGGGTTAATTTGTTAAATATCTGGTACATAGAAGAGGGGCCATAAATAATTAGTTTCCCTCTTTTTATTTTTATTTTTTTCTATCTAATAATGGAATGATAGATTTTTAATTAATGGGAACCTGTTGTACATTTCGTTTGGCTTTTTTGTTCCTTTATTTACATTTTTCCAGAAAGATTCTATAGGTACACCTCAAAACACTCAGTAGGAGCCCTATTTCCTATGCACCCCAGCTTCACATGATCTATAATATATTAAATTTATTTGACTTGTTCAGGAAACTTAAATATTGTCCTAAATATCTTGTGTTAGATTAAGATAGCAAACAGTAGAAGTGAGATTATTCTTATTAAATCATTTGTTTATAACATATAAGCACTTACCACTTTTGCTACTGGCTAAACAGCTGTAAAATATTAGTCTTGAATATATAAATTTATTTCTTTTCTATTTTCTCTATATATGCATCGTATTTATTCTTTAATGATAGCCTGAATTGTAGTAGTCATTCATGATATTTTTTCATTATAATTTCAGTCCATATGCCATTTATAACCATCAGAGCTTTACAGAAAAAAAGCATGTCCAGTTGTTTTAGATGTGTTTTCCCCCAAATCATCCTCTTTAAAAATTTCTCGAAATTAAATAATTGCAATATAAACAAAGAGAAGATTAAAACAGAGGATGATTAGAATTATGGGTCTATAATTTGACATCTGTTAAGTACTATTCATGAATTTAAAAAGCTAGCATGACTTGTATTGGGAAATGTTAACGATTAGCCAGTCTTAATGTGTTAGAATAATGAAAAAAATATTTGCTAACCCAAGATCACTTCTATATGTTCTTCAGACACAGCATATTATCCTTCAAATATTCTCCATTCTCCTAATTATTTTAAAACTAACTTTTAAACAATAATAGACACCTTTCATTGATTACTTACTTGGTAATTGCAAAAGAAAAAATAGTCATTTATGTTCACTTTAAAAACTTCAAGATAGCTTTGCGAGTTATTTAATACCCACATTTTTGGTGACAAGCCAGAGGCTCAGAAAGGGAAGTTAACTTATCCAGAAAACACAGAATTGGAACAGGAAGAGATAGGATTGTTTCACTTTTAATGTCCTATCACAACATTAAGACTCTGATTGTGGTTGCACATGGGAGAGTGAAAGCAGGTTAGATTTTAGACAGAGACATGGCTTGTAGAGAATTCTGGCTGCACATTTAGGAAATTAGAATCAAATAGGCTGTCTGAGAACTAGATCCAGGCTCTTGCTTTCAACTTTAAATTGGTCCACAAGATTAATATGTGAATCATTTTTCACTTAATTTTTTTAATGTTCAACATAGATATAATAGCAATAATAATAATTATCATCATTATTGATTGAGGGTATATTATTTTCCAGATAATACACAATGCACATTCGATGTATTATCTCTATATTTTCCTTCCCTCTGTTTCTCTTTACCTCTTTTCCTCCCAGTTCCATTTCTCTCTCTCTCTCTCTCTCTCTCTCTCTCTCTCTCATATCTCATTATTTCTCCTCTCAAGCCTTATCTCTCTGGTTCTCTTTTGATCTCTGCTTTCCCTTTCTCTCCCCTTTTCTTCCGTCCCTTCTTCTCTCCCTCCTCCTGATGGCTACTCTTGTCCCCGTGCCCCCCACACCCCTAAGTTCACATGTATGTGCACACACATGTGCACACACACACACCCACTCACACACTATCTTTTATACAGTATTTTGGTTGTACCTTTTCTATGTTTAGATATGTTTAGGTATACAAATACCTAAATAATTACCTACAGTATTCAGCACAGTAAAATGCTGTACAGGTTTGTAGCCTAGGAGCAGTAGGCTCTACCATATAGCCTAGGTGTGTAGTCAGCTATATCATCCAGGTTTCTGTACGTGAACTCTAGTGATGTTCACACAATGATGAAATCACCTAATGATGCATTTCTCAGAGTGTATCCCTTTGTTAAGCAGCACATGACTGTATGTGGGTGTTTCCCCCTACTCCCTGCATTCAGAGATTTTCTGCCTACTCATTCAGCAGCCAGCATAGATTATGGTAGCTTGAGGCTGGAAGCCAGTGCTGAACATGGTGGGGGGGGGGGATGGGGGCAGGAAGACAGAAGGATCCAGGGTTCTGGATCACATCCTGGAGCCACCCGACCTACTTTAGACACTTCATATCTGTACTTACTTTGAGAGAGTTAAACCAAACGTGTTTAAGCCACTGTTATTTTGCATAGTCTATTCTATGCTATCCCACAGAATTCTTAACTGGTAAACAGGTACCATTATTATCTGAACTTTATCGATGAACAATCTTGCAGCTTAACCATGTTAGGTAATTTTTATAGTATTTGGATTCAAATTGAGGTCTGTCTGACTCTAGAACCCAGCACTTTACTACTAGATTCATACTAATAGAGTAATTTTATTGTGGATATTCAAGTCATGCAGCATTAAACATAATTCCTTTCAAAGCAGCAATAGTAATTCACACAGGGTTAGATATCATAGCTAGTCAAGCCAAGGTCATGAATACCTTACCCCAAGAAGTCAGATTTATTTCAATAGCCATAATCTGTGGGTGCCTCTGGCTGTTCCTCAGCTGCTGCCACAGACTGTCCAGTAAGCACACAGAAAGCTAGATTAAAGTGTGCACAGCTGCCCACCACCAGGGAGAAACAACATGAGGGCACTGCCCATAAGGCAGTGGGTATGTGTGTGTGTGTGTGCGCGCGTGTGTGTCTACACGAAAACATTTGTACTCTAGATATGCCAATCAGTTCACCTGCTACAACCCACTTTTCCTTCTTGCATATCCTTCCAGACCGCAACCACAGCCATTTACTTCATGACCCTCCCTGCTTCACTCCTTCTCCAGAGATGGACTGAACCAGTGGCAGCACTTAATATTAGCCAAACCCTAACCCTCCACAGAACAGGCTAAGTCAATCAAATTCTCCATTGTAACAACAGAGTTCATAATTGCCTGTAACGGCCTAATGGTTGTGTCATTTCCAGGTTTTAACTCATGTAATTTTGGGTCGGTGCAAAGCACAAATAGGCAAAAGAAACTGCACAGGCAGAAGAATAAAGAAGACACATCAAAAGAAGGGGTTTAGACATGCAACTGTACTAATTTTAAGTTCATAGTACCACGTGGCTGGTTACCGTCTGTTTATTCTTAAGATTTCAACCTCAACTTCACATTTGAGAATCCTTTACTATCCTGTCAAAATTAGATGGACTCTGCATCTAATATTTCTGTACTTTTTTTTTTTTTTTACAATTTTACCATTTTAAACTATTTTAAACAATTGGTTAATGTCTGTGGTCCCCACTAAACCTTCAGTGCCAGAGGGCAGAGAAATTTTCTTATTTCTGCTGCTTAGGGCATGGCACACAGTTACTCAGTATACGTGTGTGTTAGATACTATGATCTGAGAAAAAGAGATAGTCATCTTAACCTTTTACTTTCTTGTCATGGTCCCGATTAGATATAATGGTCCTTCGGTTTCTATTTCTTGGTGTCCAATAAATTACCATATTTAGAATTATAATAGCCCCATCTTTTCTTTCTTGATTTGGCTTAATATATTTCTGTTCCTTAAAAACAAAGGACATACAATTAAAGAGAATGTATATAAAATAGATGGTTAAGTGAACAGAAAAGGGAAATGCCTAAGATTTAGGAAATCTTGTGAAATCATAGCAGGTGTTCAGTCCACTCATTGCTACATGTTTAAAATGAGTATTATGATTCTCATGATAGCATTGTAACAAGCTTCTGTTTTGACCAGCAGTTATAAGAATATCCTTTGACTCAACACTATTTTTAATAAATGGGGAAGTTTAAATTGAAAAAAAAAATGATCTCGTCAAGAACTTTATGGGATCGATACTATTCTTATTACAGTTTATGGATAAAGATCCAGAGGCATCATATAACATTTCGAAGTCACTTTGCTAACACATGACTGAGAAAGCTATGCACCTATATATTTATGATTGTGGGAACTGGGACCCTAAAACGTTTTTTCGCATGACTGTAAATTTTTCATTGAATAATATATCTCATGACACCCAAAATAATATTAATATGCAACCAAATTGTGATAATATAGTGAGAAGATAAAAGAAGAAACATAAGTAAGATCTTCCTGTTTATGAATCAGAGCATTGTACTGTTTCATCTAATTGAGGAAACAGCTCAGAACAATCAAAGGCCCAGTATCACATCTCCCAATCCACCATCAGCCTTTACACCCACGGGGAGGACTCATGGGAGTAATTTGAGGTGTGTGGATTCAAAACAGATATCAAGATGTCAGTGTGTTATTCAGAGAATTTACTGCAAAAACACCTGCAAGATATGATATAGCATTTAGATAAATTACGCATATGTCCTAAGTCTTTAGCAAAAAAAAAGAGAAAAATATTATCTTTATGCAAATTACACAAGGCTAATCCAATATCCATTATATCAAAATAACTAATTTTAGTCCAAACTCTTCATATCCAGATAGATATCACGAAGCAACTATCATCCACAATCTGTTTGTATGAGTTATTTATTCTTTTATTTTACAGTCAGCATGTGACCATCAGCTTATTCAGGACTGCTCAAAGCCAACCATTCCTGGGAAGCAATAATAACAGTTATTGTGGCAGAAGCAGAAGACTAGTAACTCAGGGCCACAGATCTTCCAGTCAAATGGAATCTCTTTCAAAAGTATTTGCAGTTTTTACGAAGTCTGAGCAAAGTTATAGTCCTCCTTTGACAACCTTTGAATCTGCCCATTGGCTTTGTTACTGATATAGGAAGAAGGTATATTATCCTCCAGCAGCCAGGATTTCAAGTATTAATATTAAATGTTCATGACAACGTGTTCTCTTCCGCTGGTGTTCAAAGCAGATATGCAATGTCAGTTTAAAAAGCATTCGAAAACCCTTTCTTTTAGAAACTTGTGGACAATGCCAGTGGTGACTTTGTGTTGTTGTTATCTCTTTTAAGATCTAGGCAAACTATTGATATTGGAGAAGTATTATCTATGGACAATATTAAGAATGTAATCCTCTAGGTTTTCTAATATCAAGCTAGATCAACTGAAAGTTCCAAATATACAGATTATGAATTGTAAATGCCTGTCTTTGTGGGAAATATTTCACATTTATCATACCAATGAACTCCATTTATAATTTATGTATCCGGGATGAGAAATAATGAATAAGGACCAGCATTCTTCTTTAGCACTTTTCAGAATAAGAAAACGAATGGATAATGATCCTAAACATACTAAAACTAAGTTATAGAAAGAAAACTGTGGAATTGATCAAAATATTATGGTTTTAATATAAGACTAAAATCAGGCTCACTGAGCAAATTAAGGTAATCATCATCATTAAGTAACTTCTGAAGCTTGCTGTGGATTTTAAAGATTATATCTCTCTAACCTAATTTATAAAACTTACTTTCACAATAAAATTTATGGATACTGGTACAGGGGAAGAACATTGTTCAAGGGCGGTAGCATCAGCAGAGGAAGTGAGGGATGACAGGTAAAGATCCAATTCTGAGGCTGGCTTTGCTGGAAAAGAAAAGCCAAGGGGAAGTCGATAAAGCACTGGGTTGGGTTAGGGACAAAAAAAAGGACCAGAATAAAATGTTTTGATAAAATTCCCTAGGCTAGCATTTCCTAAAGCACGTTGTAGGCAACATTAGCCCTCAATATGCTTCATGGGGAAAGAAGAAAATGTCAATATCTGAACTTGGAAAATTTTGTCTATCATATCTTCCAAGATTTATAAAGTATTTTAGTATAATATATTCAATGTTTTGTTCTGTCATGAATAAAAAAACATTTCAACATATTTAACCCAGTATCTCTAAACCATGCTTGACCAGGAATTTTTTTCAGTTGTATCTATAAATATTCCATAGACCTAGGGTTCCAAGAAATATAATTCAGAAAATGCCGCTCTGTGCAAAAACAGAATGAGAATAGGCTCCTGGTAGATTAGAGGGATGGTGAAAACAATGTATTTTTGTGTTTTATTGAAGAACAGAATATGAGCTAATATAAGAGACAAGTGTCACAGAGCCTGGGTAGGAAGATTTTACAGTAATCAGGGCATAAGGTAAAGGACTAGATTAAATGAAGGTCATAGGAGTGAATAGAAATGATCAAATCTTAGAGACAGTCTGGAGAGGTCATTGACAACTCTTCAATCATAAATGATTTATGCAGATAGAAACTATAAAACACTGTAACTTCCCTTAAGGAGCTTGATGTTCTGATGGAGCGATAGCAAATGGCAGATATGAAAAACTGCAAACAACATGAGAGGGTTCAACATTTAATATTAAATCTTGAGAGTACTTATGGTAAATTGAGTAGGTAATCAATAAAAATTAGCAAGAAAACCTTCGATCAGGTTACAATATGTTTGTGCATTAAATAACTTGCCAGGAACAAGAATAGAGGGCAGTGTTTCTAGCAAAAAAGAAAAAATGAGAACTTAGTGAGAGATAGAAGGGAAGAACAATTCTACAAAGATTCCAAGACCTGAGCCTTAAAAAAAAAAAAAAAAAAAAAAAAAGAAAGAGAGAGGGAGAGAGAGGAAGAAAGAATTAGTGTTTTCACTAATAATGAGCAAGAAGGGAAGCTCGTCTACAAGGACCATACCAATGAATGTCATAACCATCTACTAATCCTAAAGTGAGTCAAATACAATACTATCCCTACTTTTAGGTATATGGCTCCCTAGTAGAGTAACACCAGAGGATTTTCATTACAACAAAAGACTCATGCACAGAGTAGTCATGGCTTCCTGAGGAGTGAGTTATTAACTGGCTTGGAGCAGGGGTGGGGGAAGGATTGCCATTTCTCATTGAGGTAATGCTTGGGTTGGGTTTTATAAAATCAGTATGCCAGATTAACCAAAGGGAAAAAGGAATTCCTAAAAAGTGGAAAACCTATTTTTCAACATAGGTATAGAATACATGGTATGTTCCTATTTCTGTAGAGTTTTATTTTGCTGGTACACAAAGAATTAGTGATATGAGGAAAAGATAGAGTGACAGAAAATAAAGCTGGAAGAGTCAGTGTTGACCAATTTATGTAGGACGTCATTTCCAGTGACGTATACTCATATTTTATAGGCTGTATGTAATGTGGCAGTGAAGAAAAGAGAATTACAGGATCAGAATGTTTTGTAGAATGATTGCTTGAACAGCCATTCATGGACAATGATGGGAGAGACAAAACAAGGAACAATAAGAGCATTGAGGAAGTTGGACAAGTCCACAAAAAATAATATGGATCTGAACATAGACAGAGTCTTGGGAAATAAAAAAAGAGAATATAAGGGATATCAGGGCAGCAAAATTCACAGGATTTGCAATGATTGGATGTTCAGCAATGCATAGTGGAACATGACAGATGAGGATGGCAGAAACAAGTATGTGGACGGCCAAAAACATATGAACAATAAGGTAGTTATATTTGGCTTGTGTATTTCATTTGTTTTATTTCACTTTAATGGCTGAAAATGGGATATGAATTCTGGTTAGGTGGTCTCAAGGAATAACTTTCTTATCAATATCCTGAACTACACTGCCTCATTGTCCTTTTGTTACAGTCCGTTGAAAAACTCCAGTCCTAGGGAAAGCCAACAACCTGCCTTCTCCAAAACTGAGTGAACAGATAAATTACTTAACAGAAGAGCTTAAATGACATCTGTAATAGATGAGCCCTTTATATGCTCAGCAGTCTTATGCTTGCTCTTATTTGCCATGGTTATTTTATACATTCTTCACTCTCCTCCAAACCCCATACATCCCACTTCCTACTCATTGTCAACAGACGAGAAAACGCAAGCCATCAGAATAGAAATTCCTCAAGGTTCATTCAACAAATCTACTTATGATAAGGACTTTTCTCTTCCCATTCACTTGAAATAAAACCTTGTCCAAGGTTGATTCCTTTACCTGTGCTTTGAATCTTATCACCTCTCACACATTCAAGACCTAGAATACATCAATCCTCTCCCTTTCCGTTACCTTTCTTTTTACCCTGACTCCATCCTTTTTATCCTGACTCCATCACTAAACATACCATGGCTTCCCAACATTTAAAAATGAAAACCTACTGAAAGGCTAAGTAATCTACAGTGAACTTTAACGTTAGAGAAAGATAAAGTAATGGGTAAAAAGCATTCTGACTCTGAAACTCTACATCCATCTTTCTGCTTGCTCCTTTTGTTAGTACTTTCTTTCTCTCCCCTTACATGATCAACTTTATTATGTATAGGAGGGACAATGTTAGGATGCCTATGGATTGGAAAGTACTTGACTCTAGTTCAGTATTGTATCAGTTTGCCAGAGCTGCTGTAACAAAATACCACAGACTGGGCGCTTAAACAGCAGAAATTAATTTTTCTCACAATTCTGGAAGCTGGAAGTCCAAGATCAAGATGCCAGCAGGGATGGTTTCCTCTGAGCCCTCCCTCCTTGTCTTGCAGATGGCCTCCCTCTTGCTGCCTCTGCACATGGTCGTCCCTGTGTATGTGTGTGTGAATCTCCCTGCTGTCCCTTTCTTTTTTTTATAAGGACACCAGTCATATTGGATTAGAGCTTCTTCTTAAGAACCTCATTTCAACTTAATCACCTCTTTAACGACCTTATCTCCAAGTATGGTTACATTCTGGGTACCGGTTGTTGGGGCTTCAACATATACATTTTAGGGGGGCTAATTCAGGCCGTGACAAGTACTATAAGCAGATATCAAAGAGGAGCACAGTGAAGACTCTTAAAACTTTATGACTACGTAGACATTATTTCTTAATTTATTCTCTTATTCTGAAGGTAGAGGGGGATGTTTCAGACCTACTATAAAATCTGGAATTTGGATATAGTAGCTGGAATGGATAAGAGAGAGAGAGAGGTATGACAAGACTTTGAAAAAGCAGGTGAAATAGGGATGAGAATGTATGTTAGGAAGATTTAAAAAGAAGAATCAATGCTACTTACAAACTGGTTGAATGTGGAGGATTAGTGAAAAATACTCAGACAAGTCACAGTTTTTAAACTTGGATAAGTAGGTAGTTAATGGGATATTTATAGAAATATGGAACAAAAGAAGAAGTGCAATTGTGGGAAGAAAGATGAAACATTCCATTTCACGTGCTTTGAAATTGAGGCACTAAGTGATGTGTAGCAGGCTGTAAGAAATAAAAATTCTATACTTAGGAGAAAGTCAGGGATATAGATGCAATGTAAGGTACAATACCAACTGATACACTAAGGAAAATACAAGAAAAGAAGTCCATCTGTATCTTTGGAGATGCTTACACTTAGAGAAAGAAAGATGGAAGAATTGTTACAATAAATAAGAAAAAAAATTCATGGAAGTGAAGAAAAAAGAGAGTTTCAAAAAAAGAATAATTGACAGAGCCCAAGGTTGCAGTCTCTCGTCTTCAGTGAGTAAGATGGGGTTGACAGAAAAATGAGTTGGAGATGAGATAAAGGACAAAAAACATGTATACGATGTAAATGATGTAAATTATCTGTATAGAATTTTCAAGGAAACATATGGAAAGTCAAAGCACAGTACTGAGGAAAAACACAATTGGTAAAAATAAATAGATATCCTCTAAAAACCTAAATAGAAAACATTCAACATCATATGTAGGTCATCAGTCACCAATAAGAGGAGACTTTCATAGCATTTATGGAGTTCATCATTAATCAAAATTGATAGTCCCAAGTAAAAAGTTTTTATCCCAACACATAATATTTGCACTTTTGATAAAGAGCCATCTCTTATTCTTGTGTACAATTTTTTTAAGTTTATTACTTCCAATCAATTCAGCTCAGTTTCCTATTTCCTATACCTTCTTTGTAAATTAAGAAAACCTAGGGTCTGGTAATTGAAAGTTTATGAAGGTGGAAATGAAAGAGGGCTAGAACAATAAATTCGACAGTATTTTCTTTTAAGTAAGAAAATTATTCATTAAGGCTGAAGGTATATAGCATAGCTCATTTTTATTTTATTTTATTTTTTAAATAACAACATGTTTTGGATATCTACTATGGGTCAAACATTGTGTAGGCAATTGAACTATAAAAATAAATAAGAAATGGTACCTGCACTAAAGTGATCCACAGTAGGGGAAACAGACATATTTACAAAACAATGTCTTTAAGAGTTGTCACATAGATAAGTACAGAGCACTCTGGGAGCACATAGCCCAAGCTGGGGGAACATGAAGTTCTCTAAAGGAGATGACTGAGATAAATCTTGTAAAATAATTCGGAGTTAGCCGAATGAAAGTCCTCCGGTACAGAGACTTTTTCTAAACAGAAGGGGATGTATATGGGCATTTGGATTGAGTGTGAGCCAAACGTATTCAGAACCATAGTATGGCAGGAACACTGTAGGAAAATGGATGAAGATAAAATCAAAGAGGTAAATAAGGTCAGGTAATGAAAAACATTGAGTACCATGCCAGAGAATTTATTATTACTTTATTCCGAAGACTCTGAGAGCAACTGAAGAATTTTAAGGAGGAGATAAAACATGACCAGATTTACATTTAAGAAGTGTGATTAGCAAAAGAACATGTTGATTTTTAGTTTTTCCACAAATTAAAGAATTTCATTAAAATAGATTAAGCAAACAATGTAATGAATTTGCCCTGAGAGTAAATCTCTTTCAAAGTAACATATTATGATTCCCAAATAACACACCTGTGTTATTTCAGTTTGGTGCTATATTAATTCTGTTTTGGTATTTGTATCAAATAATTATAAAACTGATTTAAAGGGTTACTTATGGAATAAAAAAAAATTAATCTCCCCATTAATGAATTCTATGCAATACTTGAGTGTCAGTCAATCCTTATACTCGATAACTGGCCCTATCTAAGTGTTGTTGGTTAATCAATTTTGTACCTAATAAATTAAAATTAAAATGGTACTGGCAAGAATAGCTGCTCTAACACAAATCAATGCTATTCAAGGAACTTGCACCTCTACTACTGTGACAGTATCCTGGAATAGCTGAGCCCCTGGAAGCTTGATACCAGAACAATGGGAGGCAGGTGTACAAAAGACAGGAGTTTACGTATTTGCATGCCACTGACAGACATGTATTGGGAATATTTAAACAGGAGAAAAAGAGTCAGTCATTTCTGTCTCAGGCTTGCGATTTGGAGCATCCCTAAGGAATCTTTACAACTAGAATTACAAGTTCAAGATTTCATCTACCTAATTTTCAAAGAAATCTGTAACAAAATAAAATCAGAATTCCTAGCTATTTAATATAAATATCTGTCCATGGATTCTGGAAAATGTCCAGATATATCACATATTTGAATTTCATAAGGATAAAATATTTATGATGTTTTTCCTAATATACAGTATAATGATACATATTTAGGAAAACAAACATGTAAAAAGAAGTAAATATGATACTTGAGTCTGTGACTCTTAGAAAATTATGGGTTTTTTTTGTTTTTAATTATGTTTGTGTTTTGGTGGGCTGTCAAAAGAAGTATAGGAATTTCCAGAAATAATTCTCTATCACCATCCCATTTTGTTTAGTATAATTCCTAGGGAAACTATATGCAATTGATAGAATTAATTGTTTCCATTTGAAAACCAAAGCAGAAGATGTCTCAACCAGATGCCAAATCAGGTACAGGGTTATTGATGGAATAGCTAAAAGCAACAGAGGTTTTATTAGGTTAGTGAAATAATACATTTTAAATTTACAATAGATGGCACTTAGTGCAGTTCCACTGATTTCATTATGAACACTTTAATGCTGCTTTTAGCAAATCTGTAGATCCAAATGGGAATTGATCTGGAAGAAAATGAAAAAAAGCCAAGCAGGAGGAAGTATGCCAAAGTTTAAGAAGGTCAAAAGAAACTGGAATGTTAACATGTGAATAAAGCTCAGTAAATTTAATATTATTTCCATTGTTTTTGAAACAATGTATTTTATTATCTCCACATCGACAAGTAGACAAAAATACAGTTCAAGAAATAGGCCTCTTAATTTTCACACTATATGAGTATAATATTATTTTGTGAATAAATAGGGCATTATTGATTTAAGGGCTTTAACTTGGCCAGGTACAAAATAATAATAGAATAGTTTTTCTAATACTACATATATATATATTTCTTTAGCTAATTTAAATGTGATGATCTCTTTTACTTATAAAGGACTAAATATAAAAAATTTTCAGTCTTTTCCAGGCATAAATTCCTATATTTAAACAGACTTCAATATAAAAGAGTTATTTTGTGCAAATTTGGTTATTTAAGAAGACGGGAAAAGTTAACTAACAGGAAATTCTGTTAAAATGGCTTTCTGTGTTACTCATGAATCCTCTTTTTGAAAAATTACTTTTTGATAATTTCTGTGTGTGTGGTGTGTGTGTGTATGTTTTGAGAACTTTGGTTGAGGTGTTGTGGCTAAGGAGTACAGCTTAGGGAGAAGAAGGAGATTGTGCAATCTTGTAAAAGACTGTCTTTGATAAGGGGTTCTGCAAGGAACAGCTTTTATCAAACAAGACCATGCATTCTGAAAGGAAAACTAGCTTGAGAAAATTGGGGTGATGACATCCCATTCTGTATTCCACTCCATGGCTTTCATGGAGGAACTGTACTTATCTGCTTTGTAAATGTAACACAGGGAAAAACATAATGCACTTATCTATCCTGTCCCCGTCAAGAAAGGACAGTGACAGGGGAATGGGAAGCTGGAAAAAGAAAGCATCTTACTGCTCACCCCGTAAGAGCTTACCAACCTGTGGGTCACAGCTTGCCAGTGCATTGGCTCCTGGCCAACTGTTGACAGAATTCATGTTTAGACTCTCACCACCTGGGTAAGACATTCCCCAGACATGAGTAAGGAAATAAAAATGAATTCTTAAGATGATACAAGAAGACATTTTAAAGAAATTAGCAGAGAACCAAAAAGAGGTTTAACAATTTTTCAAAATAATCAAAGGTATGATTTTTGTATATAAAACAAAGTAAATGGAGAAAATTTTAAAATAGATTGCTAAAAAAAAATCATCAATTACAAAAATGAAATGTCAGAATCATCACAAATTTTCATGCATTACATGTTAGAACCAAGACATGTAAAACAAAAATTTATGGTCATGAAAAGAGAAGAATACAATTCTACTCTCAGGTGGGAGATTTTTAATTTGTCTCTTTTAAAAACTGTCAGATCAAATGGACTAAAAAAAGTGAGAGACATAGAATTAGTTTGCTTGTTTATTTTTTGCTCCTTTGTTTTCTTTTATGAACAAAATATATGCTTCTCTTTGAACCTGGATAGGTTTGTAGTAACTGAAATATAGAGTAACTAAAACCACCCTCAATTTTGTCTCCCTGCTCTCTCTTCTCCCTTCCCCTTTCCCATCTCTGTTTGCTTTGGGAGTATATGGTGCTGAGGATAGAATTTGAATGACACAATTAATATGACTGATCTAATACAGAGGTAATTTTATAATTAATAAAAGAAAAATTAAATCCACATATGATCTTATCCAAAACCCAAATTCTTTGCTCCTGCAGTAATAGATAATGGCTATTTATAAGGCCACAATTAATAATTCAACTAATTCCAGGAAAAGGAATCTACGGAGGCTTCATTTTCAAGCTTCAATGCAATAAACTAGAAATTAGCTATGAATGACTGGAAACATACACACAAATAAGGGCAATGCCATGTTCTATGGCATACCCAAGGGGGACAGATCTTTTTGGACGATATCATGTCACAGAGTAAGATTTAACTGAGCCCTAGGGCAAAACTCTAAATGCCTATAAACGTCATATTTATTCCAAGTAAATCTGAACTGCTTATGATCCTCTTTTCTGATAAGAATGGAAAAGAACACATTTATTAAATCAGTGGCCATATACCCTGCACCTGTTATTCTACTCTAGAAAAATAATCACATCTGGCCCAGCAGCTGCAACTTGAACTACTGCTTGGTTGAGTTTGCAGTAGTCCACTGTCATCCTCCTGTCAGGCAGGTGGTCCAGCTCTGAAACTGCATATTAGCATCTGCTTTTTTGAACATTCTTGGCACTAACTGCTGCAATTTGGCTTCCCTATGAAGCCGACTCTAAGTTAAAGATTAGCTTGCCAGACATTTGTGAAGGAATGCTCTTGGGAGCTAGCATCTGTAGATGAGATGGAAAGGAAACAGGATTGGACAGAGAGAAGCTGCGCTGTAATGCTGTCCCAACAGAAGCCTTTGTGGACTCCATGGAGAGGTCTGGAGCTGGGAAGGCCTTTCAGCATTGTCCTGAATTAGGGGGAGGGCCTAGGTCTTACTGCCCCTGTGCTGATCAATCATTGGATACAGGCTAACCCCAGAAATAGGTATGCACTTGAGTGAGCCAGTTTTCTTCAGCCAAGGCAATTTCTACAAAAGACTGGCACTTGAGAACCATTCCCAGCAGCTGAGAGAATAAGTCCTGCATTTATTAAAGGAAATAGGAGCTGTACTTCAGAGCATCCACCACAATCAAATGGCAGTATATCAGGGCCATTTCTGGGCTTTCTATTCTGTGCCATTACTCAACTTCTCTACCCTTGCACAAATATCACATTGTTTTCATCACTGTAGCTTTAGAATAGGTCTTGATATTTGGTAGTGCCTAGCACTTTTTTCCTTCAATATTACTATGTTGGTCCTTTCTGTATACATGTTAGAATAAGCCTATCAATTTTGATAAAAAAAAAGCAAACAAACCCAAAAAAACAAACCTGCTTGGATTTTGGTTGTGATTGCATTGAATCTATACATACTTCGGGGAAAATTGATATCTTTATAATACTGTGCCTTCTAACACTGTACCCTCCAATGAACATAAATGATCTTTCCATTTATTTGGTCTACTTTAATTTTACTAAGAATTTTAGTTTTTAGTGTAGAGGCTTTGACCATCTTTTGATAAATTTATTCCTAGACATTTTATGTTTGTTGATGCCATTGTAATGGTATTATTGTTTCCTGTTTCATTTTTCGTTGTTTTGTTGCTGGAGTGCAAACAATTTTAATGAATTGGATACATCCAATAACCTTGTTAAATTCACTTATTAATTCTAATTATTTATCATGTTTTTATATTTTCTAGGCACATAATTATTATGTCTCTGAATAATGATCATTTTATTTTTTTTCTTTTCCAATTAGTATGCACATTTTTTCTTGCCCTATTTACTGGCTAAATTTCCAGTACTATGTTAAATGAAATAGTGATAGTGAACATCCTTGTTGCATTCCTAATTTCAAGGGAAATCTTTTCAATATTTCACCACTGTCTAAAATGTTTGCACTAGTTTTTATTATTAGTATTAGTAGTATTAGTATTAGTATTATAGAATACTTAGAGATTCCCACCTATTGCTAGTATTCTCAGAGTTGTTATCATGGGTAAGTGGTAAATTTTGTCCAATGACTTTTATAAATCTACCTAGTGGGTTTTTTTCTCCCCTTCCCCACCTAGCATTTTTAGTGTGGTAAATTACACTGATTGGTTTTTTAAAATATTAAACTAAGTTTAAATATGGAAAAGCCCCACCTGGTATTGGTGTATATGTCTATATCTATATATCTATATAGAGAGATATACATAGATACTGAATTCTAATTGCTAATTTTTTATTAAAAATCTTTGCGTCAGTGTTCACAATTGGTCTGTAATGTTCCTTTTTTGTAATGTCCTTACCAGGATTTTGAATCAAGGGTCGAATGCTAATTTTATAAAAAGATTTAGAGACAATTCCCTTCTTTTTATTTCCTGATATCTATATCTATATCTATATCTATATCTATATATCTATATCTATATATATATATATATATATATGATAGCGTTATTTCTTATTTACATTTCGTCTTTAAATGTTTGGAAAGATACACCAGTGAGACTTTCTTCGCCTGAGGTTTTTACTGTGAGAAGGGTTTTTGTAATCATGTATTCAGCTTTAACTTTTTAGACTATTAAGGCATGATATTCAGTCCCTATTTATGGAGTATATGTCATCTACCAAGTTATGTGTCAAATGTGTGCTATGTAAGATTGTAATGGAGGTTGACAATACAGTGCAGACCCACTGTGATCCTAAAGGTGAGATGGGTGGGTCTCCTCTTGTGGAATGTATATTCTAGAGGGGGAAACACACTTTTGCCAATAATATAACAATAAATATAAAATTTCAATTTTGATGACTTCTAAGTAGAGGTTCATGGAGACGTGAGAGTTCATGATGGGAAGATTCGATCTCATCTAAGCATGTTAGAAACAACTCTCAGGAGTAAATCATATTTGTAAATAATTAAATGTTTTCAAGTTATCTTTATTTGTACCTTTTTAATTATTCCTTTCATTTTTTAAAATATTATCTTAATATACCCGCTCCTCTACATCGCTACTTCCCCAAAATGGGGTATAAATTCAGTTATATCACTACTACTGTCTGAAATATCAATATTTCAGAATGAAAGCCCAATTCTCTTTAATGGGGTTCCAGCTCTCTCAACTTAATTGGGAAAGCTGGGTTTCTCCTTATTCTCTTACTGCCATTGCTTTTTCCTGCCACATGGTGTCTCTGTTGACAACTGGTCCTCCACAATCAGTAGGTAATGGAGTCCATGAGTCTCCAAAGAAGGATTCTACTTTCTGAGAATTGTATGGATCAAGGATCCCCACTGCTTTGATTAGCATAATCCAGCCACTCGTGCTCACCTTTCTCAGCCATAGTCATCCATTACCCAGTCTCCAGGAGAACTGTTTCAAATATTTTCAGTAACAGTCTTTGCCCAGAGCCTTCCCTTTATAACTCTAAACTCAAAGGTCCCACTTCTTTCCAGTTCTGTAATTGGTCTGTAATGTTCCCACCCACCATCCTAAGGATTGTCAGACTAAATGTCCTGGGCCAACAACATCGAAAATACAAAAGATGCCTATATAGCCCCTTTCTTAGACTTAGGCAGTTATTCTGTTTGCTCAGAAAGAAAGAAGGATCTATTTTCAGATCTCAAAAGAAATTTATCTTGCTAAGGATTACTGAGGTAACTTCTAGCACTTCTCTCACTAGATCAAAGAAATGGAAAAATAAACACAAGTTTAATTTGGGGGATTATATATATAATGAAATGCTCTTTAATTACATACTTTTGTTTTAACTAACATTAGTGTGGAGAAAGAAATGATAATTAATTATAATTCTTGTGAAAATAGCTCAAGTATCTAATTACAACAATCAGACTGCCCTGTGGGCTTTTCTTCTGTATTATAAGCAACAGAATTCTTTAAATCTTTCCTCAGATTACTATTTTTTATTCCTTTATTCATTTTCCTCCTTCTTCCATGATCTCTTCCAGTTTGTCCACATCTTTTAAAAAGTGTAGTGACCAAAAGTAGCCACAGTATCCTAATAAGGAGCTCATGAATGCATAATAGAGCAGAAAGATTGCTTCCAAATGTCCCATGAATTATTCCTGTTTAATAAATTCCAGAATCATAATGCCTTGGGTTCAGCGTCAAGACTCCAGATTTTTCTTTTATATTTTTGTCTAGTCAGTCCTTTAGTTTTCACTAAAATTTATCCTGCTTTGGAAACCAGTATTTTTGTTAATGTCACTTTGTTCTCATTTTAACATTTCAGAAAAATGGCAAGATTTCCAAATTCTGTTATTCCACATCTCAACCCCTTTATCTATGCTTGATTGAGTATTCCATATTTTCTACTTATTGACTTATATAAAATAACTACTTCGTATTACTCTCAGTATCATAACATTTATGGAGAAAAACACAATTTAGACCATAACGCACAATGTCTTTCTGATTCTGGGCAAATATGATTGCATTTTCTCCAACTTTAGCAATGATGTAACAATTTTATACACAACAAAGACCCGTATCTATTACACTTCTTTCGACAAAATGCTATTTCTAAAGAGAAGCTTTTCTTGTAGTTTTGTATGCCCAGGCAGTGAATGTATCTGGAAACAGGTAGGTCAAACAATTTCTTCATAATCTTAATAGTACTTTGTTGTATGTAAAATCACATGTGTAAATTCTAGAGCATATCATCACACTGTCCAGAAAACAACAGAATTTATCGTATTATTCTTGTATAATTCATTGAATCACATACTTTCCAATCCAATAAATGGCAATCTTAAAATGTCATTAGAAATCATCAAATAATACCCCACAATGAGGAATCTGAGGGTCAGGCAACTTAAGAGATCTATCTAAAATCAATTAGTTAGTGATTGAAACTGGATTAAAATCCAGTTTTTCTGATGCAAAATCTAAGATACGTTCCTCTTCTGAAATTGCTACTTCAATAACTTTTAATGAAATGTAGAGTTAATGAATATGAATGATATATAGAAATTTTCAGTCTATGAATTTGAGTCTAATTTAAGTACCAAAGAGTTTACAGGAGGAAAAAAAAAGTATTTTATTAGCATTGGTTAGTTTGTTGTAAATATTATTTGTAATTAGAGCTAAATAAACTCTAATAGGTATATATTCAAAGAATATAATACATAAACATTGTCAATTATTGCTTGACAGTTGGGCTGTTTTTTGATCTCAGTTCCAAATCTATCCTTCTGTAGTACACTCTGAAGATTACACTTCACAGACTTCTTTACTAGCAACTTCCCATTAGTTTCCTCCCATTAGGAGGGGGAGGGAAATTAGGAGATGGGAGGTGGGGAGGAGGGACTTCTTTATTACTGTTCCCTCACTCTGCCTGTCACCATCACTCCAGCAGTAGCAGCTGCTTTCAGCATTCAGCCTTTTCTCCTTCTCTGTGTTTTCTTAGAGATATCAGCCGCCACCAGGCAGTGCCCTCTCCTCAGACATCTGCCTAATCTCTTCGCTTTGCTCCTCAGCTCTGCTAGGCTGGAAGCTACTTCCTGTTGTTACGCAGTTGGCTTTAATGTTTCCCTTTGCTCCTAAACCCTCCAACCTGGATAGCAAATTTTTTATATTAAATCCCCCCTATTTAAAAGCTTCTGACCACTGACAGGGCTACCCACATCAAGAGGAAGACTTGACATTTGTTTTTCTTAATTATTCAGTATTTTATACTTTTAAATTCAGAATTCTCTAACGAGAGAGAGAAAGAGAGAGAGAGAGAGAGAGAGAGAGAGAGAGAGAGAGAGATGATTGGAAGACATAATGTCTAAATTTCTAATTTCCTTGGGATAAACCTCGCTACAAATAATTAGTCATAAGAAATAACATGTTTTATGAGGTCTAATCAAATTATCCTTGAAAAATCTCTTAATAATTTATTAGTATATTAAATGTAGTTTTGTGTAAAGTACTGCATTTAAAATATTTATTACAAATGTGTATAAAATGTACAGTATATTTGAATAGTACCCACGCACAATATAATTTAAATATTTTTTATTGTTTTTGAACATTAAAGTATTTATAGAATTGTAAGAGGATGTAAAAATTAAAATGTTATTATGTTCCCTAGGATATAGTTTTGGAATCCAAGAAGCATAATGTCAGCTAGCCAACTTTTAGTTGTCTATAATGTGACCCTTTGAAAATGCTTATATAAGCATATAAGTTCTTGTGCTAATTAGAAATGACTTAATGTACTTCCTACAGTGTACATGTGTTTTGTAAGAATTCTCAGGAGGATTTAATAACTAGAGTGAATAAAATAAATGCTTATAATTTTCTGTTAATTTACACAGTATACAATATTCTGGAAATACTTATAAAAACCCTTCTATTTTTCAAAGCTGTGGTTATTAACTTTTTTGCAAAAGGTAGTTCTCATTACCTTGGTGCATTATAACAAAGATACAGAAAGGGAGTTGGATTTTTTTTAAAAGCACGATTTTATAGACAAGAATCTTTCTATATAGTCTTAAGTATGATTAGTTTTTATAAATATATAGTTAAATTTTATCCCGTTGAATTTTTGTGATTTCTGCAAATGTCATTTTATTAATAATTTTTATAGACTATTTTCTTATATAACTATCAGTTCTGTTTTCCATATGTTTATCTGATCATGTTATTCTCTATGCATTTATTTATGCATATTATTCTCTAAGAACTTAGAAAAACTATTTTCCAAAACTCTTATAACAGATTAAACAATTATGGCAAATGGTTAACTTGTTTATTTATACAAAACAACTTGGAAAATTATAAATGTATCATAACAGCATAAACTTAAAATTTTCAATTACTAAAATATATTTATTTCCTTGATTTAATTTTCTTATTAAAGTAGTTTTCTGTGATAATGTCACTGGTGAGACAACAGTAACTCTTTTATTATATCCCAGAAGTATGTGAATTATGACCCAGCTACTGTCCTGGACCATGAGTTTTGTGACAGTGAAGTGGATATTTGAAAGAATTATCAGCAGATAATTCAGACCAAAAATTACTTTCTCACAAGTATCCAACATAGGGTTACTTGAATTATCTTTATTGGTATATAAAAAGTCTTCGTTGCTTTGTGTAGTTTACTTGGCACAGCCTTTGAATTAAAACTTCATGTATGTAATTAATGAGCTTAGTTCTTAAATTTCACTAAGACTTTAAATACATGGTCCCTGATTACATTAGGAAACTCTAGTGTAATTAATGATCTCCCAATATTATAATACCAGGTAAAATGAGGCATAGATAACATTGGAGCCTGTTCCCTGACCTTCGCTCACTCTTACCTTGCTCTCCACCTGAGCACAAGGCAGCTCAGACTGTCCTCTTAGTCCCCTGGCCAAGCCTATCACCCATAGGCAGTGCGCTGGGCTCTAGCATTATCCTCTGTCCCATTTATTCCCAGTCACCTTCCTTAAAACTCAGGCAGAGTAGGAGAGGTAGAAAAAGGTAAACGGGGTCCAATATATGGTGATGGAAGGAGATTTGACTTTGGGTGGTGAACACACAATGCAATCTACAGATGGTGTATTATACAACTATACACTTGAAACCCATATAATTTTATTAAACAATGTCACTGCAATACATTTAACAATGACAATAAAAAACTCAAGCAGCCTGTCACATCTGGAGGTAAGCAATGTGATAAAAGAATTCATACAGTAGAATGTAAATGAAAATGACCCCAGGACTTTGCAACATGAACAACTGATGTTTGGAGATGATATGATTTGGCATAAAGTAATAAATTCCTAATGGTGTAATTTTAGTTAGTGCAGCATGCCAGTTGGGAACCAACTGATGAGAAAGAAGGGGGAAGCTGAGTTTTTGTCATATACACATATGCTTTTTTAATACTCTGCCTTTCAGCTTTGAAAAGTAGTATCAGATATAGCAAGAATGAGGGGAAAGATCTCTGAGAGTGAGTGAGAGGGAAGATTTTTGTGAGGGTCTCTGAGCTTAGAGTCTGAAATTTTTTATTTTCCTTGAACAATTTCTTCAATAATTCAGGTATACAAATTGTCATCTTTGAACAGAGGAAGCTGAGCCAGAATAAAAATAAATTTAATCTAGCTTCAAAGAACAACACGGCCCATCGTCTTCACCATAAAATAATGTGATTATTTTTGTTTGGCCACCACAAACTGTATTGTATTTTTAACCAGTTAAAGATGGAATTTTGGCATGGTTTTATACAACTTGAGCCAGATTAACTTATTTTATTTGGATCCCAGGTTATCTCAAGAGCTGGAATTCAGGGCCAGCCCATTTGTGAAACTTTGTAATTCTCTTCAGAGCCTGAACTAAGCCCTATATATCTTTATGAGAACTGCTTATCTCAGAGTCTTGGCTTTTTGTAAAGAAATGAATATTCATCTTCAAGAACAAATACATAGCACAGAATTATATTCAGTGATCAACTTAGAAGAAGACTCACAGTAATAATTCTGATATTACATGTTAATAACTTTCATTATCATAAAATAATTTACACTTAATCTGAAAATTGATGAACCATATCATACAATATTTACGAAGCAAGATTTTCTCAGTTTCAAAGGAGGCCACAGTGACTGACTCTGCCACTTTGAGAACTGTATTGTTTTGTTTTGTTTTGTTTTACTTTATAAAAGTATTAAAAACCTTCAGGTTGATATATGTAATGGTAGATAATGAATAATTATTGTGTTTGTTTTTAAATTCAGTTTAACCTCTTTATATGTTGCTGTTACACGTGTGGATATCTAGCTCCACTCCCAGAGAAGCTGCCTTTGTTATGTGTCGGCCCCTTCATGTTGACCAACATGTTGTCATGATTCAAAAAAGTGGCCCATTGTGATAAGCAGCACTTTGCCTGTGATTTCCTTTTGCTGCATTTTTAATTTTTTTTCTCAGTGTCCCAGTCATATAAGCACGGTTTCAGAGTTTAAAAGATGTGTGTGTTCAAACAATTACAGCATATGATTAACTTGGTACATTAAGCAAGAAAACTTGGAAACTTATAAACATATTATAATTATGCTTATCCTTAAAATAAACTTATAATGACCTAATTGTTGTTCTGGCATTAAATGAAAAGGAAAAGCTCCGATAGAGTGCTGACCTCTACATCTTACAAGTTATGTACGTTTTGTTAATAGGGTGTATTTGCAAGAACGTTAATATTGAAAGGCAGATTCAAAAATGACCTCTTTGCAGCCCTGAGGTGTCCTCATATGAAACCCCAGGTATCTTTTGAAAAAGGCAAATTATAACTCAGTAGCTCTGGGGTGGAGCCCAAGAATCTGCTTTTCTAATAAACTCCTATAGGAGGCTGACATGGTTGGTCTATGGAACACACTTTGAATAGAAGGCTCTAGAATAGTGTTACCAATAGAACTTTCTGCGATGATGAAAATGCTTTATATCTGTGAATCCCAATAAGATAGACAGACACAAGGCATAGGTGGCAAGTAACACTTGAAATGTGGCATGTGAGACTGACTTTCTAATTTTAGTTCATTTAAATTAATTTAAATACAAATTGTCATATATGTGTAGGAACTATCTTATTGAACACTGCTGCTCGAGACTGCCGAAGAGTTAATACAATAGCCCTAAACTTCTAACTTAGTTTCTGTAAACTGAAAGAAGCTAATTCAACAAATACATGTGATAAATGTCTCTGTGCAATCAGCTTTCTCTAAGATGAGGCATGTCTTCTAAATTAGGGAAACAAATTGATGTTTAGAGATAAACTCTCAGGATGAAGAATGTCCATGTGCATTCTCAACAGGGACGGTCCTGCCTTCAGTAGCATGGAAGTCAGTGTTTGAAAGGGTGAGGCCAGCATTTCTACATGACAAAAGGTGTGTGACCCCCAAAGCTCACAAAATCGTATTCCTTAATATTTAATTTTTCTTTTTAGGAAGAATTTATATTTTATTTAATTTTTCTCTTTAAAGGGACAATATGTAAGGAAGATCAAGAAACAAGTCTAAAGTATCATGGCAAACTGTACCTAAATTTGAATCAATTAATTTATTTAATAGGTCCCCAGACCACTCACCAAATAATATAATTTTACTCTCTAACTATTAGAAAGTGTCATAAATGTGACACTTTTAGGGGGCTACTTTCTCTAAGTGGGACTTGATTACTTGAATAAAACTTGCAGAGAGTTTCTACTCTGCCTTTGAAGAAACAAAGGATAAGGGGGACAGGAAGAATATCCCATTAGTGTGGAGTTATCAAAAATATCACAAGCTATATTAGCAATAAAATTCAGTCAGTTGTAATTTTTTTGACACTTAAATGTACTTGAGAAACATTAAGGTGAGTACTAAACTGTCAAGATGCTCATGTCCTTGCTTGAGACTTGGACTTTTTGCAATTGTGTAAAAAAGCCCACATGCTCTGTCTGTGCAAGCTACAGCACAATTCAGATTCCCATGCGGCAGAAACCTAAACTTGAAGCGTCAGTGAACTAGAATTTGATGTCAGTGCAGTGCTGTGGCAAAGAGCAAAAGTGCTCATGCATGATGAAAAGGGACATTGAAATCTCCATTCCCTCAAGGTAATTGGATAGCCTGTTGAATTATATTTTCCTAAGTGTGGCCTTATGGAATAATAATTTCTGGAATGGGTGAGGATGTGACTTATTCTATGCAGATCATTGTCATCATGTTCTTATGCACATCTGATAGAAGGGGTGACCTACAGCTAGTGGTGTGTTAGTAAATGTTTAACAACCAACTCTCCAAGGGGGAAATAGTCCCCATTTGTTGCATTTGCTAATTGACATAAAAATAGTCCCACGATATGTCTGACATGAAATTCTTGATTATAGAATTGGGAAGAGATGTATGATATCACCAAATGCTACTATATTATCACCATACAGATACAACAGACATAAATCACCTCAAAAGAATAGATAACAGGGCTATGCAGTAAAATAATTAGTGGTGAGTTTTAATAGTTTATTGAATTTTATTTGAATGTAATATATTTCATTTTAAGTTTATATAAATTAGTTGTTGCTAATGGCTTTGTTTAACTGGCTCCCAGAATATCTGGCAATATTTAACAATTGACTCTCACGAGCAGGAAGCCTGAGCTTCAGGACACCACTGCCTAGGACGACAATGAGAGGCAATGAGTTGAGGGTAGATTTGTACTGTGACATCTGCAGGAGCTACGTGTCTTCAGGACTTTGTTTTTCTCATGGAAAAGGCCATATGTGACATTCATAGATTAGTGATTTTACCAATCAATAAATCGATTAGGTTGGCTTTATAAACAGGTCCCTTCATATTTTGTTTATTCCAGCAGAAGAAAAATGTCCTGTTACAGTCTACTTGTCTATCATATCCCTTAGCTTATTTATATTCTGTATTTCTTTCTTTTGTCCTCGAAATTTTTTATAGAAAAGTAACTCCAATTTTCTCTGTAGCCTCAAATCTGCTATTAGAAATAGTGATATCCCAAGTAGAAGATTTGGTTTGCATAGCACATAGAAAGAAGGTATAAAATCATAATACGACATGATTTTATATCACCTTTGATGATTTATAAAGTGTGTAGCTCACTGGTATACTACAGATATTTCATTCATATAAATTTTAATTGAAACAGAAATCTTATGTCCAGTGTTTTTGTCTAATAGTATGAAATTCATTTCACTGTATATTTATTCCACATTTATCATGTGTCAAGAAATATGTCACATTAAATTTAAAAAGGAGGAACACTAATTACTTTGTCATTTCACACTGGTAGGAAAAAAAGAAACATGTTTCAATTTAGCCTATTTTCAAAAGCCTTGAGAGCTAGTAATGTTAGGCCAGGAAGTTTTTACTTATATATTGAGACAAAAAAAAGAAAATATAGTCTGTCTTTCTGCTCCCCCCACACCAACCACCACTACAATTATTGTCCAATAATGAAGATTTTTATTTATACCTTCTGATAACTAGAAGTAATGGTAGTGACCTAAAAGGAAAAAAAAAAAAAGTCTAGGAAGGATTACTTAGATTCTCATAATGAAAAAAAAAAACAAAACCAAAGAGTAAAGAAAAAAAAAAAAAAAACAGTATAGAAAACAAGAGAAAGGTTTAAAAGATTGGAAGGGAGTGTTGAGGGTCTCTGGAGAGATAGAAGAAACATAAAGATTTGAATAAAATAAGGAAATTTCTATAGGTCTTAAGTATTTTTCAGTAAAACTTCTTCTTACTCTGCATTTTTATTTTTACAATTAGATACAGTTTTCTTTGCATGTGTTACCTCCCATTCATAATTTGATGGAGAAGCCAGGAAAAGCGCATAGCTACAGTATGAGCGTGTTACCTCTGTCCTCTCTGATTTTCTAGCATTCATATCCGTCAAACTGTAGAATTGACTCTCTATTTGGATATTTGAAATCTGTGGGAAAAAAGTAATTTAAGTCATTATCATTAAAATGGATAAGAACTTTATTACTTTGAGTTATAAAATAAAATACCTTAAGATCATTTCCTTCTGACGAAACTTGCACTCTTAATATTTTTTTTAAATCTTTAAATAGCCCAATCCTCTGACCTCCCTCCTTTTATTCTCCATATAGCACTGGATTCCGTGTCAGCTGGGAAAATAGTGGCTAAGCTGCTGACTGAGTCACATTGCACTTTAAAGCGCACTTCAGCAGTTTTACTTTGTCTTTTGACCTAGACATCTCTTTATAACTTTCCTGTTCTGATAATCTATTCCAAATTTCCTGCCTACCTGCGAGAGATTTCTGCAACATATTTTGCAGCCTTTTCCATTCATGTGTTGAGTTCACAAAATCCCTGCTTAAAATATGACATTGGTGAAAGCTATGAAGAAAACAGCTATTGTTCAGACTGGAAATGTCTGCAGCCAAGAATAGCAATGATTTTTCTGGTGCCATTTCTATCATCAGTATTCTTATTCCTGGCAATTCAACATCAGCATTTGGGGATTTTATTGAACAAAGGAAAATTGAATTAATGAGCCAACAAAAATGATCAACCTCAAAGACTGGATGCAGTTGGAAAAAATAAGCAAGAGAACGAATGTGTTCAATGCTGTTAGAGCATTGCATGGCTATCCTAACGGATGTCACCTATCAGCATTTTGAATAAACAAAACATAGGTTAAGAGTTGGTACTACAATCCCCTCTTCCAAGGAGAGATTTGGACATGATCCCAGTGAATATATTACCAAGCCAGAATGGAGGATTTCCCCTAATCTCTTAACACTTTAAACCCAAAGCCTTTGTATTGAATCTTCAGAACCTTCTAATACCTATTTAACTAATTCATTTATACTAGTTGTGATTCTGCTTGCCCAGGATACAATAGTTCTACAGAGAATTAGCCAAAAGGAAAATGTTAGAAAGTGTATATTATAAGTGTACATTGGTCTATGTGATTTGGACTGTAAATCTAATGCTGATTATGCTCTGTAGTGAGTTAAGGAGTGGAAGATGTAGGTATTTCTCAGTAAGATAAAGTAGGACTCAACAAACAGTCCAGGTAAAAGAGACCTGTGAGAAAGTTCTGACTGACTTATGTATATGCACGACCTATCAAAAACAGGTATAATACAGTACGCCTTTGCGCATTTAGCACAGGCTACCGTTCAGTTGAGATACTCCAAAATGTGGTTCTGGGTGACTGTTCAGATCCCGTATAAATTTTATAGCTGGGTTCATTGTCATGGTCAAAGTAAACAGAGCATTGAGACACTTTGGGGTTATGCAGTAAACTGGTCTCATAAATACTTGCCCCAATTCTGTGGCTCACTGTGGAAGCTTGACATAACGGTGTTGCAGCAAAAAGGAGTTGAAATAGCATGGAATTAAACAGTGCACACAGCTAGAATTTTAGGAGTATTGTATTCTAGTCCTAATCGTGGGGCTCCTCCTATGTGAAAGCATCTGAAACACTTTACATTTGCCATGGAGTTTTTTCTCTGATGGATGAGGACAATGTTGTCACCCTAAACTTAGCCTATGAAATGATACATTAAAAAAGTAACAATTGCAACCTGAAATTTTGAATGTGTCAGAAGTGATGAAAAGCATTTGAAGGTATTATTAACCACTGTATTTTCATTTTAAGAGTTAAGTTTTCCATGAGAAGGGATTTACACTTGACCCTCAACATTTCACTAGTGTGCTGTAGAATCATCTGGAGAGTGAATATTAAAAATGGAAATCTCTGAGCTCCGCTCCCTAATGATTCTGATTTAGTAGATCTGAGATGTGCACCCTGGGTGGTTCAGTTGTAAAATGGTGCACAGAGCCCTCTGCAAATACCGAACACTGACCGGCCTTGTTCCAGAAGACCTGTGACTTATTTTCAACAACACCGCTGCTCTCACTAATGTAAGGGGTTACTTTCTAATGAGTGTTTGTGTTAAAGGAAACACATTGGGGGTTTAATTAATCTAGTTTTACATTTGATAAGTATATGAATCATTATGAAAAACAATTTTGCTTATTGGCCTCACCATTGAAATAATTCAATTTATTCCCAGTATCAAGTTCCAGTCCCTAGCACACGAAGAGAAAAATGAAGTAAGTTTGAGGAATGGTGAAATATTTTGCATTTATATCTTTCTACTCAAGACATTTTCTCTTGTCTTTTGGAAAATACTAGAAAAATATATAAAGACTAGGTATTTTAAAATCAACATCTGATAATGTGTTCCCCCCTATTGTCAGGTGTGTGTGTGTGTGTGTGTGTGTGTGTGTGTGTGTGTGTGTGTTTGTTAGATAGAGAGAGATAGAGATAGAGATACAGTTAGATATAGATGGGGGTGGGGAGACAGAGAGAGAAAGACAGAGAGAGAGAGAGAGAGAGAGAGAGAGAGAGAGAGAGAGAATATTCTTGGTTGCAAAAACCGAATACACAGAGAATCATGCTTGAAGGCAATGCAGATAGAAACTTCTCACATTTTACGGTGGGACCACATCTCAGAATAAAGGAAGCCCATCAGTAACGCTGGGTGCCACAAAGTATAGGAAATGTTTACTACACCACAAATCGCTGTGGATCAATTAGTAGTTAGTCCACCACTTAAAGACCTCTCGTAAGTAAGTTTTTTCAGATAGGCACTGATATTATAATACATACAATATTACAATATTCAGTGTCTAAAGATGGTGCCATGGATATGGAAGAAGAGGTGTTAACAATGTAATGTGGGGGAGAAGAACCCTATAATTATTAAAACTCCCTAGCATTTGTATGTGGTTCACCTTTGGGCTGGGTGGAATTGTTCCATTCCATTTATTCAAATTTAGCTAGCTGTATCAAGATTCCAGATTTTTTTCCTGGAATTAAAAAAAAAAGATAGGAACTGATAATTAGACAATATCCTCCTGTTCAATGGCTAATTCCTAAATGTTGCTTTTAAGAGCTAATTGTACACTATTAATTTTATAAAACTTCTAAGAACATATACCTGAAGAATGTACAACACTTTATCTATTGAATATTGTGAATCTTACATAAGTATCTGAATTAGCTCGTGTTCAATATATTCTACTTTCCTTTTAGAATTTTAGAAACCAAGGGTCATAATGGTAGTCTCTGCTATCACTGCCTTTACTACTCTACAAAGTTTACATCAGATACATATAAGGATGTCATCTGAAATAAGCACTTAAAAAATACAAATGCATAGACACAAGAAGACTCTGCCTGCAGGCTTTCCGGAAAATGACCGAGAAATCATTCCTGTATACTTCCCCCCACCAGTGTTATTCTTCCAGTTCATATGTCCATACACCACGCGGTACATAAAATGCCTGCTTCGGTCTTGCATAGTTTCCCTTCCTCGTGTCTTCTTTTCATTGTCCTCTCTCAGCGTGATGATAAAAATCAGTCTTATTTTCATTATATATTTATTAGCTGATAAATGTGAATTACTCTTTTTTAAGTTAAAAATATTTGAGGATGGTTATCAGCTTTACAATTAGATCTTTCAAGACATATTTAAGTGACATATATACAGTTTTAGAAGTCAGTTGGTATTTTATAAAGTTAGATGTGCTAATTTGGTAGCTTCCGGAGGAAAATATTTTAATTCATTAATTATTTAAGCTACTGGCAGAAAACTCCTATTTTGTACTAGAAACTGTCTCTCCCTCTCTCTCTCTAAGATAGGAATTTCAATTAAGATTGCACTTTAATTTTGAAAGTCTATTTTCACTGAGTCGTTCAAAAAGAATATTGAACTCCTTTGAATTCTAACAAATTTAAATATCTTAAATATTTTATAAGTAAACAGTTAATTTTCTAGTAAACTGGGAAGATTTTGATCTATATAATTTAAATAGAATTTAAATTTAAAAGTACAAATAAATACACAAGACGAGGATAAAACTCTGCAATAATAAATGACAGTCAGTAAAAAAATAGAGAAATATTTAATTTTTCACACATGTGCAGGGAAAAAAAACTGGTTAAACTAGTGTATGTAAGCCAAGGAATTTTGTAATAAAATTCATGAATAACAATGAAAAGCGATGCTGAAGTATATGTTGAAAAGATACAGTTTAAGCTCATAGTCTTGTAAACAATATTTTTTCCATAATTTTAAATTTAAAAGACAGTTTTTGTGTATTTTACTATATCTGCTCATTTCTAATAGATTGTTCTCTTCTGGATCGAATTCTAAAGAATACTTTCAATTTTAATGTCTTCAGTCTCTTGCATAAGACTACAGTTAGAATGTGGCATCAAACTAAAATATATAATTGATACAAAGGGAAGGGGTTTCTAAAGTCAACCAAGGCATTAGTTTATAAAGCTTAAGTTCTTTCTGCTCATTCTGTAGCTGCTTCTGTCATGGTGACAGGGGCCACAGGAGGAAAAGTTCCCTTAGTCTTGTTACAAATTACAAGACTCAAGTTTCATTTGGTTTGCATGAATATGCAGACATAGTATTGCAAAACTCAGAAGAATACGCCAATATACTCACAAACCAAGTAAACTTGGGGGGGGAAAGTCCTAAAGTCTCACTAACACTAATCACAATACTTTTCTCAAGAATTCTTTTCTTTTTAACACTTTATCTAATTATTTATTTTGACATTCAATATTATTTTATATTAATTTCAGGTGTACAACATAGTGGTTAGACATTTCTATAATTTAAGAAGTGATCCCCCTGACTAATCTAGCACCCATCTTACACTATGAATACTTATGATCATATTACTGACTATATTCCCTATGCTTTGGTGATCCATGACTATTTTATAAGTACCAATTTGTGCATCTTAATCCCCTCTTTATCCATTCTTCCATCAATGGACACGCAGGCTGCCTCCACATCTTGGCCATTATAAACAATGCTGCAATGAATATATGAATGCATTCATCCCCTGGAAGGAGCATTTTAGGTTTCTTTGGACAAATACCCAGAAGTGGGATTACTGGGTCCTTCTTTGTCTCTTGTAATAGTCTTTCTTTTAAAGTCTATTTTGTCTGGTGTAAATATTGCTACCCTAGCTTTTTATTTTTCTGAATTTCCATTTTCATGAAATTTTTTTCTATCCATTTACTTTCAGTCTGTGTGTGTCTTTTGATCTGAAGTGAATCTTGTTGACAGCATATATAGGGGTCTTCTTTCTTTTTATCTCTTCAGCCACCCTATCTTTTGATTGGATCACTTAACCATTTACATTTAAAAGTAATTGTTGATAGATATGTAGTTATTGCCATTTTGTCTTTCATAGTTTTGATTTTTTTTCTTTTCATCTTAAAGAAGTCCCTCTAAGATTACTTGTAATTCTGGTTTGGTAGTGATGAACTCTTTCAGCTTTTATTTTCCGGGAGGCTCTTTATTTGTCCTTTGATTCTAAATGATAGCTTTGCTGGGTAGAGTACCCTTGGTTGTAGGTCTTTACTTTTCATCACTTTGAATATTTCTTGCCAATCCCTTCTGGCCTGCAAAGTTTCTGTTGAGGAATCAGCTGACGGTTTTATGGGAGCTCCCTTGTAGGCAACTAACTGTTTTCCTCTTGCTGATTTTAAGATTCTTTCTTTGTCTTTAACCTTTGGAATTTTAATTATGATGTGTCTTGCTGTGGGCCTCTTTGGGTTCATCTTGTTTGGGACTCTCGGTGTTTCCTGGGTTGGTATATTTATTTCCTTCACCAGGTTAGAGATGCTTTCAGTCATTATTTCTTCAGATAGGCTTTCAATTCCTTGCTCTCTCTCTTCTCCTTCTGGTACCCCTATCCTGCGAATGTTGGTAAGCTTGATGTTTTCCCAGAGGTTCCTTACACTCTCCTCGTTTTCTTGGGTTATTTTTTTTTTTTATTTTTGCTGTATTGATTGGGTGTTTTCTGCTACCTTATCTTCTAAATCTCTGATTGATCCTCTGCTTTATCTAATCTACTATTGGTTACCTCTAATTTTTCTTCATTTCAATTATTATATTCTTTATTTCTGACTATCTTCATTTTTATGTTTCCTATCTTCACTTTTTTATGTTTTCTATCTTCATTTTTATGTTTCCTATCTCTCTGTTGATGTTCTCTCTGAGATCATTGAGTATCTTTGTATCCAGTGTTTGAAACTCTGTGTCTGGTAGACTGCTTGTCTCCATTTGGTTTGCTTCTTTTTCTGGAGCTTTGTTGTGTTATTTTACTTGGGACATGTTTCTTTGTCTTCCCATTTTGGCTGTTTCCCTGTGTTTGTTTCTATGTGTTAGATAGGGTTGCTATGCCTCCCAGTCTTAGTAGAGTGGCCTTATGTAGTAAGTATCCTATGGGACATAGTGGTGCAGTCTCCCTGGTCACCAGAGACAGGTGTTCCAGGTGTGCCACTTGTGTCGGTTGTGTGTGCGATTTTGTTGTAGTTGAGCCTTGGTTGCTGTTTGCACAGCAGTGGGAGTGACTGACCCTCAGGCTGATTGGTTATGAGGAATAGTCATGACTACAGTGGAGGAGCTGTGGTGCAAGGGCTGACCCTACACAGCAGAATTTTCTTTAGCAGGGCTCTGGTGCATATCCAGTGCTCCCTTCAGCAGTGTCATCCTTGGAGGCAGCTAGATGATGCCCCAGCTTGGACCGAAGTTGGCCACCAGGTGTGTCAGCCCTGGGGCCTCCTGGGAGGGAACCTGCTGCAGGCCAAGTTTAGCTGCAGCCTGTGCCCTACCTGGGGCTAGCTGGTATGAGCCACAAAGCAATCTGCACTGGACTTGGAGGTGTCTTGAGAGGCCAATCGGCAAACTGAGACCTGCTGCTGCTAGTTCTGGGTTTAGGGCTACTCAGCCAAAGTTACGGGACATGCTGAAGTCAGATGCAGCTTGTTTGGGTTTTGTGAACCTTTGAGATATTTTATGAAAGCCTGCAGCATGAGCTAAGGCAAGTTGTATGAACAGAAAAGCTGTTGGAAGTGGCTTGGGTGGGTGTGGGGACAGAGTCCCAGAGAGCAGTTTCCAGGCTCTCGGCTTCACGTGGAAAGGTACTGGCTTGGTTATTAGATGGCCATCAGCTGTAATCAGATGGCCATCTGCTGTGGCTGGGTGGCCATCAGCTGTTACTTGTTAGCCATTAGCCCACTAATATAACTGCCATGGCTATGCTAGGGGGTTGGTTGGTTGGCAGAGAAGCACACGACAGATTAAGATCACGTGGCTCCTGCTTCCTGTGTTTCCAACCCAGGCTCTAGCAAGAATAGTGATATATCTCCCCTACCCTATCTATGGCTCCATTGGTGTTCCTTTTTGGCCTCACCATATGCTGCATTCTTGTGCAGGGGTCAGGAGCTGAGTCCCTGCATGACAGTGGGCCTACAAGTTGGGTAGGGCAGGGCCTGAGGCAATCACTAGGGTAGGGCAGATGAAAGGTGTTAACCAGTTTGTTGGAGACTTTGATATGGCATCTGCCTGCGTCTGCACACAGGAAGGAGAAGGGCTCAACAAAGAATGGTTTCTGTCAGCAACTCCATCGGGGAGAAAGCTGCCCCTCCAGCCCTCACCCGGAGGCTAGTCAATTCAGCTCTTACCGTATGTCCCTGATGCCTTTCGAGCTGCTGCCCCAGCGCTGGAGCTCAGAGCAAGCGAGTCCGTCAGCGAGTAAGTCTGTGTGCACATTCTTTAAGGGGAGTGCCTGGGAGTGCAGCTGCCTTCTGTCTTGCTCAGCCACAACCTCTGCTGGGTTTTACAGCCAGAAGTTATGGTGATTTCTTTCCCTGGCACTGGAACCCTGGGATGGGGAGGGGCTGGGGCCTCACACTCCTTCAGGGGGATGTCCACAGCTAAGATGTCCCTTCTGATTTTTAATGGCCACATGTGAGTGTGGGACCAGCTCATTCCATGTCTCTGCCCCTCCTACAAGTCTCAAGGTGGCTTCTTCTGTACGCATGTAGTTGTGGGCCCTTGGTTCAGCTAGGCTTCAGGTGATTCTCAATGATGGTTGTTCTGTATTTTAGTTGTAATTGATGTGGTCCCGAGATTAGGTGAGCACAGTGTTTACCTATTCTGCCATCTTGACCGGAAAATCTCTCAAGAAATCTTAAGAGAGCTCCTTTACTTCTTCTGTACTTCTGGCTGTGATATATATATTAGGTTGGTGCAAAAGTAATTAAGTTTAAAAGGTTAAAAATAATTGTAAAAACTGCAATTACTTTTGCACCAACCTCTCTCTATATATATTGCACAACCAATATATATATATTGCCTTAACCTTAAGGCATTTTTCCTAAATATTGAAATGTTTAGTATTTCTTACCCTTTGTCAGAATCACTATTGGCTCAGACTAACATGTATTTTCACCAAAAGAGTATATTTATTACTTTTTATATTTATATGAATATATTCATATGAAAACTGAAAGATAACCCCTGGGGTTTCCAAGTATTTTATTCACTATATCTCAATTGAAAGTATTTTACCCACATTAAAAAAAAATTACTTTTATATTTGAATTTTACATTAATTTGGTAAGTTTTGAAGTATGACCTCTTTATATATAGGGAGGATATATATATATATATATATATATATATATATATATATATATCCTTTATTCAAAAATAAATTTATTGAGCAACTAAAATCTAGGCACTGTTGAAGACCTTGGGAAAAATTCAAAGATATAATGTGTCATTTGTTAATTTATTCAGCAGTTATTACTGAGTGTACACAGTGGGCTAAATCTCAGAAATAGGCACTAGTACAGATATCTAAGTTAGTTAAGTCAGAGCTGTTGCTTGCAAGAATTTTAAAGTGTAAGTAAATTTTAATGTGGGTGTTAATTGATGTGGGTGAGTGAAAGCATGTGTTGTAGAGGAGAGGGGTATGATAGATTAAAAATGGCTGCAAATGCAAATTCTTTTTACTTTCCATTTGAGAAGCAGCCCATACCACTGATTACACATCCCTTTAGAGTTGTACCATTAGTAATACAACTCTTTCAGTAACTTTGCTGATTTATGTTTTGATTCTAGGGCTGTAGCCATGTGAAAATTGCTTTTGAGCCATGTCTCTCTCCCTAGACTTAGTTACAAGTACTTTATGCTTACCAGCCCTCCCTGGGACTAAGTTCTGTGTCACTGTTCCTCTGCCAATTTTATCCAACTGAAGAGAATTATTGGAGGTCACAGGAATCCAATCAGAAATCTTAAAGAAATTTGTGATTGTCTCAACCTTGATTTGTTTTTGCCCTAAGGCTGTGTCATGAGTATTAATCAGCATTTGTAGCTCAAGGGATTTCTGGGTTTTGTCTTTGACTAACTAGAAATGAGAAACTATTGCATTTTCCAATCCTCCAGGTTTCCTTGGATTCTCTCTGTCCCCTTGCAAACAGTATAGATCTTTTCTGAGCTTATTCTTTCTTTAATTAGCTTTACAAATATATCAAATAACAACCAATTTTAAATACCAAATATGTTAAGTACATTCTCAACCTCCCAAGTATTTTCATTGAAAAGTTCAGCCAAATATTTCTTTATTGCAACATGGGTTGCCATTTTCTGGACTCCTATAAGTTTCCTTGCCACACCCAAGACAATGCCAGAACTATCCATTTCTTTGTTATTATTGTGAAAAACACCTCACTTCTTTGTATAAATATCTTCATTCATCAGCTTTAAGTATATTATGCTTCATTACAAAAAAGAAAAAAGAAAAGAAACTGAAATAAAAAAAAATACCACAGTTACTGAACTTTGTTGGCCTTACTAAGATGTGAATCAACGAAAGGAAAGGATGACGTATAGGCATCCATTCTATGTAACTAAAGACTAGATGCTAAAATATCATGTTTCTGGTATTTACAGAATAGTTTTAATATACTAGTTATTATTTTGAAGTCAAGCTGAAACATATTTACTCCTTGCTCTCACCATAAATGTCTTTATTAAAACAGTGTACTAACTTTCCTACTGTACACATACTGAAGTAAATGAGCCTGCGTAATGCCATTTAAATCTGGTACTGCATAAGTTATGTGTAATTCATAATATAAATATCAATGAGAAGTGACAGTGCTTTCTTGATCTATAATATCAAAACCTGCAAAAGAGAATTTATCACCCTTTTGGACAAATTTCAATGTCATTAAATCACCAGAGTGCTGCACTGAAGTATATTTAACAAATAAGGTGGCTTTTAGTATCACCATGATACTGTCAGTCTGCCTGTCAACCAGGTTTACCCTGGGTTTCCATTTGAAAACTAAGAAAAATAAGTTTTTGTATACCATGACCAGGCATAAAGTAAAACTTCTTCCACTACTCACCCTCCATCCTCTCCTCCCAGCATCGGTAGTGGGGAGTTTGGAATTCTTTTGAATTATATAAATTTTTAGCCTCTATCTTTCAAATAATATTTACATACAAGGGTCAAACTTAGAACAGTCATCCTGAGGCTTTACTGCCAAAAAGGAAGTGTGAATCGCAGCCGAATGTGCTTCTCTGACGAGAGGAATTTAGCTTATCCATTCTCAGCACCTTTAAAAATCTCACTCAGCACCTGATAGTCATTTCAGAATGTTAACAGATCTCTGGCACTCTACAATAAGCAACTGTATCTGTGCCATTAGCCTTGTACATGTGTCCTAATATTCAGCCATTCTCTAACCATTATGTTATCCATCTGTCAGATCTCATAACTGCAGGGATAAGAGTAAAAGTTTCAGTGCTTCTAAAGGAATTTTATACCAACTGCTGATGTCAGTTTTCCACCTGTTCGTTTTATAACGAGCTCAAATTTATAAGGAGAGGTCTGTGTAACTACTTTCAAGGCAAATTGTGGGTCCATTAGTTCCAGAGTTAGGACTGTCACCTCAGTTTCTCAGGGTAGTGTCATTTCCTTCACTCACCACAGTGGTTTGACCTGCACTTGGATATAAGCCAGAAAATACTGGAGTGAGGGAAGAATGAAGTAGATTGAACAGAATTTTAATTTTTTAGAGGCATCTTCTTCACCTGAAATCTCCTCTTGTTCATAAATCAAAGTTGAGTATAAGACCCAAAAGTGACCTAAGACCCAAATAACTTAAGCCTGGATTGTCAGATATAACCCCCAGTTCTCTATTGTTTTCTTCCACTTTTCATGTGTAATCAGGGCAGCTTTTGTCTGAAAACAAATGACAGAATTAAATACCATGAAATCAAAATTTAAGAACCATCGCTTACCTATTAGAATGGCTAAAATCCAAAGCACTGACACCACCAAATGTTGACAAAGATGTAGAATAACAGAACTCTCATTCATTACTGGTGGGAATGTAAAATAATACAGTCATTTTGGAGGATGGTTTGGCAGTTTCTTACAAAACTAAATTCAAACCATATGATCCAGCAATCTTACTCATTGGTATTTACCTAAATGAGTTGATAACGTATGTATACACAAAAATCTGCACATGAACATTTAAAACAGCTAAATGGATAAATAAACTGTGGTGTATACCGTCAATGGAATATTGTTCAGCAATAAAAAGAAATCAGTTATGAAACCATGACATGAAAGAACATTAAATATATATTGCTAAGTGAAAGAAACCAATCTGAAAAGACTACATACTGTATAATTCCAACTATATCACAAACTGGAAAAGCGAAACTATGGAGACAGTAAAAAAGATCAGTGGTTTCCAGGGCTTCAGAAGGAAGGAAGGAAGGAAGAAAAAACAGAGGGAGGGAGAACAGGAGGGATACACTTTTAGGTCAGTGAAATTATTCTGTGTAAAACTGTAATGACGGATTCATGCCATAATCCATTTACAACACATCACCTGGAGTGAACCCTAATATACAACACAAACAGTGAACCCGGATATAAACTACGGAGTTTAGTAAGTCGTAATATATCAATATTGGTCCATCAATTATAGCAAATGATTATACACTTCTTGCATGCTATAACATCTTGCATACTAATGTAAGATGTTAATAATGGGAGAAACAGTGAGGAAGCGGGAGGTATGTGAAAACCCTGTACTTTATGATTAACTTTTCTGTAAACTTAAAACTCAAAAAATTAAATTCTATTAATTTAAGAAAAAGAATTTAAGAAGATAGAGGTGTGCAAAGAATTAATTAGGTTACAACATATGGCATTATGCATTAAAATTAATTGAACTGATTCTATATTATACATGACCTAATTATAGTAGACATTACTTTTTATTTCTTATCAATCCCAGATATATTCAGAAAATGTTTAAAAGTGTGAGTACTGACCCAGTATTTGCTATGTGTTTATAAGCTATATATTTTTAAAACAGCTTGTTCTCTAAAGAAGCATATATTTTTTAAAAGTAAATATTCTATTTTTAAATAATTGAAATTAGAGGTACTTTAGTTACTTATATTGCATTCTGCCACTGCCATAGTTAAAGTTACATATTATCTATTGCCTTCCTAGAATACTCATTCACTTATTTTCTCAACATATGAGGTCTGACAATTAAGTTCATGAACTTGTTGCAACAATGTCGCTAATGTTTTTTGTTATCAGAGGGATTATTCATTACGAATTTGTACCAACTGGACAAACAGTTAAGCAAGTTTACTATTTGGAAGTACTGAAAAGGCTGCATGAAAAAGATGAAAACGACCTGAACTTTTCGCCAACAATTCATGGCTCTTGCATCACAACATTGCACCAGCTTACACAGCACTGTCTGTGAGGGAGTTTTTAGCCAGTAAACAAATAGCTGTGTTGGAACACCCTCCCTATTCACCTGATCTGGCCCTCAATGTCTACTTTCTTTACCCAAAGGTAAAGGAAGACATTTGATGACATTCAGGACATCAATGGTAATACAACGATAGCTCTGATGGCCATTCCAGAAAAAGAGTTCCAAAATTGTTTTGAAGGGTGGACTAGGCACTGGTGTCGGTGCATAGCTTCCAAAGGGGAGTACTTCGAAGGTGACCATAGTGGTACATAGCAATGAAGTGTGTAGCACTTTTTCTAGTATGAGTTCGCGAATTTGATTGTCTGACCTTGTATATTGAGTACTTACTACCATGTTTCCCTGGAAATAAGACTTAGCCATACCATCAGCATTAATGCATCTTTTTGGAGCACAAATTGGTATAAGACTCGGTCTTGTAATATAATATAAGACCGGGTCTTATATAGTATAATATAAGACCGGGTCTTATATTAATTTTTGCTCCAAAAGATGCATTAGAGCTGATGGTCCGGCTAGTTCTTATTTTGGGGGAAACACAGCATATGCTAGACATTGTCATAGATACTTCAATAGAGTAAGAGATAGAAATAAATGAAGTAAGATCTCTGAGCTCAGAGAGCACACACAATCTAATGACATAGAGACCGGTTAATTCTGTAATAAACAATGTTGAAATTTCAGCAGCTGAACACAATGAAGTTTAATTGCCAGTTTATATCGCAGCCTAATATGGATTGATGTGTGTGTGTGGTAGGTGGTAGAAGTTCTTGAAGAGGGCGGTGCTCCATACAGTGACTCAGAAATGCAGGTTCTGTCTACCTAGTGGCTCCATCAACTTCAACATGTGGTCTTAAAAGCTGCCCTAGAAGGAAAAAAGGAGGATAGGATGTGAAACACTAAGTAGGAGTTCTTATAGCCATGTCTACTAGTGATGTACATCGTATGGTCTCAACCTAAGTATAAAAGAGGGTGGGAAATAGAATCTTTCTATTTGGCGAGGAAGAGATGAAATGGGTTAACAGAGAACACAGTGTTTTCTCTGTCATACAGACTCATAAGAAAATATTTATAATACAATTGTGATAGTTGATATAGCAGAGATATGTGTGAGCAGTCATATTTTATTCAATGGCGGGGAGAAGGTTTCCAAAGACTTTGAATTAAAACTCACATCATCAGCTAATTTTCCCATTAAAATAAATGTAAGTCAGAGGAGATATGTTCTTGGATATTATAACTCTCCCACTATTTTAGTACCCTTTTGCTTGACACTTCCCTTTCATTTGCTCAACCTAGGCCCAATATTTTAAAGTTTCTCCTTTTAAATGAATTAGCAAAAATCGTCTTGCTGCGTTTAACCTTCTTGGCATTTCTTTACATTTAACTTCCATTCCAAAAATTGCAGCCACATTATTTATTCAGCAAATGCAGTAATGCCACCACTACAAATGACCTCCAGATGACACTGTTATAGGATACAAACATATCCTACATAATAATCTTATATAATAAAATGTAACCCATATCCCCAAATCATCCATAGGCAGTCTGAGGCTCATAAAAAAGATACTGACTAAATATGGATGGCAGACATGTCTGTTTGTCAGCCAAATTGGTGCCATAATGTGGCAATAATGTTAGTATAGTTTACAATTTCCTCTGCCTGATAGCTTTAAAGTGCATGATCTTGATAAACATTTTGAATTTTTTTCAGATTTTCAACATCACAAAAACGTGACATTATTAATATTTTAACTATTTAGAATCACATAAGGAACTTTGCATAAAATGTGACCAATTTTATAAATCATTTTTCAATAGCCTCAGAAGCAACAGACCAATCTGTGGCAACTTTTCATCCTTAGGCATTTCCAACTCCTTCCCCATGTTAGCCCCAGAAAATTATAAATGAGAAGCAGATATTTCATCATGTTCTTCCATTAAGTAAAAGTCTTTATTCAGTACTACTAGCTTCACTATCTAGAAGACAAAGACCAATCCCTAAAGATTTTAAATACAAAATCACAATGAAAATCTACTAGATGCCAAGTATTTGAGAGAAACAAAACACAAAAAGTGTTCACAACCGAAACTTACTTTTCCATCTGTATTTTCTACCACTGTCTATTTTGGGCTCCAACAAAGCTAGCAGCCAGTCACTCCCTGACCACAAGATGTTTTTCCCCCTATCTCTTTGCTTAGAACATGCTGTATCAGCCAGAGTTTAGTGTAGTAAACAGATATTTTAAGCAGAAAGGGATTTGACACAGGAAATTAAATGCTTACAAAATGATGGAAGGGCTGGAGGAGCAGGAGTCTGGGGGTTGCTACTGGACCGATGAGTTCAAAGACACACTTGATGCTGATAACTGGACCCAGGTATGCTGATCTGACTCCTACAGTTACTCTGACTGCCTTTAGATCCACTAGACACTAAAATATTAAGTCTGACTGTTACAACTATCTATGCACTCTAACATCTCTGTGGCTTTATTTCCTAGTTAGCCTAGCAGCAAGAAAATGGCTTTTTCTGCACAGCCACATTCCAAATTTCACATGAATGTATCCCAAAGATAAGGCGGCAGGAGGTCATCGGTTACCTCCTGTACTTGCAGTGGGGAAGTCTGAGCAGTGTAACATCATGGATGCCACAGGCATCTTAATTCTTTTCATGTAGGAGCCAAGAGAATGAAAGTGGAGCTAGAAGCAGCAATCTGTCATGTTAGTCAGGAGAGGGGGAGGTTTGGTTCCTTCTATGGTTGCAGAGTCAACTTTTCTTGTCTGAGCATTGTTTATGTGAGTTAGCAACATCATGGAGACTGGCTACTAGCAGAACCACTTTTTACTTTTTCATGATCTTAACAGTGCGTATGTTATTGTATACTGTCTTTATAATCTTGTAACAGGTCTTTAATTACTTAACTTACAGGCGATAAGTTCTCCCTCCCATCTTCCTACCTGGCTCCAACACAATTTCTTGATTAAATCACTTAATGATGTCCTATTCTATATTGTTTGCTATCCTAACTGGGTGCTTTACTATAATATTACCAGACCATGCTTTTGTTCACATACTTCCCTTGGCCTGAAATGGGCTTGCCTGTGTCATGTCCGTTTAGGATTTTATTAATTGCTTGTTGATTTACCATGAAATAATAACAAAAATTTTATTTATAATATAACATATAATAATAACATACATATTATTGCATATATATATATATATATATATATATATATATATATATATATCACTTATTATGCCAGTACAATGAGGGCATTGACACTACATTGAATGACATTGACATTCTGGTTAAGATTAGTCATGGTACAAGAAAACTTGAAATGTCCTAAAAATCATACAGTTCACATGTGAAATTAACTGGATGGAGCTTTTCTTAATGGCTACAGTCTCAAAACATGTGTAACATATTTCCAAAAACAAGTGGAGAATCTGAAAAAATGATTTCTAAACCATGAATAATAAGAAATAAATTTTGACCCAGCATGATATAATATAGGAATGAATAAACTGTTTTTCTGTTCTCTCGATAGCAGATGTAATTACAAAATTATGATCGTGTTCGAATGGTCCAAAATGGCTGCTAGAGCCATGGTCATTATGTTTGCATTTCAGATAACAGGATGGAGGAAAACCTGGGAAGGGTATACTGAGATCCTTCAAAATAGATTTGCATTATAAAACAAACAAACAAAAAGCAAAAAAAAAAAAGAAAAAGTCATTTTTGTTACCATTCATTGGCCAAGTATAGTCACTTGGCCATAACTAGCTGCAAGGAATGATGGAGAATGCCCTGATTTTTTTCCTCGACTTCAATTTGTCCATTAAACTCTAAGGCTGTTCTTACTAAGAAAGTAAAGCAGAATAAATATTTGTATACTGCTAGCTGTGTCTGCAACAGCTCTTTTATCCTATCTTCTAAGAAGCTATTGCAATTATTACACTTTATTTCCAAGAACTTGTTTAGGCCCTGGCCCTCCAGTTTCTTCCTGATTTCTGATCCATTGTTTTAACCTGATATTTTTGATTATTGTTGTTTCAAAAGAGAACTTCTGGTCATTCTTTTGGACATCAGCCTTACTTCTGAGTTGGCTTCTTCCTAACAATGCCTGTCAAATCGTAGCCTCATCTTGGCTCAGCCAGTGAAATCCACAGGCAAGTTATCCTGTCCCTGACTTCCAAGCCTAATTCAGTTTGTTATTACTCAAGCCTGAACCTAACACTCTGGCTCCCTTCTTTTCTAGGAGGGGAGATTATCCACTAATAGTCTAAGCTTTTACAATGTATACTGGAACATTTATTTTTGGAACTGTTTCTAAATTTTATGCGACAATAGATTTACATTTTTCAGACCAGTTGCTTAGTGACTACATTCATTTATTGTTCCACTCCCTTATTACCAAAAATGTGTTGACTACCTACCATGGGCCTGGCACTGAATAGCAGAGGATTCTTTTGTTGTCCACATTGACGTATTTTGACAGGACATACTCTCAGGATGCAGGAACAAAGGTAGGTTAAAGCTTGATAAGATTTTTCCCCACAACACTTTGCCACATAAAACAAGGAATCACTGTGTACTTTCACAGTGCTTCCCAGTCTAATATTTCAATATTTCAGGACAGTTATAGCTCATTTCCTTATTTATCTCCCTAACTCTTTCAACTCCTAGGTTTCAGTTGTTGGCAGGTATACTTTGGCACGTTCCAGTGGATAGTCTTATACACCTTCCAATAGGAATAGCTTCAAAGAATTAGCCTATTTACTGTTACGGATTATGCAACACATCATTTTTGACAGCCATAACACTACTTCCTGGAATTATGAGAACACATTGTACTTAACTGGCAATTGTTGGATAAAGTATAAAAAAAATCTTGCAAGAAAACAGTGTGTGTTTGATTAATTTAAAACAATTTAAAATGTTTCTTATATCAAATGCTATCTAAATATATTTCAATAATCCAGAAGATACAGTGGCAGCAAATATTTTTGGAAAGAATAAAGTGACTTAAAGTAGGCCTTTACTTTCAGTGAGGTCCACTTCTTGGCAAATCACCAAATGTGTGAATTCTGATACAAGTTTCCAACCAAAGAGGGGGATCAGAAGGTAAAGAATGACAGTATCTGCCAAAAAGGGGTTAATTTTATGTTCTAAAGTGTTAACTTGGAATTTCTTTGTCTTTAGCATCCAAAGTTTAGAAAATTAAATAAAATATAAAACATGTGCTTTTTCTATTAGGACCTTGAAAACTCCCTTCTTTCCCTCCTTTTCTTCATCATCAAAGTTATTCAAACCATAATCTATACTTTTTCAACCATTTTGTTATGACTTTTTCATTTTTGTCACTCAGAATTTGGAGTATAGCATTACTACAAGTATTAGCTGGAGTAGGATAAGGTTTGCTGCAGAAATAAATACATTTCTAAACTATAATGGATTCTCTCTCTCTCTCTCTCTCTCTCTCTCTCTCTCTCTCTCTCTCTCTCTCTCTCTCATTGTATTTATTGCCTACAGAAGGTCTGCTGCAAGCCTAGTGGCTCTCCAGGATACCTCTATGTAAAAGAGTCAGGGACCTATTCTGGTTCCATCTAGTGGCTCCAGAATCTCAGTATACAGCCACCACAATCACAGTGGTTGGAAAGGAGCTACCTAAAGGACCATCCAACAGATTTGCATTGCCTCAGCCCAGAAGTAACACATGGAAGTTATTCCTGCTCATAATTTATTGGTCATAATTAATCACATGGCTTTGCCTAGTGGCAAGATGTTTGGTAAGTGCCACAAATTCAGAAAGAAAAGAATCAGATATTGGGAAGCTTTAGAAGGTATACCATACTGCTTCATTGAAACCGCACTGTTTATTTTAAAATTTAACAATACTTTCCTAATGACACATTTATTAATTTTATTGTTTTCTTCATGCATTATTCTGTTTCAAAATTGGGATACACTCAGAAATCCTTTTGAACTCTTGGCCAAGGTTGCAGGCATCTAAAAAAAAAAAAAAAATGCAAGAAGATACCTTGGCCTCTGTGGTCTGCACCTCATGGAATTCACTTAAGTGTCCTTTCTGACCCCTTGGTCTGACCTACTGACTGTGATTTGGTGTCTCTGGTTGCTGTGGAGAATTGAAGGTAGCTACCTTTACATTCAGAAAGGACACTGAGAATAGAAACCACACTTCACTATCTATGTTAACAGCAATTTGCTAGTTTACTGTCTTTATTAGCATTACTTTACTTTCCCTGGAGATTCTTACCCAGGGACATGATCTGCTTATTCCTTACTAGATGTTTCTGAAAGACTCATTAACTTTTCAATGGAAAGCATCAATAGTTTGAGCCCTACGGTTCTTTGAATCCCTCTCCTCACAATCTTTACTTTGTTGTATCCAGCAGCCTGCACTGCTGTACGTACTCCTTACCCAGTCCTAATGAAGACCCTGCATTGAAAGATGCACTTTAAATCAGACTTCCTGTTGTCAATAAACTCCGACCTTACCCTCTCCTGATTGTAGCTACAAAGTTCTGTGGAGGTGGGGCTCTTTGCACCTTTGCCTGACCAATAGATCATGCTGGTAGTATTTGGGGAGCCAAGAAACTATTATTTATTATCTGGTTTCTGTCTTTTGCCTCACTAATATAAACAGAACCTTTGTTTAAAAAAGTTTACTTTTTTATAATTTTTAATTTCACTGCTGATTCCATCTGTTATAATTATTATCATCATCATTATCATCTTTGACTCTACACTTTATAGTCAAGAGTCACTCTGTTCCAGCCTCTGCCATGCACAAATCTGGCTCTCAGAACTCCAACTTGAATCTACCGTCCCAGACAACTGCTTTTCCAAGAGGACAGAGAAGGCCATTTATTTCCATTCATGATCCCACATTTCTCCAAGTTACCTGAAGTGGGTTGAATCGTGTGTCCCAAAAATGTATGTCCACGTGGAACCTCAGAATGTCACCTTATTTGGAAATAAAGTTTTTGAAGATTGTTGAGGATTAAGAGGAGATCAGATTGGATTACGATAGGCCTTAAAATCCAATGACCAGTGTCATTACAAGAAGAGAAGAAGTCATACAGAGGAAAAACAAAGGTGATGTGAAGACAGAGGCAGAAATTGGAGCAATGCATTGACAAGCCATGGGATGTCCAAAGATTACCAAGAGCCACCTGAAGCTAGGAAGAGGCTAATAAATATTTTGCCCTAGAGCCTTGAGAGGGTACATGGACCTGCTGACACCTTGATTTGAGACTTCTGATCTCCAGAACAGTGAGAGAATACATTTCCATTGTTTTAGCCCATTGACTCTGTGTTAATTTGTTAAGCCAGCCCAAAGAAGCTAATATAGGTTTTTACCTAAACTAGAAAAATTGGAGTCACCTTTTATTTCTTTCTCTCCCTTGTCGATTCCTATCCCCACTTAATTCCATGGCAAGACATTGCTGCCAAGTTGTATAAACTTTACTTCTTGGTGGTATCCTTTTCTCAGTCTTTGCTTTATGCTATGCATTCTTCATATCTCTGCTAGGTTAAATAAATCATAATATTGCTCTTACCATGTAAGTAAAAATTTTGAAAACTTCCCATGGTTCTCCTTTACTTATGAGTTAAATCAAAATTATTTAGTTTGATATTCAAGATCTTTGAATGACCCCACAATATTTCTAACTATTCTAATCTAAGATCCATTTTTTTGTTTGTTTGTTTCTTTTTCCATGAGTATTCTATGCTCTGCTACAATTTGTGAAAATGTAACATCCCTGTTTATTTATTTCTGGTTTTTCCAACCTAAAATATTAGCTCATTAAAAAAAATCCAGTAACTTATTTACCTTAAAAGAGTTATGTTTTGCCTGGTAATATAGCTATACGTGTGTTCCCCTTGACTTGTTCAACTAGACTATAATTTCTCTGCAAACCATTCTATGCCTTTACATCTGTTGCGCATATAGCAGGCTTATAAATTAAGTTTGCATTTGTTGAATTAACTTGAATGTGTTAACAATTTGAAACTGGTAAATTAAAAGACTCTGTAAGGTTGAAAACTTGGTGAGGGTGGGGTGGGCAGCAAGTTTGGGGAGATGGCACAATTAGCAAACCAGTGACATCAATCTCATTTAAGATACACCCATGTAAGGGCAAGCATGCTTTCAATGTTTGCTTTTTTTTTCCTTAAGTAAGCTAAGGTAACCTCAGGATTTATTTGGATATTGTATTATTGTAAATATGAAGAAAATTTTAAATGCTATAGGGAAGTTTTATGACTATACAGGGGTGGTATTCTACATGCATCATTATTTTGCTGAATTCAAAGAAAACTAGTTATCTACAGCAAGAGAAGTATAAAGAAAAACCTGTGCTTCAGTGGAAAACTGCATTGCACAGACTCTAGAGGACACCCTCTGGGTTATCTGGTTCTGAAACAATGAACGCCATTTTTACAACTCCATAAACTGGAGATAACTGATAGCAATGTAAAATATTCCTGTCTTAATACATGTAAATTCTGTCCTGTCTGATAGAGGTTCAATTGGCAATCTTCCACCATCATGTTAAAAACAAGTTTGGCACAATCATTTCAATATTCCTGATCTATAAATGTGTCCATTCTTTGGATTTTCTTTTGAACCAATTCTAATATCTTATTGGTTTCCTTATTATCAGTTTGATGAGATAATTAATATGTATGCATTTTTAGATCTATATAAAAGTCATGATTTTACCCTTGTTTGAAAATTAACTTTTAACGGAAATGAGTTCCTGTTTCAGTCTTCCTGGTATTATTATAAATTCTGGGTATTATAAAGTCTTCCTGGTTATATCTTTATTATTATTAATTCTGGGTACCCTACTGTTAGTAGGACATTGGAAAAAAACTGAAAATAAGAAACTAAAATAGTAACGAAACTGCAAAACTTGCCATAGAATGAACACTGAAAAAAATTGGGGAAATATAGGTTGGAGAAGAGTAATCTAAAGGAGAAATGATCATTGTTCTTAAGAAACCGAACGGGCTATTATGTGGAAAAGTGACTGGTTAGGTTTTATGAGTTTTCATCTGATAAATTTGCAAAATTGGGTAAAACTGACTGAGAAGTCAATTTTGACTTGTAAATCCAAACTTGCCAACAATTAGAACTATACAGAAATGGTTTAGTTAGCTTTAAGCCGTAAGGATTTCTTTCTGTCCAAGGGTATTCAAGCAATTTGGACAAAATCTTATTAGGATTACTTTACTATTGATTAAATCCCTGGATGGACTAGATACCTGTTGAGGATTTCAACCCAGAGCTATTAATTTCATAATTCAGTTAGATTCTGGTTGTATATGTGGATCGGAGCTCCTGGAACACTAGCACTAAAGAGGCTCTCCAAAAGTTATTGAATTCTTCTTCTTGTAGCAGGATGTTAAAATGAGGCTTTTCCTATTATCTGGGAGTTTTGGCTCGAGTCTCAAAGCTAAGGACAAGGAGTAAGAACCCTTGATGTGGGTGATTTAAGATAGTCACTTGTAGAGAATGGACTACTTGTCAGCTTGCCAGAAACATAGAAATGCATCTCTGTACCCAGCTGGGTGCTCATGAAGCTGCAGAAACTCAGGCCCTCTCTCCAAACACAGTGGCAAAGTAGTTTGTGATCCCCAAGGCTTTGGGAGTAAGTGGCTGGTTGTGACACTGGTGATTGATTCTTCCCTGGGAGAGTCAAAGACTAGGGTTGGAGTTACTTGAATATCAGAGCAAAGATTACAGCTGCCAGGGGAATGGCCAATCCTTAAAGAATTTGGTGGGCAAAAGAAGTGTAATATTTCCCAAAGCCAGAGGCAATAGCCTGGAAGGTAGCCAGGTGTGAGTCATCGGGAAAGAACGTGACACCAGCCAACTGCTCCTCTGTGAATACAGTTGGGGCAAGAGTTGAGTGGCAATTGTAAGGAAAGTGTGAGCCAAAAAAATCCACTGCTTAAGTTAGGAAACCGTGCAGTGTTAGAGAAGGGAGGTGGAGAGGGGAAAGGGGAGTCCCCAAATCCAATAGAAGAGAAATGTTATTTGGGCATTTGCCGTGACAGAAGGCCCACATTCCAAATTGCAAGAGCACCAGTCCCTTAAGAACATGTCCTTTCCCTCTCATTTTTCCCTGCTTTCCTCATTCTGGGGAGCCATTGGCAGCATGGTGAGAGGAGAAGGGATAATGGGGGAGCAAGCTGGGAGTGAGGCAGCCTACTTTCCCCCATGCTGAGCTGCAGAATTCATGGGCTGGGTCTGAGCTGGGACAGGAAGAAGCTTTGAGCCATTGAAATTATAACATTAGATTGGAGCAACATTGTAATAACTGAAAATGTGATTGTACTAATATCTGCAAGACCCTGGGAGGTGGAGCCTCTGCCTAATGTACTGTGCAGAAGCCGGGGAGAAGAGCCCAGAAGGCAGGTCTCTAGGGCTGAGGGGGGAGAAACAATGGTTGTTTTCACCTTGCGCTCCATCAGGTATGGCTAATTTTATGAACCTGCTTCAGCTGTCACTGCAATCATTCTTTTCCAAAAATAAGCTACTCATTCCTGGTCACGCTTTGCAGTTATGAGTAGATCTGGTGATAAAATGGACTATTCTGTGATTTGAATTTTGTATCCTTCAGTTAATACAAACCCCATAGATTTATTTAAATTGTTGAAGAAATTCTTTTCGTGGCCTCATCAGATGTGCAAGTTTTCCCTCTTTTCTGTCTTTATCTAATGAAGTAGAAAATGTAATACACATAAAATATAAAATGTAATACATTTTTGATATGAGGTATTTGAGAACATTAGTTTATCTCATATGTTGATGTGTGGCTGGAGGATTATTTTCTCCCCCTTAACTGCATCTTTTACCAGTGGCAGCCCATTCTCTATCCACTTGAAGCCTGGACACAAAACAAGTGGGTGGGAAGAAAAAAAGAAATACACACACACACACACACATATATCATAAAAATATATATACATATATACATACATATATATATACACACATATATCATAAAAAGGAGAGTTAAAAAAAATAAATTGAGGAGGAAAAGATACACACTTGTTTAACATAATCCTGGAACCTCATGTTGTAGAAGGTGTTCTAGCCAGAGGTTAAATTTTACATTTAAAATCTGATATTCTTTTAAATAGTCTATCTAGAGGCTAGATGATTTTGAAATTCTCTGTTATAACTCCCCCTCCCCCTCCTCCTCTGCCTCTTCCTCTTCTACCTGGGAGGTTGGGGGCAAAGAGAGGGGAAGGGATGGCTGAAAGCCAGGAGTGCTGGTTATGAAGGGATTGGGAGACTTGGGGAATGAGTGAGAAAATAAATTGAAAGAGAGGATCGGGGAAGTACTTGCTATAAGGTGTACCCCTAGAACAGAGACCCCATGTCTGGAAATTGAACTAGGACTAATGTGGAAAGAAATAGAGCACTCAAAAATTTTCTGGCTCTTTTTGGACTTTGTCTGGGTCAAAATATTTACCTGTTGTTCTTGATCCATCTCTGATTCAGTCTCCACACAACTGGAATATCTTCCTAAAATACCATTCAAATTAAGTCATTCTTCCTTCTTCTTTTTCCCCTTAGGACAAGGTCCAAACACTAGATTAGGCACAAGAACCCTATTTCCCTCTGCATGTTTGGCGTTGTCCCCTCCCCTTCCTCAGGAACCGGAAATATTGCATATCTTTGTCTCCATATTCTCAATAAGCTGTACTCCCTCTTGCCTCCAGGACCTAACACCTTATCTATATATTTTTTCTGATTAGAATTTTCTATCATTCCACATCTATTTGATTATCTCCTTTAAATTCTGGATATCTCTGCTTAGAGGCACCTCCCTCTAGGACAGCCTTCCCTGCCCCCCAATCTAGGTTAAGTATCCTTTATATGTTTTACAGATGCCTGCTTTTTCTTCTCTAATAGAATTTGATACATTATGCTAAAGGGGGCTTGTGCATATGTCTGAATATTCTGTCTGCCCTTGGGCTGGGTAAGAGCAGGAAGCTTTTTGTTACTGATTGATCCTTAGTACTGTGGAGGAGGCAGTTTCCTCTACCCTCAAGTTTCTTCTGGCTGATCTAATAATCAAATAGACATAAGATCAGCAAGAGAAAATAACCAAACTTAATGCATTCATATGTGTGGGAACCCTGTACACAAGAGAAGGTCAGAGACTCCACATTCATGAGAGTTTCAAAGATAGAAAGGGAACATGGGTATATAAGACATTCTGAGCTGGGGATGAGGTTAAGGTGCTTTGGGAGCTTCAAAGCATCATTGCAGAATGATAAGAAGAATAGATGCTTAGTAACTAGAGGTTTGTCCTGTTCTATAGATAGGGCAAAAGAGGTTATCTCTGATAATCTTATTATGGGCAGGGCCTCTAATTCAAGAATTCTAGATAGTTAGGGAGAGGCAGAAGTTACTCTTGAGCCTGCAGCTAAAGTTGCCTTTAGCTCAAAACAATCTGCATACCAGTGGCACATCTTGGGGTGACTGGTTCTGTACTTAGCACATGCCTGGCGCCTACTAGATCAGTGAATGACTAAATATTAAGGTTTAGTAGAACATAACATTTGTAAATTGGGTTCCTGGACCCAGTTTCAAAGGGAGGAGGAATTGTCTCCACACCAACAAACAATTCTCAGACATGGTATCTGAGAATTCAACTCCATTCTGATACTCTCTACCTGGAGATAGAATCATAATCCACAGGCTAAGCATTTAGACCTTCAAGAGTGCACCCCACCCTACCCCACACGCCCTTCAGATGCCCATCTTAAGCCCAGGCTATTAACCATGCTGCTGACTGACTGGACACAGATTGGAGGTCCCAAGGACCCTTTCCTTGGACTTCAGACTTCAGTCAAAAGTCCAGATTCTGACTGGACCATAAATCAGTGGTTCCCCTGGCCCCCTGCTTGAGTTCCTTTAATGTGCTAGAGCAGTTCACAGGACTCAGAAAGATGTTACTTACTAGATTACCAATTTATTGCAAAAGGATATAACCCAGGAACAGCCAGATGGAAGAGATGAATAGGGCAAGGTTTGTGCAAAGGGATACAGTGCTTCCACACCCAATCAAGTGAGCCATTCTCCCTGCATCTCTTAAGTGCTCACTAACCAGCAAGCTCTGTAAACCTGTCCTCTTGGGTTTTTATGGAAACTTTTTTACTTGGGCGTGATTGATTAAATCATTGGTCATTAGCCATTGATTCAACCTCCAGCCTCTCCCCTCTCCTTGGAGATCAAGGGGTGGGACTCAAGTTTCAATCCTCTAATCACTTGTTTGGGCTCCAGGCAACCAGACACATTTATTTCCCTCAACACAAAGGAAATTCCTAGTGTTTTTTGGTAGCTCCGAGTCAGGAACTGTGGATAAAAACCAAATATCTTATAAATCACAATGTTGAAATTTGACTGCTGAAATTAAAATCAAGATTTGTGGTTCTTGTCTTCTGAAGTAGAATCAGTGTCAGTTTTCCAACATTTCTTCTACAGTTCTAGAGTTTGATGTCAGTATTCATTTGATCTGATACTAGGACCTTCATCTGTGTTCCTGCAATTGCTGATATTTCTTTCTTAAAGACTTCTACACTTTATTATAAAAATTTAGTTATGAATCTGTTCTGTCACCAGATTGCCAAACAGAAGCAGCAACATGTATTCTTCATTTTGGTATTGGGTTGTTCACATAGTAGACATTCGTTAAGTGCTTGCTAATGTTTAATGGAACCTCCTACATAAAGTAATCCTTTCAGAACAGTGGTCCCTCTAGTGGTTAACTTATGTCAGTACATATTTTTATTTTGATAAAACTTTTATGAATCAGCTCATCAAAATATATAAAGTGAGAATTAAATTTTGGTCTATCAATTTTATTATATAACATTAACAATACTTTGTCTTTTGTATACCTTTTCAGTAATGAGAAAGAAAAGATGTGGAAAATAACTTATTAATAATTTAGAAATATTTTGAGCTTAGTACATGTGTAATGGGCAATAATAATTCTTTAACAGCACTTAAAAAGAAAATGTTTTTAATTTTTGAGGATATATTAGTATACGTTTTAAAATAAAATAAGTTAACCATCAAAATTTTAAATAATATTATTGTTTTTCCTACATTGCCATGCATCTGGTAGCAGAAAACATGATGACCCAATGATACACATTTCCTATTTGGAATCTATTAGATTTTGGATGCATTCATATGGTTTGGTCTGTTAACATTTGACTTAATGCCATGATTTAACAATATATATATTTTAAATCTTCTGTTCCTATGAGTGGAGCCTACCAGTTGTTGAAAAATTGTTATTTGATCTAAAATACTCTTCGCAGTTTTTATATTGTCTATATAGGAATGGAGAAAATAACAAAATATGAGAGACTCCCATTTGTACACATGTTAAGTGTACTTACAAGAAATGTTTTCTAGTAGTTTCATGATATAATAATTTACTTTTTAATTTATGCTCCTAATACAACTATCTCCATAAATTAATATGGTTAATTTCATTTTTAACAAATGTACTTTATTATACTCAAAAAAGTCTTTGGGATATCAGTCATGTATACCAATAGGGTTGACATTGCTGAAAACATACTTTTTAAAGCATATTATATTCGTATTAAAACATATCATGTTTAGATATTAGCTCACCTGTATATGCATTTATTTATTTAGTAAACATTTAATAAACATCTTCCTCATGCCTGACTTTGTGACACAATTCCTGTCTCAAGAATCTGGGGCTATTAAGGTGGGTGGTAAAGACATATAAATAGATAATTATAACAGAACATGGTACTTGAAGTAATGGAGATGTTCACAGACTCTTATGGGATCACAGGGGAAAGTCTTCTAACTCAACTTGGGGGTTTATAAAAAGTTTTCCGAGACAGGTGGTGTCTAAGTTGTGACTTAATATAGAAATGGTCATGAGATAGGGAGGAGAAAATTATAAGTAAAAGAAAGAAGGCAAGAAAGAACCCGATGTCTGGGAGAAAATTAGCTCCTTGATAATTTCCAGCAGATTGATGTTGCTGGAACCTAATGCTGAAATAGCAGTGTTGAGAGATGAAGGGAAAAAGGTAGACAATCTGATCATAAAGATAGTGCAACATTATTTTATAGTGATGGAGAAGAGCTAAAGAATTTTAAGAAGGGGAATGACATGGTCAAATTTGGAAAGAAGTGTGAATTTGAGAAAGATAAGAGCAGAAAGAGTAAGACCAATGAAGAGGCAGCTAAAATAGCTTAGGCAAAGATAATGAAGGCCTTAAATAGAACAATAGTAGTAGAACTAGAAGGGAAAGGATGGATTGAAAAATATTTAAAAGGTCAAATTAACAGTATCTGAACTATGAGGAAGAATGGAGGAATGGAGGATGACTTATACACTAGCTTGGATGAAAAAATAGCTACAATAAATTATTTTACAAGAGATGGAAAACCCATTTCAAACTGGCTTAAACATGAATTAGAATTAGTAAGTGAACTTAGCTAAATCAATGATATCAGTAACAAAAGTTGATATCAGTTTTATTTACTAGGTACACACAATTTGAAAAAGAAGTCAAAATTTATAATTCCATTTATAATAGCATTCAAAAACAAGAAATATTTAGTGGCAAATTTCACAAAATACTTGTAGACTGAAAACTACCATACATTGCTGAGAGTAACTAAAGACGTAAATAGGTAGAGGGATATAATAATTTCATGCATTGGAAGATTTATATTATTAAGATGCCAATTTCCTCCAAATTTATTTCATTAAGAAAGACATAAAAAAAAATTCCACCGATCCTGAAATTAAAACATGATGAATCAGACTTTTTTCAAAATTTAAATCACTTTGTTTTTGAAATATACCACTGAGTAACTAAAACGGCTAACCACACAATGGGAGAAATTGTTCTCAAAATTTCTAACAAAAGACATATCTAAAATATATAGAGAACTCATAATTTAGCAGGACAAACAGCCCAAGGCAATGGAAAAGCACACATTTGTTGTATTTGTTAGCTAGGTCTGCCATAACCCTAAGAAATAAATGACTTAAAAACAATAAAAAAGAAAAACAAACAACAACAAACACAGACTAGGTGGCTTAAACAACAGATACTTATTTTCTTACAGTTCTGGATATTAGAAGTCTGATATTAAGGTGTGGGTACGTTTGGTTTCTTAAGTCTCGCTCCTTTTCTTGCAGATTGCTGTCTTCTTTCTGTGTCTTCATCTGGTCACCTCCCCTTGCATGTTTCTGGTGTTTTGAATTGTGACCCAAGTTCTTCTTATAAGGACCCCAGTCATATTAGATTAGGGCCCAGCCTAAAAACCTTGTTTTAACTTAATCACCCATTTAAAGACCTTATCTCCAAACATGATTATATTCTGAGGTTAGGACTTCAACATATGAATTTTGGAGGGTTGGGGCACAGTTCAGCCCATGACACTTGTACAGACCCTTGAGAAAAGAAGAGTAGTAAATGGCCACTAAGAATGTGAAAAGTGGTGCACATCACCAGTCATTAGAGAAATGCCTATTAAAACCACAATAAGATATCACTACACACTCATTAAAATGCCTAAAATTAAAAAAATATTGACAATAACAATTATACAGCAGTTGAAGCTCTCATACGCTGCGGATATAATTATAAAATAGTACAACCACTCTGAAAAACTGGCAATTTCTTAAAAAGTAAATACACATTTCTCTTGCAACCTAGCAATTCCACTCACTCAAAGGTATTTACCCAATAGAAATGAACATGTATGCCTTCACATAAATGTTCCATGGTAGTTTTACTTATAATAGAAAAAACAAACAAACAAAGAAACTTCTAGATACTTGAAATGTCCCTCAATAGGTAAATACATAAACAAGAATAGTATGGTGATAGAGCAGTATACCCATCAGCAATAAAATGTAACAAACTACTGCTACTAATAACATCATGAATGAATGTTAGAATCAAGAAGAGTGAATGAAGCCATATGCAAAAAAGTACATATTGTATAATTCCATTTACATAACGTTCAATAGATTTTTTGAATTAAAAAGCAATCTGCGATTAACTCTTCAACTTCCTCCATTCTAGCTTCTGTCATTATCACTAAAACTGTTTTTGTACAAGTCACCAAGTTTCTATGCTTCTAAATCTAATATATTATTTTTCTAGTTTTACTATACTCTATCCTTTAGCTATAAGCCCTTCCTTTGGCCACTGAAAAATATACTTTTACTTCACAAGGCTGGCTTTTCTTAGTCTTCAAACCTTTTCTACCCAAAGTCTACATATTAGAGAGTCTCAGGGCTTCCTCTTGAGTTCTTTTTTTTCTTGATCTACTGTTGTCTTTTAGGACCTTGCATAGTGCCTGATACCCGTGTTTCATATGTTGAATAAAAGAAGTAAATAAAATACTGACAATGCAAGCTCAGAATGCATCTGCATTGATACAGTATTATGATTCATGATCTGGAAAGGGATATCTTTCTAAGATGTTAATAATGGCACTTTAAATCAAGTAAATACTACAAGATAAATTTATTTCTCTGTCCCTTCATTCTAAAAATGATTTTGCTCAGCATACTCAAATCAGATATATCCATTATATTGCAATTCCTCTTTATGATTCCTTTTATGTTAACATGGCAGTACACATCAAATAAGTGACAGAGATATATTTGAGCCAGATCTGGCTTTCTCCAGAGCATATGTACTTAATAATAATGATTTAACTATTTCTAGAGGAAAACAAAAGTTGTGGTTTATTATCCTTAAAAACTCAGCTTATTTGTCTATACTGTTGAAATGAGCTATATTTTCCTTGAGAAGACAAATAGGAAGCATATGACTTTAAACAATTTTTAAAACTTGATGTCTAATTCTCAGCAATAATTCTAAAAAAGGTAGACAGTATTATTTTAAATGTATGCATGCGTGATGGTTGCCCTGTTTTTAAAATATCTAATAGTCACCATGGTAACAAATGCAGAGTCTTCTCTGTGTGCTTCCTGGTGTTACCAATGTGAATAACAACACATTAGAGTCAGAAAGGCAAAGAACAAATCTATAGCAGAATATCCTGAGATAACTTAATTGTAATGTTTTCAATTTACATTTAAATATAGAAAATATTAATATTCATTATTATTAAACAATAAAATAAATAGTTCCTTTGTATCTAGAAAATATTAATATTAATGCAAACACAATTTTCATATGAATAGAAGAACAGACAGGGCCATCAATCACCATCCTTATACTCTGTGGAGTTCAAACAGCAAAGTCTTACTACTGCTGAATGACCACACAGGCCAAAACAGAAATTGGCCACTGTCATTTTGTAACTCATATTTATATAAAAAGATAATGACCGAAGGCAATATAAAAATCCTCAATTGGTAAACACTTGAAGATTAATTTGGATACTAGATTTTTCTAAACAAAAGGAAATTTTGATTATAAGATCTTTGTGTTCCTCCCTAGGGAGCTTCCTTCCTTCTTTTCTTAGACTCTAGTTTTCTTAGTTTTTGTTGTTGTTGTTTCTTTGTTTTAGATAATTTAAAATCTTCTTAGTATCATCTATACTCTGCCTTAGGCCAGAAATGTCTCTACAGCCTAGATAGGAATGTCTTTAAGAAATAATGGCAGCTTTGATGGTATATCCAGCTAAATGGAAGCCCTCTGGACTAATGTTGCTTTCCTCTAAAGAAAAAAAGTATTGTTTAACAAGCGGTTCTGTCCTCACAAGAAAGAATAGGAGAAAAAAAAAAAAAAAAAAAAAAAAAAAAAAAAAATATATATATATATATATATATATATATATATATATATATATATATATATAGTAGAAAATAAAAGAATTGATAAAAGTTTTTTAAAAAAGAAAAGAATTGGATATAGAATCAGAAAGTGTTCAAATTGGAATGAATCTTGAAATCCACCAGGTAAACTTTTGTTTTCCAGTTATGGAACTGAGGACAAGAAAAGTTAACTGTTGATGTCATATGTCTAACTATCGTAGACTTTAGAATTTCTGATGTAGAGCTCTTACTATTGTACCATAATATCCTACAATAAATTTACATCCTGGACCAATAATTTAAAACACTTTATGTATATTTTAAAACACTTTGAAAACCTTCAAAATTAAGTTAGTAATGAAGACTCCTAGTTTCAGAAATATGCAGCTTTCTCCTGTGAAACTTTATTCCTGATCAGTTTCATGAGGGACATTTAAATGTGGCTGAAAACCCCATATGTCAGCTGCAAATGCATTTCAGTATATGAAATGTATTAGATGAAACCTGCTAAGGGATAAAGAAAATATGGTTGTAAACAGCATTTTCATATCAATAAATACAATACATTTTTTTGAGTTTGAAAAGTCATTAAAGTATTAATTATATTTTATTTGAGCTCATTAAGGAAGTTTATTATTATATATGAATTTATTTTTTTTTTCAGAATAAAATCTCAGCATATATGCTGTTTTTAATGTAATGAATTGGTGTCAGATAAGAGGAAAAAAACATAAAGCGGCATGTTTGGTTCGTTCCACGGCAGTTTCTTCATTTTTTTAATATAGTAACTCAGAGCTGAAGTCTAAGATTTCATAGTAAAATTAATTGCACAAGGCACATGATGCAAAATGAATTGTCATTTCATTAATTTATTTTGCATATACATATTCATAAAATAGTAACACTTCATACCCCATTTTAGTTTGGTGGCTCCTAAAATTCTTCTACCCAGGCAGCAGCAGCAGTCAGCAATTATTATTTCAAAACCACATGCTTTCACACATCTACGTATTTTAAATTGTAACATACAAACTTTAAAATTTAAAAAGAAAAAGACATTCAGAATCATATTTTCAAAATATGGAGAAGATACTTTCATAAAAGTTATTTTTCAAAATTATGACATCTTGGATGTAACAGATTGACTATTAAATAGACAGAGACTTGTGAACCATCTGCTACGTAAGATTTATCCATCGAAAATAATTAACTCTATTTAAACCACTCAGGCAATATGAGTATGGGCTGTTTGCCAGGCTTTAGAAATAACTTTGTAATATCGGAATGAATGTTATTGAGTGTTTGTAAAAAGACAGATTTTGTACTCTTCCATTTTGGAAAGTGCCTGCCTGGCCTTCTTTTCGTTTCATCCAATAAAAAAGTTATGTGAATAATTTCTACTTAGGTGTGAGCTTAGAGATTAGTACAGCTTGACTGCTGTTTTTCATAATTTAGTGCTTCCTTGTACAAGATCCCCAAATTTGACTGTCAGCCAAGCAAGAAAATGAACTCCACATGGCCCGTCACCCTAATTATGTCAGAAGAGTTGTTCTTCCTTCTGTTTTTCTTCCATGAGGATTTATCATGGATGGATCTGCATTTGTCTACTTCACATTTTTTGTTAATTTCACTCAGCATCTATTAAAAGACGTGTTACATGGAACTCCACATGCAGGGGTAGACGATGCAGTGAGAAGGTGGGGCAGGGATGATTAGCAGATTTAAAAGAAGAAGAAAGCAAAATGTCTACCATCAAAGAGTTTATAATCAGTAGTAGAGATATAGCTAGAAGATATAACTATTAATGTCGGGCAGTGAGGTTTAGGATTTGCCTTGGAAAGTTTTTAGAAAGATAAGAGCCCTTTTCTGGTATTGTAGCAGTGATAGTGAAAAAAGGAGAGAAGTTAGTGAAAGTCTTTTTTTATTTAATCAAAATACTTAATGTTGTGTTCATTTTAGACACTATGGATTATAAAGTGTACCTACTGAAATAATAACTTTTTGGAGAGAAAAAAAATAGTTGCAAGTTTTACTTTGACATTGAATGTAAGACATCAGAAATGTTTAACAGAAAATAATAGTTTATTTCATAATTCAGAAAATTCAGATACACAATTAATTCCATATGCTACATGTTTAAAACATACAGGGCATGATATCAAAGGCTTTGAACACATTTAATTCCCACAGACTTCTGAGGTAGATTCTATTATTATCTGTTTATACTGTAGGCAAGTCTAATGCTATGAATATTAGGTAGGTGGTACACGTTTCCTAAACTGGTAAGTGACTAAGATGTTAGTTGTATCTCTGAATTCAGTGCTTGGATCATGACTGAGAGTCTACATTGCCTCCAAATATTGGTTGAACACCCTCTCTTAGAAGCTGAGTGATGGTCAAGTGCATGGACTCTAGAGAAAAGGACTTGAGTTCAAAACCCAGCTTTGGATTCTAGAGAAAAGTACTTGAGTTCAAAACCCAGCTTTCCATTTACCACCTGTATGGTCTTAGGCCATTGCTTAGCCTCTCAGTATCTTACTTTGCTCCTTTATAAAATCTATTAAATATAACTATATCATGTTTATTGTGAGAATGAAGGAATGGATATGCATAAAGTCCTTAAAATAGTGCCTGGCACATAGTAAATGTTACCTATTATTGTCTGTTAAGTACAGTATGTTAAGTGCTGTGAAAAAGATGAAAAGAAAAGTAAAATAGAATAGAGTAAGTTCTATATTATGTATTATTGCAGAAGGAGCATAAGAAGCAAAGACAGTAAGTATGAGGGCCTGAATTGTGGTGTGTCAGGAAACTACAAAGCACTCCCAGTAGGAGAACTGGGCATGTAAGGAAAAACAGATCGTGCCTACAGGAATATAGGTTTTATCCTGCAGGCAGTGGGGGGCTGAAACTTTTAGAGTGGGGCATGGGATCATAATCAGATTTGTATATTAAATAGATCAAACTGACAATCTGAGGACAGTATAGAGAAACATAAGCTAGATAGAGCAGGCAGAGAGCAGTTGGAAAGCCTTTGTGTAAGAAGTAGATAATACAAGAAAACAGAGATTATGTTCGTCGTGGAAACAAATGCAATTACAGATTAACTGGATGTACAAAATAAGGGGGGACTTGTTGAGGACAGCAATCATGTATTTTTACATACCTTGTAACTTTTGGGGCTCAACAGCATGCATTAATGTCCCCAACAGGTTGGTATTTTGGTAAAGTCCATGATACTCTCTAGGTTAGTGGTAACACAAACCCTGTCTCTCACTTATAATTTCTCCTTTATCAAAAGTATAGTAAGTCATCTCACTGACTCTACTTTTTTCTACTAATGACCTTCAGAAACTTATTTGAATACACGTTAAGTGTTTCCTTCATCATAGGTTGTCAGAAGCAGCAACATGATAATGGTGATTTTATGGCAAGGCTTTATTGCTAAGAATAAGGGCAACAGATCTTTTTCCTTTATATGATTTATGAAGATTCATTTCTCATTTCTATAGCCGCTGAATAGGGTATACAATCTAAGACGCAGTGACGTTTTCATTGACTAAATGCCTAGTTCCTGTATGCTTGGGGCACCATCCTTTTGATGTCAGACAAAATCAGAATGATTTACTATTTATTGTTGGCAATAGAATTTTAAGTTACGTATTTATGACTAGAATTGTGTGGAGTGATAAAATAAACACCCAATGTTTAATATCAATGTACATTTCAAAAGTTTGAAATGTATTTGTTGAGCCATTACATACTTAGCACTGTGCTAGATGATACGGTAAAGAAAAACCAAAACCAAAAAACAAAACAAAACACCAAACAAACAAACAAAAAAACCCTACACAAATAAACAAACCATGGTTGGAAGTGTCAGTTCTGGAACCAACCACCTGCATTTGAGTTCTGGCTTTAATACTTACAAATGGTGTCACCTTGAGCAAGTTACAAAACCTTTCCAGGGTTCAGTTTCTTATCTTTAAATGGGAATTCTGTTAATATTTGCTCAGAGAGTTGATGTAGCTAATTAATTTTAACAAGTGTTTGTTTAATAGTGGTGGAGGATTTGCTATTGTAGAATACTTCATTGTGAATATTTCAATAAAGAAAGTAATGTGACAGCCAACTCCACAAGTAGGCAGACTACTAGGGTTCCCAGAATGGGTGCCAGTTGATTTATATACCAGACTTCATAGATTCTGAGGAATAAGAGATCTCTTTCCCCAAGGAGGGGTTAGAATGCTGAATGTGGGTGTATACAGTGACAATAATCTTCAAACAGAAATCTAGATAAGCAGAAAGAAAAAGATATTAGGAAGTGCTTTGAATTTTTAAGATACCATTTTTTTTTTTTACAGATGAATAGTATAATCATCTGCCTCAATAAATATGAACAATAGTAGTTATAAAATTAGCAGCTTCTCACATTTTTCTATTTAGTTTTATGTGTCAATTTAAAAAGCCATTCATGGGGGAAAAAAGAAAGTATATAATTATTTTCCACTTGGTGTCCAATGGGACAAAAATTATATCAGTAGAGTCTTTTCACATGGTAGGTCCCTTCAGATACAAATGGAATTTATCTAAGGAATCAGAATTTCCACTGTAGACTTTGCTTGCCTGAGGGCTTAGCAAGTCACTAGCTAGTTCATGTAGCAGTCTGTGCTTTGCATAATGCCAACCAATCTACAAATACCTTTGTAAAATTATCAATGAAGATGCAAATTTAAACCCACAGACCAGGAATGTTAAATTAGAAACATGTGGAGTGATACGTAATGGAATTGTATAAATAAGAGAGGCCTAGACTCTGACATCTATAGTTAATCATAAATCGATTCTTCAAAGGGAGCAACTGGGAAAATGGTGTGTTTCTTCCCAGCCCCGATGCTTTCATTCAGTAGCAATCATGAGTAGGAAAGGAAGAATGATAATTCGTTCCCTTTGTCCTCGAGGACAAGAAGATACAATCTTTGAAGTAACTGTCCACAGATGGTCTAGACGAAGGCATCAGCTGGATGACTAACGGGCCAACATAAGCAGGACACTCATGATAGCCCACACTTAGGGTGCGCTTCAACCTCATGACCAGCTTTCCAAGGCCTTAGTCACCACCACTGTCTCAAGTAACCCATATTCATTTTGGCATAAATATTTTATTTGAGCTGTTCCAGGAAGATGGATGTCTAGCGTTGTATTTGCGTTCTTGAACATGTGGGAAAGTTCCTCTACATATCCCGTAGTATCGCTCGAATTAAGCAAAGGAGAAGAAAGTCATTGTGAGTAAAACTTAGAGGAGGCACATAAGAAAGCTTCGGATAAGAATGTGTTTGTTCCAAATTGGGCCTGAAAGTGTCAAATTAAAAGCACAAGACTAGAAGCGGAAGACCTAGAGTCCGACATTAACTGTACCTGTTTTTCATAGTGTCCCTCTGGGAAAATTGATTCTCCTTTTTGAGCTTCAGTTTCTCTTCAGTAAAATGGGGGAAATTCTGACCTTCCTCAAAGGATTGGTGGGAAGATTAAATAAGAACATATATCTCTAGGTATTTAACAATTCCTGCAATGTGATAGTAAATTTAGACATGAGTAACTCTTATTTCATTTTAATTTTCCATGGTTGGCCTTTATTTAACTATAAATCATTTTGAGCTGCCTGTAAGAGGAAAATATGACTTTTCCCCTCCTAATTTCATGAAGGACAGTGAAAGAAGATTCAGATGTTAAGAAAGGAGAGAAGATAGTACAGGAAGATGAGGAAAACATCAAAGCAAATTGTGATGATAAAAATAAAATTGGGAAAAAATAAAATGGTGCCTTCAAAGGTTGCAAGGCTGTTTTAGGATAGAATACAGCAAACACCTTTCTTATTATAAAGATGACAGAGATGACAAGTAGTAATAATGATAATAGAAAGGGGTATGAGAATGTCTTGAACTATCTGGAACTTCAAAAGCAGTTGAGGATACTTTTAATGTTAGATTAGTTAAGCCATATTTTCCTTTTTGTGACCAACAACACTTTCTAAATGTTCATTAAGTAGTGCGCTGAGGCTATCCACCTCTTTTACAAAGACTAGTAGCCAAGGAAAGGACTGCATTTGAAACAATGATCACAAAGTGAAACGGCCCTTCTCCCATGACCTTTGAAATAAGAGGGTCACTATCTGAGAAAGGAGGATCTGTAGCTGTGTCTTGACCTCTTTACTGTGATTTGTCACAATGCAGACAACAGCTTTCATATTCTCTACATGATTTCAAGAGAGAGAAAAATGACATCTTATTGACTGGAGGATGTGACCAAACACAGAGTCTGGCTGCTGTCCACGTGTTTAGTGATGCCCCTTGCTCTTAGGATTGTCTCACATTCCTCCAGTTCTGTTTTTGACTAATAACAATGTGATTTCCTTATTATTTACAACTCACTTACGTCTGTCTTTCCTTACCTTGGAATCACACTTTGCTTCTTTTGATAGTGTCACCATGATACTAAACAAATATTTAAACATTAAAACGTGGATACCCACACATAATTTATTTAGTTTCCTTGAATTCTGTAAAGTTCCTGATACTTGCCCTAATTAATGATTTCCAAACTTTTTTTTTCCCTCCCCACCACCACATTTTTTGTTTTGGTGATTAGTAGAACTTGTCTTTCCAAACCAAAATCCTAACAGCTAAAAAGAGGACTACCTTGATTGGACAAATTTAAGGAGAAACACCAGTTCATCTCTTGCCAGCCACTAAGATACCTTTGAGTTAGGCTAAGAAACCATTGTTGTAGTCATGTATTATCATTGAAATGCAATGCAGTTGAAAAAGTATTGCTGTCACTATCTATAATAGGTTAGAGAATCAAAGGACTCTAAGCAGTAAGAGGATTGAGACTGAATCCAGTGTATGTTTCTCATGCATAGAAAAGGGGCAGAGAGGATTTCTAGATCCAGGTTGTACTGTTTGTTAGTAGTAAAGACAGATGAAGCCCCTGGTCTCCCATATCCCAGTGAAATGACCTTTGGTTGTGGTAGTTCAAAGGTTACTCGGTCTCCCCTGTTTTTTTTTTTGGGGGGGGGGTCCTAACTATTTACACTCTTTGAGTTCTGAGTCAGACAGGCACTTCTGAGATTTTGAAAAAAGTTTTTGCATACTTAATTATGATTTCAAGAAAGAGACAAAAGCTTTGCTTCAATGGGGAAGATCACAGAAGGTCACACAAAGGCCAATTCCTGTTACCTGTTTCTCTCAGCCACACACCTTTAACTTCCCACCTCCCAACTCCCTTTCCCAAAAAGTCAAAGTTAAAAAGTATGGTTGTTCCTCTGAGAGCAGGGCCTTAGCAGAGCCCTCTATCATTTGCCACAACCAAGTAAAGCCATTCTCAAATTAGCAGCTGTTACACTGGGAGATAAAGGGTGATTGATCTAGAAGAATAAAATATAAGGAGTGTTTTACTATTTTTAAGTTGGAAAAACAAAGTATTAATGTATCCTAAATATCTAGAGATAGCAGGGTCATATGTTTCTCAAGATGGGATAGTTGGAAAAAAATGGAGCAAGGAAAGGATGACTCTAAGAGAGACTACTTCCTTCATTTCTTTTTTTTTTCTAGAACAGTCATTATTTCTGCTGTAATCAGTGGGCATTTACTTTACTTACTAATCATATCGCCAGCCCCTGGCCTATTTATGTATGTATGTGTTGCTTATTAACCATTTTGGAAACATAGTGGACACTTAGGTAGATCAGAGCTTTCTGAACTTCAGAAACTCATGCTCAATTACCTGGCGCTAAAATGCTGAAAAGTTCTGGGAAAAGTTTTAAAATAATTATGTGCATATGCTAGCATGGGCATGTGTGTGTGTGTGTGTGTGTGTGTGTGTGTGTGTTGGGTTTGAATCAGAACAAGAGAGCCAGAAAACTTGTATATTTGATTTTCTGAGGCAAAAACAGGTCCCAGTGGTTCCTGCCCTCCTGGGTGTTAAATAACTCACTAAATGGGTAGTTTGCTTTAAATCTTATTTCACTTGAAAAGATTTAGCAATGACATGAACCTTCCCTCCCCAAAATTATGATCGTTAAGAACGAAGTACATTCTACCATCTTCTCCAACAGGAATTTATAGGTAACTCTCTTCATGCATTCAGCCGGAGTGGGTACTCCCTAAGGTTTAAGAAAACATGAAAACCACAAAGAATGTTTGCTATTATTTTCTCTTGGTGGTAGAATAGATGTCTTTCCTCAAAGAAAATGCTTTAGGGCAAAACAAAGCCGTGTTCATTAAAATGTATATTATTTAGTAATTGTGCAGACTATGGATTATATAAAATTCGCTTTCAATACAAGGACCCTACTTTCCTAAGAAAGGTTTATAAGCAAAACAGAGCAGGAAGGCAGGCAGAGGATGAAGTGTTAAAAGAGATCAGCTAATTCCAAGGGCAAGAACAGTTCAAGAAAGAATAATGCAAGTATATGGAAAGGAAACAAGGCAATGTGGACGTGATTTTGTCTGGAGGTTATGGCTGGCGTTATTTATAAGGCAATTGTCAAATCAATCTGTAGAATATGGATGAGGCGAAATGCAGGGGTAGAGTATTATTCTAGATCATCTGTAAGTTTTCAAATATAACCTTCATGCTGAAATTCCAGGGAGAATGTAAGTAACTCCAATAAAGAAACCCGTCAGTCAATCAAGAGTGTTTATTTATTATCCCCCCTGGGCCAGGCACTGTTCTAGCTAATATGAAATGATACAAAATAAAGAGTAGTCATCACCTTTATAATCTCGTAGGAGCAAATGGATTTTATCTGCAGACATACACACACACACACACACACACACACACACCCTCTATGTGGGTGGTCAAGAAACTCAAGTATATGGACATATAACAGCCTTACTTAGTAAAATCATGATTCGAAAATTAAATTTACAAAATTAGAAAATCTGGGGAGTAGTTTTATTATAAATACAATCAAGCACTGTATAAAGATGTTTGGGTCAACGATGGACTGAATATACAACAGTGGTTCCATAAGATTATTATGGAGCTGAAAAATGTCTCCAGTCTAGTGACATAGTAGCTGTTATAACATCATAGCAAAACTCATTACTCACATATTTCTGGCGATGCTAGTATAAACAAACCTACTGCACTGCCAGTCTTATAAAGCATAGCACATACAATTGTGTCCAGTACATAATACTTGATGATGATAATAAATGACTGCCACTGGTTTATGTATTTACCATAATACACTTTTCAGTATTTTAGAGTGTACTGTTTCTACTTACCAAAAAAATAAATAAATAAAGTTTGCTGTAAAACAGTATGCAGTGTTATGCGACCTCATGCATCTCATGTTCACCACCTCTCTTTATTACATCATTTTCTCTTGTGTTTGACTAAATCTCAGTTGTTTCCTATGGTAATACATTGTACAGGCTTAGAGCCTAGGAGGCTATACCATACAGCCTAGGTGTGTAGTAGGCTGTGGCATCTAGGTCTGTGTAGGTGTACTCTATGATGTTTGAACAGTGACAAAAATCACCTGATGAAGCATATTTCAGCACGTATTGCCGTTGTTAAGCAGCACATGACTGTAGATTAAAATGCATTCACAAAGCATGTCTTTTATACAACAAATCTAATTATGCTATTAAAATTGGGGACACTCCTACTCCCCCTCACGTATCTACAAAACAATTTCAGGACGTATTTATTGTGCAAATGATGGATTCACATTGGTGTTGCGGAACTACAAACGTGAATTAAATAAGGCTGTATCCTTTAATTTTAAGTTCTTCAAAGTTAAAGATTGGGCCTTACATCCTGCACTCTGAAGATAGAAGGGGTAAAGGAATAGAAATGAATGGATGGGATAGGTGAGTAAAGGTTTCAAAGAGGAGCTGAGTTTAGAATTCTAAGAGGGGGAAAAAGAGGTTAGCTGGTCTCCGTTGGTGTCCAAATTCAGAAAGAAGGCTTGGTATTTTCAGCATGCCTGAGAAAAGAGCAGCTCCCGGTTTGGTCCAGGAATCTTTCCCTACCTAAGCACCCCTGGATTATTTTTCAGGGTCGCTCTCCTCAATAGTCAGTAGATGACCTTGCAAGGCCAGGAAGAGGGCATCTCAAAAAGAGGCATTTTGGATTCCACCCTATCAGCATACAAGTACGTCTTAGGGATTGAGCTGTCAGTCCTCTGATCCCTTGTGTAGTGCCATTCTTGGTAGAATTGTTTGCATTGACTTAACAAAAGGTTGAATGATATTTCTGATTAGCTTGATGTTCATTTAATTTAGCCCTGTAAGTATTCAAGCTTCAGAGGACAGAAACTTTGTGTTTTCACTGCTACAGTCCCAGCTCCTAGAACAGTACCTGACACAGGAGGCATTCGATAAATATAGTATTTGTTAAATGAATGAGTGTTATTTTGGTCTTTAGTCTTTACTTTTGCTTTATCCATCCTACTTCAGAGAGCTAGAAATTGGAGGGAACTTTATGAATTCCAGTTTACATTCTTCCTTAGGCCCAGAAACTCTGGCCAAGGGTCCTGGCCAAGCCCTTTGGGAATGAGGATCCCCTCGGAAATTAATGACCAGTCAAGGCCACGGGGCGGGGGTGGGAGGAGAGTTGCAAGGAGTTCTTCCTCACTTCTTTTTTGCTTTTGCAACACCCTTTGCCACGTATCTTGATCTTTATTTGGGGTGGGGGCGTCCTGTGGAAGGGGAACCAGGGGCCGCTCTGGCTGCATTCCTCACCAGGGCCCTTTGGGTCCTGTCTGTAGGAGTCCCGCAGCACCCCCTGGCTGTGCCAGCACCTGTTGGATGGCCACTTGGCGGCCCTAGCCAGTGCAAGCTGACGCGACCCGGAGTGCGCCTCCCGGAGCCTCAGACCCCCGCCCGCCCCCCTTCGGCCACCAGCGGGGGAGAGCGGCTCAGCCTCCTAGCCGCTGGCCCAGCACTCCGCCACGGCTCGGCCCACGGCCCCCTCCTCCCGATTGCCGCCAGCGGGGGAAGGTAGAGAAGGGGAGGGGACAAGCAAGAGCCTTGGCCCGCCCGGCCTTCTCTCTCTACCCGGTGCTGAGACGCCAAGCCGAGCCCCAAGGTCTGTGTGGAGCAGGAGGCGTGCGGGGAGAGAGCACAGGGAACGATCGGAGCCCCGCGGTGACCCCCAGCTGCCGAATTTCCCCGGACTTTGAGGAGTGGGGGACGCACCCAAAACAAGGTGAACTTTGATCTCAGAAAACTCAAGCCAGGTGCCGGGATCCGTGCTGCGGCGGTTGTGAACAGGCGGCGTAGGCTGTGCGCTGGGCTGAGGAGCGGGAGCCCCGTGGCCTCCCTCCGCCCGCTCCCGGGGCAGCCTCGGCCCAGAGACCCTCCACCCGGCTCCGGCTCCGCGGCTCCGGGTCCCGCGGCGGAACCTTAGCCTTGTTTCTTCCCCCTCCCCCTTCGGGGGTGGGGGTGGGGCGGGGGAGAGGGGCACAGGGAGAGCTGAATCTATTGGCAGCTTTGTGATTGATCAGAAAGTGCTCGCAGCCAATTTGGTTTCGAGGCTGGCTTCACGCGACCCTTGAGTTTTCGCCTCTGTCCTGTCCCCCAAACTGACAGGTGCTCCCAGCAACTTGCTGGTGACTTCTCACTGCTCCCCCAGCTCCCCCGCGTCCCCACCCCCTCTTTCCTCCCTTGCCTTCACCCCCACCCCCACCACTTCGGCACAGCTCAGGATTTGTTTAAACCTTGGGAAACTGGTTCAGGTCCAGGTTTTGCTTTGATCCTTTTCAAAAACTGGAGACACAGAAGAGGGCTCTAGGAAAAAGTTTTGGATGGGATTATGTGGAAACTACCCTGCGATTCTCTGCTGCCAGAGCAGGCTCGGCGCTTCCACCCCAGTGCAGCCTTCCCCTGGCGGTGGTGAAAGAGACTCGGGAGTCCTGCTTCCAAAGTGCCCGCCGTGAGTGAGCTCTCGCCCCAGTCAGCCAAATGCTCCTCTTCGGGCTTCTCCTTCTGACATCTGCCCTGGCCGGCCAGAGACACGGGACTCAGGCTGAGTCCAACCTGAGTAGTAAATTCCAGTTCTCCAGCAACAAGGAACAGAACGGTGAGTCTTTCCCCCCATCTCCCCCTTCTTGTGTCTCGCTGTGTGTGTTATACTGGCATTGTGCATTGGTGTGTGATGTACACCAGCCTGCAAGGGTATAATCGTCTTTCTACACATGCAAATGCGCGCTGCGTTCATTGGCATGGGATTTTGGAGGTTGCCGTGCAGTTTGCAGCAGCGGGAGCTGCCACAAAGCTCTAACAGGGCAATAGGAGTGCCACTGAAGCCTCACCTAAAGAGAGGACCTTCTGCAAGTGGTCGTGAACATCAGTTCAAACGCGCGTTACAGGACCTCTCCTGTACAGTTATAAGTTCAAGAACTGCCTCTAAAATCGAATCCAAAAATGAATGAGTCTTGGCATGTTTGACTTTACTCAGATTTTTTTTTTTTTTTAGTGGGTTGGGGGCTGTTTCAGGAAATGTATCAGCTGCATTAATTGAGCACTCTTAAGTGGAAAGGCATCAATTCATCAGTAAGTAGATAGGAAATATAGAGGTCAAGAGGCCATGTGGACGCTTTTAGGGGGAATTTAAAAATGTATTTCTCTGGTGCTCTTTTTTTTTTTTTTTTTTTTAATGTGCCTTTGTGTGTACGCTGAAGTCCTTACCTTTTTGGCTGTGTGTTTTTATATGTGTTGGTGAATGACTGCTATTTTGTGTGTGCGGGAAACGACTTAATCCTGCATAGGAAATGAGAATTACTTTTAGCTTTCAAGTGTACCTGAAATGTTTAGAAAACTCTCAGATGCAAGTTCCCTTGGGCTGGGATTGCACGGAGCTGGAAAAAGGCTCCTTTCATAAAGCTAGCGCAGCTTCAGGGTGTGTAATTTGCTTAGCCTCTGAACCCCATATGATTTACATCATTCAATTTCTAAACTCTTTTTCTCTTGATCTACCATTATGAAATCATTTTTGAGAATACTTTGTAAATAGAAATTTTATACTGCGCATGAAACCACAATGTTAATGTAGGCTGTCTAAAATTAGAATATTAAACACCCTGTTTACAAGTGGTGGCTCTTAATGTTATTTGAAAAGAAATGTACATGCTTTGTATGTCATCCATTCAGAATGCAAGAATGGTGTCACTTCGTTAACCAGGAGACATGAACACAAACAACATACCTAGAAAATCAGAATGGTGTGTACTGTATTTTTAGGTCTCAGCAACTTTTTCTTTATGTATTGGGGTGTTTCCAAGCTCCAACTTTGAATTTAAACTCTCTAAAGTGTTCATCTTGAAGGAAATACAGAAAATTCTAGAGTACAAAAATAGATTAAATAAGGATTCATAGGGCCTTTGCAGATACTGTTTGTATTTGTTGTGTGCGCAGCAATCTGTGGATCACATTTATGAGGCCGTGTTGATGTGGTTGCTTCTTACAACTTGCTAATATGATGGCACATGGCACCTGCAGGCTGCTTGAGCTGCTGATCAAAGGACAGCCAAGGGATCTATCTCTAATCACTGCTGCTGAGGACTGGGGGAAAGTGATCAAAGGAGCCACAGCACCAGCTGTACCCTGGCAGGAAACAGATCAGACCAACCTTTGTTCTTTCTCATGTAAAATAAATGTCCAGTTCAAAATATTGCTTCTTACTAGACAAGCGTCTCCAGAATGACAATGCCCAACATTCCTGGCTTCTGACTTCTATTTTTTATTCTTCCTGTCCCATATCATTTCTCCTACTGCTCTGACTTATCAAGCCTGTCCTGGCATCTGTCATCTTCCTGATTCCCTTTGCTATGTGTGCCTCTCATTGTCCTTTCCACGTCATTCTTTCTTGTGATCCACATACCATGATCACTTGGTAATGGGCCCCAGAGCTCTCTCGTGGTCATTGGCCACTTTGAACGAGTAGGATCACACCCGAGTGGTAGTTCATTAAGCCAGGCCACACACATTCTGTTGCCATCAGAGGCTGGGCCATTGCCATTCTTAAGATGCATGATGCTAAAAATAGCCTGGTTGTTTCCTAATCTGTGGGCAGAGGATTGGGCTATGTTTAGCTCTTGAGAGGCTGGCAGCAGGAAGTAACTAGAGGTAGAGGAACTTACTCACTCACCTTGTAGTTTTCAGCCTAAGGAGAAGTGAGGCAGGCCAGCACTAGGGGGCAATATAGAGCTATTTTCCTGCACATGCTCAGGTTGATTTTTATTCCTCAAGATTCCAAGATTTGAGGATAACAGGTAGGTGCCAAAGAAGATTTCCCTGGAATGTGAACAAATTTGTTAGAACCTCTTCCTCCTCCTCCTCCTCCTCTTCCTCTTCCTCTCCTTCTCCTCCTCCTCCTCCTCCTCCTCCTCTTCTTCTTCTTCTTCTTTTTCTTCTTCTTCTTCTCCTTCTCCTCTTCCTCCTCCTCCTCTTCCTCCTCCTCCTCCTCCTCCTCCTCCTCCTCCTCCTCCTCCTCCTCCTCCTCCTCCCCTTCTTCTTCTTCTTTTTTTGTGACTTTCAAATTTTCCATTCCGTATGTGGGTATTTTTTTTTGCCCTCATATTGAATTATGATTGGTTTTTGATGGACCTATTGCTGTTCTCAATTTAGATGATTGTGTATTTTTGTAAGTACAAACCCACTTGAGGGTTCCACAAAGAAAATGCCATTAGCCCAGTTTGTGCATTACATCATTTTGTGAAAGGTCTTCTAAGTGATAAATATGAAATGTTCACATTGATCTGCTGTGACTTTAGTTCAGTCCTGCTTTCAAGGACTCCTCTCCAGCAATATTCTCTTTCGTTGAGCATTCCAAAGTCTCAAATGATGTTGACTCAATTAAATCCCCAGGCCTGCTCAGTTTCAATATTAACTTGGTATCTCAAGAGGTGTCATAAATGGAAATCGATCGCTATAGCCGATGCCAGATATTTGGATTTAGACTGGAACATGTGGAGGTGCTTCAAAATTAGTTTTGAGGGATCAGTGTCATTTACTCTGCTACCTGGTTTTTGACTTACTACTATATTGCAATTTCTGCTACTTTACTGTAAAAATAGCTTTATCCTCCAATACTATAAGCTGTCTTTGTGTCCTTCATTATTAACCTTACTTCTAATCCTGAAATCTCACATATAAACTAAGGGTCTCCAGATTTAGCTTAAAGAAGGAGATGAAAGATAAAAACAAATTATGTAAGGTTTCTGACCTGTACTTTCTGTATGACCATAGGAAAACATTACTGTTATCTGTGTGCACTCATTTTAGAAGACAATGCCTACCATAAAATGAGTAAGTTCTGGGATGGCATTCTGAGTTGTAGCAAAAACCAAAATGAAACAAGTCTTACTTTAATCGATTACATATAGTCCAAATAGACACCAATCACAAAGTTGTTGATGGAGTGAGGCCTCATCCACCTGGTGTTATTGGTGAGCGATTTTAATTTACCCATAGACCCAAAACATGTTTCTTAATGGTCTCATTTTCTTTAACCATTTTGAGTGAAGATTTGGAATAGGCCTCTGTTAGTAAGGGTTATCCTTATAAACATCGTTTATTGTATGTGCTCTTTTCCATAAGGATGTTTTGGGGCCTGTAGGGCCATTGACTTTGGAGAAAAATGGTCCCCTAGTACTAGTGCCTTTCTGAGAATGTGTATCTTGTGTTTATGGCTTTTCTGTCTCTTTTTCTGTGTCAGCTTTCTCCTCCTCCTACGACCTATCTGTCTTTATCTAACAAAATTGTGCCCACCCCCCAACCCTTTTTAGGTGGCAGCTCCAAAGGAGTACTTTACTAAAAAAACAACAACAGATAATCACAATTCCTAGAAAAACGTCCAAGAGTAAATAGGCTCTGACTGAGGACTAAACGGACTTTCCTGTTATAGTGCGTGATCATCGTGACATTTATTTTTGTGATAGAGGCTTTAAACAACAACAACAACAACAACAAAAAGACAGAACTTCCTCCTGGTTCTCTGCTCTGTTTGAGATAGTTGAGGAAGTTGAAGAAGTAAATTGCCATTATGTAATAATGAATTTTGTTTTTCACAACAGGTAACAGAAAAGCCCTATTCTATGTTATGGTAACTTTTCTCCCCTACCAACTGTTATCTTTTACATTTAATCTGATGTATTTTGTTTTGACCTCTAAAAGGTAGTCAGAAAGTACAAACGTCTGGAAGAAGCTTCAAGGACTAGAATATCATTTGGTAAATAGTCTAACTGGATGCTAGGGTCTCACTAAACTTTCCCCAAAGGTACTATTTTGTAGAGCTCTGTCTCAGGCACTGAAGTCTTAGTTTTGTCTATCCTTACGTCCTCCTTCCTGAAACTTATTTCTTACTTACCTTCTTTATACTCTCTTCCACTTCATGTGTTTTCAACCTTTGTATTGCTAAAATTCTGTTTTATCTGCAAACTTGAATGGTTTTTGTAGGAACCAAATTCTAACGATAATATGATGTGTTATATAAATATAATTGAATCAATGCATTCATCATGTCCAGCCCCCTCCCCCCGCAAATGTTTCCAAGACTGGTGAAATTTTCTCCATAGGTTTCTATTAGTATAAAGCAAAATGGTGGAATTCGTAATAAAAGTCACTTCATTTACTTAGTCTAATTTTGGTGTTTCTGATTGTTTTATTTGGAAGTGTTATACATAGCCAGACTATCTCTATATAACTCTATATAATTTCTCTATAACTCACTTATGAAACAGTCTCTGTTTATTCTTTTTCCACCACTGCCTCCAATTGCTATTTTTTCAAACTTCCCTTTTCTGTCACCTAAGGATACCTGTAGTGGTTGATTTTCAGTTGGTACGCACTGGGACTAGTTTACAGATTATTAAATTCCTGAAATATCCCCAGTGGGTTGGAAAGGAGCCAGTGCTACTCTTCCAGGACAAGCAGACCATCTCTGGACCAGACTGTGGAGTTAATGCCTCTTTGCACAGCTCGGCACCTCTAAGACACTACTCCAACCCTCTTGGTCTTCTTCCTGATTAATTGGCATGCCTTCCAGATTGTTAAATTTTGACACTTTTATCTATGGACAATCTAATTCATATTGGACTTCAAACTTCCATCTCTTCTCTCTGCTTGACAGCTTGGGCGCAGCCCTTGGCTTGAAGGAACTGTAGTATGGAAGGGTATGGCCACTTTCAAGCCTCCTTCTTTCAGCTTCTTTGGTTCTAGTTCAAGGGTTGGGGCCTGGGATGTGAGATGGGGAAGGAGGACATGACACACATGGTAAAAGATTGCAAACCTTATTTGGTTTTCCTGCTTTCCTGGACAACGCTGATCAGCTGCTTTTGTGTGGGTAGCATCTTCCTGTCATCTAGATTAGATGGGTTACCTTTTCAGCAAGGTCTTTTTTTTCTGACCATTTAATCTAAATTAGCAAGCCCTCACTAGCACATCAAGATTAATTAACTACATAGCATGTATCATTCTTTGATTTTCTTCTTGTTAATTAATTAATTAGTTAATTAATTAATTGTGAACCTACCCCAACTGCTATCCCCATAGAATGTAAGTTCTCTGAGAGCATGGACCTTGCCCAACTTGCTTTCTGTGGGAGCTCTAGCACCTGCAACAAGAGGTGTTATATAGTATGTATCGATAAATAGTTCTGGATGTAGTGCCTTAGTAGAGTAAGACTATAGTGTTGACTAGAATAGCAGGCCATCTTTGAAGATCTCTTTTTGGTCTTGGAACTTCTACATTGTTTTACCATTGTCATAGGAAGATAAGCTTGTTTATTGATTGTGATAAGACATGTCTATCTGAGTACTCCTTTACCATCTTGTTGAACACAGTTGAATTTTGAACAACATTGATTTGACCTGAGCAGGTCCACTTATGTGCAGGTCTTTTTTTTTTTTTTTTTTTTTAAATAAATACAATAGGCCCTTCATATCCAGGTTTTGACATCTGTGATTCAATCAACCACGAATCAAAAACTATTTTCACATTCCCAACAGTTGATTCCTAATTGCAGATTGAAAATACTGTTTTTTGAATCCACAGATGCTGTGGGCCAGCTATAGTTAAATTTTGGGGAATCAAAAGTTATGCACAGATTTTTACTACGCGGGGATCGGAGCCCCTGCATTGTTCAAAGATCAAATATATACCATGTTACTAGATGAGTATATACCAAGTAAATGGGTAGGTTTCCTAGAACTGGTACTGCTTGCTCTCTTAAAAGTGCCATTGCTGTGTGTACCTCTATATTTTCTGAAGACTAGGCTGTTGTTGATATGGACCAAGGAGTCTTAAGAATGGTGAATTGTGAATGGTTGACATGCCTCTAAAATCAGTGTATTTTCTTTCCATCTTTTGCTTGTGGCTCATAGATAACTTGCAGGGGCTAGAAATCAGCAATAAATATGGTTCATGGAATGTGAAGACTGGAAAGATCCCAAAAGCTTATCCTCACAGATGTGTAAAGTAAGGCCTAGAGGGCTGAAGTGACTTCGTCAAGGTCACTGTTGAGTACAACAGTGTTAAAATGCTAACATGGTGACATATTTTTCTTTATGTGAGAACCAAGTAGGTGAATGGAATTCTAGTTTTAAAATTCTGATGCTTTGTATAAAAGCATTTATTGTTTTAAGGGATAGCATGCTTTGCAGGTTGTGAAAGGAGGCAGGACTGCCTTGATTGTGAAGCATTCTTTACAAGAACACTGAGGAAAACGATCTCTGAATAATCACATTAATTAAATAAAACAGATAATCTGACTAAGGTGTATTATAATATATCTGTTGGGGTAACAATGTGACAATTTGGCAAATGACTTGAAATGCTACCTTTAGAATTGTTACTATTACATATTCGGATCTTATTTTAAGCAGGTATACCAGATCCATTGATGAATGATGCTTATTTTAATATTTTGTTGATTAATTGATGACAGTGACGAGGATGATTGACATTGGAATGCATGGATCCATAGGGAGGGTTTTTAAAAAAGATAACTTTGATCATTTTATTTAGCAGGATGTCTCAGTGGTAAAACTACCATAGGAATGACTGGGTAAGCATGGCTTGCAAAGAACAGCCTACTATTCTTTTGAATGGCTTAACAAGTGACCTTAATTTTTATTTACTCTATATTCTGTAAGATATACTAATCAGAGGTTCAGATTTCTCTTTGAAGTCGAAAACATCATGAAAGAAATTCATAGCTGTGGACTTGAATGGGTTGCCTAAAACAGGATTAATTTACCTTTTTAAAAGTTTTGTTTGTAAAGTTCCTAAGTCTGAGAACAAAAGGAGCTAAAAAATATTAAAAAGAGTGATACTAATTAATTTGATCATCAAAGCCAAGTTATTAAGAGTGATATTTTTGGGTAACTTTAGCTCATTTTGTCTTTTACTTCATGAGCATCCGTTTTAAATTGAGTTTAGCCAGTTTTATCAGTTATCTGACTTCACATGAGCCTTCATGTGCCATCTTCAAGCAGTGATTTCCAGCGCCCTGGTGACTGAGCAACTTCCTCCCTGGACATTTGCCTGGTTTCACAACTGAACCATCTTTGCCAGGCTAGCTTCAATAATTTTGCTTTCTTGATGTTAGGCTTAATTCCACTTTTATTTCAAACTATGGTTTGTTTGTTTGTTTGTTTATTTATTTATTTATTTATTTTTGTACTTGACTTTCCCCCCATGGATAGTAGCTGAGCCATTTCTCAATCAAATAGGGTGTGTATTGTGTCCTTGCTGGGGTTTGGGGGACAAAGGCAAAGTGGGACAGCTGGTTCTTTGAGGGAAACCAACATCCCCAAACAGCACAAAGCACATTAAGGGTAAGTGCAAGGATCTAGATTTGCATTACTGCTGTGTACACTGTGTGCTGATAAGAAACCTGTAAGAGCTCCCAGGAAGGACGCTGGAAGGGCAGGATCTGTATGTATTCTTTGCAGGGAGTTTGGATGGTCTAAAGAGCTCTTAGTGAGCCTCTGGTTTTGTCATGCTTAATAATGACTCCCCAGGAGTGTCTGCTCTACACACAATGTTTGCAGACAGTATGCAGTTGATGTTCATCACCATCCCATGAGGTATTAGGAAAAACACCAAGGCTTCCCTGGCTCAGTAGCTTAGCCAAGGTCCCACAGCTGGTAAACGTTTGAACCTATGTCTGACTCCAAGCCAGGACTCAGGGCCACGTGCCTCTTCCTTCGTGAGTTCAGTGGTCTAATGTTTTATTAGAACATTGTTTTTCTTTTTCTTTTTTTATGATTTAGCAAATATTTACGAGCATCTGCTCTTTGCTAAGCTTTGCACTAGGTTCTGGGTCCACAAAGAATGAGACGCAGCCCCTGCTCTTGACAAGCTCTATCCAAGAGGGATGGCAGATCCTTCTTTCATCTCGTGGTCTATTAGTTCTGCGCTCCAAGTGCTCTGGGAACACAGAGTGCTTTAGCCGACTTCAAAAATCCTCTGTTGATTGACTAAGTGGTTGGTTCTGCCTGGAAAAGTAGTGCAAGGAGAAAAGTTCTCACAGAAGAGGTGACTTAGTTTTGAAGTGGTTCTGCAATTGAGAAAGAGGAACGATTCTAGGCAGAAGAAAGAGCCTGCATAATAGCACAGAGACATGCCAAGTCCTATGGTGTGTGAGAGACAAGAAGAGTCTAGTGTTGAGTATGAGCAGAGCTGGGAAAAGGTGAAAAGGAGTCCTGGGTGTGTGTATCCAAAAGTCCTGATGCGCTGTTTGCAGTATATGCTTCCTGCAGACTTTCCAGTTAACAAACAGAATAAAAGAAAAGGTCTTTGTGTTTCAGATGGAGTTGAAAACCCTTTATTTTCAGTTATTTTCTAAGCAGGCGTGGAGTAAGAGAGTTCTGCTTTGGGGTGTGTAGTTAACTGCTTAACTGTTGGAATTTTCTCCCAGTCATTAGGTATGTTTGGAAGTTCTGAACTTGTTAGAAGGGCAGGCTGCACAGCCTCAGCTACACTCAAATAAGCTAAGCCTGTGTCCACACTACTCTCTATTGCCTTCTTTATGTAAACAAAGAGCTATTTTCACACTTCATTCACAAAAATGGATGGCATGCAGAATGAGCTTGGGTGAGGGATCAGGAGATTGTGATAAAAGGGCGGCAGCTTCCAGCACACTGAATTAGTGTAATGAAGCTATTACATTGCAAGAAGCAAAGAAAACAGCCCTAACACTTTTAAGGGAAAGGATTTCAAGTTTTGTGGAAAGTTAATTCCTCTACATTGAGTAACTGCATCCTTTTCTAGTGAGGTAGGTTTATTCTGGTCCCTTGTATACAAGGCTAGAAATATTTTGTGGTATTTAAGGATTTGAAATAAATGGATTCTCTTGATGGATGTGTTATGTGTTATCTAGATGTCATGCCATTTTTTTTTTTTTTTGAGGCTATGCTCTTTGCATTCTAGGAAAATCTTGTTCATGAGTGGATATTATTTTAAGCTTTTCATTGTTTGCAAGATGGAGGTATGCTTCTGTACTTATATATGCCCAGCTGGCCAATGCACCTGCATTTTGATTCACTATAGAGATCAGAAACCCCGAACAACAGAAGTTGGACTTATGTGATACTTGTCTCATGTTGTTTCTGGCAGTTTTTTTTGCTGGGTATTTGTAAGGACATGTGTCTTTTAAAGAGTCATATTATTTATTTATTTCCCACTGAGGAATAAATCATAGCTGGTTTCCCATACTTCCACAGACATAATCACAGAGGTGATTAGAAATTGGGAATCCTTAAAGAATTATAATTTCTTTTTCTATGGCAGCAGGCAATGTTTAAAATCAGTGTACTAAGGAGGAACATATGCTTAAAATATGATTAAGATGTGAACAAATAGGAAGAAAGACATATTTAGTTCCCTACTAGAAATTTCTAACAGGGTTTGGAAAAAAGGGGAACCTTCAGGGTTCATTTGTGATTTATTGTAATGTCAACCCAAGACATGACAACGGGAAGGGTGCAAATTGTTTAAGAACACAGGAAATAACTTCTAGAGTTTTCAAATTGCTCTATGGAAATATACTAAAGACTCCTTCTTACTAGAGTGCGATTTGCTATAGTATCATCCATTCAAAGGACAGTTAGTTATGTGGACACTATAAAAACAAGAAAAAAGTTGGATAGTGCTAGTATGAAAAGCATAGATCTACACACCCAGAAGTAGAAAAAGAATGTACAGGAGGCAGATCTCTTCTGCTGGAAATATATTTATGGTGTGGGTAATAAAAGGTATTGGAGTACACTTCTTATTAAATATCATTTTGCTACTGGCTTTACGTTTATTTATAAACAAAAGGACACTCTATTTTCAGAGGTCTACATGAAAATGAATTGTCTCTGTAATACAAGAGACTAGACCTCACAGCATACTAGCATTTTTTATAGTTTCAGATGCAGTTTTATATGTTATGGATATGTATTATGGGCTCAACTGTATCTTTGCTTTGTATTAATCACAGAACTGCCTGACTATTTCTAGAAAAATCAACAATCTAAAAATAGCAGGTGTTTCCCAGGTCAAAACCTGGCCACGATGTTGGATATTGAGAGAGTCTAGATACCTAATTGATAAAATGCTAACCCTTGAAAAAGTGATTGTAATCTTTGCTTTCTTGAGAATATTACCAGGCTTAAGGTTTACAGGCATGATTAAGAATGTAAAATTAGGAATTGAATATTCTGTGTGTTTATTTTTAAAAAGCACTTTTTCTTCATGGTAGAAAATTTATCTTTAATCTGTACCGATAACTTTTAATAGGCATCAGTTGGGCACCCCATTAAACTAACTGCTTTAAAATGGTTTCCTTTTAGAACTAACATTTACATCCTAGGAAATCAATTAGGCTGTCTGGATTTCACATTTTCTTGCAATCTTCGTTTGCAGTCATTTCTGAGTGGTCAATCTACCATAGCAAAACACTTAGAGGTGAAAATCTTCTGGAAGAAGTGCAAATGCCACACTTTTACTTGGAAAAAATGGGGGGAAAATTGGACTTATTTAATGCATCTACTGAACATTTAGAACTGCATAAAGCACAGGAAATACTTTTGGTGTGTGGGAATGTGTGGTGTTTCCAAACTACAAACATTGTTTTGAAAATTTCCCCGGCAGTGGTGAATTATATGAGACCACGTCCATCTAAGGAGAGCTTGTTTAACTGGCTTGTGGTTCTGGGGCTCATTCAAACACTCTTAAACAAAATAAAGGGAATGGATGTAATAACTTCTTTATAGAAAGGCCATAAAAAGGTACAGGGCCATGTAAACAAATTGGGTCATTTGCTAGATGTTTAAGTGATAGATTTGTAGTCCAAATCCAGGGGTGTGTATTATAGTTTATAGTATCACAACCATGGTCTACCTTGAAAATGAGGTTACCAGCTTATTTTTTGTTTATTTGTTTGCTTTTCTTTAATGCATGAAAGCTCATTATTGCTATTTTATACTACAGTTTGAAAACATACTTAAAATTTTGAGCATTTACATTTATGTTTGTTCAACTTTGAACAATGGTTAGAAACCCATGTGTGAATTGTTGAATTGACCTGATTTTTGGTAGCACTGGGTTCTGTTCAAGGAAAATAAAATGATTGAAATAGAAATTTTCCTTCTGGGCTCAGACATGTCTAAACTAATTGTAAAATAATTGTTCTGGCTTACAAGAGTAGACTCATAACTACAACTATGTAAAGTAGAAATCCAACAACAGTTATGATTTACAGTTATTGTAACTATGCCAGTCTTGTAATAAAACCACTATTATAACCAATCTATTGTGACATTCGTTTGTCTTACTTGAGACCTAGGCAAAAAGTCCTACTCCAGGTTGTCTTGCTTTAGAGAGCTGCTTTATTGCATTAGGGTGTTAATTTACCTCCTCTGAAATTGGTATGAGGGTGTATCAGAATGTTCCAGTGGAGGGAAAGAGGGTGGTTGGGATTACAAGAATGTGTGGCCTGGAGCATTGGTGGTGATGACTAGTGGCGATGGAAGCCAAAAATAAATTTGGAAATTGAAGTGAAGAAAGGGAACTAAATAATTTCTATGTTGATACCCTAACATTTATTCATTCTGTAACTTCTCTCAATCAGGGTTGGCGCTCTTGGCCTTAAAGGAAGTGGATTGTGTAAGAAACCTCAGTAAAAATCAATGAGCCTTTCTAAGTTTTAAAAACTGATGGCATCATACCATACTGGCAACTTTTAAGTGTTACTGCTGGAAGTTTGGCAGAGGAAACTCCAGCTCCAGCTCCACAGGCCTACAAAACAACGGACAATGGTGCATATTATAGTTTCTGTGTAATGTGTGACTTGCTAGTTCCCTTTTTTTTTTTTTTTCTTTAATGAGTAACTTCAGGCTTAGGTGGCCTTCAGTCTATGAAAATCCTAAGATCTGCCTTTAAACTGGACTCTCTTTGATTTTGAAAACAATTCACTTTTTTTGCCTTAGTTACCCATTCACCTCTTTTGTGTAGCGCAGAGTTCTGCATGCTTGTATACTATCTAAATAAAAGCTCTCCAAAGTAAGGGTTCTACCACAAAATGCCACTTGTACCTGCCTGAAACTATGAGGCATTGTGGAAGATGCAAAGTTGGCTTAGCAACTTAGTTGCTGTCTTCAAGTAATTGATAGTAAAAAGGGGATCTAAGGCATGCTGCTAGCTATTATACAGAATAAAATATTAGGTAATTGCGTTTTTTGCAGTGATTTTTAATCTTTTAAACCACAGTTACTTTTGCACCAACCTAATACGTTGTTTGTGAAGATGCAAAGAAAGGCAAGATTATTTACAACAGAGCAATTGGAAAAGGCTTAGAAAAATTGTGAGGGGAGAGGTATATTTTGAGGGGTCTGGATGTGTAGGTACATGTAGACTCAAGGGTAAGGTAGAGCAGATTTTAGGAGATGGGAACGAGTGAGTAAATATGCAGATTAAGGAAGTATGGGAAATTCATGCAGTCTAATGTGTAGTTTGTTTTGACTGAGACCTCAGAAATAGATTCAGCAGGTAAGTCATTACACTGAAGAAGGGACACTGATGCATTACTGAGGTTTGACTAATTACAAGAGTGATTCTTCATGCTTCGCTGTGAACACCATTTTTGTTCCTCTCACCCAGATCTTCAGGCAGCCAACCTATGATTCCTCATGGTGTGTAGCAAATAGAGACAGAATGAAGGTTGCTGAAAAGTGAAGAATAAAATTAGATGGGACAGGAAATCCCACAAAACTATGAAAAGGAGGCAGTGAAGGAAAGGAAAGAAAAAGAGAGGGGGTGGGGAAACAAAAGGAAAAAGAGAAGAGAGAAATAAACCTTAAGATAGGTGGAAAAGGCTTCCAAGGATAGAAAGATAAAAGTTAAGGAAATTGGCCTGTAGCATAAAATACAACAGAGATTCAAGAAAATGAGGATCAAAGAATAAACAGCCCAGGATATTTCAATAGTGACAGAAAACAAAAACAAAAAACGCTTTGTTGTAATGAGAAGTATAGAGGTGGGAGGGAGAATAGTTATAAAGTGAAGAAGTTAGACATAAAGTGTTTAAGACTTTCGGGGAAGTTTTAGTGATCTAGGCAAGGAGATTTTGAAGTGGTTCCAGAATCAAGAAAGAAAGAGGAAGTAAACATGTTTTGTTTCTTTGTTTACTTGTTTGGTGAGTTTGGGAGAGATCCAAGAGAAAGGAAAAGGTTAACTATGTAACATGAGATAAGACTTTGGCCTGGAAAGTTCCTGGACAGTTGTTGATGGGACACAGGTGAAATGACTGCAGAGAATTAGGCATCGTATCAAAGTATTGCAGTAAGAATGGAGCATACATACCTGGTTGAGAAGTAGGCATTAAATTTTGGAAGAAGTGAGCCTTGAGACAAAGTTTGCCAATGTGAGAGTGAGAGGAGATGCAAGAGAAATTTTAGCAGTGGTTCTCTTGCAATGGAGTTGGTTGCTTTAGTACAACCTAGTGTTTAAAATAGAAGTATAAATAACATGAGAGAAAAGATAACAAAAATTGATGGTTTTGCTTGGTCAGTCCTCTAGAGGGATATCGAGATGATAAGTTTTGGGAGATAGAGATGGAAGAAAGAGTGGTGTTAGTAGGCAAAGAACATTCATGCAATGGCAGGAGTGAAATCATATGTAGTAGTAAACAATACTTATGGGGAAGGGAGTGACGTGGAAAATATATGGTAAAAGGCACATCTAAACCAGAATTAGCAAGAACTTTTAACCTATTAAAAAGCTACAGAGGTTTAAAACATGGAAAATTAAATGATCACTTTAACGTCCCTTACTCTATCTTTCTACTGCTGATCCCCTTAAAAAGTGTGCCCTCAGAAATCATAAAAGGCAAGGAAAAACGACTGCAAGCCTCTGGGTTCTCTGCTGTGGCGCTCTAGCATCTGCTGCAAGCACTCTAAGGTGTGTTGGTTTTTGTTTTGATGTTTTGTTTGTTTTCAGTAGCCATTAAAGCCACATAGAAATGTCTTGAGGATGGGTTCTGGTTATGGCAATTGTTTGCTCAAGAAGAGAGTATACCTTGATATGTGTATTCCATACTCTCTGAAGAGGGCTGTGTGCTGTGTGTGTTTGCAGAGTAGGGATTGTGTGTGCTCCTAACATGGGAATCTTTCTTTATGTATAATCATTGGCAACTTATACATGGAACTGGCGTGTGCTGAATAACCATGACCCTTACAGTCTTGATCAAAATACAATTTTTACTTGCTCCTGAATTTTATTGAGCAGGGGAAATTTTCGCTTATACCAGGACGAATAGTTCTGAAAGAACATGGTTTTTCAGCTCACTCAAGAGACAGAGTTCTAGATTAACTTCAACTATAAACACCCTCATGATTTGGAAATGATTGTCCAGTCCTTGGAATAATTAAAACTCCAAATGTGACAGATTGGGATCTCTTCTCTCCCTACCCAGGCCTGCTTCTGGATGGGAGGTTGCTGGGAAAGGAGGGGCAGGAAGAATCCTTGATGTGGGTGAGGGATTCAGCCTTCATGGAGAAGCTTCTTATTGCTGCTTTGGTATCCTGGTCCCTATCCTGTTGGTACATCAGACCCATTCTAGCATCCTATTACACCTATGTTTAGAGAACTGCCTACTTCTCATAGCTGGGCTTTCATTCAGAGAGAGCTGCAAGTCTGAGTGTGCAACTTACAACTAATAATAGTTTTTGTTCATATATCCCTTCACAAAAATTTAAAAGGTATAGTAAGTAGATTAAGCACACAGAAAAGTATTGGCAAGTTAATGAATGGATATTGACATTTCCATTTTTAAATAATTATATTTATATTTGTAATTTCTGCATTCTCACTGTCATCATTCCGAGCCAGGTGCTGTTTATCTAAACTGTGGCAAAAGTATCCCTATTCTTGGTTCTGCATCCAGGATTTCTGCATGCCCTCTTACCCGCAATCATCATATATAGGATGTTGATTCCAGATAACCTTCCTAGAGTAGATTTCTAGTTGTGTTTACTCCCATCAAACTTGGATCACTGCTTCTCAAATTTTAATATAAGAGTCATTGGGGGGGATCTTATTAAAATGCAGATTCAGATTTTGTAGGTCCTTGGTGGGGCCAGAGAATTTGCATTTTGGCAGGCTCCCAGGAGCTTCTGAGGCTGCTGACCTGAGAATCACACTTTGAATGAGAAGGGGCTACTCTGGTGTTCTCAAGGTCTGCTGTGATCTTACTTCAATCTTTCTAATCAAAAGTTGGCACAAAGCTGATCTCTGCTCACCCTAGAAATGAATCCATGTCTTTGTTCTCACAACTCTTTAACCAAGAAGTCATTTAAATCCAATAAACATCAAGGGCCATGTGTTCTAGTTACCATGTCACTTCCTGAAAATAGATAATCAAAATGCAATTCTTCAAGTACTTGATGTTGACAATCAGCGTGGCTTGTGATACACTAAAGATATGCTTAGAATGCTAAAGGAACCCAAAGATTTTAGTCATAAAAGGTTTTTCCAAAAGCTATTATTATTTAAGTTGGGTCTTGAAGGATAAAGAAAATTCATTAGAAAAGGAAGAGGAAGAGAGTTCTAAGCATAAGGTGTAGACTTATGAGAAAGCACAAAGGCTATTTAAAAATCAGCTCTGTCTGGTGGGAAATAAAATAGGGAATAAAAAGGAATTAACTATGGAGGACTTTGTCTGACATATTAAGGAGTGTGTTTAGACATTGTCACATAGATCCTCGGGAGAAGGCTCTATGTTTTCTGTACTAATTCCTAATGGAAAGGGCCTAATGGTAAAGGGTATTTTCCTCCATTTCCATCGTCTTACACCTACAATAGATTCCTAACTATCCCCTGAAGGATTCAATTTTAATTCTTTTGTTTTTATTTGTTTTTTTTGCTTTCCAAACAAAGAAACAAACAAACAAACAAAGACATCCAGTTGATGATAAAGGACAGAGAAGCTAAAGACAAGGACACAAGTTGGAAGGCATTTATAACAGGTCAGATGCTGGATGATCAGTAGATGGAGCGTCACAGACAGTTACAGCCTGTAGGGAGAGTGGAAGGGTAACCGTCATCTCCTTTATTCTATATATTCAAAGTCTACATGTATATAAGGCCCAGCCTGCCTGGGGCCCCTCCACAAAGCCTTCCTGTTTCTCTCAGTCTGGGATGTTTACCTTGTCTAAACTCCCAGAATAGTTCCGAGTTTACCACTTTCTATCTGAAATTCTAATTAGACATGTATCTTATTTTCCATAATTTTCAAGTGTCAGAGAGTAGCACGTTGAATGATCTTTAGCTTAGTATCCCATTGGATGGTAGATCTTTTAAGTGAAGTGAAAACAGCCCACTTAGACCTAACACAGCCAGTTCTGTTGTAGTTTTGGCATCTGGCCTCATCACTGATAGACTCTACAGAAGTCATATGCCTTATTTCATAACTGAAGGATGCAACTAATGTCTGGCTTCATTTTGAGGAACTAAAAGGGGATACACTGGAGGGCCTCTTAATCTTTCTGCTTAGACTGAGGAAAATGAATGTACAAAGCACCTTATTAGCAAAATTATAATGATGACTGCTTAGAATGTTATTTCCTCACCAAGAAAAAGAAACGTATCATTTTCAGGAAAATTATTTTTAAACAGGGAACTTTGCGATAACATTTATTGCAATCAATTTATTCTAAGAAGAGCATGGCTATCAAAAGTCTATTTTCAATTGTTTTTAATTATTTCCCCCTTCTCTTCTTTCTAGTTAACATAAGATATATTTTTATTTCAGTTTGCTTTTGTCCATATTTTGCTTTGGGGTTTTAAGATTGACAACTGTGATTTATCTCCTGGGAGACAAAAATCTTGAAAAAGTCATTATTTCAAAAATCACTCAAATAATGCATTTTTTTTTCTTGGAAATAAAGTCGATTTTCTCAGCTCTGATCATATGAAATTATGGGCAAGTAGTCCTTGTTCTGGCATGTGGACAAAACAGAAGCAGACCCTGGAGAGAGAGAGTTCAAAATTCATGGCAGTAAGCACATGTTCAGTATGCCAATATTTATGGTGTCACAACCAAATTAAAACCATACCCTCTGCTATTTACATAAGTACAGTACTCAGACTGCATAAGTTTATGTCCAGGTTTCTCAGTAGATTTAAGACAATACAAATGTTCAGGACTCTTAAAAACCAGACTATTTATTTTCACATTCATTTTATTTCTCTCTCTCAGAGAGAGAAAATTGTCTTCACTTATATTCCTTTTGAAGTCAGCCAGAATGAGAAGGGGAGACCTTTAGAGGGGTGAAGACCAGCTTTGTGCTTCCGTATGCAATGCATTCAGGGAGTTGTACCCTCAATTCTTAGTACCCGTGTTGGGGGCAGTTAAGAGTATCGGCCACTGAGAGTGAACGTGGGTTGCTTCTGAGATAGATGGGTAATTCTCAATCATTCATATCTAGTGTCTTACTCATGCTACAAGAGAACCTGTTTTGAAAAAAACCGACACATACTTTGGGTAAGAAGACATATTTTATGTCTTTTTATGGCAACTTTTAAAGTATTACCAGCTGGTAAATTTTTAAGAACAAAAAAATTTCAGAAGTATTGTGGGAGTACATCTTTTTTCTCTGCCTTTACAAGACGAAGAAATCTAGTAATTTAAACTATAATAAATAACAGTATGATGCGCTTGTACAGCAATGTGACAAAGATAATACAAAAATTACAGTGGTAATGTTGGAAATAGGTTTTGTAGAAACTAGCATATCACATTTGCTTGTGGATGTGACGTTTGAGTGTGAATGCATTCCTAATGATCCTTATGAGAGTCCTGGATACTTCCCAGATTCCTGCTAATTTTTCATTAGCTGAGACTCTGTCATCTAGAAAACAACCTGGAGAGGAAGGGACTAGAGTGCTCTGTCTTTAATAGGTTGGCGATTTGGCTCTTTGAGAGATGGTCATATAACTTAGTATCAACTGAAAATGTTTCACAATTGGTGAAGCAATCTTTTTTTTTTTTTTTTTTGACTTTTATTTATTTTAAGTGTGTTTTTCCAGGACCCATCGGCTCCAAGTTAAGTAGTTGTTTCAATCTAGTTGTGGAGGGTACAGCTTACAGTGGCCCATGTGGGGATGGAACCGGCAACTTTGTTGTTCAGAGCATCACGCTCTAACCAACTGAGCTAACCGGCTGCCCCGGTGATGCAATCTTTTGTGTAAGGGGAAAGATTTTCTTATTTATAACCTAAAAGTAATGTTTTTTTAAGAGCAACTCCTATGGGAGCAAATGAATCTTGATGATGCAAATCTTTCTTTCACGGTGGGATAGAATACAAGTTATTAAAGAAGTTACCTGATTTTTTGAGTTCAGTAATTTAAACATTGTGCTTAGGCTCTTTTTTGGTACTCCAAATATTTATTAGTAAAATTTCCTTTTGTCTCCTTAAAAAGACAAAATTAAACATTTTTTCTTTGTAAATGCTTGTCTTAAGCATAGACAAAACAGAAAACAAACTTTCCTCTGCCTCTTTTTTCAGACTAATTATCCAGTTGTTTTTATACCCGAGAATTTAAAAATGAACATAGAATTTTCACTAATGTTTTTATGTCTTATTTTGGTGCTGACAAAAAAATTAAAAAAACAACAACAACTATGCAGATTACTCTGGGTGTTTAAATTCTGTACAGATTAGTAAAAAATACCAAGGAAATTTGCTTGATCATGTTTTAGAAGGTTGAGGAAGATCACTGGCAGTTACAGTTCATTAGTAGGTCAATTTGTTGAATGTTTAGTGGTAGCTGTCTCATCTATCAGGCAGTGTCTTAGGCATTGGGGAGAATTGGCCTATGCTATTTACATTCTCATCTAGCTGCCAAAATTGATTTTCCCGTGCTGTATATAACTTAGGTCTTTGTACTGGAATAGATGCCAGGTTAAAGAATAGTTTATCTTAAAACATTAACAGATGAAGTTTCAATGCTGTTGATTGCTGTTGATAATTTCAATGAATGACCAAAAATATACTTTTACTTAAATATTCTTAAAGATTTCTATTTGATTTTCTGCATAAGAATAAATATTAATACTGACTTCAGTGAAAATTGACACATAACTGTTACATTTCCTAAGAAACTTGGCAGTATCATCATATGTCTCTGTTTAATAACTAATCCATAATTTAGGCTAACTTCATCATTTTGTGACTTGAAATTCTTTGTTTTTGGCTGTTTCATGATTCCTTTTATATTTTATAGAAAATACCGTATTTATTTAAATGCAAAGGGGATGTTGATAAAATCAGATATTTAAAAGCTCTAGAAAGAAGTTTTGCTTATTTGAAACCCAGTAGTTTAAAATGCAGCAGCTCCATCCTTTTGACTAAATATATTGTGCCTTATGTTCTAAACACGGCATTTTTTTGTTTGTTACATTTCAGTGTACATATTATAACAGGTTACGTTGCAAATAAGATAATGTGAGCAACGCTTGTCACTTTACTGTTTTTCGGAAAGGAAGTCTGAGGCAGAAGAATATTTCTGGGGGAAGGATCTGGGTTTTTCTGTATCAGTGTACACAATTTTCTGGCCGTCCCTTTACCCCTAAAATTCATGTTAGAAATGCCCCAGAGTTTTTAAATGTGGAACATTTTGGAATTCTGAGTACATTTGTGGGTTTAGGAATGGCTTGCTTTGACCCCTTGTGCAATGAGTCTGCAGTAAAAAGCAAGGATTTTATGTTTTCAACCCGATGGAGTGTGGATCTGCAAGCTCCGATTTTGGCTACATTCAGAAAGACCTTTGTCCCTCCAAATTAGTATCACAAAACTAAGGCAGGCTTGGAAATAGAGGCAGGGGTGGCCTTCATTTCATTGTTGGGTATCATGTGAATTGTATTTGCTAGATTAACACCATGATCTTGAATGTGAAACCATTCAGGAGTCTTGGTTAACTTCTGCCCCGTCAGGCAGTCTCATAGAAGATAACTGCCCTTTCAACAGACCATTCAGTAAGAAACAGAAACATCCACGAATTACAACTTGCATGGTTAATAGTCACTTCAACATTAAAATAATAAGAAGATGCTGTCATATTCACAAGCAACCATATATAAATACAAAAACATGTATATTGCACATTCCCTTTAAACTATTTGCCTATATTGATTGTGGCAGAACTCAAAAATTGAAAGAGTTAATAAGTAAATTTTTAAAATTATAAAAATAGACTGTTGATTTTATTTATTATAATGACTTATCAATTGGCATTTTTATTTTGACATTTTGCCAATTTTTGTCAATTTCAAAATTTTGCATTTCACAAATTTATAAAATCTTCGGCAGTTATAAATATTTCATAGATCTAATGATTTCTGAGTGCAAATAAATTTTCCAAGTCAACACTGCTTTTCAAATTTCCTATTGAACTGTAGAGAAGGGGAAAACAAACAAATACACACAAAAAACTTTTCCTCTACTTTTTAAAGTTCATTTACCACTGTGTGTGAATTAAGCTGACAAAAAACAGATTGACAGGAGAATAGGAAAACACATTTTGTTACTATTTTTAATTTTGTGTGCACAGGGGCTTCACAGAATGGAATGAAAAACCCACAGAAGCAATTAAACTAGGCGGCTTATATACCATTTTAACAAAGGGCTATAAATTGTGGGAAAGTGACTAGGGAATATATGGGGGAAACTGATGAAAGATAAAGGTTATTTTAGTGAAGTCTGTTTATGCATAGTCACCTCCGTCATACTGCTGTCCATCTCCAGTGATAAAGGTGTCTTTCATGCTGGTATGGGAAAGGGGGAGATATTTATGCCACCTTCACAAACAGAAATATGTGTTCTGCTTTGAGGCAGATAAAGGGAGGGCAGAAATATTTTCCTGTATCTGTTATTTCTCAGTTGCCTTCAGCTCAAAATAATCTTTATGCCAAGTGGTGTATTTTGGGATGTCTTTTTCTGGGCCCTTCTATAAACATTGGTTACAACGTTTGACTTTTTCTAATAGTATATGTAGCCTAGGAAAGGGTCATAGATGGTGCTGGTGGTGGTAGGGGATGCTGGTGCTTATGTACCTCTGAGTAATGCCACTCTTACTCACCAGTCCACTTCTTCTCTTCTTGTAGGTAAAGTTGAAAGTTACGAATAATATGTCATCCAGTCTTTAATTGCTTTTGCCAGGACTGAATCTATACCATCTCATTTATTTCTTCAAACATGGTATGGAAAGGGGCAAAGGGAAGCAGTTCTACACCTCATTTGTGCCATTCTTGATTTCTGTAGAAAATCAGAGGCCATTCTAGTAATACAACAGTTAGGAAATGTGAAGCATTCTGACTCATTTTATTTTGGCTTTGCACAGTATAGAAAATTTCTTGGCTAGGAAGGAATTCCTTTTCAAACTGCCAGTCCGCCCCAAACAATTCTCCTCCCTTCTGATTAGGTAGTTCTCTCTTTGCACAGACATTCTTCTGGGCTTAGCTGCTGTGTAACCTCCTAACCCCTCATTAATAATTTCCTGAGGCTGGTTTGTTATAAAGAAACACTGCAGAACAGACTGTGTGTGTGTGTGTGTGTGTGTGTGTGTGTGTGTGTGTGATTACTCCTTAATGACCAACTCAAAAGGTATTAATGCTCTGAAGGAAAAAACAAGTGAGCATTAGATTCCTTCCCCATTAGTTTGCCTGCTAATTAAGGAGATCACACCCTTAGGCAGAGGTAATGAATGCTTTTTAACTTCTCTCCACTATTCAAGTGAAATGGCTCATTTTCTATATTGTACACACATTTAAATGGATTGAGTGTTTAAAGGAATAATCATGAATCTTTCAAAGGCTTCTTAATATTAGGATACCAGATAATAAATGTGTCTCTTTTAGGTTCTTAACAAAAGAGTTTCCTCTGTCTGGTCTTAAAGAAATCACCAAGGAACCAAGTGTGTTTGGCGATGGGCTTTTGGGCTTCCACTCTTCTACACTGTAATCCTTTCTCACCTTTCTCAGATTTCAGCTATACATGCCATCAATGAATTTAACACTAGTCCCATGGTGGCCAGTAGAGCAATAAACGTCTCGTGAGAAGTGTTCGGAATTACACAAAGCTGTCATTACTCATGGGATATGGGGTAGTGATCAAACTGCTGTCTCCCTGGGGTAAAATGCTCACACTGTAATATCAGGTGAAAAAAAGCATGGAAAAATAGGATTTCAAATATTGTTGTTGTATGCCCACATAAATTTTTCCATGTACATAGAAGTACTAGAATGAAATATACTAAAACGTTTTTAGTATAGTATTTTATCAGTAAGGGCTAGAGGTAAACAGTGGGGCTGTTGATATTTTACTTCCTAAAATATATTTAGTATTTCCTAAGTGTTCTGTAATGATCTTGTAGTACTAGTATAGTAGAAGCAAAGCTTGCTAAATTTTTAAACCTAATTTAAACATTGGGGAAGGGGTCAAAAACAAACAACAGCTTTTATCCTATTCTGAAGGAAAGCACCTAAAATGCAAGACTTGTTTTTAGAAGCCTAGGAGATGGCATTCCTAGCGGTGGCCCTTCGGGGTTAAGATTTATAAAGTTGGCTCTTGGAAACTAGATGTGGATACAGTCAGGGCAAAAAAGGGCTGCTGCAGCAGTCGGCAAGGCAGAGCCATCACAACAATTATCTCTGTTGTTTTTGGCACTTTGCAAAAAATGTTTTCACAAGACCTAAGTAAGAGTTTTGTCTGGGAAGAAAGAAGATAGCTGCCAACACTTGGCACCATATGGGGTTTTCTTCTTTTTCCTTTTTTTTTTTTTTTTAAAGCTTAGTGTGTAGTCTGTACATCCTGCTCGTAAGCCTTAAAGATCAAGAAAATATTGTGGGTTTTCTCTCTCTCTCTCTTTTTTTTTTTTTGTACACTTGTTGGAAACATCTGGAACATGCCATTAGGTTGCACACCACAGCCTTTGTTTACAGACAAGTGTGTGATATAAACTATGAAAAAAAGAAAAAAAGAAAAACTTTGCCTTCCTTTGCAGCTGCATTCTGTGGCACATGGCAATCTAAGCTCAGTATTGACCATATAGACACATTTATTGAGATGGGTAGATTGAGAAAACATACATGACTTGCTTTCTAAGTACAGTCCATCCTTCCGACGTAGGAGCACCTTGTCCGTTACTGAAATCAGGCAGCTCCTGCCAGTGCTGCACTGGCCCTGAGACTGCCTTCTTCCTTAATTTGCAGTGCATAAGCTCATCTGTTCTGTGACTATCTTTTAGAAAAGCAAGAATAAACAGTATTTCCAGTTCCAGGTGTAAAGCATGTAGAAAATTCTTCTGCAAGGAATACTGTTTGGTTTTTAGAAGAAGCACTGCAGTTTATATTTATGACACTAAAGTTTCAGTTGAGGGAGTGGAAAAAGAAGACTAATAGTGATGACTTTGTTTTTATGCCTGTGATTATATCTTGACTAAGGCATGTCTTTTGGAATGTCATCCCTCATTAGTTCGCTTACTGCATAAGTAATGAAATAAGTAATAAATTAAAAAGCAAAATAACAAACAACTACACAAATATTTTGTTTCCTGAATCTCATTTTCCCATGCTTCTATTATTGTTCATTGTCTTGCCTTTATTTTGAGTAATTATTATGGTTCCACGTTTCAAATGAAAACTTCTGTCTGCAGAGTCTGGAACCCCTCAAAGGGCATTGATCTCTGAGACTCGGCCATCTTGGGGAGAACCCTAAATTAAAAGGGAATATTGAGTAGGGAAGTAAATTGGGAGGTTTTTTTTTGTAGGGAAGAAAGTGCCAAAGCCACCCTCTGTGTAAACTGTGGAGGGTGGGGTCCAATTATGGCAAGGGTTGGGGTGTCAAGCTGTGTATTTATACAGATCTTTAACACCCTTAATACGAGATAGCTAGTCAGTGGCTTCTGTGTGTTCATGCTACCCCCGCCCCCCTCCCACCGGCACCTCCTACCTTTGGTCTTCCATTGTGTTTACTTCCTAATGGCAAGAATTGTGAAGCGATCAGAGGGCCATTATTTTGTTCGTTCTGCTGACCTCTTCCCATTTTATACTTTAAGATTGGTGATGGTGACATCACCGCTGCTCCTGGGGTATCTGAGTGGCGTGGTTAATGCACATTCCTCTTCCATCTTTCTCAGCATTGACACCGCGATTCTGGTTCTCTACCTTCTGCACTGAAGTGCTTACAATTTAAAAATTATTGTAAGCGTTCTGTTACAGACTTGAAGATGATTTTTAATGCTTTTGTTCTGGAAATTTTCAGGTCAGACAGAGTCCTTAAAAATCTGAGAACATGCCCTGGGAGGGATGTAAGTATGGTCTTGTCATCCCTCAGCTTGTTTTCTAAGTGATGAAGTCATTTTCTTAGTCACGGAGTTCTTGGCTGCAGGACTAGAACACAAGTCTAGCCCTGGGCTCTGGGCTTTGTCAGCGTCATCATGACATGCCTTTCAGTTCAGGTTTGCTTGAATAGTCAATTTTTGAGAAAAGGCAGAAGCTCTTCCTTCAGTGACCTTAACAAATTTGAGCTCACTGTTGCCTTAGAAAAGGGATTTGTTTGTTTTAAAAAAAAATACTATGCTCATTAAATGAAGAAATAATCCAAAGACCGTTTTTCAAAACAGGTAAAAATCATGCTCTAACAGTCTTGTTTATGATTTTCATTCTTGTTTATGATTTTCATTGACAAATAAATGAAATCATCTTGGGTGTAATATTGTATAGCATACTTTAAAATGGGTTGGTTTCTTTTAATGGTTTATACATTTTGTGTTTCTGGTTGGTTTGTGTACCGTAGGCTCTGAAACAAGAATTATTACATTGACCTCAATCTGAGTGCATATTCCCTGTTCTGTGTGATAGATAAGGAGACATTTCAGAATTTCCCTTAAATTGATTGATTTTTAAAATTACTTTCCCTGTATCTTCTCTGTCGGATGTGAATAATATTACTAAGTAGTATTTCTGCCAGACTCACGGTACTTGTTTTTGCGTATTCTATTGGCTGTTTTAGGTAAGACATAATATGCTTATACTCCTTTTTTTATGAATATAATAAATGCTCTATAGTTTACAAGAAATATCAAGGCTAAAACATCTTGTTGTGGAATGATAAATATTACCCAACTAAACAGAGAAGAGCACAGACTGTGAACTCTAATTTCTTAGTTCTCAGCGGTTGATTTGAACAAGATGTGATTAGCTTGTGGGAGCAGAGGGTTGGAACCCTTCTGATAATGGCCCGGGTAATTCAGGAGTCCTAATTGAACTCATGAGTGGATCTCATCATAGAGAGAGCCTGGTACAGTATTGGATGTTTTTCAGATTAGAATTAAAACTAAACCTGCTGAGTCCGTGTAGTCATTAAAATTCCCAAGGTGCTTTTTGCAAGATTATGAGTTGTTAGCCAACAGGCTGGCCAAATGAGTAATTGCTCTGTCAATTGGTCCCTGCAATTTCATTTGTACAAGGTCACTGCATTCACTTCCTGAGCTAAACTGTCACATTAAGGAAGAGTGGCCTCTTTAACTGAGAGGATTGATCTCTTTAATTTACAAGCTCATAAATTGATCATTCTCCCCTCTGCCTCACCCCTTCCCCTGCTTTGGCAAAAGAGAGAGTCGTTTAGCTTCTATAAATTGGAGAATGTTTTTCCCCCTTTTCTTTTAAATTTTCGGGCATTGATTTAGATTTTATGCAGGAAAAAAATACTGCTGTCTTAAGTTCAGTGTATTGTATATATTGAAATTCTAGATGTTTACACTATTTATTAGTCTAGGAATGAATAGGGTGTGAATAGATGCTCCCTATTCATTTATTCTTTCAACAAATATTCACAGAGCATTTGTTACACATGCAGCATGATATAGACACAGGTGATACAGCAATGAACAGAATGTGCAAAACCTCTGACCTTGTGGACTTGACATTCTAATGAAGAGAGAAAGATGACAACGTACATAAGTAATTGTTGGGATGATAGGACATGATCAATGCTGTGTATTGGGAGAGGGGACATGTGTGGGGTTAGAGAATGTTTGTCATGCGGGGCGGCCTGCGGGGTCTCTGCTCCCGCTCCCCCACATAAGAACACAAGACACGGTGAGGCCAAAAAGGAACACCCACGGAGCCATAGATAGGGGAGTCATACCACTATACTCTCACTGGCGGCTGGGTTGGAGACACAGGAAGCAGGAGCCAAACTGTTCGCAACCCTCACTGCGCCGAGAGAATGTACCTGGAACAACAAGGGGTATTGCTGGAGTGGGCTGAGCAGATGAATGAGGCATTTTGTAGAGATTATTAAATTTGTTGGGTTGCGAATAGTGAAGGAATGGAAGAAATGTCATAGTGGAGGTTTAAACCAGAGTGAAGTAGGGAAGTGGTCAGATTGTGGATATTCTAAAATTTAGAACTGTTAGAATGTGCTAGGAGACTGGAAATTGGGTGTTGTGAATGGATTATAAGCAACAACCCTGCAGGTCTCCCCTATAGGTGTGAACACCTATCTTGGTCTTTGGCCTGCTCTTTGTCTTAAAAGTCTGTAGGCTACTTGTTAATTGCTCTAACTAGGTACCAGTAGATACATGAATTGTTTGTGGCAGTGAAACCATGTAAAAGATACAGGTTGGTGATGGATTTTGTTCATTTTTAATAATGATAAGTGATCAATGTGAATTTAAGATCAACAAAAAAGAAAGAAGCAAATGTTTGTTTCGGAAGAATATTACCAACTGCTTAGCTAAGTATAAGAATTTTTATTTTTATTAAAACAGAGGCAGGTTGTCCTACAATAAGAAATTCCATTTAATAATAAATATAGTTAACATTCATGGAATGCTTACTATACCACCACACATGCATTAATGTGTGCTTTCTGTACATTCATTCCTTTAATCCTTGCAAAAAAAAACAAAAAAACTCTGAGGGAGATTACTAGTAATGTTCCCAATTTAAGGAGAAGGTAAGCCAAGGTCAAGTGGCTGAGCAGGGATTTCGACACAGGCAGTCTGGTTCCAGCGTGCATGCCCTTAATCATAACATTATTCTGCCTGTAGTAGTCACTTGAATTTGTTAGAACTAAAGCTCTCAATTGGTTCGGAACTGAGCAGACTTGCTCAGTTTATGATTTCACTTCTTAAATGCAGAGTGGCCAATGAGGGCTGTAAATACCTGGGAGTGTTTTGTTGCCAACACCACCTGTTTGTTTTAAGGGAAAAACTGGACATTTGAGATAAAAATCCATAAAGGAAGAAAAGGCAGAGTGTGAAAATATGACTCAGGGAAGCTTGGAACTGAGAGCTAAGTCCTGGTTTACCCACTTGTTAGTTATGTGATCTTCCTAGCTCGATGGGGTGAAAATGAACAGGGGTTTCTAAAAACAAATTGGATAGAATGAAAAAGAAAAAGCTTGACACACGAGGCTAGCAAGACAATCCAGTGTTGTTCCACAGGAGGATATGAAAGAAATAATCTGCATGCATTTACTTAGTCCAGGCTTCTCAGACTTGAATGTTGATTTGAGCCCTCTGGGATCTTGTTAAAATACATGTTCTGCTTCGGTAGGCTTGGGTGGAGTCTGAAATTCTGTGTTTCATACAAGTTGATATGTGATGCTGATGCTGCTGGTCTATGGACCACACTTTGACTTGCAAGGACATCAGAATAAATGTATGACGTGCCATGGGATGCTACAGTGGGTAACATTTAGGTCATTATCAGTAAAACATTTTATCAGACCTTTGCAGGCATGAAGAGAGCTGCTTCATAGGTGTTTGTTCCCCATGCAAGGCTGCATCTCAATCATTGCTGATCTCTGTACTACTGATACATCTGACACTTTGGAGGTTGAGCCACACTTGCATTGTCTCTTACCCATTGGTAGAAGTTAACCTTAAATAGAAGTGGCAGAGCATTTAAGCATTATTGGTTAGATAGCTTCCTGGGGAAAAGAGTTCAAGTTTCTCTGGACTGTGAGACCACTAAGCACAGATGTTTTATAGGCAATACACACACTGGAAAGATAATCAATCATATTCGATGCCGGCTAATGTTCATTCTAGCATTATGATGGGTCGTTAAGTCAAACACTAACTCTAGCTGAGAGGGATAATCTGAGATCTACAATGTGTCTCTTGAACGTGTATTAATTACCAAGCTGAAATCTCAGAATTTCCCAGGGGTTTTAAACAGAAACTGTTCATTGTTTCATAGTCATCACCACTTGTTTGCTTTCTGATTATAGTATTGTAGTTATTCATACACACACACGCACACACACCCAAATAATGTATACCTGCATTATGCTGTTCCTTCAATTTATTGTTACCTATTTTTTTGTCTGTTTCAAGTCACGGTAATTTGTGCGCTCACTGTTTCTCAGAAGTTTTCAAACTTTGCTCTTCTAAGTTACTCGAAATGTAAACGGATAGGGCACTGTCATTGACCACAAATACGTTCTTCTTTCTTCCTCAGTTTTCACACAGCTGTAATGTTACTAGAAAAAAGGGACTATTTATGGGAAATGTGCTTTCTCTCCTCCTGCTGAATCTTAAAGGCTTATTTTCAAGGATTTCTAGAGCCGCCACCTGTTAAATTATAGTGGTCTTATGCTTTTTAGATATTTTTATCATGAAACAAGATATGTTGGAAAAAGAAAATACATTCGATGTTGGAAAAATATCATAGACTTTCTGAATCTTTTTTGCATCGAGCCCTTGGGCCCTCCTCTCCTGGCGAGTCTTCAGGAGAGCCTGTGAGCACAAAGGAATGGCATGTATTTATACTTGTGTAAATAAGATCCTGTATACTTTCCACTGAGAACATGCAGGCAGCCCTTTTATGGTCAATGAGGGGTTTTCCCTCTGGCCTTTGGATGGACCACAGGGCTAGGTGCTCAAGAGTGTATTTTTGATACCATCCATAATGGCTTCACAAGCTGGTTCCCTTTTATAAAATCTTAGAAGTGGTTTTGTTAGCCTTACTTTATTCGCTACTAGGTCATCCAGGAACTTCTGAAGGGCTTTATGCAAAAAGTTAAAGTTTGTTTTTTGTTTTTTGTTTCTCCCAAAGTTGCCTTTGTGCCTGTTCAATGTTTAGTTTTGCTACAGGTTCCACTTGCAAAATAGGCAATGTCACCTTATTATTTTGATCATAACTTGTTATGTTCAGAATTGCTAGTGTTTCTTTAAGGAATATATGGTATCTTACTTTATCACCTAAGTAACTTAAAATTTTGTCTTTGGTGAAGAGTCTCATGAATTCATATATCCAAAGAAATTATTAACCAACATGAAAGTTGAAAGAAGCATAATGGGTGAGTAATTTTAGAAAACATCATTGAATAAATGCATACTTGGTATTTTCTTGTGATTTGACATTATTTTTAATAGCAAGTAATATTAATATTGATTATAATAACATTTTAAAACTGATGCAATGTACAAAATGATAATCTTTCCCTCAGCACAGTGTTCTGTGAAAGATGGTTGGACGACTGCCTTTAAATACAGGATTTTCTCTGGAACTACATAGTAGAGACTGTGGAGAGGCATTAACTTTTCATGGCCCTGGGCCCCTCATCCTATTCAGTTTCTCATTTGTAAGGGAACACTTCAGTTTTAATCATTTTCTACAAGTTGCTCAACTGCTTGGAACATATTTTAAATAGCACTACTTATAAACTGTGTACATTATTAAAGAAAAGTTCTCCTTTGCCCCCTCCCCCGTCTTGCACTCACCTCATGGATCTCTACTCATCCCTTCAAACCTAGTCCAATAATCACTGTGTTAGTATGCCTTCCTTCTTAATTCACGATTCAGTGCTTACTGAGCATCAACTATGTGCTAGGCCATTGGTCTTCAGTCTTCTTGGTCTCAAAATTCTTTTACTCTTGTGAAGACTATTGTAAATGCCAAAGAGCTTTTATTTGTGTGGATTACATCTACTGATATTAATCAGGTTAGACATTCAAACTGAAGAAGTCCAAACATATTTATGAATTAATTTAAAAATAGCGATGATAAGCATAAAAATAATACATTTTATGAAACAAAATTATATTTTCCAAAGGAAAAATACTTAGTAGAAACAGTGGCATTGTTTTATATTTTTTGAAAATCTCTTTAGTGTCTGGCTTACTAGGGGAGACAGGTGAATTCTCATATTTGCTTCTGCACTCCGTCCACTGTGATGTCATACATTAGGTGATGTCAGAAAAAATGGACTGCACACTTGTGGGAAAATAACTTTGATGTCACAGAACCCTAGAAGGTTCCCGACACACACTTTGAGAACCTCTATGCCAAGCTGTGGGTATAGATCAGTGCTCAAGGAGACACCAGTTCAGGCCTTTGTGGATGTGGTATTTCTTCGCATAGAATTTTTTGTCTTAGGTAACACTTTTAACTGTGTTACAACTGTAAGTGTCGTGGTACAGTAACGGTCTCCAAAAAGGCAGAGATTCCTTGTTTTTCATTCTCACTCATGGGTTTATTTTTCTGGTTTACATTATTAAACATGTTTTCAGTGAAGAAATAAAATCAACTGTTCATAGTGTTGAATATTTTCTAATTTCTTTATTTAGGGCATTCACTCTACTAGTATAGACATAATTCAAAAATCTTAGAGAAACCTGGCTTAAATTTCTCTGGATTAAGTGCTATACCTTTCAAACTTTCTCAGGATAGTTGGAATATATACTCAAGTACTTAGGAAGGAAATTATATCATCAAATTTTAATATAATTAATTTGCTGTAATAAGATGGTTTTCTTTATATAATAGTTCCTTGCAAATTGGTAGTTTGATTCTTTAAATATGTATTTTTAGTAATTCACACTGTTCGGTGTTATAAAGGCCTTTCATATGTGAGGAATCTATCTGAATTACTGTTAATTGTTTCCGATATCATGAGGAAATGAGAAAATCAATTCTTCATTCTTTGTGTTGGATTGTAAGTAGGGAACAGTAGTTTCAGAAAGTAGTGTTGTAGACAAACTGCCATTGTTTACCAGTTTCCATGACTTTCTTTCCAGTAAGCCACTGACAGCTTTATATGTTGTAAACCCTATAGGTAGAATTCCATCTTTGTTCTGCTTTCTGTCAACATGAAATTGGTATCAGTGTTGACAGTTTCGCATCATACGGATAATATATAAGAAGTTAAGTTATAGAAGAAGGATCAGAGTGCAAAATCAAAATTATTATATAAGTACTTAGAATTAATATTTCTTAGAAGGACACATTAATTTGATTTCTTTTGAAGACACATTGATGATATAACATGTTTGTAAGCTATTTTACTTAAACAAACTAAGACTTAAATATACACTGATAAAAGATTTTCTTCATATATTTCATTTAGCTCACAATGCAATTCTGAAGTGAATTTCTCATTGCTATTTAAATGAAAAATCTGTTTTCTTATATATGAGATTTGTATAAATTCATCTTTTGAATACCTCTCTTATGAGCCCAATTTTATTTTTTAGGTTTATGAGAGAAAAATCCAGTAAGTGAGAAGAAGGCCTTGCTGATTATAGGATTTTCTTTTATGGAGGGTTGAAATTGCTTGTTCTTTCTTGTTTCTACATCTGACTCATTGAGTTATTTTTCTAGTTAATTTACACTGTTCATAATGTCAGCATTATAGGTTTACACACATGTTGTTGGATAATATAATTTGAGATATTATTTGGAACCAGAAAAAAAACATAACTTTAAAGTGGTGATATAGTAACTACAATAGAGGTTGGAGTAGGGTGTGTGGCTTGGCATACTTTTGAGCCTAAAGAATAATAATATGTAAATTAAATATCAAAGGATTTTTAATTAATAATAATGTGGGTTTAAATTTTATTAATCCAAAGTTTGAGAGAGAAGCCATTGTATAGTAAATTCTTGGGCAGTACTGAATCACAAAACCCAGATCCTAAGTCAGTATATCCTGTATTGGTTTTGACATCTATTTAATAGTTGGGGGTGGGTGTGAGGGTAAAGGTTGTGGGGACGAGAGAGAACTGAAGTATGGTGGAAATTATCTTCTAAGGGCTCTACTTCTGAAAATTCTGAATTATTCTTGACACAGTCTAGGCTTGAAGTTTACTCTCTAGGAAAACAATTCTCATCCTGGACAAACAAAACACAGATACTTTTTGAAACTCAGTCTATGGAGATGAGGGGCATATATGGATTTAACTAATCGATACATCAGGCTGTGATAAGAAGTTATACAACTAGCACATAAGCTGGGCATTTTTAGTATCACCTGCGTCCAGCCAAAGAGACTGGTAATTTATATTTTAATATTAACCTCCAATGACTTGATATCTGTGTATCATATATAATCAGAAAAGGAAAGATACACATTATGTTTATATTTTAAGTCCAATGAAGTGTGTACTTGACATTTTAATTTCCTTGAGAGTAAAGACCTGTGTTTGTTTGTTTTTTATTGTGTTTTCCTGTTGTTTAACATAACACATCGCATATGCAGTCAATTTCTATAATTTGTGATAGTTATATTCTATAAAGTCAATGAAAACATTGAATTAGCGAATAGTGAACTATTGCTTTTAGGGGAATTATAGGATCAGGTTCCTGCGAGCCCTGCTCACAATATTTTTGTCAATTGATCAGTATATAATATGGTTTCTGTTTCAAGACACTTTGTTTAAGATACGTGTTGATTCATTAACATTGAACTCCTGGCCAAAGCCACTATATCTGTTGTGTGAAGGAAGCTCATCTAACACAGAATTTTTCTTCATAAGGCACATCACACACCTCTCATGCTTATGAACACTAGATAGCACTTCAGCACTTGGGCTATTTAAAACAGTGAAATCGCCAATAAAAAGCACAAAAATGCGAAACGTGTCATTAAGCACACTGCCAGAAGGACAGTTGTTTACAGTATGAGAGCTGAAACAAGAAGGTGGAGTGTCACCTTGTTCCACATCAGCAGGGAATGTATTCCTGGGTGGCTCTGAGGTATTGCCACTCTGCAGGGGCACGTGTTCCCGAGTGACCACAAAAGTGCTGCATATTATTTTGGGGGCTGCAAATACATTTTAGCCCATTGCCAAATGAGCAACTCTGGAATCCACAAATGAGAATCTACTGTAGTTGGTTGGAATATTTCTAGTAAATACCTGAGCAACGTTTCATTTTCTCGGAAGGGTATGCAAGTAATACCTAGTGAGGTCTCCTGTGGGCCAGCATTTCATGAGCTTTCTTTCATTTGGGTGTTTAAGCAAACCTATGAGTTAGCTGAGTTTCTTGTGCAGGTGAGTCACTCGGACTCCCAGAAGTTATGGAACTTTTCCAAGGTCTTACAGTTGTGTGGGAAGTGACAGAGCTCGGATTCTCAACAAGCCTGTCTGGCTCCATCCACCAGGTGGTGACTATGATTAAATATTAACTCTCATTTCACACTTTTTTTCTCCACTCTTTGAGCACAAATAAAGTGTGTCATTTCTGGGTTTATTTCCTTTAACTAGACAAAGTAAATGTTATGCCTGCCTGGATATCTGAAAGCTAAACCTAAGTGCATTCATTTATAAAATTAAAAAAAAAAATGTTGCCCTTAGAAATGTAAATTGTAGGAACTGTGAAGAGGAATTTAATAGGGTCAGACTGCTGATCAAAACAGACTCTTTGGCAGATTAAAAGTTCCTAATAATAGGTTAAATTACTATTGCATTAGTGAAGTAAATACTCCCTTCTTACGCCTTTTATTTATACATTTTCTAAAAACTGAGCTATTTTTAAGCCAAATCATATACTATAAATGTCATGACCAGGCATTGTAAATATCTTTTAAATGTTGCTGTAGTATACTTTTTATGAAGAATATGGAACAATTTTGAAGGGAAAGAAGATTCTAAAATAAAATTAAAGCATATTCTACTACCTGAGAGTTTTCTGTTCAACAGATGTAGTTAAAAAAAAAAAAAAAAAGGACTCCTATAAATGTAATGTTTATAATTCATACAAAGATACATTCCACTGTAAGTATAAACCATTATTCTGAATAAATATCTCCACTTTACTTTAAGAGGATAGTGATCATAGCGAATGTCTGGGTGGTCCAGGGTTTCATGGGACTTGAGCTTTCGAGGAGTAAGGGCCAGTGGCTTCATTTCTGATATTACCATCCTTGCCTTTGTCTATTATCAGGGCCTATTGTCCAGGTGCAATAAAAAGTTAAGGTGTGATGTACTGCAAGATTATCTCCGGCAGTTTTGTCCTGGGTAGTAATAAAAAAGAATCACTACTGACCCTCCTCCCCCATCCTGTGATTGTCATGTGTCCTGAAGCATATAACCAAAGAGGTTAATGTGATCCTGGGCAACTTAAGCCTTCATGGATCTTTGTCTATAATTTAAGTGTTCTCAGTGGAAATACAATACTCTTCGCCCCGTAGCTTAGAGGCCCTCTCAACAATCTTTTTATTGTCACTGTGCAGTTATCTTTTCACAAGCTCTGCATTACTCTTGGGAAGGTAATCCAAAAATGTTTTAATAACAGGAAATGTTTGCCATTTTAGCCATAGTACAAAAGAATTCATGTGGATTGGCGAGCTGAGTCATACATCTGGTTTCAAGTTCAAAAGGTCAGAATTCTGAGGCTGTCACATCCTTTGCTTTTACAATTCTTGTCAATTTTGTCTATTCAAAATGATTTTGTTGCATTCCACACTTTTCTGGCTCCCTTTCTTGCCCTTCCGCAGGTAGTAGGGAAAGAAAGTTAAAATATGCGATGGGGTTACTGAACAGGGAAATGAGAACCAATAGTAAAGAGATAAGAGAAAAGTGAGGCTCAATTTCCTATATAATAAAAACATAAACCTAGATTCTTCATTGTGGCTTTTATTGCACGGAATCTCAGTTTTATAATGGAATTTTATTTTTGTTTACACTTGTATGACTATTGTGGTACTGCCTTATTTAAATAAAATGTCTTTTACGATAATGCAAATAATTCGGTCTACACATTGCCTCTCCCTCCAGAAAAACTAATAGCATTTTCTATCCTACAAATCTTTCATTGATCAAGATCAAATATCTTATTGCCTTCCTTCCTTCACCTCAGGTTATCTTAAGTCTCAGCTCCGCCGAAACCCTTTCAGTTTCTCAAATTTGATTTTTGCATGATTTTGTACATGTTCTTCCCATTGCCTGAAGTTCTTTTTTCAAATTTCTGCCTGGAAAATGCCAGCAATAAGGGTGAACTATCTAGAATGTTTTTAGTTTAATCTGCTTTTGAATAAGATTGTTTCTTAAAATTCAACTTTAAGAAATATTTGCATACGATTGATATAAGATACCCAGTATTCTCACAGTGACATACAGGTGAGGTGAAAATTAAAGTTGTTTTGGGGGAGTTAGAAATGTGAGTCTAGTGACAAATGAATCCAGCTCCTAACCCAGTTCATTTAGTTTAAATCCCAAATCAAATGGGAACCCATTTGATGTTCTAGCATCTGGCATATTACCGTCTGTGAACTGAGGATTTTTCCCCCCAACATTTCCACTTGTGTGGGCCCCCTAAACAGGGCTGTACTTCTCAGGATACTACAAGCTCTGGCCTGTCAATACAGAGATCTTGAAAGGGCCATTTGAAAGTAGGAAAGGTAGCTTGATATGAAACAAAGTCTTTAAAAATATTATGCGCTATTCCTAATATCCATAAGTCACCGAAGGATAAGTAACCAGGGACTATCTTCTGTTCTGCTCTGCTCTGCATAAACGTGGAACAGTAAATCATTCATTGAAGGAGGAGAAGGGGGAAGAGGAAAGAATTTGTCACTTCGGATAGTTCCTTTGTGTTTTTATGCTTTCCGGAAGGCTAGAAGAAGAGAAATTACAAATATGCAGATGTCATGGGGGCAAAATCAGTTTTTTAACTGCACAGTAATTCTGTAATTTAGTTTTTTGGTTGTTGTTTTTCAGCGATGAATAATTGATTTTATGAACTTGAAAAAATATTTTTATAAAATATGATACTTTTTCTCTCCTTTATTTCCGTTTTCTTCCCCTTGCTCCCCCAACTGGAATCTCACCTAGAGAGCTCAGGATGTAGAATATGTGATATTTTCATAATTGCTAAATTTTTAACAGATGGTGATAAATTTTCTTTGGAAGCAGAAGGTATTTAAATACTGGTTTAACATTATTTGCGTAGTACTTTTATTATTATTCAGTCATTTTCCAAAGGGTTAACTGATTTGTATGTTGTATTTGCTTGCTGGTTGTCATTTGGTACATTTTTTTTTTTTTTTTAACTACAGGTTTCCAAGTTGTTGAGGTTCTATAATGCTCAGTTTATGCAGGCGTCACTGTTCCCTTTTCTGTTGCGTCCAGTTGACCCTCCTAAATTGTCCCTCATGGATTCATGTATTGCAATTATTTCTACACATTTTTTTCCTTGAAAGAGTTCATGCACATTCTTTGAGTTTATCATTTCTTTGCCCGTTGTGTTTTCTTTTTGTTATTGTGTTTGTCTTTCTTGTACGTGTAATCATGTACTGTTAGCATGAAAGTCCTCTTGAGAACCACCATAGAGATAAACACTTGGTCCTTCAGTAATTATAAACTTTATTCTTATGACGAGCAATTTGATGAAAAAAAATGGAATCTCTTGTACACAGTGTTTTTCATAAAGTCTTTTATGGGTAAATTCTGTTCTTCAGGAGCCATGTACTAAAAAGTCTTTAAAGGCTACCATAAAAGGATGTTTCTCATAGTCTCTTGGAGAATGGTAAGAAGAAAATGAGCTGATGGATTTCAAATGAAGACCATCTAAAGAGATAAGTGTAGAGCATGGAACCGGGTGAAATAACTCTTTTGGTCCATGCATTCGCCTATCCTCTCCATCAGTCAGTCATTCTTCCCACCAGCATCTCACCTGGTAGTGTACTGTTCTGAGCCTGTATTCTTGTTACCCAGCCCAGGTCTTTTTTTTTTCTTCTCCTTTATACTGAACAATAATTAGTTCCCACCTCACAGATCCAATTGTGATATGTGAGTTTTCAATCTTTATAAAATCAGATAGATAGATGGAAAAGGTGCTATAAAATGATTGACAATATGGAAAAATGTAACCAAAATTGATAATATAAGTGAGGGCCGAATTTCTAAATGTGCAATGATTGTTCTTGGTACATTAATACAATGGAAAATATTATTCTGTAAAATGGAGGTGAAATGAAATTATGGCTTTTAAGTTTTTTTCTTAAACCCAACCAAATATATATTTGGGACCATACAAAGTGAATTATTTCCTTACATGGAATACTTTAGAGATGTATTTAATAAACCTGGTGTTTTAGCAATATCCACCACCTATCCCATTCAGATATTTTATCATCTTGCAAATTGAACTATTTAATGAACTATGAAATTATATGTCCTCCAATGTCCCATCTCTGTGGTTTTGTTCTTTAAATCTCACTCTTGAAATGCCCCAGCTTAAATGCTATTTTCCACTCAAAACTTTTATGATTTTGCCAGGTAGAAATAATCTTTCTCCAGAGTTTCCATAGTCCTTTTTCTGTTTCTCTTTTAGGACAATTACCCTGGTCAATTTTTAATCTTCAAGGGACTGTAGACCCTTCAGAATGAGGATTAATATATATCTTTACTTTCCCACAGTTCTCAGTGTAATGCCGTAAGACTATTTTATATTCATTAATCATTGAAAGAATGAATGAAAGAATGAGTTGTCTATGATTACTGAGGGACATTTTACAGTGACACAGTAAAATAAAGCATAACTTTATTATTTGCAATATGAAAGTCTGTCCTTCAAGCTCATTTCTTTGTTATATATAATACTGCCCATAGGTCACATGATCTAATCTCTTGCCTTCAGATGCAGTCATATGTAGATGACTCTTATATCTATCTGTAGTTCTGATGTTTCTTTGGTTCCAAACTTGGATATTTATTTATCTGCAGATATATAATAGGAATCACAACTTTAGCGTGACTGAAACAAACTTCATTTTTTTTCACAAATATACTTCTCCCCTTGTCTTCTTCCTTCTTAGTAAAAGGTACCATTGGCACTATCATATACAGAGCTGCGGATGAAGAGAGTATGGATTCTTGATTCCACCTCTTCCCCATCCCTTTTTACACATCCAGCTAGCTCATCAGCAAGTCAGCGTCTTCATATTAACATCATCTCTACTCCACTGTGGCAGTGTACTGAACCTCTGACTCACACTCATGATCCCACTATGAATTTGCAGCAGAGTAATCTTCTAGAAATGCAAAAAAAAAGATCTTGTCAAGTGTGTGCTTCCCATCTAGGTCTGTCTAGCACAATTAGAATAAATTCTGCCTTTCAGAGACCTGCGTGATCTGCTTTTATATGAGTCACCCCGTTGCTCCATACATTCTGTCCAGGTGACCTTAGATAAGCACGCCAAGCTTGATTCTTGTTCCTTCTGTCTGGAAATCTTTGAGCCCTCATCCCGTTGTTCATTTAGAATCCAGCATAAATGTCTCCTCCTCTGTGAGACTCCCTGCTGGCCCACCCATGTTCTCTGCGCAACTGCAGCACCTGGCTTTTATTGCCTGGGTGCCGTCTCTTCCCCCGGTGAGCTTCCCTTTGTTGCCCAGAAAGACCGAAGTGTAGTCGGCCCTCCACGTCTGCAGATTAAACCAGCTGAGGATGGGAAATAGTTGGAAAAAAATGTTACGTTGTTACTGACGTGGACTATGTATTTAGACCTACAATGGCTGTGTCTGTACTGAACATATACAGACATTTTTCCCTAAACAGTACAGTAAAATTTTCAAAGCATTTGTATTGTATTAGGAATTATATGTAAGCTAGAGGTGATTTAAAGCATTCGTGTAGGTTATATACAAATAGTACATCATTTTATATAAGGGATTTGATAAAACTCCCTTATCTGGACTTATATAAAAGTCCCAAATGTGGATTTTGGTATCTGCGGAGGTCCTGGAACCAATCCTCCATGGATACCCAGGGAAGACTGTCCTGAAGAATTGATTCTTTCTGCCCCATCAGCTCTCAGCCAATGGCTGATAGGATTTGATATATCGATACCCCAGCTCTCCACCCCTCAGAGGTGAAACAGAAGCATATCTATGTTCACTGGGCCCCAGAGTTTAACCAGTAGGATTAACTGATGTTAACAGTGGTAGCTGTCCTGACAAGGAGGCTTTTATTGGCTACTTGGTTTCCTTGTCTTAGTTCCCTACCCTCCTACTGATGTTTCTTCCACCTCCCAAATAAACATTTTGCCCCTAAATCCCTGTCCCAACGTCTACTTCTGGGAAAATCAAAACTAAAACACATGCTGTGACCACCAAAGGATCCCTCTTGTCTCTAACACATCACACCATTTTAATTCTCTGTGTAGCACTTATCACTATCTGATATTTCTTCTTATTAAGTAAAATGTATTCATTTTTTTCTTCCAGCTGAAATTTAAGAACTGGGAAAGCAGGGCGTTTTTATCATGTCAGTATACTGAAACTAAAAGAATGTCTTATATTATCACAGGTACTCAATAAATGAGTGGTGAAGAAGTGAGTAATGATTTTAAACAGAAAAAAAGGACCCAATTTGAAAAATGCAAATTGTAGGTTAAAACTGTTCAGCTGCTCATTAGTAGACACTCGACTGTGCACTAATGAAGTTTTGAACTTTAATATGAACGAGTCTTGTAGGGAGAAAAAAAATGGTTATTCATTTGACCAACATTTATTGAGTGGTTCTTCTGTGCATTTTAGACTAAGCTGCTTGGCTGGGGTGGCATATTAAGCAGCTCCTTGAAAGAATAACATTTCAACTGATGTAGCTAGGCATGGGGTGGGAGGCACAACATTTTTTTTTTTTTTAAATGAATAGGCATCAGCAATTCCTAACCCAACTCCCCACATCCATGTTTGCTGCTTTTCTGTCCTGTATCTGTCTCCAGACCATGAGCTACCAAATTGCAGGAACTGATTTTTTAAATCTCTTTGTTCCCTGTCTCTTGCATGTATTAGTAAATGGATGAATCAATGTTTGCTGACTGATTAGATGTCTGGTGGAGTGTGGGTTTATGTGTTATATGGTCCTTTTTTGAGAATTATATACGTTATTTTAAAAGAAACTAGTAGCAATTGTTGGTAATTTTAATGACACTAAATGGAATTTGGAAAAAAGATTCTGTGCTTTTATATTTCATTTAAAAAGATGACTTGAAAAAAATGGCTTTTGAAACCACTTCTTTGTTTATTTACAAAATAATTGCTTTCTACAACATTTCCTTTCAGTGCTAGCAATGAAAAGTATATAAAAATAATTAGTAACCACATCCAATCCTGATTTTCTATGTCTAGTCACTGAATAAAATTGAATAGTGTGGTTATTTTATCTTTATTGTTTTTGGGCTAGTTTAATGAGCTAATTTTTATTTATTTATTTTATTTTTTTAAGGCTCACAGAACATTGAGTTTGATTCATAGATTTAAAATAATCTTCATTTAGGGCTAGTTGGCATATAACTAGCTCTAGCCTTTTTAAATAGTATACTATAATTGTAGGAGAATGTGAAGTGTAGACATGATAAATTAATAATTATATCTGTTTATGAATATATGTTAATTTCCCCTATAAATTTAAATTTTATTTGAAGAACAAATTAATTGCTGTAATTCTTGCATCACATGAATTATTTCAAAAAACAACAAAATAAACATATCTGGGGATATTTTAAACAAACGTTGCACAAAGTCAAAATAGCAATGGCCAGGAATTTCATGTCTGATGTACAATATTTCCCTGAAGGGCTTGTTTATGTAAAAAGCTAGAAAATGCTAAGCTCGGTTTGACACTTTATCATGAACAAATGCCACTCTTCTGGACTGACTTTAACTTAAGCCATTATTAAGAAAAGTAAAATGGGTAGGCCTTGCTATGGGGTATGTAAATTACCAATTACCCTTTTTATACCTTTATTGTGTACATTATTTGTTACTTTTGCTGGACATTATTGTCATGGGGTTAATATGGTATTCTTGTACTTTATTATTATAAGAATACCACCTGATTAAATTAATAGAAATTAAACTAATTGATGGTATAATAATTTATTATGCTCCTATTGAACATTTGTAGGTCTTTGACTCTAAGATGCACTTTTTTCTTTTCTTTTCTTTTTCCTTTTTTTTTTTTTTTTTACAGTTTCTTATTGCCAAAGCTGTGTTCTACCTTAGAGTTGGAATACATTTAGTATCTTTTTTTTTTCCTTCAAAGCTGTTATTAAATCTATGATGGGTCTTAAAGTTGACCACATCTTAGGTATATTAATTATATATAAAGTGTAACCCTTTTAAAGTGTGAGGTATAATGATTTAAAACACATCTTTTTTGATGGGAAAGACTATAGGTTATCAAATGGCTGATTAGTGCACAAGTATTTGTCTTATTGACAAGGCAGCTGAGGTCCAGGGAAATTAAAAGAATTATTGCCACAGCTAATACATTTATGAGTAGAAAAAGGGGACTTTAGTAATAATGTTCATTATCTAACCCTTTAGAAATAATATATTATTTTAACTGTCATTCTGGGTTGGAGGAAAATCTCATTTCGTGTTGGTGGGAGAGAAAGCAGCAATGTCATTTCACACCAGGTTCCATTCATGAGTGCTAAGACTACAGCTGTGGCCCAGCTGATCTTTCCAACACGTTGGCCACTAGTCACATCTAGCTATGTAAGCGTAAACAGATTAAAGTTAAACACAATTTAAATTACATTTAAAAATGAATTTCCTTGGTTGCTATAGTCATTTTGAAGTTGATAGTCACATATGGCTAGTGGTATCGGAGAGTGCAGACATTCCAATCATCCCGGAAAGTTCTAACAGAAAGCAACATTTAGGCAATCACCTTTCAAGCTGGATGCATGAATGATGGGAAGGAAGCAACTGTTCCAAAACCAAAGGCAAGAGTTTCTGGGCAGAGAGAAGAAGAATTATAAAAGCCCTGAGTGGAGACTAACGTGGCCTGTTAAAGGGCAAGATGACCCGTCCAGCTGGAAGGGATTGAATCAGGGGTTAACAGACCCACTTGGGAGGTCAGCAAGAGACTATGTTGTGTAGGAAAACTTCGCAGGTAATGATAAGAACTTTGAATTATATGCTAAGAGTGATAAGAAACCACTGGAGGGTTTTACAGAGAAATAAAACAATCTGATTCATGTTTTAAAATCATCTAGCTTCTGTGTGGAGAATAGGCAATCAGTGGGCAAGAGTAAAAATAGAGAGCAGAGTGGGCAGTTAGGAAGCTACTGAGTAGTTTAGGTAAGAAAGATGATGGATTGTACATAGTAATTAGGGTAAATGGAGCTGCTTGGTATTTTTCTCACTTCCAGAATGACTATGATGTATTCATCTTTGTACTCTCATCCTTTCTTCCTTGTTCTTCCTCTGTCTTAACCTAACTTCCTACTGCTCCCCTTCCTCCCAGATCTTTATACTAGCCCATGTGGAGCACCCCCTTCCCAACACCATTTCACCAGATTCAAGCCCTTTCCCCTTCACTGTCTTCTGTGAATGTTCCCTCCCCCTTCTTGCATTAACTGGCTCACTTCTATTGCATCTTGTTCTCCCTCCCACACCTCTGCATGTAAACGTAGAGTGATAGTCATCAACGTCCGAGGACACTCCTACCTTAGTGAATACTCCTCTTTGGAGCTTCATGCTATTTCATCATACCAGCCCCTGCCATTCCTCTGGTTGTCATAGTAACACATCACACCCGTGGTAATTATATGTTACTTTTAATGTTTCTAGTATATTAAAGTTTCTAAAAGAGTGAACCTGGGTACATTTTGTTCAATGTTGTATTCTCAATGCCTACTATATGTGAGGCACTGAATGAATAAATAAATGATTTTTCGAGATTGAAGGTGGGAGTGGAACAAAAGATTCTGTCCTTCAAAATTCAGTACTAGTGAATTATATTTAACTGAATATGTACTTTGTACACTAACTGAACTAGGAATACACACACACACACACACACACACACCACTTAGCAGATGGATGAATCCTTGTGAAATAGGTACAATTCTATGGAGCCTCTCCTCAGGAACCCTTACAATATATTTTTTAATAGCCCTTATTACACTGATTTTCATTTCTTGGTTCCCCACTAGGCTGAAATCCTATAGAGCTGGTGATGGGCCACGTTTATTGTAATTGTCTTCATACCTATTATTAGCACAATTAGCAGTTTATTGCATCAATTGGCAATTGTAATAATCACTGTGCTGGGAGTATAAAGAGGTGTGTGTGGGGGGGCAGTGAATGAGAAGTATAAAAAGAGTTGCTGGAGAGGGAAAATTTTTGAGATGGAAAGTTAAATGTCAGAGAAAAATTAGAAATATCAACCCAGGAAGCTCAAATCAGTAGAAACGGCTCTCTGTATTTCTTTTAATAACAGAGTTCCCTAACAGGTTTGTAAGCTGTAAGTTGAGAATGTTTTTCCTAAGTGATTTTTTTTTCTTTTTTCTTTTTTTATGATAAACTTTCAAAAACAGGTAGTAAAAGAAAAGAACATTGGAATAGGAATCAGGAGGATTGTCAAGACAGAGTTGTAAGACTTTGGCAGGGACTTCACTTCTCTGGAAACCACTTTCCCCTTTTATAAAATGGGACAATTGGACTAGATAAGCCCTGAAGACTCTTCCAGCTCTAGTAATCCCTGATCTTTGATCATAGAGGTAAAATTACTCAGTTTAGATTGTCATTATACATTTACAATTTCAGGCATCACATTGGAAACATCTTTCTATCCCCTGGTTTAATCACCAAAGTGGTAAAATAAGTTCTAGTTTAGTGTTTTACTCCTGTCTTCCCTCCTTCTTTCCTTCCTTCCTTCCACTCACCCCGTCCCTCTTTTTGAAAATTTACACCTATCTACCTAACTCTCCAGATCCAGGATCACATTCCCTTAATAGCTAAATATACCCCAACCCATTTTTTATGGGGTAGTTCAGCACCACTTTCAGTGTTTTTCAGTCTGGAGAAGAATACTTATTCTCTGATTATCTATTACTCTGAATACCTGGTTATTAGATTCTTGGTCGCCACTCCTCTCCTTGCCACCACATGTGCTGTAGCTTTGCTCCATATCTGAAGCAGTTCCTCTCTTCTTTACTAGTGCAAAATGGTTATATGTTATAGACTTTAATTCCAGCCTTCGGGATAAATAGGAGAGGCAGACTCACCATGGTACGGAAAGAAAACAACTTAATTTTTTTTTTAGAAATCTAAAAGTTCTTGACTGCCTGTCTCATGGAGACTATCATTGGTTATCTTATTCATTAGCCTAACTTGCAGTCATGTTCTTACTGTTTCAGGGGTATATTATCTATTGCAACCCATCTTTAATCTCGACATCTGTCTCCCCAAGTCACAGATTTTCATTTTGTTATGCAGAGAAACTTAACTTTCAGTCTCTAACCACTAAGCTCCAACATAAGTTGGCATATACAACAGGGTTCATTATATTTTCCCAGGCTGATGATGCACTTAAAGCATATATCAGTCTATAAACTTGTAGACTAGAAAAAAATAGGAAAAGTTTTACAATTGCAGTTTTCATTTAAGTTGAATCAAAGCAAATTCTTAGGCACCTACAGGACAAACTACAGGCGTGTGTGTGTGTGTGTGTGTGTGTCTGTGTGTGTGTTCCCTTCCTTTTAGACTTTTCTAAAGCAGAATTTATATACTCTCAAAATACCAACACTTTCTCAGATCATTTGATTTTTCTTTTAACTGGGGAAGTCTGCTGATTTAAGCTAATTTAAAAATTATCTTGAAATTAAGGGCATTTTTCTTGAGGTAGTGCAGAAGTTTGGAGAGACTATAGAGTTTGGAGCCAGACTCTTCTGTATTCAAATTCCTGTCTCCTATTTTTAGTTATTTGATCTATAGCCTCACTGGTTTCCATCTGTAGAAATGGGGGTAACATCCACATCACGGAATTGTTCAAGGGACTAAATGACACAATGTTCAGGCAGTGGCCTACTTTCTATGTAATGTATTTCTTAGATATATTAAAAATTCAAAACAGGGAAGTTGACCATAGGCTTGTAAGTTCTGTTTTTGGAGAGCTACAATATTTTGAAGTTCTGGTTAAGCTTTCACAAATAATTCTGTCCGAATTAATCTTGTCTGGTCACTAGTCAAATGCCTACATGAAATCTCAGGTGACTGTAATGTGCTTTAGGTGCAGGTGGTTTCTCTATGACGTTATCCACAGAGGGGCCAACAACGCATTCTGGGGAGCCAAAACAGAAGTAGTGTATCATCACAGTAGTTCTTTTGTTTAATGTTCTTGTGATGACAATTTCCCATGCCAGTCAATTTTTGTACTTTTTATTGTTTAAAATCAGGAGAAATGCCATGCCTCCTGTGCTTCTAATTAAGTTTTTGTTGTTTTTGTGCTGTTTAGCAGTGGGCATCATTATATAAATATCTAAATGCTAAATTGGCATGTCTAGATTGAAATAAAGAATTGTGTTTACATAAATGAAGAGAATGAAGAGAGTTAAATTATTTAGTAAATTGCCTTTGATGAAATAATATACATTTCACCCACTATGCTAGTAATTAGGATAATGTGTGATGACTGTGCACTATAAATGTCTTCATATTTTATTATTTCTATTAATATTTTATTATTGCCTTAAAGCTAAGCTTTATTTTGTGAAATGTGATATGAGGGAATGAAGTTCTCAGATACTGAGATTAATTAAAACGTGCAAAGTAAGAAGAAAACAAAATCTTCATTTCATCCTTTGTACAATACAAAACACCTAAACCTTTATGTTCCATTTCTCTGATTCCTAAAGTAAGTTTTAGACATACTTGAACTTCCCTTTTTAAAAAAATTGGTGTATAATTTTACTCATATATAAGCAAATCTGTAGTTTATATTAGACTTAGGTGCTCTTTTAAGAAAATCTGGTTCGGTGAAAAGAGTTGTCTTCCTGGCTTGCAGACAGCTGCCTTTTCACTGTGTCCTCACATGGCCCAGAAAAAAAGAGCTCTGATCCGTTTCTTTTATAAGGACACTAATCTTAGATGGGATCCCCACCCCCATGACCTCATCTAAACCTCATTACTTCCCAAATGCCCCGCATCCATATACAATTACACTGGGGGATAGGGCTTCAACATGAATTTTGGAGGGGGCACAACTCAGTTCATATCACCTGCTAAATAGGCTTCCCGTTACCAGTCAGGATCTCTTTAGAAATGAATATAAAATTAAAACATGTTAGAAATTATCCTAGAAATAAATAAAAAAGCATGATTCACTTTTACAAGTCCCATTTTGCATTACACTCTGCTACCTAAAATATATCTGCTCCCTAAAAGAAATATGATCAAATTTTATTGACTTATTATGTAAACGTAGGAATATCCTTATAACTCAGGAAAATAGATTTTGGGTGACAGCTTTTGTTATTTTTTTATTATTAAAGTTTATTGGGGTGACAATGGTTAGTAAAGTTATATAGGCTTCACGTGTACAATTCTGTATTACATCATCTATATATCACATTGTGTGTTTACCACCCAGAGTCAATACTCTTTCCATCACCATATATTTGATCCCCTTTACCCTTATCTACCACCCATTTCCCCCTCTTACCCTCTGGTAACCACTAAACTATTGTCTGTGTCTATGAGTTTTTGTTTCTTTGTTTGTTTGTCTTGTTCCTTTGTTGTTTTCAGTTTTATATCCCACATATCAGTGAAATCAAATGGTTCTCGACTTTTTATGTCTGATTTATTTCACTTAGCGCAATAATCTTAAGATCTATCCATGTTGTTGCATGGCATTATTTTATCTTTTCTTATGGCAGAATAGCATTCCATTGTGTATATATACCACATCTTCTTTATCCAATCACCTATCAAAGAACACTTTGGTGTTTCCATGTCTTGGCCACTGTAAATAAAGCTGCATTGAACATAGGAGCACGTATATCTTTACGGATAAATGTTTTCAGATTTTTTGGGTAGATACCCAGGAGAGGGATCACTGGATCATATCTTTTTTTACATGAAGAAAACATAGATAATTAAATTGATTAGTAATAAGATGATAATTTTTTTATAGTTATCATGGAAAACAAGACATCTTTAATTTGTTTCTTTGTCAGAGCATTTACTTTCCCCTCACTGGTTTACCTGAAAATGGTATGTGCCTCAAATAAAATATAGTTTGTAATATGGTATATTTTGGTTAAACCTGGTAAGATTATTTGCAGAGATGCCAGAAGCAAACTAGACATATGAAAAACTTACCATAAAACCTAGGCCCTCACTTGCTTACACTTGGTTGAACAGGTTTCTGAATATATAGCCCCACAAAACTGAGCCAATTTATGACAAATGGCAAAAACAATGAATGTCTTAATATTTACAAGTCACATGCCATTTGTAGGGTTCGTATGCTTCATGGTATAGCTATACTGATGGATTTGGGTATTCACTACCACTGTTTGTTTTCAAAGAGAATAAATATATGAAATAAAGAGTGAAAGTATATCTAAAGTTTGCAGCTTGTGTATATCCAATCAGTCAATACTTATCCCTACTGTAACCACCATTTTAACACTTATCACTATTGATTATTTTTGCTTTTTCTTAAATTTCATACAAATGGAAACATAGTATTAATTCATTATTTGAATGTCAATAATACTTTAATACTTCAACTGTGAAATTATTGAATTAGATTAAATAGTAATATGTACCTTCAAAAAGCTACCTTAAGTAATATGGATATATTATGTATACATGCAGAAGTAATCATGGAAGAGTTATATAGTTATGACTGCTGATAAATTTTCCTTTATATTAGTCATTTCAAAGAGTTGTGAAGTTTTTTTATCCCTCTGTTAGTATATGAAGAATTGTTTCCCTATTTTTTTCTTTTTTTGGGTATTACACTTGATGAAAACTTTAAATTTACAGATTTCCAGTGTTCTTATAGAAATGTATTTGTATCTATTTTAATTCTTGATTTTTTATTTGGTAGATACCATTATCACCAATTAAAGTAAACGTCATTGATGTTAGAATTTTGAACCAATGTCTACATTGTTATTTATGTTTTTAATATATCTTTATGAAATAATTTAAGAATTTATTTAAATTACATAAGGTGATCATTTCTTAAAAGAAGTTTTTAATGCAAGTTTTGTTTGGTTTTTCTAAATGAAGTTTTCTACTGTGTTTTTTGATATCGATTAAATAGGGAACATTGAAAGCTTTGTTATTCATTATATTTTAAAGGGATATTATAGTCTCTGATACATTAAAATTGCCAAAACTAGAAGTAACTATTAAAAAAATACATATTAAACCCAACATTTAAACTAATATCCGTGAGTCTATACTGATATAAATAAATGATTGACTAAATAAGTAAATGAGGAGAGTAGACAAATTTCTTGTGTGGAAGAAATCCAATCATATATGTTCAGACTTGCTCTCCAAGTGGTGGAGCAAAACTCCCCACTCCTTAAGTATGATCTGCGCAACATAACTTTCTTCCAAAGAATACAATAAAAGGGAAAAGAGTAATTTTAGAGTGGAGAAACTTGACACATGCATCTTTGCCAGGTGATCAAGATTAGCATCAACAGTGATGTCATGTTGATAATATGTATTCGTGATATAATGTGATAAAAATGGCATTTTCTCCTGTGGTCTTCCTCCTCAAAATTCTTAACCCCACTGTAATCATGAGAAAAACTAGAGGCAAATCTTTATTAAGGGACATCCAACAAAATATCTCAAAATATCAAGATCATCCATAAATAAATAAATAAATGGAATGTCAGGGAAATTGTTCAAGTAAAGGTGATAAAATGATTAAATGTGATATCCTGGAACAGAAGAAAAATTTTAGGTAAAAACTAAGGCAATCTGAATACAATATTAACATTAATAGTAATGTTTCAATATTGATTCATTGATTGTGACAAATGTACCACAAGAATGTTAACGTTAATGACAGAGGAAACAAGGTTTAGAATTTATGGTTACTCTGAACTATCTTCATAATTTTTTCTGTAAATCAAAACTTTTCTAAAATAAAAGTTTACTTAAAAATTACATGAAAGTACATGTAATTGAGGGGAAAAAATTCAGTTGCCAAATTTAATTGAGCTATGAATAGAGCCCATCGTGTCCTCCTTTTTCCTCACATTGAGACTCCCTCAGAAAAGTGCCAAAGGAGAGCCAGAGACCTGTCTGCAAAGAGGAAATTATAAGTGCATTATGAATCAGAAGTCTATTTCCACTTTAATTATATCCCCAAACTTCAAAGATAAACCTTTGTCCATGCTTAGAACTTTTTGAAAGTACGTCATAAATCCTTTTTTAAAAACTGTCCCCCTAAGCTACCTTCCAAGAATTCTTAATTACAACTCAGTGAAAAACCAGGAAGTCAACTCCCATTACTCATCTGTCTACTCTTAAGATTATAGTTTTACATTCCATTGTATCACGTTTTACAAGTGATTATAAAAATACAGTAAATCAAAGGGAGAAAGTGTTTAGTCCTATTTTATATTACACAAAAGAGTAGGCCAAACCACCCCTCATCATGAGCCATAAACATTCTAGAATTTTAAGCAAGGAAATAGAAATTGAATTTCAATCACGATTGTTAACCATGGGCATACATTTCATGAAAAACAAGAACAGAAAAAGCTTAAATTTACTATCTTCAAAATTTAGAACATTAAGAAATCTAAGCAAGCAATATTCTTAAATGTTTGTATTGTTTGGGTACAATAAGCATATGACATACTTTAGTTTTTAAATTTTCCAACTTTATAACTCCAGAGTGCCAGTATGTAAAATGTATTTTACATATATTGCATGTATATATAGAGACATAAATATATGTGCATATGTGTAGACTATAAATGTGTCTTTATATATACTTACCCACAAACAGACGCACACACACACACACACACACACACACACACACACCCCACAACACAAGCAAACAAAAGAGGGAGCATCTTTCTTCCAATAATACTAGGTTTTGTGTATTACCTTTGATCACTGACACATTTGCATAATGGATATGTAGGTCGAGCTAAGATGTATGCTTGAGGTGGCATATCAGCAATATATTATATATTAAATGTGAGGTAGTTAGGACAGTTACGTTATTTTACTCTATTTGAGTGATAAAATGTATGAGTATGACTAGCATGCTTCTTGCGTAATACAGAAAGGCTTTTCTAATGTAATTAAAATAACACTGAGCTCTTTAATCTCTAAGTAGATTTACTTTGGTATCTGGGCAAATAGTATTTCCTCAGTAATGAATCAGTGGTTGGATGCACATATTTCTAAATAATGGAGAGGGGAGAACTAGATATATATTTTCCACTTTGACTTGAACCACTTGATCATTTAGAAGATCTGTTTTATACACATTTGGAGTGGAAATGTAGTTTTTTAGACGGAATGTGAAGCTTTGAAGTTGTAGGTTTGGACATGAGTCTTGTCTCTGGAACCTAAACCTCTTGTTATTTTGGTAAATGTTACTAATCTCTTTGAGTCACATTTCAGTTTACACATCAGCAAATTATGGGCAACTGTCTTATCTTTGAGAAACAAAATAAACATATACGATTGTGTGAATCCCTTAGCAAAATGTCTGGTGCAAAGACAGAATTCAAGAATGGCACTGGAGCCCATTCAGGGTTTTAGTGTGGATTCAATGAAACCATAACTATAAAATATCTAAAACAATGGCTGGCATATGGTAGACACTCAAAGAATGGTTTTCATTATTCAGCAGGTTCTCTCAGATTGCTGTGCTCGTCTTCTCTAAGAAATGCTTTTATTCACTAAGAAATTATCATTAATTTATTCCATAAAACTTGAGGGTTACATCTGAAATCAGTGTTTGTGTTCGGTTCTAAGTCTGTTCGTAGACTTTGCTAGCTCCAGCATCTTCATGCTTTTATATTTTGCTTATGTGTTAAGGAAGCACAGAATCTGGTCCTGCCAACACCACAGTGCCAAGACACTGCTGCTAACATATGGGAATTTAAGCCGGGGTGGTTTTCCCCTTACAGTGTTCAGTTTGCTTTAAAAGTCATTTTCTTTTTAAGAGATGGTCTCTAGGTAATTTTTCTTTTTAACTCATGCTTTTATTCAGCAAATATTTATTGGGCACCTTTTATGCCAGCAATTCTGCAGAAGAGAGAGAGAGAGAGAGAGAGTCATTGAGCTCATTCCAGTGGGGGTAAGCAACTAATAAACATCGAAGTGTAGCTATGTCAGGCTGTGAGGAGTGCTAAGAAGGAAAATAAAGCAAGAGTGACAGATTAGCGAGAAAGATAGATATGGTGTCTCACAGGTGCTGTTTTATGTAGTAGCTGAGGAAGTCCTCTCCAGGATGTACATTTGAGCTTCAGGTTAGAGTAACTAGTTGGAATTACTGTAAAACACATGCACACTCAGATGGAATTTTCTTAAAGCTCATTCATATTTCCTAAAGTTTATGCTACACAAAAATATTAAGAAATAATGAATTTTTATTTGGATCTTATACATGAGAGAACTAGTGTTTCGACAGGTGGGCAAATGGTGGCTATTTTTACTAAGTAAATGATGAGCTTTTATGGGCAAAGGCACTATTAAGTTCAAAACCCTTTCCATGTGTTATTTAATGTTCACAGTGGTTTAAGAATGTGTAATTGGCCCTGTTTTAGAGGTGATAAGGCTGAGTAAAATGAATTTCACTAAGGTCACTATTAATGACAGATGGAAAAGGATTTTAATCATGATCTCTTACCTTTAGATGAGCTTTCATCTGTGACTTCACATGACAAGTTAGGAGGACCACAAGGATGAAAACATGTCAGTTGAAAAGGAATTCAGCTCTCTACTCAGATAAAGAATAATGATCCTTCTCTAGCTTTACCATCTCATTTTAATCCCAATTGGATCCAGTTTTACTTGTAAATTGTAGTCTCATTGCAACAGAAAGACAGTTAAGTTCACAATCATTTTCAAAATTGATTATTCCACTTTCAGGAGTTATAAGTTTATTAGGTTATCTGGTTTTTGATTACCAACAAGACATGATTGAGTAGAGTTCTTAAAGGTAGGTATCACTTTGAATGGTAAATCATAGAAGTGAGATTAAAATTGGCTTTAAAAACAAACTTCTTTAAAAACAATCATTTTTGATTCTTACTTTCCTTCCTCTTCCTGCCAAACCTATGTAAATGTTTATTTTTCTCTATACTTCACTATATTTTAAAATTAGTTTTGAAATTATGTCAAGAGATCCCACGGAATTATTTGTGTCCCAAAAATGAATTGTCTAGTCTGTTTGCTGATTTTGGTAAGGCACATTCTTTTGCACACTTGGATTTGTTTCTGTTTCTTATAATTTGACAAGTGTATTGTCTTGAATTTCTGTGTCTAGACAATTAGTTTTATCAGTCAACATTTATTTTTTTTTCATTTTTGAGTCTCTTTCTTAATATCTGTTTCTGAAACAAATATTTTAGTTTTCAATTTGGATGTATTTTTCTACTGTTCATAGTGACAGCTTCTGTCATATTTACTTGTTAGTGTGTATTATTTGTAATAAGTATAGATGAAGAAGAAATACTTAATTTTACTATCTGGGAACATCATAAATTTTGATGATAAGCTCTTTTATCACTGTTGCTTAGTTTGGTGTGGTCTTTTTATTTTTTTTCTTTGATGCGGTCTTCTAATTGTTAGTGTACCCCATTAAGACTTAAATGTATACATACATGTGGTAGTAAGGCAATACTGTATTTTATTGGTTTGGTTTTATTTGTTTGTAATTATGATAGGTCTAACTTGAGCATATGTAAATGCCAAAAGGATGAAATTCCTGGAAAAGAAAAGTTCCTTAAGAACCAAGAAGGATTAGATGTTGTTGATATCAAGAAGAATGGGAGGGTAGACTATCATGAGCATAAGTAGAGTAACTTCAACTTAAGTAGGGGGACAATTGCCTCTTCCTCTGGACTGCGAAGTAAAGAGAAAGCACAAGCTGCAGTTAGAGACACCTTTGTGAAGACGCGGAAAATAGAGAGCAAGTATAGAATCGAGAAGCTTTGTCCGTACCAAACTCATTTATCTTATTCTCAATTATAGGTTCTGGAAACTTCTACTAGTGTATTTAACTTGTTTGTTAAGGTACCATAGCGCTTCATCTCATCCATCTTATGCAGGTGGCTGTGCATGAGTGTGAAGCTCATAATTTTATTTTATTGTAAAGCCTCAAACCAACAATAATTACTCGAAGTCTCAATCATGGTGAAGGGTTAAAGCAAACCTCTTCAGAACATAAGTTTTATGTGTCTTGTGCATTAGACACTCTCTTGTTTGGTGATTGAATTTTCCCATAGGAATCTCTAACAATGGAAATAACTTTAACTGTAAGTAATGTGTATCTACAAAAATACTAATGCTTATTAATGTAACTATTGATTATGAGCTTTCTGGAAATCTGTGTAGACTATTAAAAATATTGACTCATATTTTTTCTCATCTTTTCAACTCACATTTAATGTAGAAAAAAAGCTGTATAATTTTGCATCCTTGCTAGGCTCTCTTCTGATCGGTAAGGTAGAGCTCATTCAGTTAGTTTAATATGGGCAAACAATCATGTAATTTTAGGGTCAGAAAGTGTGTATAATAACTACAGGGGGAGAGAAGGCAGAATGAAAAGTAAAAGGAGACTAATCTGAAGTGTGTTGAGTTTAAGAGAATGATTTGGGCCAGAATATAGTGAATTCAAACAGTTTCCTTTGGGGAATTATTAAATAAAATGTAGCTTTCAAATAACTAAAAAAATAAGACTTATTCACTTTCTTTTTAATCAAATGTCTTTCTGTTTACCACAATAACACTTAAAAAGTTAACCTCACTGCCTCTAAATTTCCAAATAAGTTTCCCTCCTACTTCCTATTTCACACAGAAATCTGTGTACATTTAAGGGTTTCCTTATTACTGCAGAGGGGTATTGGCTGGCTTTCTGTATTACAGATATTAAATTATACTTCTCCTAAAGGGAGTGAGATCATCTCTGCCAAAAGTAATGCCATCATTTTAACAGATGGTTGATAGACACATTGTTAGTATTTTCTTGGCTTGATTTCAGTTCTTCATAGAATATCTTTCTTTCAAAAAAATCTATTTCCAGATACAGTACTTGGTGGTACTCAACACTTGCAGTTTTCTCACGAGTGCCTTTCGGTGGCCTCCCTTGCTTTTGTGAGCTTCATGTACCTGAATAGTTGAATTACTTTCTGTCTTCTAACTACTTTTGTTCCTATAGTAACTTGCTGTTCACATAGCACAGTGGAATCTGCATAGTTTTCTTTATTTTTTCACCTCTTAATGCACATTTAATGTGTTCTATGTGTCATTTTTCCAAATATATAACTGACATTCTGATTTGTTCATTGTCAATGTTGTATCTGTCTATTAATTAAAATTTACCAATTTAAAATTGTGATAAAAGTTTGTCTGGTTATGTTGGAAGTAGTAGCTATGATATAGGGCTGGAGGAATTTGTCGCATGTCATTTCTCTTTGCAGTCCAACAACCTATAGACCTTTGTGACCAGGTGCATGAAAAACTCCTCGATTCTTAGGTTCCTAAACTATAAAATGAAGAGATCACTTGCGTCTTAGGTTGTTAGGGGGGTAGATGAGAATATATTAAAGCATCTGACAGTCATAGATTTAGATAGTCATAAATGTAAGTGGAGAGCTGTTGATCCTCAAAAAATTTTTTGAGACAACAAGGAGTTGTATATCTCATCTTTCGACACTGTAAGGTTTTTAAGTATTTTTGAATTCTGCTAATAAGGATGAAAGCATGCCCTATATATTTCTAATTGTGTATTTGGTAAAAAAGGTACATTATGGTTGATGTATTAATCACTTTGGTTAATATTTAATTAACTAGAATTCCTTATCTTAACATCAGGTTTTCATTATGATTCATTTTCTTTGGAATCTTTCATTGAAATGCTATACTCATTTCTAATTTTACATCATTTTTGTGGAGATTTAACAAAGTTACCTTTTTTTTAATTCACTCAGTGAAAATAGATTAATTATTATAGCAACATTAATGTTTAATGTATTAATAATGCTTGTTTTCCTAGTAAATCATATTTAGCTCTTCTGTTACTTTACTAACTTTTCTGTTTCAATATTTCATTCTTCCCTGTTTACTTTCTTTCAGTTTTCTATGTGACTTGTTTTAGTCTCATGGTTTTTAAAACCACTTAGCATTTTATATATACTGTATATTGTATTATATACACGCACACATAGATTGTGTATCTCTTTGTAGAATAAAGGTAGAATTTATTACTGTTATAACACCCATGTTTTTATATTGATTTGTTATCTCAAGTTAGGTATAAAAAAATAGCATTTCAATTTTCATTTTTTTTATAGTGATTTGTGTTCACTTGTTTTTCTTTTTAGAAATAGAAGAGTTTGAGAACTAAGTGGCCCCTACATGCCGGTTAGGTCTGTTGTCTCACTATTAATAGTAGGGTCCCCATTTACTAGCACACACACACAAAAATCTCTGGACAATAACTTACCTGGTCATCCTGTGAAGCGCCACTTATATGGTGCAGGTAGTAGTAAGTTCTATAAGGAGTACAGAAAAAATGTAATATATTATCTGAACTCAAAGAACTTCTGCTTTTTTTGCAGAGGAAAGAGTAACATATAAAGTGAGCAATTCAAATTGGTTGTCATTTTGTACTAGCTTGCGTGTAGAATTGGTGAAATGAACTTCCAGGGGCTGTGAAAGTACCCTGAGGGTAGTAAAAACCAGAAAAGGTTGACTGAAGAATATGGGACAGGATCAACATCTAGAAAAGTGGGACTAAAATGAGTGAAAACCCTGTTGCTTGGTTTTTGTTCATTCTTCTGGTAACTTTTGAGACAAAATCTCTATCTTCTTATGTGTTAACCACAGAGCCTTTTTAATTTCCTATCTGGAAAAAAATCCCAATTATTTTGCAACCCCATGTTACCAATTTCATCTTTTGTTTAACAGATTTCCTGTTTACAATCTGCCTGTGAACTAGAGAATTAATCAGTTTTGAATCCAAGATTTTGGAGGTAGAATTATTTTTACATATTTGCTCAGTTTAATTGATTAGTTGCTGATTTTTTTTAAATGTTATGTTTAAATACGTATTGTGTACACTATAGTAATGGTGACACCAGCCCTGCTGGAACCGATCATTCATAAAGGGGAAACTATAACATCCTGTTGAAATGGTCTTTAACATCTTTGTGGATGATCTTAAATCTTAGGCATTAGCATAAATTTGAGGGAGAACTAAGTAATGAAGTTGCCCCGCTAGGAAGTGAGAGTGATAATCTAATTCATGAGATTTTACATTATATATTTATTCTATTAGGTTACCTATTTCTCAAAAGATTTTAAAATAGTTTTCAATTTAAAAAAAATCAAAATTATTAAAGTGTAGGTCATCAAAATTGTAAAGGGGAAATTAGTACACCAAAATTGTTGCTAATATATTTATGGCAATACAGTAATAAATTTGGACATGAATGTCCTTTTAGCCATGGAATAACAAATGTGAATAAATTATTAATTAGTTTAACAATTGCTTTTAAGCACCTTCTATATATCTGACACCTTGGGAGATGTTAGGAATAAAAGGTGAATGATATATAGTTGTGGAATTCAGGAAATGCACAATCTATAGGGAGTCTTCAAAGTCGAGTTGTGTCAGAGCAAAATTACTGAAGAGAAAAAAAATGTGACCTTTGGTATGCTTTATATGGATGCCTTTAAAATACAATCTTTGTGTATCTTTTTATTTGTATTTTTCATCTAAGTTGTTAAAACACTTTGAGTTTCTAAATTATACTTGTTTTTCTTGCGCCTTGGATTTCTTGGTGTACTTTACTGCTGGATAACCAAGCAGAGAAACAGACCAGTGAGAGCAGTAATTGTCCCAACTATTGCTTCACCAAGAATTTTTTTTTTTTTAATAGTGATGACGGATTTCAGAAATAGATCTAGTAAAGCTTATTTATTTATTTTTATTTTACTTATTTTTTTTGTTTCTCATATCCACAGGGGCCTTCTCACTATAAATCACAGGACTGAAGTTTAAAACATGTATTACTACTGCTTTATGTAATGAACAGATTAGCTCTTTTCACATTAACAAAATTAGACTCTTCTTATCATAACCTTTTTTTCCCCATTAAAATTCTTTAAATGACTTGCAAAATATTTTAAAGGAATGATGGCAAATACTGTTATTCTATTTCCAAATGGATAGTATTGCAATACAAAATATTGGGAAAGAATGTTATAAGGTCGTCTTAAGACTTGTCTGATGTTACCTAATCAATCTGTGTGTTGGAGTTGGTAGTAAGGACTCTGTCAGGCATGGGCCAGATTTCTCTACAGTTTCACTCCTAGGCCCTTAGTAGGAAGGTGAAGTCCACTAAACACAACAGCAAGTACATACCCTGTTTCCCTAAAAATAAGACCTTGCCAGACAATCAGCTCTCATGCAACTTTTGGAGCAAAAATTAATATAAGACCTGGAATTATATTATATCATATTAGATTAGATTATGGTAAAGACCAGGTCCTATAGTAAAATAAGACCTGGTCTTGTATTAATTTTTTGCTCCAAAGGCAGCATTAGAGCTGATTGTCCAGCTAGGTCCTATTTTGGGGGAAACACGTTAGTAGCTGTGCAAGCCTGAGCCCTGCCCTAGAGGATGACACAGTGAATAAATAGCTCGAGTGATAGCGGTGGAGTGCTCTGACTGTTAGTAAATGATACTGCTGTTCAATGAGAACGTGCGGTTCAATTTATGTCATTGGTATCATCATCTGCTGGGAAATTATAAATTCAACTGAAACCTTTCGGTTGAATAGTTCATTTATGGAATTCCTGTAATAAAAGCATATTTATGTTCCCATCCATATTTCAATTTGGTATTTATTTATAGTTTTCTCCAGTTTTTCCTACCATAATAGTCCTCTGGGATTGTTTTGTCCTTTTTAGGACCTCCAGTTTACCATTCATCAAAGATGAGGACAGTGTTCTGTTATGATTGTGTTTTATTTTTGTTTGAGAGTTGTGATAAGAGAAGTGATGGTACCATGAGAAAAGTTAAATAGTAATGAAAAAATCAGAACAACAATTTAAAATACACCATCGTCTAAGAACTGCTTCTGGGGAGGAGACCATTAATTCTGCTTTAAATGTGTTGTATTTTAGTTGCTAGCACGACTCAAAGCTCACTTGAGAACTCTAGATCACTTTTTTTAATTGTGCCTCAAGTTTTTTTAATTATTAACATCTTTAATTGGTGCTGACGAAAAATTAATTTTTAGTGAAAAATGGTCAAACTTTTAATTCAAGTCTTTCCCTTGGTATAAATGAACAGTGAATTATTCAGTCATAAAGCCAGCTACTTTAGTCATCATTATGTGTTAGGCCATGTGCTCAAGAAGGGAAAAAGGTTTATATTGTTTGTCTGAATCTGCACTTAACTTATTTAACTGAACACTATAAAAGTTTGCTCAAAGATTAATCTGAGGTCATTTTAATTTGTCTCTGGTTATTGGCCAGGTGGAAATCACTGTTTCTAAGGGAATGGTGACTCTGAGGGATAATGTCATAAGACATAGAGGGTAATGTCCCCAGCTTTGCCGTTCCTCGGTGAAAAATGTAATACATACGCATATGTATTACTAAATGAATATATGCAGACATACAGAAAATTGAATATATGTGTGATACAGAACAATTTATATGTTGAAATAATACATTTAGGGAATATTAGGTTTGTAAAAGGTATTATATAAATTTATATTTGCTCTTATGTTGCCTTAGCAGTATTTATATGCAATGTAATACAGTTTATTAACATTTGTTGTTGTTGTTGCTTTTTACAATAGCTTTTTACTCAACACATTTATGGAGCATCTATTTACTCTGTGTTATAAACTGAGTAAAGAGAGCCGAAAGATCTTGCTCCTGCTTTCAGGAGATCTCAGTTTAGTAACAAAGACAGACAAAAGGGGATGGTGAGCCTTGGTAGCATGGAAAGGAAGTTGGCTTCACTCTCAGTAAGTTACGAACACATGTGGTGGTGGGGCAAAGGGGACCACTTAGTCAGGACTTTACAGGAAAGCTGACGCTTTACTCAGGCCTGGAAGGTTAAGAGGAATAAGTTAGATGAAAAAGGACCTTCTAAGCAGAGGCAGCACATGTGCCAAATGCTGACACAGTTAACCTGAGATGAGGAGGTCGCAGAAAGTTGGCTCAGTTGGAATGATGGGTGCAGGAGCTGGCTCATCACTTTCAGACTAGCAGAATCTCAACTCTCTAAGAGGAGTACGCTGTTCCTTGCAGTGGTCAAACCCCTTGCCTGCCTGGTGTCTCCGCTGTCTGGATAAGTGCACAGGCTCCTCTTCTTTTGCGATCAGATTCCTGACTGCTTGTCTTTGTGCCACTCTATGGGTCACTACTTCTAATTGACACACCCCTTCCTCTCTGTTTCACTCACCTTATTTGACACATGTAGCTTCAAGTCAAGTCCCAGCCTCCTTGTAACCCCAGAAGCTAACAAAATGTAGAGCACTCAGCATGTATTAACTCAGACTACCTGCTTAAGTAAAAACAAACAAACAAACAAATAAATGAAAAATATAATCAATGAATCAAATAAATAAGAGAACCCATAAGCTTACTTCCGGGTACCATATACCTTTTCCCCTGAATGGTACTTGGACCATTCAACGTTTAAGACATAACTATTTGCATACAGCTTTATTAAACCTTTATAAATAAAGCTTGCAAGGCTATTAATTAGATATGAACTAGGTTTCATTCATAGAGAAAGCCAGTTGGCTGCTGTTGAAAACTGGGCATACTGCAAGATTAGAGAAAAATAAAACTATACATGTAAGTTTCAGATCTCCTTTTAATCTTGAAATTGGCCATACTACATGAATGAAATTGGTCCATTGCATTCTGTGAAGTTGTGTGGAGGAGCCTATGTATTCATGCTAATGAACAAAAGGTTCAAGTCTGACACGTGTACTCCAAATTACAATATTGGCATCGTAGACTTCTGGACAGGTGATGATGAATGTTATAGGCAGTGTGGCAATTAAAAACATTGGCCTCGAAAGTTATACCAGTTGTAATCCCAGTTTTAACACTTAGTCAAATTACTTTCCTAAGCCTAAGTATTCTTGCATGTACAGACAATAATACCTGGTCTTTCTCAATAACCCCAGGACAGTTTGAGGATCAGATGACATTGGATATGTCTTGGAAAGTATAAAATGCAATATAAATTAGATTGGGTGTATAATATGAAGGTATGTTTAGGGAAACTACTAGATCTGTATGTGAGATTTTATCATCATAACCGGGTAGATGAAAAGATAAGGAAAAAAATTGTAGCTGTGAATAGAGTTAAGTAATCATGGCTGAGGGGAAGATAGGCCTCTGTCTGGGCAAGAAAACTAGATTTCGGAAAATAATAGCTTTGAGTGAAAAATGAAAGATTTGTAATCATCCAGAATAATGAGTGTCTGAATTCTTCATCACACAATAATAGACACACAGTGTGTTTTTTCTCTCAGAGTTCCGAGGACAGTTCACAAAGGAACCATTACACACCGTGTAGTTCTATATTAGACTACCCCAGCAGAGTGAATAACTAAAGGAATTTAACAGATTGACTTTGAAAAAAAAACAACTTATTTTTTCTCCAGCATATAGTTCTTAGATGAACGGTTCCCTTTCTAATTATGTTAGAGCTGTATGTGCCCCATTTCTTCCAACATATTATGAATACTTAATGTGGGTAGCTACCGAAGGTTCACATACCCTTTGGTAAAGAAAGCAAAATTGACCAATAGTAATATACAATATTGTGTGTGAGGAAGGTGGGGTATTGGAGGATAATGAATGAAACATTAAGAAAGAATGATGTGAATTGCAAAAAAAAAAAAAAAAAGATAGAACAAGATTGAGTGTTATGAGGAGCACCAGATAAAAGAAATCAATCAAAGTTAGGCAGAATATACAGGAAAGGGACTTCTAAGGAAAGATTTCTGAGTGATGGACCAAGAAGAAGAAAAAGCATCATGTGATGGGGGGGTATTTTGATCTCAAACCTAATTTTATGTTGAAATTTATAATCAGAAAAGGTCTTGTTTTCTTAAGAGTGCTCTCAAACTAAATTAAATTGTAAATATTAGGTGGTATAAATATGTACACAAAGTTAATTTCTAAACAAATGTTTGTGTAGCATCCAATTAACTGATTGCAACCTTAAGTGACTTATCACAGTATTAAGGTTTTGAAAAATATTATTCATTTAATACCCAGATAAATGCAATGTTTCTGATAAATTCATAATGAAGAGAACAATATACAATTAGGGCAGTAGGCTCAGGGATCCATTTTCATTACTTTCATCTCCAATAGTAAAAACAAGGACTACTGTTCACTAACTCCGGGGTCTCTCCATGAGTCCCTGCATGGTTTGACATGAATTTAAACTATTGTAACCTCGTAGGACTCTTTGATCTATAGTACACATACATATGATAACCATGTTTGAATTTCCTGTTGATATTTATCAAGAAAATATTTTAAAATGGTGTTATTTATAAGGGCGATTCTTATTAGAAAGCTTTTTGAGCTATTATAGAAAGGGGTTGTCAGTTTTCTACTTTTCCTCTACTAGTTTAATCTTGAACACACATTTGTCTGTTCTTGTCCTGTCATGAAAATGGACTCCTAAATTTTCTTTAACAATTGATTGATTTCTTTTTTGTTTTTAGAAGAATGTTATTACTTTTGTAAGATTGTCAGTTAACCCATTTGTAAGATTGTCTGTTAACCCTAAGAAAGACTTAAAATATGTGACCAGAGACAAAACACCAATGCCCACATTTAATGATAATATACATAATCTGTTCTTATTCCTGAAAAGAAATAAGATTACAAATAGAAAATGGCACAGTAGATTTGAAATGAGTAGTTCAGTTGCTATTACCTTGCAGAACTAAAGGACTTTTTTTCTATCAAGTTAACAGTTAGATTTTTAAATAAATAATTGGTATATATGCATTCCTAAATCAGATTTTCACACCTTCATTAAACTACGATGCTATGAAACATTCATGGTGATCTTCCTCACATTTAAAGAATATATTATCTAATGAATGTTTGAATACAGAAATACGTTTTTAAGAGTAGGTCATATGGCTTTCTTTTAGTATGCATATTATGTGTATATACCTAGAAAAATTCTAATATAGTTTCAAAACTTAGGATATTTCTAGCTGAAGATAATAGAAGACTCAGCTCATGGCTTAAATATTCATTGTCTCATCTAACAAAACATCTAAAGTTAGCACAGTTTCAGGCTTACTTAACAAGTGCTCAATGACATCACCACTAGGTTCTTTGAACCTTTTTTGTCTATCATCCTCAACCTGTAGACTTTAGTTAGACTTCACGCTAGTGCCAGCATGGCCTCCTCACCTAGCTGTACCCACACAAGTCTCTGTTTAAGTACAACTTCCTCTTCATTGGACAGAATTGGGTCTCATGATCCTGTATAGAACAGTCACTAACCAAGGGACAAGGAGACCACCATTAATTGTATTAGGTCATTTATGATTCAATACTGGGCTGGGGAGGGTTTAGCCTCCACTAAAGGACCTGGTCACTTTGAGGAGAAAGAATAAAATCAAGATTCTGTTAACAGAGCATAATGAATGTAGAATGACAGCTGGGTTATTAAAAAAGCTGTGTCTGCCAAATATCAATTCAAAATATTTTATATAATCTGCAAAACAAACACTATTTTATATTTTTAACAGAGTTTAAAAAGGCACAAATCTCAACTAAACTACACATCTGCAGAAACAATCATTAAAGATGAAGTAACAGTTAATAATTTGGTCTTTATGTTTGACATGTTACTGACAGGCAACTGAAGTCTCAAAAAATTGCCCCTCCCCCCCGAAAAACATTCTTAGATCAGTAGTTATGATTTTATGTAAGAGACTTTACCATAAGTTTCTCTCTCTCTCTCTCTCTGCATATATACATATATATATATATACACACACATATTTGTGTTTGTGTATATATATGTGTATATATGTGTGTGTATACATGTATATATATACACATATATTTATATATATGTATATATATATATATATATATATATATATATATATATACGCATGTATACACACACACATGCACACAGTGCCAAAAAATGTATGCACTTTGTAAGAAAGGAAAAAACTATATTAAAATTGTAATACTCAATATATACCGATAACAAAAGATGAACACAAGTCACATTTGACTTTTGCAATCACAAGAGGTGCTCAAAGTGGTTACCATCAGCGTCCAGACACTTCTGATTATGGTGAACTACTGCTTGAGCAACGTTGACCAAAGTGTCCGCTTGTATACATTTTTTGGCAACCCTAGTATATATATAACTTTCCCCCCTTCTAATCCCCACTTAAGTGTCTATTCCATTTCCACTCCCCCCACGTCCATTTCCAGCTTAACCTGCTCTAGTTTAACTTTTGCAAGGCAACATTTTAATAATTTAACAAGCATTAGACAAGCATCTAGGTGATCATTATCAACCCAGGAGTTGTGAACTGTAGTGTAAGATTAAATATTAGTATGAGTGTGCTAGGACACTGAGGAAGAATTTCCAAAATTATTTTGTTATATTGGAAGCTGAAAATAAGGAATATAGAGGTCTGCATCTTACTATGTAAAATGAAATGGCAGCAATTTGACATAGAAGGTGAAATTTATATTTATATGACATTCATATTTAAATTGTTAGAAATTTAAAATCATAAAGACACTAGCTGCTTTCAAAGGGTTCCACAAATATTTGAAACCTCACTAAATGCATTTTAAATAGTTATTATAGTCTAGAAAATGTTGAAATGATGGTTTCATTGCTCAGTTTGTTTAACTCAATTCTACTTATTTAGTTTAGGACATGTATGTAATGCAAGATTTCATTGGATGCTATTAAAATAAAAGAGACAAGATAAAATAAGCACATATATCTTCTATTTATAGAGCAGAACTGATGGTAAAACACTTAGATATTACATGTTTATATAAGTTCTGTGTATGTGTATGCATGCACACACAAATGCATGTGCATGCATGAGTCCATTTTTCTCCTCCTATTTCTGCTTAAGTTAGGATATTCATTCTGAAATGTCTAACTTAAGAAATATTATCATTATGGTCTCTCCAAATATGCAACACCTGAAGCAACAGTGCCAGTAATATTATGAAAATGTCTTTCATCTAAAAGTTTATAATACACATATCTAGACTGGAAAGATTATTTTCATGAGCGGTTTGCCTAAGCCAAGCCTGAACTCCCAGCAAGTTGAGGCCTACAGATCCCATCATTCTTTTCTAAGAAAACTTTGATAAGATTCTACTTTTGTAGAATCCATTAGTGACTTAGTGTGTTTTATGACAGCAAGGTAATAATTTTGTACAAGTACATATGTAAAATCACTTTCACATAAAATATTTGCAGCAGAGAGTTTAGGTTCTCTGTTTGCCAAGCCTCGGCATGCCTGCATCTGAAGTTTGCTTCAGATAAGCATCTCTTTAGCCTCTACATGAAAGTGCTTGTCAGGTTCAGCAGGGCTTTTCAGAGTTAAATCAGTGGGTTCTTTCTCTCATTTTTTGAGAGAACTGGAACTTTTAAATTAATCCAAAGTAGACATTATGTAGCTAACGCAGCTGTACAGACAGAACAATGCCATCTGTGAGAGTCGAACAAACACAAACTTTCTTTCTGTGGATGACAGACCTCTGATATTAAAAGTTATATGCACAAAGATATATATATATATACACATATATATACATATACACACATATATACATATATTAAAATCAACTACAGAAACAAATATTTAAGCCTAATAAAATATAGTATTGTATACTTAAATATTCCTAAATATATCTGCATTTTAAATAATTAGTATAGTCTTTGGTTGCATGACCTATTTTTATTACAAGGAAAAGGGGGAAAATAAGGACGAATAATTCTTTAAATGTAACAAATGTCAAACATGCATTATTCATCTGATTTTATCTAATTAGTATAAAACAATAAATGAGATGTTATTGTGGAATCCTAATGTATTTGAATGTAAAAAGTACACAAGAACTATGAAGCATTCACTAAACTCTGAAATTGATTCACTTGCAGTTGTTTATATAGATAAAGAATTTGATCAGTATTCCTTCATGGATGCCAAGACTGAATTTTAACTAGAGCCTAGAACTTAAAATTTGAAAGAATGGGACTAAAAATGAAAACAAAAACCAAAATCAAACAACTACTTATGCAAGTAATAACTGTTATATTTATTATAAACATTTGATAGAATAAAACAGAGAAAAAAGGGAATAAAGGGCAAAATTGGGGAATTTACCATTGTTATGATTGACCTTATCAGTTTATTTATTTTATGAAAACAGAAATGAAGTCATAATAAACTTGATACCATGTTATATATTATATATTTCTCATTGTTGAAACTTGTTTGTAGAGAGTGTTGAAACGGTTGATCATGGCATAGAGTCACATATTGATTAATCTGTTTGCATATTCAATAAAATATTTTGCATTGAAATAGCTTTCTAATGTGTATATGATATTGATTTGGATATCAACAAATTGAATTCCATAATGTATTTTAAATTGAATATTAAAATTTCACTTTTCATTGCCATAAATAATTAACAAATCATCACACACGTCTAGATTAAAACATTTAGAAGATACTTATGTGGACAAATAAAAATACAAATAAGTGAACATTTTTCATTACTTTTACTTTTGTATCTTTAAAGAAGGAGATACGAAGAAGCAATATCTAGTGGTTATTTTAATTTTTGGATCCAGGTACTCCTTTAACTTGTTAAAATTAGCTTTATTATTGACCGTTGGACAGTTGGAAAGAGAAAGGGCTGGGAACTCATATCTGTGTCATATTTTTCTCTAGTCCAGTAAAGTGTAACTGCATCCCAGGCTAGGTTCTGAGTGATCTGTTAGCCGTAGGACACTCCAGGAAAAAGGAACGTTCTTCATTAGTAGCCCAATATGACCTTGGAAACCACAGAAAGTCTTTCCTCAAGCCTAGACTAGTACCTGCATATGGGGTCTGTTTCTTGTTTCCTTTACGTTAGGATGAGCCCTGGGTTTGGCCTTACACTTTTGTATCACACTCACTGAGAAAGAAGTTAGTTGAGAAGATAGCAAGTGCCCTCCCAAATGAATAGAGAAACTCAAGCTATCCTTCCTTTTTGTCTTCCCATAGGTTTCTTCATGATCTTGTTTAGCTTACCTTCTTGGAGGCACTCTCCAAGCAGACATGACCTTAAAAAAGGAAACGGATCCTTAGGGGTCCACGATAGAATACATACCTTTATTTCTTCTGCTTAAAGTCAGGGTGGATTAATTCTAAATGGCCAATTGAGATAGAGATCCTTAACTTCCCCCTCAAGATAGACGTGTGAGTAGTAAGTATTTACCAAAGGAGGCCCTTATCTGGTGTGCTTGGATTCAGGTCAGATTCTCTTAGCTACAGTGAAGGCTAGTTGAGAAGTAGCACAGAATCCTTAAAATGCTCCTCCTTAGATATTATATTGTTAATTAAATTTTCAAGAAATTGAGATAACAATTTAGAAAATAATAGCATAAATAGGTAGCTATAAGAGTATCATTAAGATGCTGAAAGGGTGAAAAAGAAGTCCCAGATCATCATTGATGTCCATATCTTTATCAAGAAGAAAGTTAAGAAAACACAACAAAACAGATAATATGTATATATAAAACAACACAATTTTATATTTTAAGTCTTTAATATTACGAAGTTCTCACCTGTAACCCTCTACTATGAAAAATTAACTGATGTTATAATCTCATAAGAGTTAAGCAGAGAAATAAGATGAAATCCTGATAACCAAGATCCTTAGTTATGCGAACAGTGACTCAAGTTTTTACAAGCTTCCTCAAACTTTTTCTCATAACACAGTATATATAAGCCCTGCCTCATGGTTATGTGTAATTCTCTATGATTCAATTTTCTCATCTATAAAATGGGGGATTAAATGGTACTTATTTTAAAGGTGTGGTGGGAAGAGTAGATAGAATAAGTAATCTGAAGTTTACAGCAGGATTTTTTCCTAATATTTTTATAGTTTAAAATAGTGTGAGGAAATTATTAGGAATGGATTTCCTTTCATTAAATTTGTAAAAGATATGGGTAAATGTTTACCTGCAATTCAGGTCTTATTTTTTTTTCCCCCAGAACAACAAAGTGTTTGTGTTTGATTAAGTTTCTGTTGCGACTTTTATATTTTCTTCTGCAGGAGCATCTATCATTCTTAGGTTGTCTTTCCATTCTTTGTGTTTCCTATCTAGTAATTTCTCCCGCATCTCAGGGTTAATGGTTTCTTAGCCTTTCACTGATAATGTAAAACAGTTTTTAAATTATTTCTTCAAGTTGCTGTGCTAAATCAATTTTGAGATACATTTTCCCCTCTCAAATTTGTCAGGATAATATTACTTTTTACTTGTGCTGCAATATATATATTTTTATAGTCTCTATTGATTTATTTTACAATTTACCTTATTTGAAGAGATGTCCAAAGAGATCTGTGTTTTACTGGAAGATAGGGTGTGTGGATTTCTCTCTAATGGGTCATGATATACTTGAATGTTGGTTATAGTCCCTCTTCAATCCTGTAACTAACTAGAGGGAAGGTTGATATGCTTAGATCCAGCCCAATTCCCGGTAAGGTGTGGTGTCTTTAGTATTTATTGCCTCTGATTTTGTTATTCTGATCCCAAGAAGGACATGAGAAATATATAAATCCCTCCATACACAGTTACTAGGTATATTTCTGAGAACATCCTGCTCATAATAGTTTACTTTCTGGACTGCAATTTAATGCCTGACAACTCTCATCTTCCTTCTTGCACTCATCAATTATTGTTCGTTTTCTGATAATTTCAATTTCTGAAGGTGCATACACATAAAAGTCTGTGAATACACATAAAATGGTTCCGACCACTTAAAAAATAAGTTTTAAAATAAAGGAATGTTTATTTAAACTGGTATAAATCCAGTGTTTTTGACTAAGAGGTAGCTGAAGGGAACATGTACTAGTATCTTCCTTTCTTTTTTTCAAATGGATTGGCTTTTTTGTTTTGGTTTGTTTCTTAAGCTAAATCATGGGTGAAGCGACTGATTTAGTTTTCATTTCAGCTGCTTTGACTTTATAACTCATGGAAATTCTCCTAAGAGAGCATAATATCTGTTTTTCTAGTTATAGTTTTTAGTGATGCTTGAGTTTTCAGCATTTTCCGTGGTCTGCCTTAGAAACCACTGTAAACTAAAGTCATTCTTACCTTTAAGTCTTCAAGACCACAGATTTAACAAATATTTTAAAATTTAAATAAATATTGATGCACAGCCAATGACCTATAATATTTTACTTTTTTAATTATTTGAAAATGGTAATCTTTATGGTATATATTAATTTTTCTTTTCTTGTTTATTGTAGTTAAGACAGTTTATTAACTACTATATAATACACAGTTATACTTTGTTATCACCTTTTGTGAACATCTCATAATTTAATGTCTCACATCAGAGCCAATGTTCAAAGGGTTGTTAGCCTCTTGATTTTGATTTTAACGTGGAAGCTACTTTCTGTCTAGTATTTGGCCATGCCACAATCTCATTAGTCTTATAGGTCTCTCTTGAGAACTACTACTACAAATAATGATATTTGCATATGTAACAATAAACATCAAATTTGTCATATAGTTGTAACTCAACTATTTGTATATCATATAGTTGTAACTCAACTATATGATTGCCTATAATTCATTTGTATGCCTGGGCCGTCAGTGCTTTTACCAGAAATGACTCGTGATAGTTGAGATATTTTCATAAATAACAACAAAGTCTTTGTAACACTAGGACTTTGGTATTCTTTGAATTACTTTGCATAGAGAACTAATTGTCTTTTGCTTACAGCTGATATTTTTCTTTTTTTCTTTTTCTTTTTTTTAACTAAATGAATACTTATCCATCATATGCTTTTAGCAAATATTTAAGAGCGTAGTAAGTCCAAAGAATGTGCTAGGCCCTTGGGATAAAACAATAAACACATCACTCTTGTTTCCATCTTTATGACCTTGTAGCTTTTATCCCATATTTGACATTGCATTTCATATGTTCACAATTTTTACCAAAATCATATTCTCCTGTGCTATCATTATTCCCTATTTTTTTCTTTTACTTAGTAACTTTTTTCTTAAATAAATACATTTTTTTAAACACTGTGTAGGAAATGCCCATGAAAACAGAATAAAACCCTAGCTCGCTAGGGTTGGGGGGGAAGAATAGTTTGACCCTTTCACTCACTCATTCCTTCATCTCCAACTCCCGAAGTGATTATGTAACAGCTAGTCTCCTTCCAAGCTATCCAGTTCAGAATCATTGTTCTGGACCACTGTTTCTGAATGTGTGGTAATTTAACCATTAGTGTTTCTTAATATGATTTTTAGGAATAAAAAGACACATTCTTTATTTTAACAGATAACTCACTTTAGTAGCTATTAAATATATATAAATTATATTTTGTTTCTTTCACTGAGTAACTTTTTTTCTTAAATAAGTATATTTTTTAAATTGTAGGAAATTCTATATTCAGTAGCTTAACATGAAATGTTCCAAAGGAAAACATAATATTTTGTGGCCTTAAGTAATTTTCAGTCTAGTTCAGGAGATAAAACTTAAACATATCCTTCAATTAAAAACAGTGAAGTCCTATAAGCTTAAATTGCAAAATGTGTGTCTGACAGATGGGCCTCAGGCATTCAGACAAGATGAGATCATTGTGTGCTATAGGTCCAGTGGCTTTGTGCAAGAAACCAGACTCTAGCTGGTCCTTTGAAGCCTTGAGTCAACAAGGTATTCCAATTGGAGTGCACCAAAGCGATACCACCAATGATGTTTGCTAATGTACGGGCTAGAAAAAACAAATCTGTAATCAGTTTTTTTGGAAAACCTGGTCTTGTTTGAACTCTTTCAGGCTGTAGACTCATTGCTCTGGTTCCCCAGAAATCAACACCTGTGCTATATTTTTTGACATTTGAGTTTAGAGTTGAGAGAGAGAGAGAGAGAGAGAGAGAGAGAGAGAATACATTTATGTATATATATTTATGTACCCATAAATTTCAGTATAATATCATAAAATCATATGAAAATAAACATAGTAAATGACATCAGTGTGACTTGTGTTAAAGTGGTCCCTCTGGTTATAACTGTATAGGGCAAAAGTATTATTTTTAATCTATAGTGGTAAATAGAGTTTTAGTGACCTTATATTATGTGTGGTTTTTCTTTAGAGGTTTATTTTTGTAATCTTGGTTAGTTTTTTGTTGTTTGTTCTTTAATTTATTAGTCTTTTCCTTTACAATGTACATTGAATTTTTGAAAACCAAAAAATTTGTAGATTTATTAGAAAACTGTTTGATAAATAGCCTTCAGAGTTATATAATTTACAGTACAAAATAATTATAAGAATGAATTCAATATATCCTAGGTGACATTTTTAGCTTTCTGTGATAAATACATAATCAGGTTTCTAATCTTCTGTATAATAATACTTAAATGTAACAAGCCAGCCTATACCTTTTATAAATAATCCATAGACTCCATTACATTTGGAATAATACTTTTAAAATAGTTTTTATTTAAGTTCGTGTCTAAAGTACTTAAGCGGTATATTCTAAGCAGCATATTCTCCTTAATAAATTGTTTTCCTGGAGTCTGTCAGAACTCATTTGCATTTCAATTTAGTATTTTAAGCACATATTATATTTAGTCCATATACAAAAACATAAACTTGTACATATTGAGCAAAATTTATTGAAAGCTTTAAAATAGACGAGAGCAGTACCAGATGAGGACGCTTATGCACGATCCATTAAAAAAGTAAATGTCTTCATTCATTTTAATGTTTTGATTTTACCTGCAATGTTCCTGATCTCCAAATTTATAAACCAAAAAACTCACAATGACATAGTAATTTTTTGGTTAGAGTAAGTCAGTCTTTGTTATTGCTTGTTTGTTTTTTTGATTTCCAGTCTTTGCCAGGAAAATATTTTTAAATCTAATCCTTTTTAGGCATGTTCAGCTATAAATTGCCTAGATTTGTTCCGGTTCCTGCCATTTGTCTCCTTTTTTTAGTGCTAATATTTGCAAGGAGTTTCTTACATACTTGCCATCATAAGCTGATTAAAATCCCAATGTTGGCATCTACCTAAGAGAAGTTGCAGCTGCTACTACAAACTGAGCAGTTAATAGGAAGGAATACCAAGGATTATGGCCTTTTCCTTCCCACATTGGTATTCTTTGCACCATGCAGTTAGCTGCTGCTTGTGAATAATCATTGTTTACCTATAGGATTTTCTCTTCACATTTACTTTTAGTATTTTGAAGCACTCAGAATTCAGTGCGTTTTTTTCTTTTTTCTTTTTACTTTTACCTTCCCCTTTATACAGTTTCTTTAATGAAGCTTTCAACAGTTTTACAAAGCAAGATATATTATACAAATAAATTGCATTAAAACTGGGTCAAACTTTAGAATACTGTGTGAACATGTATTGGTGAGTTACCCTTAGGAAATGGCTATGTATTAAAAGGATTTCTTCATTTTCATGGTGTTTATATATCAACTGCATAGGAATTGAATAATCTTTGGGAGCACACATTCCACATTTCTTTAAAAAAATAAGTTTAAATAAATAAGCCTTGTGGAAACAACTGTATAATATCAATTTATTTGTAAGTGAAAAGGAGAAAAGCCATTTTAATACAACAGGTATAATGTCTTCTTCAGAAAGATTATGGAGAAGAGTTAATTTTACAAAGACAGCATACTTAAAAGGAAACTATGTTAGAAGATAATATGTCATGTGATCATCTTTTTATTCAAGACTTAGAAACATTTCTTTAAGTTCACTTCAGCTTTCTGGTTTTATAACTCTATGAAATATTGTCTATCTTTAAACACTTCAAACTTTTGTTCTATTGAAATTCCTTTGGGTGAGATAAATGAATAGGACTTGGGGGGAGAGGAAAAATAGAATCTTAGGAAAGTAAAATAAGAAAAAAATATTTGTTAACATGTAATTAATGTGTAGAAAAAGGTGAAGGGAAGAAGAAATAGGTATAGACATGAAATGGGGAAGTAAGTCAATCATTTTTGTTTAGTAGACTCTCCTGATTTATTACGGGCTTCTGGCTATGATCCAGTTCTCCTAGTATCTTCTTCATGGATAACAAGATTATAATATCATAAAGCAGTTAAGTCAAATGGGCTGACTTGTATAATTACATTTAAGATATATCTTGGTGGGAATGCAGATTGGTGCAGCTGCTATGGAAGGCAGTGTGGAGGTTCCTCAAAAAATTAAGAATAGAATTACCATATGACCTAGCAATCCCTCGCCTGGGTATCTACCCCAACAATCTGAAAACATTTATCCATAAAGACAAATGTGCTCCAATGTTCATTGTAGCTTTATTTATGGTGGCCAAGACATGGAAATAACCAAAATGTCCTTCGATAGATAAATGGGTAAAGAAGTTGTGGTATATATACACCATGGAATACTATTCAGCGGTAAGAAAAGATGAAATAGTATCATTTGTGACAACATGGATGGATCTTGAGATTATAATGCTAAACGAAATAAGTCAGACAGAAAAAGTAGAGAACCATATGATTTCACTGATATGTGGTATACAAAACTGAAAACAACAAAAGAACAAGATAAACAAATGAAGGAACAAAAACTCATAGACATAGACAATAGTTTAGGGGTTACCAGAGAGTAAGGGGGGAGAGGGGATCTAGAAGAGGGTAAACGAGATCTAATATATGCAGATGGAAAGAGAGCTGACTCTAGGTGGTGAACACACAATGTGAGATATAGATAATGTATTACAGAATTGTGCACCTGAAATCTATGTAACTTTACTAACAACTGTCACCCCAATAAACTTTAATTTAAAAAAAGACATCATTAGATAAATATCAATTTATTAATTCAACAAATATGTATTGTACACCTCATATCAGCTATGTACTATTGTAACTGTACAATAATAAACAATACAGACAAGATCCCTGCTTTCAAGGAACTCACCATATGGAAGAGAAGGGCAATAAACACATATATTATATAAAATGATTTCAAAGAGATTTATGTACAGTTGACCCTTGAAAACTCTGGGGGTTGGGTCACCAACACCCATGCACAATTGAACACCCACATAACAATTGACTCCCCTAATCTTAACTACTGTCACAGCTTGGTATCCACGGGAGATTGGTTCCATGACCACTCCCACCGGAAACCAAAATCCATGTATCCCCTGTATGAAATGGCATAGAACTATGCGTACAATTGACCCTTGACATCTGCGGATTTCCAACCATGGATGGAAAATGCTGTCTTCCATCCGTGGTTGTTTGAGTCTATGGATGCAAAACTCAGGGACATGGGGGACCAACAGAATCATTATTGGAAAAAAATCTACATATAAGTGGGCCCACACAGTTTAACCTGTGTTGTTCAAGGAAAAACTTAATGTGTTAAAGAACCCATGGTAAATATAATTAAAAACTACCTTATTCATAACAACTACAAAATCTATACCTTTTAATTCATCTAAAAAATCAGATGTGCAAGATCTTTGTAAATATAATTAAAACTTTATTGAAATAGTAGCTAGACAACTATTAAAGCTATGAATATTACTTAAAGTAAGGTAGTTTCAAAAAGATTTGCTTTTGGTGATGGGGAGGGAACCAAGATTGAGAAAATGTTAACGTTTGACATTTTTGAGGAATATGGCAGTGGTTATTTTTTCCATGGTGTATGTTTTTATTCCTTATCCTTGAATTTGGCTTTGGAATGCTGTCAAAAATCTGATATTGGAATTTCCCACTTGACAGGGGTGCAATGGGATTGCCATTGCTCATTGAATATTTTGGGCAGTTTTATTTGGGTTTCCTCTATTTTCACTATCTTTGGAGTTGTGCAAATAGTCTTAAAAAGAAAAAAACCCACAAATACATAAAATGTAAATAATGCAACAGAGGAATACCATGTTTGCTGGTGGGAGAATTTAATGTTACAGTTATGTAAAGTAACCTCAAATAATTCTATAAGTTAAATGCAATTTCAATGAAATTGTTATAGAAGTTCATAGAACTTGGTAAGCTAATCTGAAAACTAATGTAGAGAAGTAAAGGGCCAAGGTATTAAAGTTTATTTGAAAACTTAGCAATGAAATGGTGTTTTTATACAAAAATAGGTGAATAGTACAATTAAAAAGAAAATAAAGACCAGAAATTGAGTCACCTACACATAGCAGTTTAATATATGAGACAGAGAATGGGAAAGGTCTAAACTGTATAATAAGGGATATTTAGAATATTGGCCATCCATACAAGACAATAGATACAATTACACATGATTCATATCATAAACAATTTTTTTAAACATTTAGGGGTGAAATATAAATTAATAGCCTTTTGACATTATAAGATAATAGTTTCTTAAGACACCAAAGACCCACAATTTGACTATTAAAGTTAAACTTTTGTTTGTGTGTGTGACAAAAATCAGTTTAAGAAATAAAATATAAGTGAGAACTATACCTTCTCATTTTCATTCAATTAAAAATTTACTTTAATAAAAGCTTACATGAACAGGCATATTTGATGAAATTAACAATTCAAGTTAATAACACCTGAGTGTATAACAGTGAGACAGGACAGTGCAGAAGCCTGGCTCCACGTCGCGTGCCCTTAACTCAGTAGGCGGTCGATGAGGTTATTTAGGCAGAGTACTGAAATCCAATTCTACTTAGAATATGTTCAGTACATGGTTTACTAAAAATTTCAGTTTAATATGTGTTCTAAAATATTATATCCTTCACTAAAAGATGAACTTTGTGGGTAACAAAATATATGTTTTTTTAATTATAATTTAACTCCTTCATAGAACTTTTATTATATTGAAATTTTTATACTATGAGTATATTGTTATACCGTATATTTTACAGAGGGGGAAAATGAAAAATAATGAGATCACAGTTCTTGACTGTCTTTTCCATTCCATTTACCCTCTTCATTAACAAGTAGAGAAGTGATGATTCCAGAGCATTCTATGAGCTTGAATCCAAGGATGATTAAAAATGTACTCGTTGTACTGTTTTATTATAAAATTTCTGCAATATACTTACTAAAGAACTAAAGGAGAAAACCTACTCACTGTACAGTTTTTAAGAAAAAAAAAAATTTAATTAATGTTATTGAATGAAAACAGTTAATTACCTATATAGGAGTTAAATACATATGGTAATGTTATCTTTTTAAACGTTCTTTAATATCCTTTATGGTGAAATATTTAAATTATATTGTTATAACCATTCTTGAAGAACCAAAAATAACAACATATGCAATCCTTGTGTTACTGCTTTTCTACCTGACCGACAGAGCATATTTTTGGCTCTGGAAAAAAAAAAAAAGGAAAAAGGTGGTGGGGGGAGTTTTTTAAAGTTGTCTCAAGTATCTCATGAAAATGAATCACTATCAATTTAGTCACAAAATAACTAGGATCAAATTAGATGTATTTGATGCCATCTGGTCTCCCTACACGGTTGGAAAGAACCACTGCTAGTACCGCTCACCCTGAGGGCACTATTACCAGTTGCCACAGAAAGGAGCAGGTTCATTATCAACCCATGCCTGCAGTTGGGTGGGGCCCATGCTTGTGATTACCTTTTTGTTCTCTCTGTTCATGATCTTAATCTAGTTCGAAGTTATGTCCTTAGCAGAGTGGTGATGATTATGTCTTCCTCACAGTAGATATTGCTGTAAGAGAGTTCATGTGAGTGTCTAATAGTTTCTAGTCTATTATTGGGACTCAAAAGCTTTAACTGCTTTTGTAATTTGCACTTAGAAACTATCATGGTAAATAAATACTTCTTGTGGAAATATGGCAGTGCAATTAAATGATGTGCTATATTCTTTAAGTATACTCCTCTTGATACCAAATCTTTAAAATTTCTCCAGAAAAGATATTATTTTTAGCAAATGTAAAGAATTATGAGCTTGTTCTCAATTACACGGTTTAGATACTTTTTTTTTCCGGAAAATACTTAAGTACTTTCATACAGCTGCATTGGAAATAGGTGAAATATTGTTATATGTAAAAATATTCTATACCTAATATATATAAATATATATAAATATATACACATACTATATATATATATATATATATATATATATTTATATATAACTTATGTATATATGTATATATTTTTAACCCACTCTAAAGTTCAAGATAGTCTTTCAAAATGCACTTCTTTTTAAATCCCTGATTGCTTAATTGGTTACTCATTTACACTGATGTTGTTGTACCAAAATGGCACTGTAGACCATCTGAGCATGGAGTGAAGAACTCACTGTTTTGCTTTATAAAGGACAAGTTATTTTTGGAGAAGGTGTTCTTAACCTTGATTTCGTAGGAAAAAAGCGTTCATAGATAGTTTCTAGGGGATGGATGAATACTCTGAAATTATATGCTATTGTGTGCAAACTATAAGGGTATGTGTTTAGATATATAATTTTCTGTTTTGAGCATCCATACCTTTCATCAGATTCTCAAAGCTTTCTCAAGCCATTGGTTTAAAGGATCAAAAAATAGCTCTTGCTTTTAAATGCGTGGTTCAAAAGTTTAACATACTTGAGGAATTCTGAAGCCTAGTTTTATAATTGGGGCAATTATAAAGAACAGAGGATTATAGGCATTATTTAGCAAATCATATCAAGGTTTGTTTTGTCTCAAAAACTTTCTACATTATTATATTCTTCTTTCCAGATCATCCTACTGGCATGCTCTTTACCATAATGGTGCTGCTGTATTATTCCACAGTCCATAATACTTACAATCAGTTCTAAACATTGCTTTTATACCTCTCATCTAAAAAAAAACCAAATACATAAATAAAGCATAAGGCTAACTAAAATGAGTTTGCAAGCTCCACACAGATGGTGGCCCCGGCTGGGAATCAATATTTTTTCTCATCATTATAATGAAATGATGAACAAAATGACATTATTTGAGAACCTGCTGTCCTTGACTTCTGATTTTTCAAAGATAATGGTGAAGGAATCTCAAATGTGAATTTAATATAACTCAATTCCATAGAAACCTATTTGATGATATGGCAATAGGTTGTTGGTGTCTTTGCATGTAATCTGAGGAATTTTGGTCAATTATTCTTAAGCCAGTGTTCTTCAGACAGCAACAGTAGTCCAGGAATGAACCCAAATGTCACCCTTTTTATCTACTAAATTTTCTTTGTAAATATGTTTGTAGGTGAAAAGTGAGCTTTATTCCTAGGCAGTTTACCCAGTCAAAAAGTATTTATTGAATGTCTATTATGTGTAAGGTACCATGTTATGCTTTGGGGGATACAGTAATAAAAAGCAAACAATGAAAAGAAAACAAAAACCTACACAGAATGCATGATCTTTTTGTGTTTGCTAATTAAATTACACACGTACTCAAGTAAGCAAATGAACATATATGTGAGAGCTGCATTCATGGTGAAAGATAAGTAATTTTTACTTTTAGTATTTTTCTACATTTGTTAACCCTAATGATTGACTGCATTTTTGCAATGATCTCTCATCTTCTCTAAATTACAATGAAATTTGTCATTTTTTAAGGAGTACCAAATTCTGGAAGAATGTTTATAACTAGAGGTAGAATTAATGTCAACCCTATTGTTCCAAGCAGTGAAATGGAGCCAGAATCCAGCAAATGAGTAGTAATTGGTAAAAATGTCTGCTGCTCCATTGAGAGTGTTAGAAACATCTCGCAAATAGTCCATTAAAAAGCAGTTAAACAGAGCAAGTTATTAGGATTGTTGTTTTTATAGTACTTACAAAACTAACAAACCTGCTGTTGTTTTAACCTACTTAAAATAAAATACTTTAAATGTAATAGATATTACCGAGTTTACAAAAACAAAGTACTACTTTGTGGGCTAAGTTGAATAAGGATGTAAGCAGGACAATATACACTTAAGAATTAATCACACATCTGTCCAGGTTGAAAATTTTCCTGGAGTCATGCGATATAGCATAAAGATAATAGGATTTAGATTCAAAAGATCTGGCTTGAAGGTTAATGTTGTCATTTGTCATTAGGGTAACCATATGTTCAAATTTTCTGGGGACCATCATGGTTTATATCTGTGGTCCTGACACAATAATACCACCCTCTTTCATTTTTAAAAGTGTATTGATTTGGACAAGACATTTTATGGTCAACTTACTTACTATGACAACCAACTGACAATAATAAAGTTTGCATAATACACTGGTTTTCAAGATTGTTGTGATAGCCAGAAAAAAACTTATGTATAAGAAAGTGTTCTGTAACCTGAAAATCATTACAAGAACTATAATGCAGTAAATAAATATTCATTTGGGCAGAGTGATTAAGGTGACTGAATAAAGGAGAGTGGTTTATTTTAATCAGTAATTCTTGAACAAATTGGTATTACTCTGGTTTGAGTAGTTGTGTGCCCTCTTTTCCTGAAGTGTGTTCTGTTGAAATCAAGTCATCGAGTATGACTACCAGGAATATTGAAACCTTGACTTTACTTGTAAGAAGGATAAGTGATAGGTTCCATTTAATTAAAATTTCAATGGGTTTCCTAAATTGAGTGAGGAAAATGGAACCAATTATTTCATAATCCATCAACATTCAATTCAGTTTGGAATGTTCTTAGTGTTTGCTTCTTATCATTTCAAGAGGTACTTACATGTCCTTGTAGTAGCTTTGAAAAATAATGATTTTTATTAGTTTCATAAGCCATTATTAGTGATCACAAATTTTAATGTTCAGCCCTATGAATTTGATATTAAGTGCTTAATTTCTCAAAGAAAAAAAAATTCATGTAGTGCTGTTCCTGAACCCCATTTTATTTCAGATGATTTATTTAATCTGTGTAGAATGGCTACTCGTTAGCCTTTTGAATTTTTTCCCCTGAGAAGCTGTTAGAGGACTTGTGTTAATTTGAAATAAAATAAGACCAATTAGTTTTTACCAATAGCAAATGAATTTCCAACAACTTCAAGGTCCCTTTATCAGTAGGAAGAAGAAACGAATTCTCCCTAAATTTGAGAAGCCATTAACTGAACAACCAGGAGGACAACCAAAACTTGGCAAGCAAGCATCAGCTCACCATATGGAACTTTAAAAAATATAGTTTCTGTGACAAGATGTTTGGGGATAATAATTACTACTTCACAGGGTTTTTAAAAACATTAAATAGATAATGTATATGAAAGCATCTGGCCAGTTACCTGCAATTCTGAGTACATACTCAATAGATATTTGTTGAGATCTAGGAAGAATGAAGAGTCAAGGGAATATATCCTACAGAATAATGCTCTTTCTTTTATTTTTTTCTATGCCAGCCAAGACCCTCTCCCTTAAAGATTGGTATTAATGACCATGATTAAAAGTTTATTTGACTCAGATAATCATTTTTACAAGCTTTATGTGTCTTTTCAATCATTCAAAAAATTTTATTTTTACTTCCAAAATCTGAAATTGAAGATTCTGAACCACCTAGATTAGGATTTGAGGTCATCAAAAGACTCAATTTTACTATCTCCATCTACTGGCAGGGAGGAACTATACCCAAGCATGTGGACTGGCATAGAAAAGAGGAGAAAGAACATTTAAAAGGTAAGCAAAACATATATTTTTATTTACTCTGAATTTTTCAAGTTTTCTTATCATACACTCTAATGTACTCTCAGATAATTAAGGTTGATATAATGAACCATATTAAGGAAGAGAAATTTGTTCAGGTGGTACGATATTTTTATCTGATTCTTCAACATGAACAAGTACAGATTTGAATGCCCTGCTTTCATAATGGGAGTCTTTTCTATTCTTGTACTTCTAAATTTCTATCTGGTCATTCCAATACTCCAGTGCTGTTTTCATATTCTTAATAATCTTCAAACTGCTGTGTGCTTACTGAAATATCTCTGCTCTCATTTCTGTATTTTCTGATACATTAAAGATAACTTCCCGTGGCATGTTATTTTGATTATTAATGGTGTAGAGAGAGTAGAAGTATGTTTCTCAAAGTACAATTGATTACTCTGGTGTTTCTTATCCTTTTTGTCCATCCTTCATTTGTAAGTATTTTCCTTTGGCATAAAATACTGAATAAAAGTTTCTTGTTAAGTAATGAGTAATGTCTTAATGCATATTTATATCAGGTTTTGTTTGTCTGTTTCTTTGGTACTTTGCCTCCTCATCAGAACTCTTTTGTTTTGGTTGACTTTTAACAAGAATACAACATGGCAAGCAAATTTTGAAGTATGCAACATATCAAATAAATATGTTGATGTTTGTGTGGTTGTACAGAAATAGATCTCTGTAAATTTAAATCATGTAGTTTAAATGATTAATATAGTTATTCTTAAGGCTTACGCTATGCAAATCTGTTTTTTTAAAGTCCTACATCTACTTGAGAATAAGACTAGTAGCCATTTCTCAAGATAATTACTATTGTAACACTTGCTGCAATTAAGTTTAATTTCTAAACTTAATTTGTACTTTTTTTCCTGTTAGTTTTGTCTTGCTCTTCCTCATCCCTTGGACATTTATTTCCATATCTTTCTTCCATTTTTTTGGACAAAATTCTCTTTCAGAAAAGAAATGGATGAATTTATAGGGAACACGGGTGGAGAGGTTTCAACATCAAAATTGGATTTCATGAGCAAGAATTTTCAAGGAAATGCTCTGTTCAAACAGGTCTGTTCACTTGCTGGGAGGTGTGAATGCAGCTGGTCCATTTATTTGCTGGCTGGGGGATTACACTCATGCAAACAGTGCGGATATCATAAAGAAGAATTCTCAAATCTTCTTGTGACTTCTGATAATGTCCAATCTGACAGACATAGCCTCAAAGTCTTCACTGAGATCAGATCATAGGGCAGTAGGTGTTTTTGAATAACGTTGAAGGAACTAGTGATAATGAGGTGTTTAGAGAGTAATGTCTTCTCACAAATGAAACTTCTGGTGGACTTTTGTAAAGTCCAGTTTAGTCCCTGTTTTGAGTAAAAGTATGTATCTTCTTGAATATCTCCCATCCTTCTCTTTTTAGATCTCTTGCCTCTGGATCTTTGGTTTGATTTTTAAACTATTGTTTGAAAGCTAGCTATTGCTGAAAAATTTTCTAATGGATATATTCAAGCCAATTCTCGAATAAAGTATAATTAAAGTATACTTAACATTTTCCTGTTTATGCTCATTCACTCTTTTATAATAGACAAGCCAGATGATAAAATAATGTAATCTCAGATGAAATAGCTTGGCATAATTAGGTAGTCTCATGATCGTTACTAAAAATGTCTTTGCTTTGAGAAATAAAATTTAAGCAACCTATTTTCCCACCAAAAGTGTGTTTTATTAGTACTTTATGGCTTTCATTTCTTTTAAAAGCCTCATATTTATATTTTATTCATATTTTTACATCACTTTAAGATTGACAAGAGTTATTGAGGGCAGAGTGTGGGGTGGGGAGGTGATGTTTTCCAACAGGCCAGAATGATTAGAACATTTATGAGCATACTTAATAGTTAATCAAGCCTACGAGGGGCAATCATATCCCAGTATAATTGCTCTTCATTTATTCCTGTTCTCATTTTGTGCAGTTACTACTGAAACCAAAGATGTTGCTATAAATATAACTTAAATATCTCAGATATTGCTTCCGGAAATGCAAATAATTTATCACTTACTTATAGCATTTAATAATAACATTAAAACATAAAATAGAAGGACATGCTTTGTATAGAAGTGACCAAATTTATTATTTTCCTTATCTTAGGATACTATTCATAAGGAATTCATAGGCTCATTGCGTATAAATTGTATACATTCTCAGAACATAAAATGCTAAATAGAAGTAGAAAGTAGTAAAGTCTCATTTTTCAGCTGTTATGATTGATGAATATGTTAAAACTGAAACAAATATATTCCTGATTTATTGTTTCTTAGGAATTATTTATTTTGCCTAATTGAGTGCTTACCTTAAAATAAAAATTTAAATGTATTTTAAATATTCACTAAATGCAATGGTGTTATTCGTTCTTTTCTCTGAAAGAGTAAGTCTGTATTGATTACCTTTTCAGTATTATTTTCCCTGATGAATTTTAAACATCTTCCCATCAAAATGTCAATATGGTATCTAGACATCGTGTGCACACAAAGAAGTAGGCAGCTACTTTCCATATTTGAAATTGCTGATAAATTCCAACATGAATGCTGTAAGTTAAATGTCCAGTGCAGGTAGAAAATTGACAGTTGTTGAATCTCTAAAACAGATGTGGTTCTTTTCTGAACATATTATCTCTTAACTAAGTTTATTTGTTTTTTTAAAGGTTATGTAATATGATTTGTACTTAATCATGTTAGCCAATTTTTGTCATATTTCATACAAATGTATTTTGCTACTTAAATACTTCAGAACTTCTAATATTTTATGTAAACTTTCTACAATGAATAATGGTTTTAATTGGACAAGATTAAATACTGAAAAAAATGAAATCAGTAGTGAATCTTTAAAATGAATGTTTCTTTTGTAATATGAATTAATCCTAGTTTGTCTCCATTCTGCATTCTTGTTTTGGCCTCTCTGTGGTACCTAAAGTAATGCACAACTTAACACAGAATGAAAAATAATAGCATTGCCCAAACATGTTTTACTATAGTGGTATGTGTGATTGTGTGTGTATACAATTATATTCATTACTAATTGGTTGTGAGATAAAGGCTTTAAGAAGATTCTGTGTTTATGTACTTGTCTATTTATCCTGCAGCATAACAGGTAAGAAGATTATTGCCGGTTTGTCTTCCATAATTGAGCCTTCATTTAAAAATGTTATATCCCAATGTATAAAACCAAAATGGGTTATTTTTACCATTACCTTAAGGCTAAAATACCATGCTGTCAAATCTTTACCATTTCTATATCTCATACCTCAATACCAGCACAATTTTATAGATTTTATTTGCTGTATCCTTTATGATGCCAATTCAGATATTTTAGGGCATGAAAAGGGAATGTTAATAATAATTACACCAGAATAACAGGTAAAAATCAAGACCACCCCTGGCAAACCCAAACATGTTCACTATATAATGATTTGGATGGTATGCATAAAAATTATTAACTCTAGTTGGCTTAAATAGTAAAAATGATCTATTTAGTCATGTACCTGAGAAGCCCAGAGATGGGATGAATTTATTGTGTGGTTTGAACTGAGATCCAGCTCCTTTTTTCTGTATTACTATATACCTGCCTAATTCTGTGCACTGAGTTTTTCATCAGATTGGATTCTATTATGATGGCTTAATAGTTACAGAAGTTCTGTACCTTATTTTTGCACCCCAAAAGGTCTAATCCCGTTCTACTGGGGGAAAAAAAAGCCATTGCATTCACTCTGATTGGCTCATTAGAGCCATCCATGCAGTGAGGGAAATGGACTTACATTGACTTTCCAGGCATGCTTCTGGGTAGGGTCAGTCCTGCTTTATTTATTCAGTGGCTGCTTCACAGTGGTGATGGGGGATGCTGGGAAGATGCTCACTATATTAACTCTCTTTCATTGCATATGGAAGATTTGCTATTAACTTCCTGAACACAGCCCCCCTTTAATAGTACCATTGTTCATAGTTAAACAGGAGCTAGTGGCTAAATTCTTATATTTCTCATTAGATACAAAATGAATAAATAAATAAACAAACAAACAAACAACCCCCCCCATTTTTAAAGATAAGGAAATGGCAACATTTCTACAAAGTTGTCCCTTTCCTCCTTCTTTAATCAACCCATAGAAGGGAATCAACAATTTGAAATCACCGCCTAAAAAACACTGCTTTTTGCTTACTCTATTTGAACTTCGTGAAATTGAAATTGTTATACATATGACTCATTTTGTATTATTTTACACAGCAATCTTCTATTTACTGTCATAACAAAACCTTGATACCTGAAAATAACTTTCCTCCCTCATTGGAGAATATTCTAAATATGGACACAGTTTCTCCTTTATATACATATTGATTTATAATTATCAAAGTGGCTAATTTATGCAATTATCATTACATTGAACTTTAAAGTAGCCTGTGATTATCTCTAGTTTGTAAAAAATAAATTGTGATATCAAGTGTCTTGCCTAAAATTACAAATTTTATCATCAATTGATTTATATATCAGAGTTAAGATAAAATAATAAATGTTATTGTGGCATTCTTAGAATGTGGCAAGATTATAGAATGTGTTTTATTTTTTTTAAATAAGTGAGTGTATTAAGAAAATGACAAATCTCAATAATGAATACTCTAATATCTATCACCTTCAGCTGAAATATATATGTAGATTATAATAGATAAATTTTGAGTAATATATGAAATACAAATTAAAGGGACTTTAATTGGGGAGGTGAATAAATTGTAAAATCATTTTATCCTTGTATGCACAGTCTCTAGGAACTTAGGAATTAAGGGTGAAATTTTAAATAAACATAAAATTGTTTTCAGCCATGTTCTGGGCTATTAAGTTTCTTTATAATATCAATATGTATGAGGTAGCGCCATGTGCTGGGCACAAAGCTAGATACTGGTATGACTTTTAATAAAACGTAGTTTTGCCTTCTGGGAATTCGTAATTTGGTAGAAAAGTAAGAAAGATCAGCCCATACATATGTTTGAAACATGCAGTCTTAAAGGAATGGGCACAGGAATAAAAAATGGCATTCTAAAAGAGGGAACAGTCAAAGTGGGTTTTGATAGTGGAATGTTAGTTTCCTAATATACCTAGTCTAGTAATGATACTAAATTACAGTCCTAGAAGTTGTCACATTAAGAGGAAAAGGTTTTGTTTTGTTTCTGATGACCCAAGCACCTGGAACAGTACATGAAACATAATAGGTTCTCAATATATGATTTTTGACTATTTGTTCCCTTGAGGAATAAAATGATTATCTTCTGAGATAAAATCAAGAACCTCAAATGAACATGTCTGAATTATACTGTTTTATGGTTTACTTAATAACAATCTCCTATTTTATTTTTCCTTAGTAAATATTTATTCTTGTAATTTGTAAACAGTTTGAGGTAAAGACTTTAATCTTACGATTGTCTTTGTTTTATTCTGCTATTGTTTTAAAGGTAGGTATGGGAAATGGTAGATTGAGCTGACGATAAAACAAAAATGAGTCTGAGTTTCCTTTTAGTGTATTAGACTGTTGTATTAAATATGAAAATGCACTTCTATATCATTTGGAATTTATGTAGAGATATTTGTTTACTATGTGGAACTCAAGTATATCTTCTTGCTATAGCATCTAAGTGGATCACGGTGAGATGACACTGGCTTTTCTAGGGAAAAAGGTGTCAGTCATGGAGCCAAATTAGCCATATATCTATATATATTCAAAACCTGAAGCTGAAGCTAAATAATAATGAACGTTAACTGTAATATATAAATATGTATATATATATAACTGTTATATATACATAACTGTATATAACTGTATATATATGTATACAAATATATATATATATATAGTCACAGGATGTGGAGTACAGCATAAGGAATGGAGTCAGTGGAATTGTAACAGCTATATACGATGTCAGAGGGGTAGTAGACTGGGGGAGGGGGGTTACCACTTTGTGAGGGGTGTAAATGTCTAACTATTACATTGGTTTATACACCTGAAACTAACAAAAATATATACCATGTTTCCCCGAAAATAAGACCCGGTCTTGTATTAATTTTTGCTCCAAAAGACGCATCAGGGCTTATGTTCAGAGGATGTCATCCTGAACAGTCATGCTAGGGCTTATTTTCCAGTTAGGTCTTATTTTGGGGAAAACACGGTATATATATATATATATATATATATATATATATATATATATATATATGTATATATACACACACACACACACACACTGATAACCAAAGATGAAAAAAAGGTGTTTGTTTTTTTAAGTATATACATTTTGCCCATGAGGTTTTATATATATACATATACATATACATATATATATATATGTATATTTATATATGTCATATGATTTTTACTATTGTTAAAAGTGAAATCTGTTAATTGAGAGTCAATGAAAGCAAAAATAGTGAAAACAAAAATAGCTATTATAAACAAACTAGCAAGATTAGGAAAAAAGATTAGGCTTAAAGAAGGTTTATCACATGGGGAAAAAAAGCAGCAGAGCAAAGCACAGATAAGACCAGTGAAAATGTATATTTATCAAGTAAGGATTTGAAAATGGATACTACTGCCTATTTCAGAAATACCTTTTGTTATACACAATGTGAAGGTTAATATATATTTGGAGGTAAACATATCAAATAATCTTATAGGATTTATGTGAAGTCTACCGTCTTATGGGTGATGCCGTGTCACCACAGCCTTGCCTATGTGAAACAGAAACCAGTATTTTTCACAACTCTAAAACTAAACCAAGATTGGAGACTCATTTCTTTTTACCTAATTGTTAATCTTAAAGTCCTTTCCTGTTCCAGTCAACTGAAAACGTCAGCATAAGGGAAGGAAATGGATGATTTATCTTTCTTTATGTTATATATTATCCAGAAACCTCTTTTTCAGTGTTATCTTTATTAATAATACAACATTTTCAATTGTTATGTTTTTTATTGCTTTTTATGAATCCTCTTATTCCTATCCTCTTTTATCTATAATAAATATAGCTTCAAAGGGACTAACAGTATGTAATGGATGGCAAACATTAGGAAATTATTTTGATTTCAGTGCTAAACTTACTGAATATATGCAATTATACAATGACTCTTATAAGTCAAATGTATGTATACATATATAGTCAACAATTATATTGAATTTACATTATTAATATCTCTTCTTTCCCTTTTCTATTTTTGTTTCATTTTAATTTTCAATACTTGTAACATAAAAGAGGTTGTGCAGGATAATATGAAATGGTGTCCATTTATAATTTTATCAATTTAGTGTGTATACACATTTTCATTTCTCATGCTAAACTCATCTATGATGAGCAAGATTTATTCTTGCTTAGGGTACATTGAAAGGAATATGTAAGTATTTTAGTGATTTGACTACAAACACGTGTTTTATTTCATTGGTACTTTCTTGCTGTGTACTGTCCATGTCCATTGGATATAGGAAAAGCACACGTTCAATAAAATAGTCACAAAATATATACTAGTCTCATCCCTAAAATACCAGTAAAGTTATATATTTGGAAAGATGATTTTTTTAAACAACAGAGTTATAAATGCAGAGTCTTAATTTGGTAGAATTTAATGTTCGTTGCTTTTTTTTTCCCTTTTTGATTATAGGCCTACTTGTTTGAGATTTACATAAAATTTTGACAGTCATTTCCGAATCATATGTTTTTGGTGGCAAACTTCACTTCATTTTGAGATGAATTTTTGGGCACAGCCTAGATTTTCAGGCTATAAATTATGTTTAGTTAGAGTTTAATGCAATTGTGAATTATAAAGGGAAAACAAAGATGTAGGTAATTTAAATATATGTATTTTATCCACGAGTTTTTTTGACTGAAGATATAAAAATAGAATTCAGATCTTTTAATAGCCATGTGGCTTTCTAGATTGTTCATGAAAAAGTAAACATCGCTATATTTGTAAAAAGAACCGAGGATATAAGGCATTTGTTTTGAGACAAAAAAGGGACACATATTACATTTTGATAAATCTGATTTAAAAAGTTAATTCATAAATAATATTAGTTGTAAAGTGTGAAGGACTCTTGATATAAACTACTGCTATAAACACCTCCTGAAATAATTAGATTATTGGAAAAAATTTAGAGAGTGAGGTAATACCTCATTTTTAAGAGGTCTCTTTGAAAACAGAGAATGTATCAATTTAATTTTAGTGGTAAATTATCATCAGTTTCTTAATAAAATCTGTCAGTGTACAGGAGTGTTCGTCTATCTTGATAGTTCTTCCTGTCTTCTTAGGAGATACACTGATACGAAGTTATTTGCATGCAAGTTATCGATCAATTCATATATGTTAAAATAGTCGACAGCAGTGTCAAATGTTATCATCCAGTAAGACGGAAGATGTTTCTGTGTACGTTACTTACTGCTGGGGACAAGTTTAGTCACCGAGAAGAATGACGGCATTAAATTATTTATTTAATTATAAACTCCATTTGTTTTCCCTCAAAACATATTTTACTAATATGGTATTCCCCATAATGTGAGCTGTGTCTTTTCAAAGAAAATTATATTTTTCTTTACGTTGTCTTCCTAATTATAATTTATGCAATATAAAATAATACTTACCAGACTGATTATTGAAACTGACAAATCTAAGAGAATAAAAAAGTTACTTTAAGAATCATAAATACAAGTAAAAATTTTTTGGGGTATTTTCATAATGAAACAGATTATATTTTTAACTTTAATAATATTCTAACTAATATGTAACCCTTGCCATTGTCTTTTAAATTCACAAATTTTCTTATAGCAATATTGTTAAATTGAATTTTATCAAGGTGAAATAATGTATTTTGCCTAACATAAATACTAAATGAAAAGTTGCTGTAGTTACTTCAATTGCTGTTGAACAATGGGGCAAAAAGAAATACTTACAATCCAAATAGTGTTGTGTATAGTAGAAGATGCATTAGGTTGGTGAAAAAGTAATTGCGGTTTAAAAGGGTAAAAATAATTGCAAAAACCACCATTAATTTTGCACCAACCTAATATTTGGTTTCTAATATTATATAAGAAATTACCACAAGCCTAGCAGTTTAAAACAAACACAACTTTATTTACTCTCAGCTCTAAGGTCCGAAAGTGGGGGACTGTGTGAGTGGGTTCTTGCTTAGAGGTTTTGCAAGGCGAAAATCAAGGTGTCAACCAGACTGGATTCCTGTCTGGGGTTGTTGAGACAAGAGTCTGCTTCCAAGCTTGTTCAGGTTCTTTCAGGTTTTTGGACTGAGGTACCATTTCTTTGCTAGCATTCAGCTTTCCACTGTCTTCAGCTTCTGGAGGCTTCCCTAATCCCTTGGAATATCACCTCCTCCATTTTCAAAGCCAGCAACAAAGAATTTCCCTCCTGTTGAATCTCTCTCATACTTTGGTTTTCTCTGAGTTTAGGAAAGGCCCAGCTTCTTTTAAGAGCTCAGCTTATTAGGCTAGTCCCAAGCAGATAATCTACTCTCTGATTAACTAACAATTATCAAAACTAATCATGATTAGAGGACTTTAATCAGTATTTGTATTTTTAAAACTAGAGTCATATCGAGTTTCTTTTTATGCTAATGACTCATTTGATAAATTCTTGGAGATTAGAGTCTTAACTTTTTGTGATTTTAGGAATCTAAAAGGGTTGTTTGGCATCTCAGTAATTAGATTAAAAAAGACTCATTGGCTATATTCTTTGAAGTATAAATATACACGGGTTTTTACTCAGTAATGTTAAAATAATATTTTTTTCCTGGATAAATTATGAAAAAAATGGTACTTGATTTATTTTGAAATGTGAATGAGAAAAAACAAAACAAAACAAAAAGCATTTATCTTGAAACATATTCTAAATATATGTTTATGTGTATGTTTTTGCTTTAGGAGTACAAGATCCCCAGCATGAGAGAATCATTACTGTGTCTACTAATGGAAGTATTCACAGCCCCAAGTTTCCTCATACTTATCCGAGAAATATGGTCTTGGTATGGAGATTAGTAGCAGTCGAGGAAAATGTATGGATACAACTTACATTTGATGAAAGATTTGGGCTTGAAGACCCAGAAGATGACATATGCAAGTAAGTGATCACACTTCAAATTCCAATGCGTATAACAACTGTTACAGTCTTTCAAGTTGCTTCATTTTGATGGTGTGATTTTTAAATGGCGACTTTTGTTCTGTTGTTTTTCTGGTGATTCAAGAGATTTACAACCTTATTTTTTAAGTTATGTTTCATTTAAAGTCTTCATTTAAATTTCGAAAGCACCTACATGTACATTTACAGTCATTCGTTTCTATCTATTTCTGAAAATAATTTGAGATAATTCATGGTAAAAAAATAACATAGAGATAGTAAAACAATTTAAAATAAGAAGTAGAGAATAAAAAGTCAAGTAAAGGAATGCAGTTGTGGCAGAAAAACTGTTACCTTGAGTGCTGAAAATTTTTACATTTGAGCCTCCTGATATGTACTAAATCAATAAAATAAACAATACGCTATTAAAAGAAAAAGCAGCATCCATGGGTACATACTATCCATAGTCTCCAGTATTCGTAAGTACACCTGTGGATACATACACACGCATAGGACTAAGAAGTTTAAATATTTCATCACAAAGAAAAATACAGTTCTGAAAGCTGAATTGGAAATTTAGGCTAACATTGTGGTTTGTCAGGTAGAAATTTATCATTATTCTCTTAGAAGCATTCATGAACTAAAGTCAGCTGGAGTATTTCACCCACGCAAAAGACCACCTACTGTATGTCATACAAATATTACTCTTTAAATCCTATGTGAATACACTTGTCAAGGTTGGGTGGTCTTATTGAAGATTTTTCACTTCAGTGGCATTTGTATATCATAAACGTATTTTACTTGAGCTTCTTTGTGGGGTTCTTTATTTTTTCTTTGATATACAAGTTAAAGGAGAATTTTTATTTTATGGTATATTAGAGATAAATATTTCTGTACAGATGAAATAAACTTTGTATGGGCTGTCATCACAATTTGTACCTTTAACACTTATATGGTTAGGTTTTTTTCACAGTTCTTTCTGCAACTATGCATTTCATCTATAATCTTATAGAACAGAAGCTGTTCTTGCTATCTATAGAGAATTAAAGTAGCAACTCTAGATCTCATTCATATTTCATATCTAAAAAAAAGCCAAAACCCATTTTTCCTAGCATTCATATAGGTAGTTTTTCACTGTGCTATGTATTGCACCACTTGTCTCCTTTTCATTTATAGGAATCCATAATCTTGTCAAAAATTGTAAAAGTTTTAAGATTTTGTCCTACTTGCAAAGTAGCAAATTAGCGCACCACTATTTATAGATGCTGATTGAAGATAGGAGATGTTTGGGTTAGAGACAAAAGACTATATCATATCAATAACACTAGCCAGAGTATTAGCACTTTCCTGTGCTTCTTCTCCTAGTTCCAATTCCCACAGGTGAGTGCCAAGAGGGTCACATGACGCCTGCATACCTAGTGGGTTGTGTTATAGGACAGAAGTATTATAGGTATGTGCAAATATGAGGGTGCATATAGGTGTGTAATGTACGTTCATAGTTAAATTACACAAAATTAAAGTATCATCTAGTATGCCTCACCTAAGTGGTTATTCAACTTCACATAATTTGATACTCAACTTAAGAAAAGTGACTCTTCCAATAGTTCTAAAATCCCTTCCCTTTGTTCTTCCCTGATTACACCTTCTTCTTGTCCCTGCAAATTTAATCGTTGTCTTAAGTTTTATTTTTCTTCACTCCATCCCCTAAGTTTCTCTATAATTTTGGCACATGTACATATTTCTCTATGTACTGTCCTATGAAAATAAATTATTTTTGCCTGTTTTGCAATATATACAAATGGTATAATACTATGTGTTTACTTTTGTGACTTGTTGTGCATTTCAAAACAAGCACAACTAAAAAGTATGTTTTTTAAAGTTAGTTCATGAAGCAGATAGCTTAAATCAGTTGTTTTCCCTGATGTATAGTATTCTATTGTATAAATAGTCAACATTTTTTGTCTGTTGTACCTTGATGAATGTTTGGCTTATTTCCAGTTCTCTTTGCCCAAAATACACGAAAACTTTTTTTGAGTCTATCTGAGAATGGTTTTACTGTCTCAAGATATTTATATTTTCAACTTTACTGGTAGAATTACATTGATTTTAAAAGTGAAAAATTTACACTTTTACCAACAATGTACAAAAATTTCTATTGTACCACATTCTCATCAACCTTTTGATTGGTCATTCTTTTGATGCTTTGGTAGTATGGTATGTGTAAAATTATACCTCAATATTAATTTTTATTTTTTCCTGATTACTAATGAGGTTGAGATATTTTCATGTTATTATCGGCTACTCATATATCCTTTTCTGTGAAATGCCTGTTCATGTCTTTTGCACAGTTTTTAGTGGAATGTTTGGCCATTTAAATTAAAATTAAAATTTTGCTTTTGAGATTTAAGTCCGTGATCCAACTGTACTTTGTTTTTGTCTATGGTGTGAGGTATCTCATAATATCCCCACATGATTTATTGAATACACACTTTGCCACAGTGATGTGCAAAACCAGCCAACTAGAAGATCAGATTTCTGTGTGTGATCTGGTCTGTTTCTGAGCTCTCTGTTCTGTTCCTTCGGTCAGCTGTGTTTATCTGTGTAGCAAAATTACACTGTCTTAATTACTGTAGCATTATAGAAGCTATGTAATAGGGAAGTCTTACCTCCTTTTCTTCTCATTTTGTAGCATCCTTGCACTTGCACTTTTTAACATATTTTTTAGGAGTAGTTTGTCAAGCTCCTTGAGAACTCCTGTTGTGATTTTTATTGCAGTAGCATTGACTGTAGAGATCATTCGGAGAGAACTGACATCCTTATACTGATGACTTTTCCTATCCTTGAGCACTTTATGTTTCTCCATTTATCAGGCTCTTCTTTAATGTCAATACAGTTTTAGAATATTCTTTATGAAAATGTTATGCATCGTTACTTAGATTTATTTTTATATTCTTTATAAATTGTTTCTAAAATCCTTTTTTCAAAATTACATTTCCAATTGTATATTGCTAGCATATAGAAATGCAATCAATTTTTAGTATTGATCTTATACTTGGTAAACTGACTAAGCTTTTTTATTTATTTTAATTCTGGGAATTACTTGGGATTTATGCAAAAAATCATATGGTTGTGAAAAAAGATTCATTTCTTCCATTCAGTTCTTTAACTCTTTTCCATCTCTTATTAAGCTATTGATTGTATTAGTAGGTAGCTCTGTCTTCTTGCTGATTTCAGAGTTTCCTTTAAAAAATTTAACTTTAAAATATGGAATAACTAGATGTACAGAATGTTCCAAAGATAGTACAGAGAATTTTCATGCACTCGTAACCCAGGTTCCACCAGTATTGCCATCTTACATAACCATGGCACATCTGCATAACCAAGAAATTAACATTTATACAATACTAAAATAAACTACAGACTTTATTCAAATGTCAGCAGTTTTTCCACTTTATGTCCTTTCTTTGTTTTAGATTACTGTCCAAGATAAGCATACTGCATTTACTCTCCTGTATCATTTTTTTTTTTTAATTAAAGTTTACTGGGGTGACACTTGTTAGCAAAGTTACATAGGTTTCAGGTGTACAATTCTGTAATACATCATCTATATATCACATTGTGTGTTCACCACCCAGAGTCAGTTCTCCTTCCATCACCATATATTTGATCCCCTTTAACCTCATCTACCACCCCCCACCCTCCTTACTCTCTGGTAACCACTAAACTATTGTCGGTGTCTATGAGTTTTGTTTCTTCATTTGTTTTTCTTGTTCTTTTCTTGTTTTCAGTTTTATATTCCACATATCGGTGAAATCATATTGTTCTCTACTTTTTTATCTGACTTATTTTGCTTAGCATTATAATCCATCAAAATCCATCCATGTTGTCACAAATGGCACTATTTCATCTTTTCTTGTGTCAGAGAGGCTGTGGAGAAAAAGGAATCCTCATACACTGTTGGTGGGAATGCAGATTGATGCAGCCACTATAGAAGGCAATGTGAAGAGGCCTCAAAAAATTAAAGATAGAATTACCATATGACCCAGCAATTCCTCTCCTGGGTATCTACCCAAAAAATCTGAAAACATTTATCCTTAAAGATATATGTGCTCCGATATTCGTTGCAGCTTTATTTACATTGGCCAAGACATGGAAACAATGAAAGTGTCCTTCGATAGATGGTTGGATAAAGAATTTGTGTTACTTATACACAGAATGGAATACTATTCTGTCCTCCTGTCTCCTTAGTCTCCTCCAACTGTGACTGTTTCTCTCTTTCCTTTTATTTCATTCCTTTGACAGTTTTGAACTGTATTGGCCAGATATTTTTGTAGAATGTCCCTCAATGTAGGCTATTCAGATGTTTCCTCACGACTGTACTGAGGTGTGTTTTGGAAAAGGATCCCAAATAGGTGATGTGGCCTTCTTCTCTTACCACATCAGAAGGTAATACTATCAACCTCACTTATCACTGATGATGTTAACCATAATAACTTAGAATTTCTCCTCTAGTAAGGTAATACTGTCCCTTTCTATGCTGTTATTTGGAGGCATGTAGTAACTAAGTTCAGCCCACATTCAGGTAGATAATGTTTAAGTTTCATCTCCTGGAGAGGGGAGTATATAAATATATCACTTGGAATTTTTTAGTAAAGAAAATTTGTGCCTTCTCTTCTCTTGCTTTTCCCCTTTCTTCCTCCCTTCCTTCCTTCTCCCCTTCTCTCTTCTACCATTTATATCAGTATAGACTCATTCATGTTTATTTTATTCCTTGTGTTATAATCCAATGTTGTCATAATTTACGTTGTTGTTGAAATTGTTCCATCTCTGGCCACTGAGAGTAAAGGGTTTGCTGTTAACAAATCTATATTGAGTATGATAATTGACGAAGATTTTTAAAAATTTATTATTTGGAGTACTTCCTTTTTTACTTTGCTGAAGGCATTTTTCCCCTTTGGGAAAATGTTTTTGATTCTTTTAATTTGTACATTTAAAAATAAGTTACAGTCCCAATGGTACTTCATACCTCAGCATGTATCACCTAAGAACAAGGACAGCTCCTATGTAATTTCAGCACTATTTTCATATACAAGAAATTTAACATTACTATGAAATGATTACCTAATATATAGCTGATTTTCCAATGTTTCCTAGGATTTCAAAATGTTATCACTTCTTTATTTTTTTCTTATTATGTTTTGATTCTGTAATAAATCACTTATTATATATTACATTTGATTATTGTAACTCCTTTCTTGGCTTCCATGACATTAGTATTTTTTTTAACAGTTCAGGCTATTTGTTCTATAAAATACCGCTGAGTATCAATTTGTCCTAATATATATTCATGATTAGGTCCTGCTTCTAAATTTTGGCCAGAATGTTCTCTAGGTGACGGGCCCTTTTGATTGCTCATAATGTCAGTTTATTGCATTATCAATGACATGAGTTTGCTTTCTCAATCCTGGTTTAGCATCCTGCCAATTTTGATAACGTGATGTTTCTATTTTCGTCCACTTGAAGATTTTTACAACATCCATTGTTTCCTTCTTTTAAACCGTAGCTCATAGAGAAGCATATTGCTCATTTTCCATATAAATGTATAAGGTTTTTAAATACATTTTAAATATAGATTTCTAAATTAATTGCATTTTTGATATAGCTAATCTGTCTGTGATTGTCTGAAATTTAAGATTCGGCTTCATTTGCTTCAGATCTTTAAATTTTCCAAATGTGCTTGAAATGAAGGTATAGTCTTCGTTTGTGGGGTACAATAGTCTGTCTATATGTGTCCATTACATCAATTTGTGTAATTGTGCTGATCACATCTGTATTGTTCTTGATTTTTTTTTTTCTTCTTGATATATCAGTTACTGAGAGAGGTTTTCCATAGAGGATAAATGGATTTATCAGTTTGACCCTACAGGTCTGTCAATTTTTGCTTTACATGTTTTTAACTTAGGCATACAAGTTCAGAGATGTGACATTTTTTGATCTTTATTAATGTTTCAGTTTTTTCTTCAAAGTATATTATGCCTAATATTAATAATGCTACATCAGGTAATTGTGGTTATTACTTGCCTGGCATTCTTTCTGTTCTTTTACTTTCAACTTTCCTGTATCCCTTTTTGTGCCTGTATGTGCACGTTAGTATATATGTCTATGTGTGTTTTGGTTGTCTTATGAAAGGATAAGTAGCATTACAAAGAAAGATTCAGAAAAAAAACAAAGCAAAACTCTATTTTCATTTAGGAACTTAATCTAGGACGTTGATTCTTGTTATGTACATTTTGGATTCAGTGTTACTGTTTATTTTGTCCATTCCATTTATACTCATTTTTCTGTGTCTTCAGTTTTCTTTCTTGCATCATTAGTTTACTTAGTCTATTTTTCTTTTCTACTAAATTAGAAAGTATAAATCAATTTCTGTTTTATTGTCTACCTTAGAAATGTATATTTAACTTAATATCTAAAACTAATTAATGTTTACCTTCTTCCCAAAATATGAAATTACCTGAGACCATTTTGACTACTGTGGAATGCTTACTCCCCAGATATCACACACTATGTTGATAAGGTAGAGCTGAGATAATTGCTTCACACAGAGATGGAGAAAACCACCTTGATAACTTCAGTAGTGTCTGGGGAGGAAACGAAAAACCAAATTTTGTTGAGAATTTAATGTTTGGTTTAAAATGGATCATTCAGTCTGGAGACTTGATTAAGAATGGGTAAGAATCAAGATTTAATAGTCTAGAATTGGTGGGAACAAGGCAAGGTTTACACGCATGGCTTCAGCAGTGTTAGATAGTGAGCTGTTGATGCTTTTAGTTGAAGGAGTTAATGTTTCTTTTGAGAAGTTCCTGTAAGGAACAGTAAAGTAATTTTCCTGAGCAATAACGAAGATAATAAAAACAGTAATGTCATCTTACTGTAAACAGTTCAGTGGATGGGGTGAGTGGTTTTGTCCTTATTGTCCAAGATGGATTGTTCTCACTATAGTTACCCCCACTGGTGATTGGTATGCAGTAGTTACTGAACGTGTTCTGTTTTTGTTTTGCTTTTTAACTTCATAAGGATGACATTATTTTTATTATTTTGTGTAATCCATACTTTTTTAGCTATACCTATGTGTCTACTTTTTGTGTTATACATTTTTTAGCACAGTACAGTCTTAAAAGTCTCTTAAGTGAAAGCCAGTTATTAGTAAATACTCAGTTCTTATTTATTTGAAAATTTCTTTATTTTTACTTTCATTCTTAGAAAGAAGATAGGCAGACTGGATATAAAATTTTAGGTTGAATGTTTATTTTTTTCTCAGTACGTTGAAGATACTATCCCACTGGCCTATGCCTGTTGAGCAGTCAGTTATCAGATTAATTGCTGACATAGCTGAATAGTTTTCCACTGGGTGGTGCATTTCACAGATGGAGACATGTGGATAGCAGGGGATGAGAGGGAAGGAACAGAGTTAGATCCAGCTCCAGGCTTCTTCTATACCACTTGTGGCCCATTAAACCCCCACTCTTGTACAGCAGGGTTCAGCAGATACCCTCAGGACTGCAGAGCATATTCACCCCAATGAAATCTTGATTTCTTATGCTTTTTCCCCCTCTTATTTCCTGGCAATGTAATTACACTAAAACCAATGCTTCATTTTATTTTATTTTTTTTTAAACCATTTATCAAGCAATTTTAGTTGTAATGTAACAAAAGGAGTTCTTCTGCTTAACTTTGTCTATCATGTGGCTAGAATGTAGACCTTTGTCAAACAAGATAAAGTTTTTTCCTGAAAAGGTCTGGTGTACTAAAATTCAAGCTTAAAATTGTTTTTTAAAAAATGGTAAAATCAACTCTTCTCCATAACAGTTTTGTGAAAATAAAATACAAATACTCCCTCCTCCCCTTAAATTCATTTTAATAATTTAAACTGCCCCATTTAAAATATTTTCTCAAGTCTGAAGCATACAAAGTATTGTCAAACTATGCAGTGAATGCTGCTGCCGAATGCCATCCAACGTAAAGGCAGGGATCTTCAATGTGGGAAGTCACGCATCGAATCTTCGTAACTGTGTGACAAATTTCCACTTGTTTGGTGCAGGCAGTCAAGTGTGAGCTATAGTTGAAAGAAGGTATATTTTAAAGTGTTCCATAAATCATGGATCATGAGCAACACATGAACATGAAATGGGCAAACGCTTTCATCCTCCATCATGACAATGTTCCATGTTACACATCGCTTCTGGTGTGGCAGTTTCTGTCAAATAAAAACATTACGGTGTGTCCTCATTCACCTTATCCATGGGATCTGGCACCATGCGACTTCTGACTCTTTCCCAAAGTCAAAATGACTATGATAGTAAACGTTTTGAATTGATTCAGGACGTCAAGGCAGCCAAGACAGAGTAACTAAAGATACTCATGAAAGAGGACTTGCAGAACTCCTTCAGGAAGTGGCAAGAACAGTGGGATAAGTGTGTTCAAAGCAAGAGGGAGTATTTTGAGGGGGATTAATGGAAGTGTGTCTTTGTTTTTTACTTGTGAATGTAAACAGTCACCATATTTTTTTGATCACACCTTGCTCATAAGAGTCTAAAACACCTGAACCACTCTTTTAGTTGTACCTTTAAAAGAAGATGGACTCAGATAAGGTGTTTCACTTTTTCCCTATAGCCCTACTACCCTTCTCAAATTCTTTTATAAAAAAAAATATAAAATGGGTTGTGTTTATGCTTTGAAGATTGATACTACAAAGAACAAAACAAGTCATATGCAAATTAGGTTTTATTGCTTTTATAGTCTGATAGGATATGCAGGCAATATAGTTGAAAGCATTAGAGTGGAACAAGTAGGGCAAAGATGAACTGTGTGTGTGTGTGTGTGTGTGTGTGTGTGTGTGTGTGTGTGTGTTATGAGGGTCTTTGATCTCTTATGGAAGAGCTTAGAAATCAGTATTTGTTTTTGTGTGTCCCTGTAAATAGGTGAATAAATGTAGAAGTTGAACACAGATGTATTTTGGGGGTTCTAGTCCTCTGCTTTGCACAGTTATATCTTACTTGTTATTTACTAATTGTGTCTTCTCCAATGCTTCTGATAGTAGTGACATATGGTGTCTTAGGAGGGCATATTTTCAGTGGAAAATTATTTTTTTTATTCTTTTTTGTTTGTGCTTCTTCTGATAAACTACTTACACACACACACAAACACATATATATACACATATATATTATATATATACACACACATATAATTATATATATAAAGATTTTACAAAAAGAATGATCATAAGAGACAGAATTTGTAAAAGGATGGATTAATCAATATGTCCAATTTAAAACTGTGCCTCTTATTTACCAAACAATTGAATTTCTCTTGGAGGAAATGCTATAATCAGTCTAATTAGGAAAAAAAAAAAAAGAATGATTTGTGAACATGCTAAATATGCTAAAAGAAATAAACAGATATTTTACTATTTAGAATTTAAGGTGATCAAAAATTATTTTTTTAATCAAAAGAATATATTTAGGACATTTTTTCTCTCTTCCTGCTATTTATAATAGAATTAATATAGCATTATTATTTGCTCAGTTATTTACCCTTACATTCAATAAGCACCCTCGAGTATGAGCACTGTGGTAAGTAATAGGGTGACCGCAGTGAATTCATCTATGTCACCACCCATGAATGGCTCATTCCATCATGCAGCTCATAGTCTGGGTAAAGAGGCAGACAAGTAAATAGACAATTAAAATAAAATACTGGCAATCCCAGGATATGGTAAATATGGAGTGCAGTTATTACTATAACTAATTATGGTTAGATAGCTTTGTTGACCATTTTCTAATTCATATCACAACTGTGTATCTTACTGATAAGTCTATAAATAATGGTTATTAATTTATTGTGGGGAATTTGGAGTGGATGAATTTACCCTGTTATGCAGACCTAAAAAAACTGAAATACTCATTGTCTGTGTTTCACTCTAGTAAATACAGCTTTCAAGGATAGTATAGATTTCTTATATCAATTTTACAATGCCAGTGTAAGCTGTGGGTGATAATATTTCATAAGGAAACAATTGTCTTATGAAAACTTTATAAAATATTCTTTCATTGCATGACTATACAACTGAAATAAAGGAAGCCAAGATTGTTTATTTAGCTGATAATGACCTTTGAGATCCATAAGTGCATCATAATTTATGAATTTATTTTCCAAGGAAAGTATTTTCATGAGTCCCTTAAAAGGACTGAGGAAAAGAAATGGCACCACTAGCTACTGTTTGGCATTAGTGATCCTAAATTTTAGCCCTGAGAGATCCTAAGGGGTCACAAGAAGCCCTTTACCTACATACTAATTCCCAGGATAAATCTGCAGAACTAAGCCTGAGAAGAAGTAGTTGGGCGTTGGACTTTAATTCAGAATTTCAGTCTTGTTCATGATGACAAGAAAAATATAGGGTAAACAACAAACATCAGTACCTTTTTAAGTTACACTGTGAGACCTTGCTGTAGACCTGATAAGGTTTGTCCAATGTTATGGATGATGGTATAGCTACTTTCTGTGGTATGCCCACCTCAACCACTGGGAAGAGGAAAGGGGGACCAGGTTGGTTTAGGGAATTTCTTATTCGCCTCCGAAACTTTTTTAAAGGCCCATCAGTGCCAAAGCACATGCACATTGGTTACCTAAACAAATCACTTCGGGAAGAACGGGGGCGTGCATTATAGTTGAGAAGGCCAATAATAGTGTCTGCTGTAGTGCTCTGTAATAACTAAGAATGAGGTAAGTAATAAAGCACAGAAAAATTGGTTATAATCCTGAGAGGAATGGGAATATAATGTGTGTTAGGACTCAAAGAATAGGTGAGACTTCAATAGCCAACTAGCATCTAATGGGTTCTCAGTATGTTAGTTCAAGCAATAAATAGGTGGATTAAAAAAGAATGAGTACTCCAGACAGAGACAGACTAGAGATGGCGTAAGTAGGAAATAATTTGCGAATGATGAGTCTCTCTGGAGCGCGTGATGCTTTGGAGGTGTGGTAATGGTGAGGCTGTGCTGGTGGTTTGGATCAAATTGTGAAGAACATTGAATACCAAACTGATGGATTTGAACTTCCTTGCTTATGCTGTCAGAAGCTAAGGGTTAAAAAAGAAAAAAGCTAAGGGTTGTGTTGCAGAACAGGGTCATATACTGGTCTATATTTTAGAAAGAGAATACTAACAGAAGCATGCAGAATAGATTGGAGGAGAGTTAGAAGGCAATTGGAATAACTGGAGAAATTTTTTATTTCTCAAACACAATACTTTACAGGTAGATATTCCCTCAGACTTACACTTTGCCTAATTCTTTACTGATTGATCCAGTAACAGAAAGCATACGGCTGTCTTACTATTGCCTCCTTCATTGTTTACAATCTATGTGTGTGTGGGTGGATGTGTAGGTGCCCACACACATATGTGCAGAGAAAATCTAGAGCTATCCCAATATATTTTTTTTTTTTTTAATTTCAAAAATACATTCTCTTTTGCACCAAGGCACAAGTTTTGGGAAGAACAAAATGACTAATTTCAACATTGCTGAAATTAGAAATATTTATACTAAAGACAATCCAAGGAATAACTTAGAAGGTTAAATGGACATTCTATTACAGAGAACAGGCCTTCCCCTTTTCTCTGAGGGTTATGCCAGGGTTACATGAGCTGTGAGAACAGCCGACAATATAGACCAATACTGCATCATGTCTAAAAATATTACAATTCTGCTACAGGTGTGTCTTAACAAAATATGTCCCTAATAGATAGTGGCATAAATTGATGTATGGTGGAATTCATACAAGGAAGTGTAACTTCAAGACCCTTTTAGTTTCAAGTGACCACAAATAGTTGGCCAGTGACTGTAACCAGCTTAAAAAGGAAATGTTTGGATTATGTTACCAAAAATTCCAGTAGTAGACTTTATCCAGGTTCTGAATGATGCCGTCAACTCTCTGCCTCTTTTTCACTGCCTTTGTAGAGTTGCTTCTCTGTGGTTGACTTCATTCTCAGTTAGTCAATCTTTACAAAATGGCCGAGAAAGACACAGAAGTGTCTAGATTTTAGCACTTGTAGTCTTTGAAGGAGACAGGAACTTTTTGTGCAAAAGTTCTCAGAAGAATTTTGATTGACCTAATTTGAACCAAGTATCCATCCCTGGACCAGTTACCATTAGGGGGTTAGGAGCATGTGTTACTGTCCTTGGCAAGATTTGGGATATGTACCCATCCCGCAGCCAAGCAATGGACTGTGATTGGTGGAGAAATGGTCCCTGAAAGCAGAACTGAAAGAGGAAGAAGTGCTAGTGTTGCAAAAATAACAATCTCCACTATTGATGATAAGAACGTAAAGGAGGTAAAGTGCAGCTTTCAAATTTACACTTACTGTTTTTTCTACCTGCACTTTTGGCCACGGAATAAAGTTCTCTTTAGAGTGAAGATTTTGCCAGTGCCCTTTTCAGCAACTCTTGAGTGTAGTAAGCTCAATGGCATAATTTATAGTTTTGTTATCCTTTGACCTCTGTAGCAATTACTTTTGTAATTTAAAAAAAAAAAAAAAGAAAACTTTCCCAAGGGGCCTTAAAATGAAGGGTGGGGATCTGACCAAGTCTGAGATCAAGGGACTCTGCCCTTGGCTAATGAGATGTTTCAGTTTTATGTTTTGAAATGTTCAAAATCAACATTCCAAGTAGAGAAAAAATGTATCCTGTAACTCCCAAAACTCATGTCTGGCTCACCCAATGTTTGTCTCTCACGAAGATTTTACCTTTTTCCTTGCATCTTATTCTCTCCTCTTCTACCCCTGGTTGTTGCTCTCGCTTCTTTTCCCACCATCCATTTTTGGTCATTGCCCAGAGGTCACTTTCCCACATTGGTTGAGAAAGAGTTTTACAGTTTGCACTCTTGAAGGATCTGGGGAATATTGTGATGCCATTCTTGTGCCCTTTCTTTCTGTTGCTTCCTTGCTCTCACTGAGGTAACAATGAGATTGCTTCTTTGGGATGTCCAATTGGCACAATGCTGAAACATGGACAAATTCTAGGACCAAAGCAATACCCATATTACTAGCTAGATAGCAAGTTGTCCCTATACTATTTTACCTAAACAGAAAAACCAAGCAAGAGCAATAGAGCACTAATCACTAATCATAAAGGACTTATAAATATGCAAAATTTAAATATACTCATAATTCTGCATTGGTGTTTCTTTTCTCAGTTTCTTCAATGTTTATGCAGTTATATCTCCAACATTAAGTTAATAACATTTTGCTATATGAGCTTTCAAGTAATATACTTTCTTCAATTCACCAGGCACCGACTCTTGGAGAACTAGACTGTGTTCAGATCCCAGCTCTTTTCAAGGAACAGCCTACCTTCTAAAGAAGTTGATCTTTAAATAGGCTACTGCCTGTGGCATTTGTAGTACAGGCAGATGCTGACTTAGTGTTTATTTCTAAGCAATTGGTGAAATTGTTTCTAATTTTTATTTGATTCCCCCGCTAAGGTTTTTGCCAGAGTGACTCAGAATAATCTAAATTTTACAAAAGTATTATTGTTTTGCTATGTGATTAACAAAGGTTAAATTAACATATATAACAAAACCCTTTCAAGTTAAGCTTAGAAGATTTCATTGCCTCTGATTCACGTGTGACAGTACCAAATGGAAGTTAAGCACCACTTTGCCTACTTCCTTGGCAGTGTGGGTCCTACTTACACATCCATTTTTGACAGAAGGAATTATAGGAATAATATATCCTATACTTGTTTACTGATGGTAAAGTATCATAAGTGTGAGTCCCAGTAGATTGATTCTGTGAAAGCAGAACCAACTATTATCATTCACAGAAACTTATAGGAAAAAACAAAGAAAAAAGGATTTTCTGTTGGCATATAGATAATCTTAAAGAAACAAGGAGAAAGTTATTTCATTGGATTGAAATATTTAAAGAAAGATGCTATAAAAGTACCTCACTTAATATTTCATTAAGTCAAACCAAGAGAATCTCATCTTAATTTATTACAGTGCTCTAATGGGTTTATAGTAGCTATGATTCACCTAAAGATGAGTTGAAACTGAGTGTCGGTTATGATGGATGCTTGCACAAGGCTTAAGAACAATTGGTAAGACCTCTGTGTTCACAGATTTCCACTCAAAGGTGGCCAGTGAGGAAAGAGGAGGTCAAAGGTCTCTGCCCCCATGGAGTAACCTTTGCCTTTGTGACACCAATTCAGAGCACTAGGATAGTAGGTGATCTAGATGCTTCTCTTTATGTAGATATAGAGAACTATGTTCTTATCCAAAATAAGGTAAACCTTCTTAATTTCTATCAATGGGGATGTTAGGTTAGTGGTACACAGAGCTGTATGTCTCTATTCTGTTACTAACATCCCAGAGGAGACCATGAGGAGAGGAGATTTTTCCTCCTGCATCAAGGTAATATTGTGAATGCATTTTTCAGTACACACATTACTGCGGCTACAGGAATCCTCCACTTTTGGAAGGTTTGTGTTAAGCCACTTCACTTTTACGAAGAGACCTACATTAGTACCTGGTTTTGCTAACTAAAAGAAATCTGAAGGATTTTTGCGTTTTCAAAAAAAAGTGAAATGCAAAAATCGCATTCAGTGTCTGTGTTGCAACTAGTGTTATAAAGGCAGCATGCACCCTGAGCATCAATAGCGTCACCAAGGTCCCTTCCTGGGAACCACACTCAGCATCTCAGCACTTCATGCTACGGCTTTGAACTGTGTCAGCTTTGTCTCACTTTATTTTCTGCATTTGTTAGCAAGATGTGTAGGAAGATATCAGACAGGCATAAGAGAGCTCATAAGGATGTTACACTAATTAAGCGTTTCCATAGCAGTGAACGAAATAAAGACACTGTGTACACATTGAATATGGGATCTGGGAATGCTCAAAATGTTTCCATGTAAATTAATGGTAATTGCTGCTTTGCTTTATGCCATTTCACCTTGCATAAGGTTTCATAGGAACACTCTACTTTTGCAAAGTGGGGGAAACCAGTACTAATTTAGAAAATGGGAATTTCCAATTGTGCTGTGCTCCAGGTACCGTACGATCACATAGCTTTCTTGATAGGATGAATTGGCACCTAACTTATGTGAGAGAGTTTAATTTATTAAGGAGAACACTGGCTTGGAAGGCCTAACATGTTTCAGATTCAGTTTTGTCACTAATAGCTGTATAACCTTGGTTAAATTACTTAAGCTGTTTTAAAATTATGTTCATAAGATATAATTTGAAAGAAGGGGATTGGATTCCAGATGAAGATGTTAAGTCTCTTCCAACACTGAAAGGTCTGTGTTCCCCTAGAATATCCACAGATAGATATATGGAGACACTAACATCTGTTCTGCCTTCATCCAAACAGGTTATATTTTTATAAAGTTCTTTGACAATATTAAATTTTAAGGTAATATAACTTTTCAGTTTCTATGAAAAAAAAATCACTTCCGATTTCTTAAACTGTTGATTTTTACATGATCTTTTGGATTAACAACCATTTTTAATGTGATATTAGTTTTAAATGGTAAATTCATAAAAATATGATAAGCCCCATGTTGTAATCAGTTCAATAAAAGGCATTTTCTGGAAATGCCACTACTATAACATTGTCCTGTCCATTGTCTCATCATCCCACCCCTCTTCTAAGCAAGTAGTGTAAACAGATTGCCTGCATTTTTCCTAATCCAGTCCCTTCCCATTTTTGAGCTTTAAGAATCTTTTTCCTTTAAATTACGTTTAATATGACAAAAATTTCACTGGTTGGAAATTCATCAGGTATTCAGTTGTTTCTTTTGTCATTTTTAAACTCTTAACTATATGAATCAAGACCATGAAGAATTCCTAAATGTAATTAAACGAAGATTTTTTTTATTCAATATGCTGCTGATAGTTATGAAATACTAAAGAACTTATCCACCACATTCAATACATTTTCAGACTTCATTGCCCTAAGAATTTTTTTTCCTACAAAAACGATTATTCCTCAGAGCTGTTTCAAGCACTTGGAAAAATGTTTGAATACATTTTCAAATCTCAAGGACATTACATTCCCTGTCTGCCTAGAGACAGACTGTTTCCCCATATGGCAGCTGATTTAACCCCCTACTCCTTTCTCACCAGAAACCCCATACACTAACTTCAAAAACGTCATCTACTTCTTGACCTTTCTATCTGTAGCTCTCCATCCTCAGTTTGAACATGCTAGCTAGTTCATGATATCAAAATATTTGTATAAATGGAACCCGTCATAATTTATTGCTTCTAAAATTATTTCATGGGATTGTGGTAGCACTGTTTTTGCTGAGCCATTGGGGTTAATCTCAGAGGAAATGAGGCCTGCATTATATGTTATCCTGGGGTGTTTTGAGGAAAAAAAAAAAAAAACAACTCTCTGATCAGTTTGCCTACTATTTGTATAGGTTAAGAACTTCCAAATAAATGACAATACTAGTACAATATTATGCTGCAAATTGTGACACGCCTCTTTTTAAATTTAGCAAAATTCAAATATTTTTGTTCATATACCTCAAGAACTTTAATATGAGGAATTTCTGAGAAGATAAAAAGGAAGTTTCAAAATCTATCCCAAGTTTTTCATGTAACATGCAAAGGAAGGAAAGAAAGAAAAAGAGAAGGGAAGAAAGAAAGAACAGAAAAAGGGAAGGAGGGAGAGAAATGAAAGGAGGAAGGGAGGGAGGGAAGGAAAGAGGGAGGGAGGAAAGGATAAGAAAGGAAAGAAGGGAGGGAAAAAGAGAACCTCTGAATGTTGAAGGCTCTTTGCAGACTGCATTCCTTTTCTGATATTCCCAAGTAACTGAGGACCTGGGTAGAGAACCCAGGCCCATAGGTGCCACGTGATCAAGGCTACCATTTATTGAGCATCTTCTATTTGCCAACCTCTGAGCTAAGTTAGTTACCTATGTGAACTGTAATCTTTTAGCAATCCTTCAGAGTAGGCATTGTCCTTATTTTACAAAGGAGGGTAAAGGCTGTAAGAGGATATAAAAAGTCTCCAAATATACAGAGTAGTAAATGGCAGGGATGGTATTCACACCTTTGCTCTGAGGCATCACGTTATATAAAAATAAAATTCTCACTATCTCTATTAATTGTTAGAGTATTTACTAGGCAAGAAAATCATCACTATCTGTCTTTCCTGTTCATCATAAAAATAAATAGAAACAACACCTTGTAAAAGAGTTGCATGGTCATACTAACAGTTTACTTCCTATTTGGTGATTTTGATAATAAAGTAGCGACTCGTGTACAGAACATGATTCTGTCCCAAAACTGTTCTCCAGTAATAAGAATTTGTAGTCATTAAATCTTTCACAATTGGTGCTAAGTTCAAGTTTAATATGCTCTGGTTTTCGGTGCTGTGGGTTAGATGATACGAGTTTATACTCCTATAATGAGAGAATGTGTGCTTAGTGACTGAGGGTAAAGAGGCTTGAGTGACCGAGCAGAAGCATTAACATAATCCTTGCCCTCGGTTAATATCTAAACTAGCCAGAGATACCTATGCTTGAAAGAAACAAGATAATATAAAAATAATTGCTAAATTGTCAAGAACACATTTGCAGAGTGTAGAAGGCTAACAGAAATGAACAGCCTGGTAGAAGGTCACCAGCAGGGTGGCTGCCGGGAGAGATTAAAAGTTGATTCTTACCTTCATGAATTCACCACTAGAATGTGGCCTGTAGCTGAGAAGACTCAAAATCTGATTTGAATAGCATATTGAAAGCAGTGATCAGTTTCTCAATGACAGGCTCATATTAACCAAACTCTCAAAATACCAACCTATACACCAGAATTAAACGCATACATTTAAGTGAAAACTAGAATGTCCAAAGTTCTGATTTGACAAAGAACAAAATAATCATTGATAGTTTTGTATGTGGGATGTGTGTCAGTGTATGTGTTGTGAAAGTGGATGATAAAATAAGGCCTGTTTCTCAGGTAGAGAAGTCTCACAGTGGTGTAGAGAAATGGTGTGTGGAAGGAGGAGGGGGAAGAGTAGGGGTTAGAGGAGCTTTTGTGGAGGCTGTGAAATCATCTGGATTCTGTTAATGAGAGCCTGAAATTATAGGATTTCTGTGTGAAGAGCGGAAATAAACAAAAATGTTTTGAAATAAACAAAAATATGTGAACCAACAATTTGTGGGATGGGCTGCATGTGATAAAGGAGAATGATTAATCATAGAACACTTGATAATTCATTAAGCTCCTGTTTAAGAAAGCAGGTGGGAAGCATTAGGAAAACTCATCTTCAGTCCTGCTTGTTACTTCCTTGGAAAAGATAAAATGTTTAGCCAAAGAGCGTGTTGGTAATAAAAATGAGGTGTGAGTTTACTAGAGAACATGTAATTAGTACTAGTTTTCCAGTCCTTTATTCAGTATACTGACCACTACTGAGGATGAGGTATATAAATATGGGTCCTCAGTTAGCTGAGCTTCCGATGGGATCTGAAAATGTCCCTAGTTGGAGCCAGATTTGAAAAAGAAACAATAAGATATCTAAACCATAGAACTAAAATACAGCACGTCACATAACAAGTATTAAGCTAGTGTGCCAAGTATATATAGCGAATCAAAGTGCTCACCACTTTGGTAATGGTTAGTATGTGAGAAAAATGAAGGATAATTAACATTATAATGAATTTCCATAAATAGTGTGCAATTTATTACTTTGAATAAAGTCTAGTGTCCTCCTTTTTAAAAACCTATTTGCAATTATTTTGAGAAAATTAGTTATACTTATTTGTAAATAGCAAGAATTAGAGAAAAAAGAGGAAAATGTTGAAGAGCATACATATTAGTTATATAGGAAAATTTCAACACCACATGTATAACCGTGATTATTTGGTAGCCTACTCTGTCTACATATATTTGTATATAAATGTGTATGTAAGCATATTATATATGCGTAAACTCCCCCATCCATCCATCCATCCATCCATCCATCCATCCATCCATCCATTTATCCATCAAGCAAAAGTCATTTAGTCCCTGTTATGTATGGACCAAATCCCATGCTCAATTTTGGGAATAGAAAGATTATCAGATGGGCCGCTGGCCACCAGAAAGCATTGACTAGTAAGGAGACAGGTATGCAAAAAATATAATTCAAAATCGTAATGGGTGTGGTGTGGACCATACTGTGAAACGTTGCAACCTTTGCCTGGAGGACTCACAGACAGCTTCTCTGAACAGGTCTTACCTCTTCAGAGCTGAAATCTGAAGGATAAGTGAAAATGTGCCAAGTAGAGTAGTGGAAGTAATATTATCGGTGGTAAGAGATTTAAATCAATCAACGTTTTAAATATTGAGCATGGAATCCTTTGTTTTAGAGGATTCCGTGCCCAATATTTTAAAAGTTGTCATTATGCAATTTCTAAGTATATCCCATGAAATGTGCCACCATTATGTGTTTGGAACCCATTAGTCATAACTTGGTGATATAAAGTACGTTCTTGACCTATGACAGGACTATTGTTGCTGGAGTTGCTTTCCTGAAAAAATGTGATCATATTTGCCATCTGGTGAAATATGCTGTCTCGCCCCAGCTGAGGTTCACAAATGACTAAAGCCCTGAGTAGCCCACAATTACTCAGTTGCTCAAAGGCCCACAAGTAGAATGGGAAGTTGGTGTGTTTCATCAGATCCCTGAAGTTTGGGCTGGGGGCACAGAGAGGAGGCCCGTTGCTTTATCTTTTCCTTTGTTGTTTGAAATACTTCAGTTTTCATATTAACTAAATGGAATGTGTCAGTGTTCATGCCATACATGCCATAGTGTCACATAGTAGGTGAAGCCTGGCGACATGAAGGTTAAAAGAAGAAAAGAAAGAAAAAAAGAAAGAAAAAGAGAAAGAAAAAGGCAGTTTCTGCCTTCAAAGAGCTTATATTCTGCATTTATTTTTAGAATTGCCCTATACTAAACAATAATTTAAAGATATTTAAATATGTAGTCTCTTATTTTAAACTCTAGTTCAAATGAAAATATAAACAACTTTGTAATGGAAAGTAGAGTATTTAACATCACTACAATTAGCTAAGTTATTGGACCTCAATTTTTGCCTTTATGCGTGATTATTAACATAGCTTTTCTGAACGAATGAGGTCTAGTTTCTGTTTGGTTCTGTTAAATTGCTGAAATAATAATATTGGAAGTTTTCTCACACTACCAAGTAATTTGGTATTCTTATCTTTTTATTATTTTCTTGTTTATCTATAAGAATAATAAAATTAAGAACTGAAACACATAATTGAAACTCCTTTTACAGGATTTTCAGAGAGGGAAAATGAGGTTCAGTGTAATAAGTAGGTAGATAAGAATTTCTGACTATGTGAATAGAAGTCATGAGACAATCCAAAAAAAAAATAAAAATCTCTCCTATGTTTTCTGTCAAGGAGAGAGAAATCTAAGAGAAAACATCTGGATCAAAAGAGGAAATGTAGTGAGTGATATATTTGAAACTGTTAAAAACTGCTAAAGTTTCTCGTAGCACAGAACCCTATTAAAGATTAGGGTAGGGATCCTGGATATAAAAGCACCTTGAAGAGGTAATTTTAACAGGATAAGGAAAGAAAGAAATACAGAGCAAGAGGAAAATTTTAAAAGTGAAAAGACGAAAATAAAACAAACCTGACGCCAAAACACCCTGCATAGGGATATTGCCCAGGAAGGTGGATTTAGCCAAGTGGGCACTAAGCCTAGTATTTCTTATTTCCCTTTTCATGCCGCAAAATATGAAGTAATCGCCTTAGCAGGACTTATTAGAGTGATCAAATGACCTAACAATCTGAAATGTTTCCTTCCATATGAAGATTTGTTTTGTTTTGTTTCTTGAGAAATGACAGTCTTTTTTCTTTTTTTTTCAACCTTATTCTCTAATCAGCGTCTGTGGAACATATAATCCCATATAACCCATAAATCTTTTGTCATTGGAAATAAAAGTGAACATGCAAGTCAAAAAGTTGTTTTCATACTTTTAACATGTGGTATGAATAGGGTGACTTGTTTCTCTACTTCCTGAAATTCTAAATTTCCCATGAAAGAGGTTAAATTATTTTTCTTCAGTCAAGATTTGAAATCTCAGAAATGTCATTAATGTCTATACTTCACTAAATTTCCATTAAATAGTTTATTTTAGTCTCCACAGACTCTGGTTCTCTAGTGAAGATTGATTATTTCAAAATTGCTGAGTAAACCCATATATATATATATATATATATATATATATATATATATATATATATATATATATCAGCTTTACCTAACTGTATCTCTGGAATCTACATTTTTTCTTTTTATGTTTTTAAAGTATTCTAAGAGATTAATTGCATAGATTGGTAATGAACATCCTTAGTATATACATTTACCTAAGAGGTAATTATAAAAATGAAATTTATATAAGTAGAATTTTACCTATTCTACCTATATTCTTAATATTTGTACCTTAAACACACATGTGTATACAGGTATATATGAACATGTATATATGAGCTCATATATATATGTGTGTATATATATATACACATTATATATACACACATATATATATATATACTATGTACATAATATATACATATATGTGTATATATATATATATGTATACCCACACATACATATATCCTATATAATGATCAGTGAAGAAAAGGTAGAAAAGCATACAGAATAGCAGTAAAATTCCTGTTAGTTGTTTGAAACATACTTATACCTTAAATTAGAAAGTTTAGGTGAATGAAAAACTAGAAAGTCTAGAAAACTAAGAATTTTCATTAAGTGAGGAAAACTTCTTCCATTTGTTAAGCATCTTCTTTGTGCTAACTCTCATTTTGTTATTGCCTCTTGGAACCACACTGATTGGTGTGACGTATAATAAGGAATAAGGGATATATTTCTTATCAGGAGAGTCAGATGGAGCATATGTCAAATGAATTTCAAAATGTGCTTTTGTGTTTTAAATGATGGCATTTTAAGGTATGATTTGTGCTACACAGTACATAAAAAGGGTTTTGTCCTCCAAGACAGTGTTTGCAGTCTATAGTAGCTATAGGTCATCCCCCTTCACTAGCTGTCACTTTGGAAGAGTGTTGTGAAAGAGACATAGTTAGGAGGAGACACTAACAATTTCAATGGAGGTGGTGTCACTTCCCTTGGTGGGATTAGAGTTTCTCCTAACCTGGGACCTGCATGGTCAGTCAGAGGGTATACCTTGCACAATACGGCAGTTGCTATGAATGCGTTTGCTTGGCTTCTCAACACTGTCAGTATTTTTTTTTCTTTCTCATTTCATACTACATTGGTATTTATAAGTTGGTTTCCATGGATATTGACTGTAGACAGTTATGATTTTGGTGATAACAGTGCTATAAAGAACTTGGAAAATGATAAAAATTTCTGGAAAATATTGTAGTGGGTAATGTTCTAATAACATATTTTGTGTATAAGCTGCATTTTTGTTTGACTACATACAGAAGATAATGTGATTTGGTTCTCAAACAAGAAAAAAAAAGCTAAGATTTTTAAAAATGACCTCTATTCTATCTAATTTGTTCCTTTGTTTTGCCAAAGAGGAACCTGAAGCCTAGAGCCATTTTATATTGAACACCTATTTCCTTAAATAGTCAGTTCATCAATCAGGATTGAAATGCTCTGCTCATCTGTTTGTGTTTGATAAAGTTCCATATATGGATCTGTTCTTACTGATTTCAAAATGTTGAATAATGAATTATGCTGGAAGGACTAAAAGTTGTTTTAAACTCTGAAAATATTTTTTCAGAATGCTTTTAGGAGAAATCATTTCATTGTAAAAATAAATATTCAATCAGTATAAATGCTCAAAATAAATATTTACTGTTTTCTGTAACATTTCAGGAACTATATTTGAAATACTCTAATATCCTGAAGAGGTGAACATTTTCATTTCACTTTGGTATATTATAAAACAAACTCATTTTCTCAATGTCACAGACGTGATCATCAAAAGGTAAATTTGTATATTTAAACAGATGACCTTTTTAAAATGCCTTATGCTGTTGACCAACCATTTAAATATTTTCTTTCAAAATCAGGCCTGAAGTTCTGGTAATGCTTTGATAAGTATTACATGAATTCTGGCCAATTTTTTTTTTTTTTTACTAAAAGTTACTGGGGTGACAATTGTTAGTAAATTTACATAGATTCCAGGTGTACACTTCTGTAATACATCATCTATATATCACATTGTGTGTTCACCACCCAGAGTAAGTTCTCTTTCAGATTTTTTTTTATCATGCCTCTTAAATGTTTGTCTCAGCCATAGATAAATACATATCTAGAGTACCTTGGTATTTCCAAGTGTAGCAAGAATGCAGCATAGATAAAAACTAAAAGAACCTAACATACAGCAAACTCCTTTACAGATGTCTTGATTGATGATATCATGACCTTTTAGAAATATGTTTAGGCCATGAAATTCAGCTATTCAAAGACTGTATGGAAAAAGTAGCCTGTAATTCACCTTTTGGTAGTGGTTTAATGTGGATTTCCTAAGCCTACAATAGTCTTGGGGTTGGATAGACAAGAAAGCATATTCATAACCCTTCCTATTTAATCTTAAATTGTGATGCCACTTAGGTAAACCTTAATATATACATTCCCATTTCAATATTCCTAAATATCCTAAGGTCAATAGTTGGGATGTATTGGAGGAGGTCTTATCTTTTTTCTATATCAACCTACCTCTACTGGTATACTCTCACTTTATTCTTAGCCTGTGTGTTGAAAGTAGAAGAGAAAATGACGAGGTAATAATCCATGAGAGAAAAATTTAGCTTTAGTCTAAATAGAATGTTGATTTCATTTTGTAAATTTAGTTCCTCAACTTTCTTTCAATACTACAGTGGTTCAGTTGTTGGCATATGTAATAAATGTAGATTGTCAATCATTCATATGAAGTGTTATTTAATTATTGCTAATTTAATAGTGACTCACTCAATATGCATCTAATAAATAGCTGCACACCACAAAGCTTCACACTATGTAGGCCGAAAGGTTAATGAGGATTCTTTTGTAAAACTAATTACAAGACAGTAATGAAGAGTACTAGATATGGTCCTTAGAGTAGAGTGGAACATGAATGCTTTACCAAATCTCTGAATTGATGTAGATTAGCTGTCTACATCTTGGTGTTATTTCAGTAACAGTACAATGATGTGATGTGGTGTTTCTATAAAAACACCTACACACGGATGGTTATTGATTGAGGATAGGCAATCATGCATTTCAATGAGTGATCAGTCTTGGGAAAAATATACCAAGCACATAGGTAAGTGTTTTTTGTATATTGACTCAATGAATCTCCATACCAGTCATAAAATTGATACTGTTATTGTGCTTATTTTATAGGACATAAAATACTGACACAAAAATTACATATACATCATTTCCAAATCTATTGATGACTCTGTCTTCTACTACAATGAAAGAAACAATGGTTAATAATAATGACAAATACATATATGCTTATATCGTTCTAGGCAGGTTAGATTCAGGACAGTTACACCCACATGGAAGAATGGCCAAGGAGGCCAGAGTCTGTCATAAATCAGCAGAAGTGATCTGTGGGACTGTATGAGGAGTTCTAGGATCTGCTATTCCACAGGGTGGAGTTTTCCATGGGTTGCATATGTAGTTGCAATGATAGCAATTATTTAAAAATAAACAAACAAAACTGACCACTTATTGAGCAGTATATTTGCAGGTACTATTCTAAAGACTCTATGTACACTTTCTCATTTAATCGTCACAGCAACCGGGAAACTGAATGGTTTCCCTATTTTAAAGAAGAGCATCTGGATAATTTAAATCAGAATTCTTAAAGGTGGATTATGAATCGTGGCATATTGAGCTGGATGAGTCTTTGTTGTGTCTTATTTAATTAGATACATGATCTTGTAATGGTTAAGAATATGGGTTCTAATTCCTAGAGCAAGGTTCCTACCCCAACTCTATTACTTGTAGCTAAAATGACCTTTGCCTTGTTACATTACCTCTTTGTACCTCAGTTTCCCCATTTTTAATATGGGAATAATAACAGTATTTATGGATAAGGTTGTATTTGAAGATTGAATGAGTTAATATTCATAAAGTATCTGGCACATAATATGTACCACATAATGTTCGCTTTATCACTGTGATTATTATTTCCTACAAACATTTAGAAGCTTTATTGGGATTTTCATTTAAAGAATTATAGTAAATTTATGCTTTTTTGTTCTGTAATATTGTATACATTTCCTCATATAACATTCATACTTTAGTGGTTATATTTATTACTGTGCATTTTTATAATTCTACTTTGAAGGACATTTTTTCCTATTCAGTTTCTGTTTTTTGCCATCATAAGGAAAAACTATTCGTATTTGTATATTGATCTTATATTCAGTCACTTTACTAAATTATTTTCCGGTTCTATATTGTTTTTAAAGCAAAAGACTTTGGAATCATTTTCTCTCTCATATGCCACACCAACTAAAATCAAATCTACCTGCAAAATACATACATACAGTATATAACCATTCTTTACCCTACAAACTCCAAATCAACCCATCCCACACCTGATTATTCCCAAGCTTTTCCAATCTCTGTCTTTACCCTACTACAGTCTGTTTTCAAGGGAATATATTGTCAAGTATGGTCATTTTTCTCTTCTGTATCTATTATGACACTTATTTTCTTTTATGTCTTACTAAAATAGCTAGAGCCTCCCCCTAAAACACTGAAAATAATGGTGAGGATAGCCAACCCTGTCTTTGTTCTAACTTTAATGGGAATGACTTTATTTAATATAAAACTTGCAGTTACATTCTGTTAAATAATTTTTACCGTAATTTAAAAGTTTCCTGCTATTCACAGTTTACTCAGTTTTATCTAAATAGTTGATTTTATCATGTTGTTTCAACATTTATTAATATGATCATATAGGTTTGTGTGTTTTTTTTCATTTTAATATTCTAAAAGGTCATTCCTACATTCATCCTCATATTCATGAACTAAATCCATACTCTGTCATGAAGTGTTGTATCTTTTAATTCACTGATGGAATGTTTGATTACATTTTATTTGAGATTTCTGCATTTCCTTCAATTTATGAGTGAAAGTTTGTCTTAATTTGTAATGTTTGATATTGCCACTTAAAAGATCTGTGATACAGATTTTTTCATTTATTAAACATTTGTATTTTTCTAGCTTTATTGAGACTTAATTGACACAAAACACTGTGTAAGATTAAGGTGTATGTGTTGCTTTGATATACATATATTGCTATATGATTAACACCATAGAGTTAGCTAACAGCTTCATAGTGTCACATAATTCCCTTTCTTTTGTGTGGTAAGAACATTTAAGATCCAGTCTCTTAGCAATTTTGAAGTGTATAATACAGTATTGTTAACTGTATTCACAAGATTTAAACTAGGCTTACTTTATTATTAATTAGGGAGATCTCTGTCATTTTTAATTTTGGTACAATTGCTTATATAAAATTGGAGTTAAATGTTCCTTTGAATTCAAATAGAACTCTCCTATAAACCCCATATCATTGCTTCTTTTTTTTATTGCTAAATGTTTGACAGTCATTTTCATTTCTTCTAGAGTTATTAGTCAGTTCACTTTTTGTACTTTTTCAGTCAACATCAATAATTTACTTTTTTAGTAGGTCATCCATTTCATGTAGCTTTTCAGATTTAGTTGGCATAAAACATACTTACAAATTTTAAATGCGTTTCATCTATGATTATATCTTCTTCCTTACCTTCACTGTAAATTCTTGATTCATGCATATTATCTTTTGCTCTCCTATTCTCTCACTCTCACACTCCTTTCTGAGAACCAGCTTTTGGTTTTAATTCTAAATTTTAATTTTGTTTTTGGATATAACTTACACCTTTTGATATTGTTAGTTTTTACCTTATACTTTTGTTTTTCTTCAGATTTCTAGCTTTATGGATTAAATTATGGGTTATAAGTTTCAAATATTTTTGTTTAGTCATAAGATCATTTTAATCTATTAATTTCCTACTATGTACAGCATAACTGTATCTCACAAGTAGAACTCTCATATTTCCATGAGAATTACTCCATCATGTGTCATCATTCAGTCCTCTAAAGTGTGCTTGTTGATTTGACTTACACATTTCCTACATAGGTTTAAACTGTTCCTAAAGAATTTTAGAGTCCCTAAAAACAAATATTACCAAATTAATGAAAATAAATACCTGTAAAATTTATGTGCCCAGATTACCAAGTTGACTGATTGGTTTTATTTGAATGAACCTTAACGTTTCTCCAGCTATTGAACAAGACCTTCTTTTTGGCCAATTTGAGCAAAGACGCACAAATTCTCTGCAGTTAAGCCTCAAATAAAGCAAATATAATCATATAAGCATATTTTAAATACAGTACACACCATCGTTTAGTTCTTAAGAGCATGAGCTCTGGAATTCAACTGACAAAATTGAACCCTTGGCTGTATATTTGATTGCTGTGTGACCTTAGCCAAGTTCTTAGCATAGAAAAAAATTATAAAATGTAAGACAGGCACAGTAACAGTAACAACTTTTTTTTTTAAAGATTTTGGTGAGGATTAAGTGAGCTCAGGTGTAAAAGTCAATTAATAAATATAATAATTATTTAAAAATATTTTCAATGTAAGTTAAAGCATGGATAAACATTTTGGTTTTCAAGGAGGAATTTCAAACTTATATTCTGTATATGAATTACATTGTGCTAAACTGAAGTATAAGCCAATACGCACTATAGAATAACTGTCATCTTATTAATTTTATTACCTTTCCCAACAAGCTCAGACTCCAGCTGACACTTGCAGAGCTAGGCCTTTTTAAGATCCACATCTATTTGTTGGCAAGGTTTCCACACTACCGTCAAGTTCGATAATTCATGGGGCAGATTTAATTGACAGGGTTTTAGTTAGTATGAACTAGAAACAGCCTGTTTTGCAGGGTTGGTTTATTTTTGTTGAAGGGAGCTGGGTGTCTGACAATTATGTTTACCAGTGAATTTATTTCTTTGGTATACTCCTTACAATTCTTAGGAGTAAGAAAGCAGTCCTCATGGCCTCACAGTTTTTAAATTCCCACATGAGAATGAAAATTTTGTCTACAATACCAGACTTGTTTGTTAAACATAAAAGAACATAAATCCTCCTGGGTCCCCAGGGGTATGTTAGAGAAAGGGAGTGATCATTATAAACCACTTAGCACTGTGCTCTCTGTATCATGTTGCCGTGAGAAAGTGATGTTTGATTGGCTCATAAAATAGGTTTAGCAAATCCTTTAAATACTGATGTGAGCAATTGTGCATGCTGGAAATTAATACCTGAGAGTGTATTATAAGATTACCATGTCTCCAGAGCAGTCATCTGGGCATGTGTGGATTTCTGCATTTAAGGATGATTGTGTTTTGCGATTTCACTTTTCTGTGTCAAATGGTTTTATCATTTCCCTTTCATTTGGCGAAGGCCTACAGATTTATTTCGTCATTGTTTTCTCTCTTCATTTTCTTCTTGATGTTTTGAACTGTTATATCAACCATCCAACTTCTGCACTGTATCCCATATTCTGTCAATGGCATTCTATCAGAAAAGATAAAACATTTCAAAAGATAGGGAAGGCAGCTGGATTGAATACAGTAGTCTTTTTCCAACCATGCTCTGTATTCCCAAATAAGTTAAAATTAAATATGGAGTCAAGTGGCAATGTTTTTTTTGTTTTGTTTTGTTTTTCTATTTTGAAGACTCAATAGCACAATGAGGCATGGGGATACTTTCCACGTAGATCTACCCTTGGTCTATTTTCCATGATCTTAAATATGATTTAAGTACAAAAAAAATGCTATATTTATAACTATATCCTTTATCAAGGGGATTTACTGTTTTCATTAAGAGGGAAAACTAAGCTTAAGTAAATAATTATATTATTAATAATTTTCAATTCCATAGACATTTAAACAATTGTTGGATATGACCATAAAATTAATGGTAGAATAATTGGATGATTAATATATGATACTACTTCTGAAAAAAAAACACATTAAAATGCCTAGTTTACTATGAAACAGCAGCATATGTTAAGTTTTTCTGTTTTATAAGCAAAGGACATAGTAATTTTTTAGATTTCATTTCATTTAACCTTCATGGAATGCAAAACTGTGTAGATTTTAAAGCACTATGATAAATATATGTGCCAGACTTGTATGAGCATGTAAGAATTAATTGCCAGCTGTCTACCGGCAAATTCAGAAATTGTTATTAAGATTAGTGTTAGTGTGTGTGTGTGTGTGTGTGTGTGTGTGTGTGTGTTGGTTTTTACATTAATGACATCAAATTCAGAAAATCTTCATGAAAAAAGTAATCATGTACTTGTCACTCTCCTCTTATTTGCAGGGCAGTGATTTTTATATAAGGATATAAGTTAGATAAGACAAAGCTTAAGACTTACTTGTTCCTTAATAAATTCTTAACATTTTTAATCCAGGTATTTCCATGTGTAGTTAAAAACTCCTTTTAAATTTAATCCAGTAAGATAGTTACATGAGTTGTTAGTTTTAACTTTGTTCCAGGTGATATTATTTTCTCTTAAAATGCTTCCACTAGAAAGATTATTCTAGGTATTTTGAAAATGGTGTGAAGAAAAATGTTGGCACTAAGTGTTTTGCCCAACCAGTTTATTGAAAATGACTTCATAACTGCCAAACCAATGGATGTATTTTGATTTTCATCTTCTTTGATCTTTCCTGGCACTTGGCGCCATTGGCCAGCTCTGCTTCTGGTAGACAGTCTCTCCTCCCTTAATTCTGTGCCATCACTCACAGTGGTTTCCCTGCTGCTACTTTTCAGGATGTTTTTGTTAAAAGACCTTTCCTTTCTACCCACGTTTGAAATGTTATTGTTTCCTGGCATTCCTCGCATATGTGATGATTCTGTCTATGTTTCTCCCTTACTGAAACCTCTGTGGCTGTGCCTCAGATGCTGCAAGGATGACAAACTCCGATGCCTACATGGGCGAGTCATATAAATAAATGAAGATCTGGGTATTTTAAAACTATGTAGAAAGTACGTATGGATTTTTAAAAACTAGAAAGACCGTATCCTATCAAAAGCTATTTCCATTTCGCCTGAGCCTCAACTGGTATGAAGAAATGAAGAGCCAACGTTCACTCCTTTATTCAACAGACACTGACATAGTGTTTACGACGTGCCTGGCATGTAGGTGCTAGGGATAAAGTAGTAAATTAAAGAAAATGCATCCTCTCCTGGAACCGACACCAGTTCTGGAGATCTGAGCTCTCATGGAGTCACACTAGAACTAATAATATTTAGTATTACCAGAACATCAGATTAAAAAACAAAAAACAGCAATGCAGATTTTTTTCTGTGAATTTCCACTTTTTAAAATGCTGTCTTAAATTTTTCAAAGAAACATACTTTCTATTAAAACTGCTTACCTGTTTGCAACATTTGGCCCACAAAATAATATTTGATTATCTGACTCTGAAATATCAATGCCTTCTCACCTGTACCTATTTTTTCCAGTTTGATCTTCAGCTACTCCTTTGTTTCCCATCCTCTATTCACAATTGACCATGCCTGGCCCCTTCTTTCTTCTATTACATCTTATGTATTGTACGTCTCGCTAGAATGCATTTCCATTTCCCCCCTTTTCACCCCTGGTCAATCTGTACTCATTGACAGTCCCCATGTTTCTTTGTAAACTGACCCTAATCTCACTGTATAGAATTACTCTTACTCTGCCAGTATTCCACAGTATTTCCTACCTCCCCTCATTAGAGCACTCACCAAAGTGTTTTATGGACCCTGAGCCCAAAAAAGCTATAGTTTCATCTTTGTATCCGGAGAATCTAGCATAGCACTTTGCACCAAGTCAGTGCTTCATAAATACTTGTAGAATGATTGACGAGACCTGAAATCTGGCTCTCTGCAAACTAGCAGTGGTGGTAGTCAGATAGGCACAGAACAAACAGATACTCTATGAACAGAAGGTTTATTTCAAAAGTAAATATCTTGATATAAAAATGACCCTTTGATTTAAAATGGTAGTTATCAACTTCTGTGTATCTGAAATAACAACTTAGGTCTATTCTACTCCACTCCTGGACCCCCAACCCTGCCATTTCCTGGTCCCACCATCCACATACACCAAAATTCCTGGAGTGGTTGGTTACATTGGCTGTCTTATGCATTTGTAATTTATAACCCTGGAGTTGTCACATGATATAGCAGAAATAGCCTCTCCTTTGTGTTCAAGTTTTCTTATTTATTGCTTTCAAACTTGTGAGGTTATAGTAAAAGGTAGGTATGGGTTGGGGGCAAGGGTACAGGATAGAGATGAGGGGCAAACTTTATTGAGTGGCAAATGGGTGCCAATGATGTTTTAGGTACTGCACATGTGGTGTCCTTTTTTCTTTTCTTAAAACATCCTTGTGAGTTAGGTAGCATTATCCTCAATTTAAGGACAAGGAAAATCAGGCTGAGACAGGTGAAGTTACATGCCATAATAGAGTTTGGATACTTCTTTGGAACCAAGATTTATAAGTAGACTTTATAAGTATAATGATATGTACTGTCCTTTTTCAACAATTTTTTTCTTCTGTAATTTCAATACAGTACAAAATATATTATTTTTAGTGGTTTGGTACTTTCTGAATTTAGACTTAAAAAAAAAATTTACCAATGGTTTTCAGCTTCCCTTTTAACAAAAGTTATGCAGTGTCCAATTTAGTATCCTGAGATACAATTCATATAAGCAATCCTCTATTTATGTATGCAGTCATTTTTAAAATACAGTGCCTGCATGCTATATAAAGCTGATATAATAACGAAGTAATTAAATATTAAAAGTAAATAAATATCAAAATAACATTAAAATACATAAATGCATATGTAGAATTACACCAGAAAAATAAAAGGAAGTAGTCAGATATTTGCATCTTTTAAGTAGAATCATTTGTGATGATGACAGCTACGAGTATAGACTGATGTGTATATTTTTAATTGTTTTAATTGTGATACAAATAGTATAAGTAGTGTTCCTGTTACTGATATGTTTTTTTTATTTTTGGGTTGTTGTTTTTCCCCAAAATAGTAACTCTTGGTAAAGTTCCAAAGTATTCAAACTTTCTCCTACTTATTTGATAGTTGAATTTCTGGAAAATTGGTCTTAAACTGAACTGCAAACATATCTATATTGATATGTGAGACAAATAGGTTCCAGGCTCCGCAGAACAATAGAGAAATATCACCTACATGAATGCCCAGTGAACTACTTGAAAGACATGGAGACTGTTGGGCAAATGCTCACTTTGGGGACTTTCCATTGTTGAATATCCATGGACCTTGCCTGCTAAATTTCATAGTGCCGTCCTCATCCCCAATCACTGAAATAACTTAAAATGCCTCTACAAATTTCCAAAACATTGTCTAAACGGGTAATATTGCTCTCTTGAGTACGACTGCTCTAAACCTTCCAAACCAAATGTAACATTTATTTTAAAAATTAATATTTATTCCTTATGTTTAAGATTCTCTATGTAGTGCAGTGTAAAATAAAAGTATGTACGAACGGATCTCTTTCTTCAGTGATTTAACAGCCTAAGAAAGAAGATGGATCACTTGCATATATATGAAAAATATGTGTTTATCAAAAAGAGAAAGATGACGGGGAACTGAGAACACCCAGAAAGGTCTCCATGGAGACAGTGCAGTACAGAGTGAGATTTGAAGGATGCGTATATGATGAAGTGGTTCTAGAGAAGCTTTTATCACAGATGAGGAAAGGGAGCCAAGAAGCCTGGCTAGGGTGAAAGAGTTATGTCACATAGTAATGGGCAGCAATAATAGGAATTAAGATTGGACAGCCGTCATGTCCAAATGGAAATTGAATTGAATATTTCATGAATTGAAATATTCAAATATGATTGCTTCATACAAAATATTTCAATTTTGAGATAACTATTTAGTGAATTTGGAGTTCATTAACAGTAAAATGGGAGGGCTATTTAGTGAATTTGGAGTTCATTAACAGTAAAATGGGAGGGCTATTTAGTGAATTTGGAGTTCATTAACAGTAAAATGGGAGATTAAAAGACTCATAAATCTTTAGCTAGGATGCATTTTTCAGTGTGTCTCTTTTTTTGGAATATCTGATTACATTTATTTATCTAGTTAAATTTGGTATGAACTCATAGCTGTGGTCCATAGACTCATTGCATGGACAGACATGGAATTTGAATGGCCAAAACAACAGACCATGGTTTTATGTCTCTGTTCTTTTTTTTTTTACTCTCTGCAGGTATGATTTTGTAGAAGTTGAGGACCCCAGTGATGGAACTATATTAGGGCGCTGGTGTGGTTCTGGGACTGTGCCGGGCAAACAGATTTCTAAAGGAAATCAAATCAGGATAAGATTTGTATCTGATGAATACTTTCCTTCTGAACCAGGGTTTTGCATTCACTACAACATCGTCGTGCCTGTAAGTACCACGTAGATCTCCCCTATATAATTTGGTCAGTTTTTCGTTAAGTCATTAACTCCTTCCCCACCCCAAACAGGGGAATCAGGAAAAACAAAAACCAAAACCTTTCTTTGACTGTTATTTGTTTTTTTTTGGTTTTTAAATAAACGTCACTCTGGTTATCACAAATAACTTAAATTACAGCACTGTAGATCATTGGTCATGTTAAATAACTTATCAACACAACCAACTAAAATGTTTTGTACAACATTCAGAAGATTATAGCGTACCTGTAACCACCCAACAGCAACACTGTCTGGTATTTCAGTGTTGATGGAAAATTTGATAGAGTAGATAGAATTTTCTCCTGAAAGAAATAAGAAAATGTGTGTATTTGTTGCTCTTACCATTTAAGGATCACCATCAAAATTTGGGTTATATAATGTCTTACTGAATTAATTTCAAGTTTGAGTCGTATTAAATAATAAATGATGATTTTAGTTTTCTAGCATTTTTGGTGACTTATATGATACACTTGCTTTTTGCTAAATGCTACTGTAACTTTGAAAGATGTAAATTTTGAAAGTTACACAGGACTCTGGTGGTTCTTATTTCTAAATTCATACATTGTTTTTGGAATGAATTCATTGTAGAGCTAGATAGCCAGTACTCTTTGATATTAATATCATTTTAATTAAATTAATGTCTGTATTGACTTAGTTCATGCTCTTATGTGATGTTTTACACACACACCCCTGCCCCATTACCACTAAGGTAGCATTATACTTTTCTGTATTCACCCAAAATTTATTTCAGATGTGTTTTATACAAACATGTACATAACATATTTATTTTTAGTTTTTTTCTGGAGAAAGGTAAGTAGTAAATATTAATTCTTTTCAAATCAATATTTTAGTAAAATATATTTTTAAAAGTAGTTGGTGTCTAAATTTTTTTACTTATCTTAATATTTATCCTGCTTGAATAATATTTATGGCCTTTTGTGCTTCCCCCCCAAATTTTGAAATTCTCACCAGAACTTAAGAAATCTATTTTTTTCTAATTGTAATTGTTATTGTATTTTTAGTTTAGTATCATGATTGCTTGAACCCTTTATTTTATGTATTATCACAAATAATATATCTATGTGTTGCCCTACAGCAGAAATATTGAAAACCCTTTTGTATTTTTATCACATTCTGCTTATAATAAAAATCCAGAAGTAACTATATGAATATGATTATGTCATCTAGCATAATTTTTTTTTAAATATGAAATTCTATCACCATTTAAAAGAATGTAAAATTGATATCTTTTGTGATTTTGACAGGAGATTTAGCAAATCAATAGGCACACCGGGAACACACCATGGTGTGGGCTGCGTGCATTAACATGTAGACTCTTATTGGATATAAAACAATGCACTCCGCAAGCTAACAATTTATGAGTCAAATTAAAAAATACGGAATCAATGCTTAACTTTTGAAACTTAGGCATTATTTAAGATACAGCTGAAAAGAAACAATAAAATGCAAACTGAAGTTTGAAAGTAATAATGTATTCATTTAGTAACATAATCATTTATTATATAAAATTGAAGTTAAGAGAGATAATGCTATAAATTTATACTGTGAATCTGGATCAATTTCCTTATATAGATTATTTAAGATATACATAGCTCTATACCATTATGAAATATTTTTAGTCAGTACAATAGATTTTTCTACCATTTCCTTTGTTAATTTCCAAAACTTTTCTTAATTTATTCATTTAATTTTTAATTAAATTTAATACAATTTAATAATTTCAGTTGGAAATGAAAAGTGGTAGTAGTAGACAAGGATTAAAAAAAACACTACAGGTAATGCTTTAATACTGTGATCATTTGTTTAAATAAAGCCACTAAGAATCTGTTTGACAAACTTTCATAGTATCCTGCTTCTCAGAATTTATGCTTCCTGTTTGTTTGTTTTAAGTCTCAGATGGCCTTGGAAGCCACGGCTACACTTTCACAAAAGTGTAGAGTCCACATTTTCAGTTTGAGTTTTAGCACATATAATGCACTTAAATATTTAAATACAAAACAATTAAATTTTTACTATGAAATATGTAATGGTAGATCTTGTAGCCCAGCAAGATTGTATTTATCCCAAACTTGTGACAAAAATAAACTTGAAACTGAGATTTTTGTGTTTTAAATGAATTATTCTCTTCCTAGTATATTAATTTAAATATGTATAAATAGCAATCTATCATGCTATAGAATAAAACGAAATCTAAATGTATATATGCCGACACCAAGGGTGTCCTTTTCTGATTTTATGACCACATGGGTTATCTTGTGCATTACCCAAGGAGTTGTATAGATTAACTAAAATACATAAAGATAAAAACACAGGAAATTTACAGTGCCTGGCTTCCTTCTGGGCACAGTAAATGCTTGAATGTTGAGTTGATCCTACAATTCACTCACCCCAGATTAACTAACAGAAGACTCACTGACTCTTGTATTTTTATCTGTAAGTGTATATCAGATTCATGAGCCCCGAGATGAGATAAAGAGCCATCAGTATCTTCTGTAAGTATCGCCCATCCTCTTCAGTATGAAGGGCTCTGCTCCCCACGTTTGACCTGTTACCAGGGATTTACTGTGACTAAGACCAGAAACTGCATCTATAAGATTTTAGGTGAACTGTGTATCATGGGTTACATCATTAAAGTTAAACTTAGAACATTTGTAAATAGTTATTGAAATGGTTTGATAAATTGTAAATATGAACTTTGGTGGACTGAGAATTGACATTCTCCCTACATCTCTGGAGCCATGTTTGGAATGGCAACTGTTGGCCTGTGATGGGCTGTAGAAAGTGGAGATGTGCAGAGAAATAGCATAGGAGACCTTGTATTAATGTACCTTATGCTTAGGAAAACAATAGGCTTTGAGCTGGAAAAAATAAGAAAACATGAAAGTCAGGTCCTACATTGCCTAGTAAGTGACTTGGAGATGATTTTAATTTCGCAGATTGCTATCTGAAGTGATTACTGCTATATGAATTATACAGTCTCACAAGCTTTGATTCTTTTGAGTTTAAATTTACTCTGACAATTTATCTGCCATTTCTTCATCTGTCCTTTGTCTTGGTTCCATATAGCCATCTGTCCTTCCGTACAGCCACATTCATTCTACACAAAATAACGGCACACAGAAGGGCAAGATTTGAAGACTGAAAATGTGACAAGTGATTTTGCTTTTAAGCCTTGCAGAATGTTTTGAATGATCATTGTGTATTGCTAAATGACATCTCTCCCTCCAATACTGCCCCCAATGTTATTATCAGTAGGGCAGTAATCCATCAATCTTATCTGTGTATCAATGAATGAAAGCCTCAGGGAAGAAAGTTTGCCTTTTGCAGAAAAGACTTAAAAGTTCTTCTGTCATTTGCTCAGGGGCAAGTGCCCCTCCACCCAGCCATCATCTCTGATATTTTGTCTTTTTCTTTCTTTCTTTTTTTGCCAAGGATGAACTTCATAATTAACACACCCGGTTCCCCAGAGGCAATGGTCTCAATGACTACAAACCCATCACTACAAAATAGGACCTTAGGGACCACTGGCTGGGATGGGTTCTTAACTTTGCAATGATGAAAATGATATTAAGCACAAGTCCTTAGCAGAATATGAACTTCCTACTTTACGGTTTGTTACTGAGTGCCTAGTACAAATCCAGACACATTGCAGCTGCTCTTTAGTATCTCATAGAGACTCAGCCATTTCCCCTTAGAGTTGTCTAAACCTATGTGGAACTGCAGTAACTTCTCATTCACTGAATCTTACCTTTATTGCTGTTGTGTAATAGTAATGATTCTGAAGAATCACAACTTCTGGTCCTGATATAGTGGGCTATATTACCGAGAACACACTCTAGCCCTTCTTAAAGATTGAACTATTTTTTGTTTATTTCTTTGTTCCTTTGTTTCTGTTTTATGTGTGTGTGTGTGTGTGTGTGTATATATATATATATATATCTGTATGTATGTATGTATACGTTTACTTTTGATGAGGAGTGGAACAACAGCTATCCAGTGTACTTAAAGAAAGTAGTGCATATTATGACGTTTTAACCATTAATGTATATGATCATCTTTACCTGCTTTTTATAATTAACTTAATGAATTTTTTGCATCTATTCATACACAGGGAAAAAAATAAGCTTTGAGTTTAGTCACTTTTTTTTTTCTGGGACAATGATGGAGAAATTTTATTTTAATATCTCTTATATTTTACAAGTAAGGAGGATAACTCTATTGCCTTCATGAATGGATATTTGAATCTAGTCAACCTTTAAGGCTCCCTGTTCTGATTACCAAGTATCTTAGCAATAGAGTTTTACTACATTAGTTAAAATTCTCAGAAACTGTTTTTGCCGTACATGTTACCATTAAAATTTTGCTCACCTTTGTCAGATGATTTGCTCATTCTTTTTTCCTCAACTAATAAATGAGGGAGCATATAGTTAAACAACGGATTACTTATTTTGAATAAAGTGATGCTGATCTAATCTAATATTGAAAGATTTGTATATATTTTTAATATATAGATAATCTTTCCTCTGTAATGTTATGATTGCGGTATAATTTCCTTGATTCCCAGGTACCTTAGAATAAAACATAAATAAAATTTATCTTTCAATTTTATTATTTTAAATTGATATTATAAGCTAAGTTTTACTTTAGAAAAAATGTTAGCCTAAGATATTTACTTGAAATTATAGTCGTTTACAGCTTAAAAAATAGTACATTTACTACATAAATTTAAAATTTTAGCATTTCAATGCTATTTTCAAGAATTATTTATGAAAAAATATATATATAGCCAGTTATACCCCATTAATAAATAATGAAAAAATAAATCCATGCAAATTGATGGCAAATGATATATGTTTAGCTTTTATGATTGTGCATAAGGAGTTAATAATGTCTTTGATTTTTTTTTCTTCTTCATGCTAAAAGAGAAAAAGAAAAAGCCCTGGTAGATTAGCAGTGAGAGATTGTTTGGGAAGAAATGAAGCAAAACTGAAATAAAACAGTGCAAGCTTGTTTCTGTTTGGAGGCCACACACATTGAGAGCCCAGCACACATTTCAGATCTCTTAGAAGAAAAGAAAATTTCTTGTTTAATTTTGGAGTAATTTATAATTGATTATGTATGTTTTACTCTGTGTACTGTAGCATAAGCACCATTATTTAAGAATGTTAAAAAACCTACAAAGGCTGAAAAAATAATGTATTTTCTTCTAGTATCAAAAGACCTTACAAAAGTTTTATTTTTAAAAAATACCCCAGCCTTAATGTAAAAAAAAAAAAAAATGCATATTTTTGACAGAAAATTACTTCAAAGAACCTTACTTATTTTTGAAACTAAATATACAAATCTAAACCTGAATATTTTGCTGGTTTTATTCTCTATAAATTGAACTATTCTTCTTGAGTACAATATTGCATGTAATATATATCTTTTAAATGATTATAAGGTTTGAGGAATTTCTCTTTTTCCCTCCAATCTGGTTAACATTTTGAAGGATGATTAAACTACTACTGATTTCTTTTAAAATAGTTTTATTGATCATATTTTTAAAGAGTTTTAATCTAAGCTTTCCAATTAGAACTAATAACATAATATTTTCAACAATGTGTTTACTCTCATTTCCCAGTTAGTGAATGGAGCAGTTTAGACTGAGAGAAATAGATGTTACAGCTACCACATCAATTGACTCCATATATTTTTGTCTTTTCCTTATTGCCTGATAAGGGTAATATGGAGGGATGAATGAAGTCTTTGAACTCACAACAATCCAGTGAAACTCACCTTTTTATTTATTTATTTTTTAATTTGCTTCCAAATTTGTTCTATGTATACTTTATTAGTATATTTTTTCTTTTTTTAAGTATGTGCAGTAAGTGACACTTGTTTGGATATCACATATTTTTATTGTTATTAAAGTTATTTATATATTTCATCTATAAAGAGATTTAAGAATAGTATGTAAGTATCGTGGCCACTTTATAAGCCCAACTGTGTTGCTTAATGGTGATTTTGTAAATGACTTGTCCAAAGTTAAGTCAGCGCCCAGCCAGTGCACACTGTAGAGGGGTGTATGGTTTCTGTGGGGAAGGTTTAGAAGGACACTTGATGCCTGAAGTGCCATTAAGGAATGCATGACTGATCGCCAAAGTAGTTATTAATTATTCAGGATACAGAGAACAAAGCAGCTCAGTGAATATTGAAGTTGGAGGGAGAAAGGAGGGGGGAGGATATTTTTTCCATCCCTTCTAGTGTTTGCCAGTAGGTTATTTCACTGTTAATATCACGTAAAGAAAAGACTTAACTAAAGGCCAAATTTGCTTTTATGTGCAGGTTAAGAAAAATTTCAGCTAACTCATACAAGGCATCCAATTCATTGGTTCACTTTCTTAGGAGAAAAAGAAAAAAAGTAGCATGTCTGGAACAAAAATACGTAGAGCTAGAGCAATATCATAACACTAATCCCATAGGAAAAAAAAAATCAGTGTCAGAATGTACTCAAGATTTTTAAAAATTATAAAACTTTGTTCTCTAGAAGTAAGTTTGTTGCAATTTAAGATGATAACAAATTGCACTGCCCCTCTATTATTAGACTTAATTGATTTTAAGAAGTGAAAATTTAGGTTGAAACCCTTCAAAATAAATTTTTATTTACTTTAAGATAAAAATTTACTTTTTATTTACCTTAAGGGAAAATTTAATTCTTAGAAATTTTTATAGTATTTCGAGAATGGAAGAGGTGTTTCGAATACTGTCTGTCAATACTATAGTCTTAAAGACTTCACATGATTTGATTTTTATTAAAATATACAATGTACTTGCATATTTATGCAGGAAGTCTTGAGATTACATTGTTTTATTGCATCAAAGAAATTATACAAATGCTGCTAAGACTAAACTCTTACTTGGCTAAGAGATGTTTAATATTTTTTCCTACCAGCTTCTACCCGTAGACACATTGCTCTGTTTCACATAAAAGTCACGGTCTCTCCCATTTTTACCAATCCTTTTTTTTTTTTTCATTATTGTTCCTAGCTAGCTAAGAAAGAATTTCACAGATGGTATGATTTGTAGTTAGGAAGAAAAAGGCAGTTTGTGCTATTGCAGGAATGGTAAAAGGCAGACAGACCATTGTAAGTTGATATACAGGAGGTTATAAATAAGAATTTAGACTAATTGAAAGCTTGAAGTTTGAATCATATTTTACATCTAAAAACACAAAGTTTTAAAAGCTTAGCATTCCTATGGCAACCCAAACCTAGTGGAGAGAATTGTTCTCTGGAAGTAACTTTGTTACAATATAAAATGATAAAACAATATTGTTTTCAATATTCCCATCCATTTTCCTGTGAATTTTTTCAACATTTGTTTAAGAATATTCGGTGAAATAGTTTGTTGTGAGGAAATTCTAAGAAGTATTTGATATTGCCCTTGGTATCGAAGAATTTACCTTGTTTTGGGGGAAAAATATGCATACCTATATAAACACATTCTATGAGTAAGTGTCATATAAGTGGTTTAGAAAGATTTTGAGAATGAAGAGAGGCAATTGTTGAGAGCAGAGGGATGTCATAACTCTGATTAAGGGGAAAAAAACAAGCAATCAAACAAACAAATACAAAAAAATTTGATATCAAATATATTATAAAAATCTCTCAGGAGCTTATTAAAAATGCATATTATCAGATGTCAGAGATTATGATTCTCTTGGTCTGGAGTAGTGCCCAGTTATCTGCATTTCATCAAACGTGCTTGGAGATGGTGATACAAAACGTTCTTACAATGAATTTGGGAGGAGAAATTGCTCTAAACTATAAACTGAGCAGGATACAGAGAGTTTTACTACAAGATGTTGGGGAAATAGTTTTCATATTCAAACAAACATGAATATTTTATGAGACAGATTGGAAACTCTGCATGCATATTTAACAGCTAGCATACCCATGTGTTCTCTATTTTTCAGATTGCAAAAAAAGTGGGACTTTCTCATAGAACTGGATGGATAGATTTCAAGTTTTAGTACTTGTATGTACTGTACAGACTTTTCTAAGCCATGTATGCAAACCTATCAATTTTGTCAACTGTCGGTATCCGTTACCCACGGAACTAGGATAAATGACAATCTGCTTTCTTTTCTAGTTCAACACTAAGCTTGTCTGATAATTCACAGATGGCATAGTTCTAGCACTGAAGCACAGTTCTAGAGTAGCTCCTCATTCGTTCTGTGGTGTGATAAGACACTGTTAATAAAACAAGACAGTTCCAGCCATCAAGAAATATTCTTTTATTCTCCTCATAATCTTTTTTTTTTTCATTTAATTTTAATTTTTGTCAGTGTTATAGTTGCACATAGTTTTAAAAAGCAAATATTTCTCTGGGACTTGCTACAAAAATAACAGATGACCCCACTTGGCCCTGCCCAAACTATTTTCCTACTCGTTGGAGGCAAGCACTTCCAGTTCTTTTTATTGATTCTTTAAGAATTGACCTCTCTACCTTCGCATACCTTGCTTTTGTTACTACTTCTTGATTCTTTGGTTTTAAGAATTATCTTTTGATTTCACTGGCATCACACTCTGGAAGGTGAGGCTTTCACTTTCATCCTTCTGCCGTTATCACACATGTACACACTTTCCATCACCCCATCTTCTACTGGATCCTAACCACGTCAAGACCAATTTCACCGTGTGCATGATTGTGGCTGTATGATCATTTTCCCCAACTGAGCTATGAAGTATATACTATGACTACATTTCCTCTCCTGACCTTTTGTTTTGTTTTCCCTAGAGTTGTACTGTTTGTTTGTTTGTTTGTGCATGTCCATGTATTTATCACTGATTCATCCTCATTCCTCAAATTGTGTGAATCTCGTCTCAATACAGTCAGACATATTAGGTTTTCTACTAATAATGTCATCTTCCAGAAGAAATCTCTGCTGAAACAATCTAGTGCCCTTCAATTCGGTCTGATTGGCCTTTACACCTGCTGCACAGCTGTCATCCTGGGGATCTCCCTCTGTCATTATCCTAAGTATTTCCTTTGTCATTTTCTTTCACTAGATACCTTGTTTGCAGGATTTTTTGTTTTCCTCTCTCTTCATTTACTTCCTTGTTTGGACAGGGAGTAAAAACCCCCAGAAACTCATTGAGAAAAAGAAACAGCAGAGATAAAAATGTTGTGACCTTGCATAACTAAAAATACCTTTGTTTAATCCTGAAACTTTGGTAAATACTTGGCTAAGTCTATAATTCGAGGTGACCGCTTAAAACCTGGCTGGACATTCTGTGCATGCAGATGGATCTGGCCGACCATGGTCTTGATTATATTGTGAGTTGGCCAGGTCAATTTTGAAAACCTCCTGATTTCCTTAATCTCTTTTCTCAGGGTAAAATCCTGGCTGTTAATTCTCTAAAATGAGAGCTGAGTGGATTAAGACTGAGAGTCTCAGCATTACAAATAAAACTCTACCCCCTCTGTACTCCCATGTTCAGAATAATATCACTGCTCTCAACTCACGTGGGTTCCCCAGTCCTTAAATCTTTACTCGGTTTTATTCTGTTCAGGGGACAATTCTGAGTAGGGGATAAGTCAGTCTGATGCCACATTGGGGAAATAGGTTTGGGATGTTTGACAGCTTCCTAATTTTCAACCAGTCCTTCTGTTTTTACCCCCATTGTCATTCCCACTTCCACAGGTACCTGATGCCACCAGATTCCTGAGTTTTGGGTTGTTCTTTCATGTAAATCAGGTTGCTTCTTGGCTTTGCCCTCTGCTGAACTTTATCAGGTCCACCGATTCAATAACTATATATCCACCTGCTTTTCATTTTCCAAAATTTTATCGCTCTTGTCTCCTTTCCAACTTTATTTGGCCTTAAAGGACTATACATTTAAAAAATATGTATCTTTAGAATCAATCATTTTGGGAAAGAACAGAGCTAAAATCACCATCTTGTCATTTTTCCTTTATTCACATAGCAATGTCCTTATCAAAGGCTAAGTTTATATTTGATTAAAAATAATCAGAAATTCTGCACAATATACTGAGGACATAGTACAGTAGTCCTCTCTGATCCATGTGGGATACTTTCCAAGACCCCCAGTGGATGCCTGAAACTGTAGGTAGTACCAAACCCTATATATGCTATGTGTTTTCCTATACGTACATACTTATGATAAAGTTGTATTTATAAATAAAACACAGGAAGAGATTAACAACAATAATTAATAATAAAACAGAACAATTTCAACAATTATTACAAGAAAAGCTATGTGAATGTGTTCTCTCCCTCCCTTTCTCAAAATATCAGTCGTGCTGTATGTATAGCATTGATACTGGACAGAGGGATGATTCATGTTCCAGGCAGAATGACAAGGGTTTTTTTTTGTTTGTTTGTTTGTTTTTGGTATAAAAAGTGTATATTTACAAATACATCAACACCAATTTGTCCTCTTTAAATAACAGTGAACATGAGCAAAATTCTGCCTAATCTACTCTATGGGTTTACCTTTGATGCTTAGACGCTGATAAAGAAAATAGAGCAAACAAACCCAAAACAAAAGAAACAGGTTAACCCCACAAGTAATTATTTTGCACAAATAATATTTTCAGCCAAATGTGAATACAGTAAATATCACTGTTTTGTGGAAAACAAGTAAAGTTTCATGTGCCCTTATTTAGTAACTACATTTAAAAGTCTAAGTTTATTCCCATTATTAAGATTGGACATGGTTATGATTGTGATTCCCTTCAAAAGAAATATTCTAGCTCTAGTCTCCTAGCTTCGAGGTAAGAATAATGAAATATTAAAATATAGTTATTTGCAACAATTATGTAGGGTATTTTGTGGCCCAGTTGTAAAATCCTTTAAGAGCTACTAAGAATGGCATACAATGTAAAATTTATGAACTGCTTATTTTTGGAATTTTTTTATTTAACGTTTTCAGACCGTGGTTGATCCCAGGTAACCCAAACCACAGAAAGCGAAACCGCTGAAAAGTGGAAACTGTTGTAGGTACCAGATGCCGTGCTCTCTAATTGGCTTTCAGAAACAACACTCCATTATCCTCCCAGGCCAGATAAAATAAGCCCCTAGAAAAGTTGCTTTGCGTGACTATGCTAATATTGTTTCCTTTTTTTAATGTTAGAGATATATAGATAAGACTAGATATTGATTAGCTATTTAATATATTCTGAATACTGTTTCAGTAGCATGTCTGAGAGTGTCCACTAGGACAGCAACCATGATTCCTTCATTATATATGTTAGTTGTAAGCAAACAAGTCATCACGTGACCCATACATTTGAGAAAACGCTATCCTCATATAAATAGTCTTCAAATATTCATTTATTTGAATAATGCTGTTAGTGTATTTGCACGCTTTGGACACTAAAACTATACCTTTCAAAAGTTTACCTATCTCTTTAACTAAGATAACGTACTTTTGCTGTTATTTAAGATTGCTCTGACATCACATGAATCGGATTTTATGTATATAAAAGAACTATTAATTTGCATATCCTCTGACAGTCCTAGAACAAAACTAAATAGTAAGTGCAATTAGTGTTACGCACTCTGAAGAGGTTAATTTTTGAAAGTCGAGTATATTCTAAACATATTTTAGAAAGGAAGTACTTAATGATATCAACTTGGAAATAATTGAATCGAGCATAATACAATGAACATAAATTGAAAGAAGTGCTAAACTCAGTGGTTGGTTTTATATCATTTAATCCCCCATGATGCAATATTATCACCATTTTACAGATTACAAATATCCTCATGTAGAAGTGAGGATGTTAAGTAGAGTTTTCCTAGTTCTATTTAAAGCCAGGCTGTCTCTGGAGTGGTTTTGGACATATACTAGGAGGATCATTGAGGAAGGAAAAGCAAAAGTTAAGATTTTTCTCTCACCATCTTTGTTTTCCTATTAAAACACTTACATATTATTTGTGTTAATTATGAGGTAGGTCCTGGATACTTGAGTAACTTTGAGAACTTGGTGAACTAAATTAAAATTTGCCATTTTATTTCTAGTAAATGATAGTGGTAATACATATTAAGGGCTAAACTATACTTTCTCCACACAAGTACCTTTAAAATGCAAATAAGATATAAGCTCTTCTGAAAGTCACTTTCAAAGTCAACACAGCATTAAATGTAAAAATTCATAGGGAGTCAATATTTCACTGATGGTATTTCACTTATCAGTCAAATTCTATCACTATTGAAAAATTACACATTTACTTGCAAGTATCCTAGCAATCCTTTCAGCTCCCAAGAGTTTTTCAGAGTTGTGTCATTAAGGAAACTTTGAAAAAAATTATACAAAAAAAATAGGAAAATAAATTTAAAACACAAGACTTAATTGGAAGTCTCCTTGTAAGCAACTGCTTCATGTATCACTCTGAAATACAAAAGACCCATAGTATTTTTAGGTTGAAATTATGCAGCTTGTGCAGTGTCTGAGATATAATAGGTACTGGATGATACGCAAATCTAAGGATTATGATACAAGGGGAATGTGATTTCACAGGTGTTTGCAGGGTGACCGCTTGGAGGCCACCAAAGGCCCCAGGGAGCTGAGGGAAGAAATTCCTGTACCAGGTTGTCTTTGTGACATGGTTCAAGTGCAAAGGTTCTGTACCTGCCTAGGTGTTTCCACTCTAGCTAAGTCAAGGCAGCTTTTGTTTAAAAGTGTATAAAAGCAATTATGGAAATACCTGCCGAGTACCTTTCCTTGTGTTTCTCCACTGCGAGTAGTTATTCAGCAGAGGGATTAAAGCTGTCATCTTTGCCTTAAAAGACTATATGAATTATCTTAAGTACTTCCAAGGCAGGTTTGCTTAACAAAGCCAAAGTTTATATTAAATCTCCTCCCCCCTTTGGAAGAGCAGTAAGAAAGGCATTGAAGTGGCAATTATCTAAGTCTCTAAAATAAAATCTGAGATAAGAATTGGAAATGAGTATGGATAGCTCCAAGTCAGCCTATCCAGTATCTAATACCGCCTCTGAAATGGTGCTTTTAACTTTTATAGCATGGCTAAAGAGGAAATGCCTTTTTCCAGGAGAATAACTTTCTGATAGGGTGAAAAAAAAAAGTGAAATGAAGGCACTTTCCTGCTGGGTATAAGTTAATGAAATAGCATTAAGTGTAATTAGTTGTTTTAGGAAAAGACATGTGAAAGACACTGAATTGTTAGAGAGACAGAGAGACACTGCATGCCAAAACTTGACTTCCAATACCTGAGTGAAGCGATTTTAAAATATATGACACATCCTTTGGATGAGATTCTTTAGAAGTCATCTGAAACACTCTGACACAAATATTTTCCTTTCTTTCTGGAATATGATGAGTGATGCTTTGTACTATTCTAATCCCATCACTGATAAAAGTAATACAAATAACTTCCATGTCTACCTAGGCACACAGTGTTTTGTTTTAAAGTCAGGATCCCTTTCAGACTGGGTCTTCAGGAGGATACTGACTTCTCTCTGAATTATATTTTATGATGAGCTATCAAGAGAGGTACATCTGACTAAAGTGTGTAATTTTAACAATACTGATTCCAAGGTGTGCATTTGTACTGCATGTTTAAATAGGTTTTCCCAAACCTTGGGATCATGCTTTTATTTATCCACAAGTTATATTTCTCTTCCAGTAGAATTCCTGATTACAGAAAAGAACTTGGCTGTTTCCTCTGGCTTGCTGTAGTCTTTATTTTGCATGAATGACCCGGCATAATTCCATGTTACTGAGCAATTTAAAGACCTTAAATCTTTTAAAGGACATGCAGTCTTTTGATATGATCTTGGACCTTCTGTTGTGGTGCCCTTTGCATCTGTTTTTACTTTTTTATTTATATTGCAAGACTGTGACAAGATGTAATTTAGCTTAAGTAAGTATTCAGTCATTTAATTTGGAAATATATGTAATTTCGTATTTTAACTTAAGTTTGTAGTAAACTGACAAAAACAAACAAAATCAGCCTACCTACATAAATAATAATATACAGCATTTCTTGAACACCTACTACTGTATTGAGTTCTTGATTTATGTCATCTCATTAGGCTTTACAATAACTCTATGTGAAATTATCCTCATTTTACCTAGGAGAAAGTATGCTCAGAGACAGAATGCAACTTACCTAAGGTTCAGAGCAAATACATAGGAAAAATTATAGTCAAAACATGAATTTCAAGCATAGTATATAATATCTCCTAATCAACTTTTGGTTAATAAGAACTTTTTTAACATTTTATTTGCAATAATTGTAAATGCAGTCTTCCCTTCACCTGATTTTTCCCAGTGGTAACATCTTACGTAACTATATATAGTAAATATCACAACCTAGAAAGTGACAGTGATACAATCTATCAACCACAGAAAGAAATTTTTGAAAAAATAAAAACATACAACACTGTAGAAGGTATTAAATAAAAGTGTTACATGAAAAGATTTTCATAAATTAAAGTTAAAAGGATGTTTAATTTGTTCTAAAAATTGCTCAACCAAGAATAACAAGAGAGAGCATACGTTTTTGTATCAAGAAATGGCTTCAGAATATCCATTTAGCTAAGGAGGGAAATTTTTATTCTGAACTAGATGATCTCATAATCTTCCTGTAATATTCTCCAGTGCGGTGCAGAACAATTTTGCAGTTGAGAATAGAACACCTATGATAGATTAATGATACAGAATCAAAAATCATAGCATAAATCACTCCTCTTGATGTGGGATTCATAGTGAATGTGCAAAACATAGTCACTGTAAATAAATCCATGAATAAGACTTTGCGGCCTTTGTGACAGAGATTAATGAAGTTTTAGGATGCTAAAAGCTCAAGATATAATCTATAGCTTTAAACTGATGTCAAGATTCAGAACTGATTGCTTAAAAAGCCCTTCATTTCTCCAAAATGGATTGATGACTTTACTGCTATTAAATCTCTTCTCATGCAAAATGTTTATAATTTAGTTCGAACAGGTATGATATGTGGGAATATTTACATATTAAGTATAACTCCATAATATGTAAAAGTTAAATTATTTCAAAAATAAAATATGATAATATGTATGACATTTTCAATGTATTTTTTACTTTAAAATTCAGTGGAAACCAGCTCATGAACACATGGGGAGTTGATAGCTGATTCGTTAGTTGACTAGAGTAGTTCAGATGGAAAATCACAAAAATGACACACGTATTCTGTAAGCATTTAATTAATTTTAGTGCTCGTCAGTTAGGGCCAAGACCTCTTCTTTAAGTAGGGATATACTGATTGGAGCTCTGTTGTATTTCTTCCAAAAATCATAGCCATAATGCCTTAATTATGACTTTCACTTTGGGTTACTTTGAGTAAAATAGAATTCAAAGATTACTTTAAGCAAACTAAGTGCAGACTTCCTCTGTGATTTTATGACGTTTTTCCCTCTTTCATTTTGAAGTTGTCTTTCTCATACCTAATTGAACAACGGTTTTTTTAATAGTAAAATTCTAAATTCAAGATCTTCCATTGACATTGGTCTATTCAAAGGTTATTCCTATTAGGAAATTGTACTCGATGATCACTTTTCAGAATTATACATATGCTTTAATGGTGATAGGAATTATTTATTGAATGCCTGCTTATACTCTATGATATTAAAAAATGGACAACTTATTTCAAATGATACAGTATTGGTTTAGTTTTCATTCCATTGATCATTTTATATGGAGTCCTTCCAAAGCATTCATCTAAGTTTTCAAGAGACAACAACTCATATTTGATTGAGTTTCATAATATTTGAATAAGGAAAATTATAATAACAAGTACTACTGATATGAATAGTTTGGGGAACAAATACAACTGTCTCGCAGGTGTAAATTTCAACTGGAGGAAGCAGGAAGGATGCAGGTAGCGTTCCCTGTGTTATGAGTATCGTCGATGAGCATGCTTTTACATGTATAGGAAACTTAAGCTAAAACAGGAGGTCAGTTAAGTGAAGGTCAGTTAAGATAATGCCTATTGTCCTTTGTTCATAATTGATATTGATACTGCCTTATAGTGTATCAATGGAACATTATAAATTAAATATTTGTGGCCAATAGAAAGCTAATTGGTAACTGTGCCTTGGTATGTATTATCAAAGTAGCTAACAATATGCCTGGCACAGGATACCCATTTGATATATTTCTATTCTCTTACATAATTTTTTTTATGATTTAGCTTTGTTATTTTTCAAGATGCAGAGAATAGTGTGGCTTCCTGGAAGTTATTGGGAATATGAAAGAGTGAGTTTTCCACTAGTAGGCTATCCTTTATGTAGAACTCCATATGAAGATGGATGAAAAAATATTTTTATCTTATTGAAAAAGAAGCATGGCTTCTGAAAAATATTAAATATTCATCAAACTAATGAAAGAACAGGGTTTCCTGTTTGTCCCTCTCTCCCTCCTTCCTTTCTTCCTTCCTTCCTTCCTTCTTTTCTTTTTTTCCTCCCATTTGTTCCCTAAAAGTTTTCTTATCCTAAACTATTTCTTATGTTATTTTCAAAGTTAATATTTCATAATCTTGTCTATACTTTACCACCTCATGCTTACTTAGGAAAAAGCCATGCTTTTTTGTTTTGTTTTGTTTTCAAATCTTCTTTAAGTTAAAATGAGTCTTTAGTTGAAATCAGGTATTTTACTTTCTAATATAGAGCATCCTCTTCTTACATAAAGTATGCTCAGATTTGACCATCTCCTTGCACTAAGGAAGAAAGGTTGTGGAGTTTGTAAACTATAAGCATCTAAACTGCTTCAGCTTCCCCAGTGTCATCAGCCACCCCATGACTGTGAACAGATCTGCTGAAGAAACACAGTTTAAAGTGAGCTCTGGTTTATTTTCCTTGCAAGTTATCATAACCCACAGTCATGAATACTTGCATATAACAGTGCTTTATTATACAATTACGTCTTCTGTGTTAGCAATAGTGTTTACTCCTCTAAGTTCTTGGTCTATACTGAGGTGTCCTTAACTCTGATTATTGACCTTGTCCAAGATTCTTTACTGAGGCCTTACTGCAATGGGGTTGTTTTCTCGTGGCCTTGAGGGCTACAGATCTGGCTTGAATTCTCACTCTTCCCCTAATCTGTCTATATAACCCTGGACAAGTTTTCCTACCCACAGAATGTGAATGACAGAAGTTTCTGCATTACAACTTTGTTGTGAGGATTAAATACTAAATGCTTAGCTCAGTGTTTGGCAGGCAGTGGTGAAACAATATGTTACCTTTATTCTAAGGTCAGAATTATTAGCATGTTCTGATTCCAAGCCACTCTCTCCCTAAATGGGATTTTTAAAAACTTTTTGTCCAAGACTCCACCATAACAAAAAAACGTAAAGTGCGATCATACACATGCACACTCACACACACACACACACACACACATTTACACACAATCACATTTAAAAATATTATATATGTATACATATGTATTATGAAATAATACTTAATGTGCAATATCAGTGTTGTATTTTCTGTTCTATTTCTGTTCTTTTTTTTAAGAATGCTAGTCACAATGTATGAAATTGATTTCACAATCCACTAAATATATCATAACTTGAGTTAGAAAAATCCGACCTAGATTGCAAAGGATGTATCATTTATAAATGAAAGAGTATGTCTTTTGGCCATTTCACTTGCCTTTCTAGAAAAATATATTATACTAAAATATATAAAAATTCATTCTTAACAATCCCTAAAATTGGTATTTAAAAACACTTTGATTATAACCTGCAAAACCTGAAATGTGTTTTAGAAAATCTAGATTCAAGGTCTTCCATCGCTGTTGGTCTATTCAAAGGTTATTCCTATTAGGAAATTGTACTTGATGATCACTTTTCGGAATTATCCAGATGCTTTAATGATGATAGGAATTATTGATTGAATGGCTGCTTATACGCTATGATGTTAAAGAGTGGACAACTTATTTGCAGTGATACAGTACTGGTTTAGTTTGTGTTCCACTGATCTTTTGAAGAACTCATCAATCTTCTAGTGCAGGAATTTGTGGAGTTCAATTAGTGGGTTTTGAATCAACAGTCAGTCTACCTGCCCCTATAACTGGTGCCAATGGCCATAAGCACAGGTGAAGGCGATTACTTCCTGCCTGCCCTCCAGCTATCTTTACATTTTCAGTGAAACCAAAGAAGAGGCTAGCGCTGCAGTTTATGCATAGCTGTCTCATTGTGGTGCTTTCAAATGCGGAAGTGTGAAGTTTGTTCTCTGTACTCTCCATGGTATAATTGGAAACATAGATTAAAAGTTTTAGAAAGCATAGTTTTTCATTGTTTGGACAGATCTCTGGGCTTCATGAACTATGCGCACTACATGAAATGGGGCTTTTAGTGGTATTTACTCTCCTTGTATTAATGGCATTTCTGCCTGAAGATAAAGCATTTTTGGTAAAAAATAACTTGTCACTCAACTGAGACATTTCGCTTGGGAGATGCTATAGTCTGAAAACATTTCTCTGCTCATGCATGCTCATCTGTTACCCTGTGCTTCTTATGTTGGCTGATCTTGACATGTTTTTGTTTTTAAATATCTGCTCTGTGATTTTCACCTTTGTATTACCTCTGTGTAAGGTTACTGCTACAAACATGTTTTATTACTTTCAGAACAATTCCATTGGGATATATGTAATGATAAACAATTAAAGCTAAACATTTACCATAGAGTGCCATGTTTAGCTTTTAATTTAATTCCAAATTGGCTCAACTGTCCCACAAATATCCTGCCATTTTATTCATATTATGAATAAATTGTATTAATACCATTGTATTTTCCTTCATATATTTGGATGTGGCTCCAAGAAATCTGTATTTTTTAATCCTTCAGCTAAATTGTAATTTATAAAGATATTAATATTTATTTAATCATTTCCTATCCACCCACCCATCCCCAGTGCTCTACTTTGGCGAGCATTAAGAATTTCAGTCTGTTGTCACATTTGTTTTAAGCATAGACAAAGACACGAGGCTTTTTTCTTGACCCCTGGGATTGAGAGAAAATATTTACAGATGTTAACCATGGTGAAACTACTTTTGATATATCCCTTTTGATCTCTATGAATAATAAACAGGAGGCTTTCATTAGGTATATCAAAGTTTCCAGTCCTTCCCAAAATAGTTTTGAAAAAGTTGATGGCCAAATGGTGATTAGGCTTTCAGACCCATCATAGGCAGGGTGTTCCATTTTTGCTACCATAGCCATATGTATTATGCAGTGAGTACATGTTTTTAATGTTTTAAGACTTGCCTCTGTATTGCACCTCTGTAAGGTTACCATCTCTAACATATTACTTTTAGAATAGTTTTGTTGGGATATACGTAATGCTAAATAATTGATATGTAGAATGTAGTTTTAAAGACTTACATAACTTGTATAAATTTTTTGCTTATCCTGCTTTGTATTTAGCAGACTTTTTCCAGTTAATACACGAATCAACTCTTCCAAGCCTTATTTGAAATAACCCTTCTTTACGAACATGAACATCAACAATAATAATTATACTTTTTTTTGCAGGGAAGACCTCAGTTCACCTAGATGCCTTGTTATTCAAGACTGTCTGATTTCCTATTGTAGTCTCACTTCCTAGCAGAGTACCTGGCACATACTAAACACTCCAAAATTTTAAGTGAATGAAGGAGTGATAAATAACAATTTTTATGGATGCTCTGGTAGCAGAAAATATTCCTGTGATAGCCAATAGCACAGTCAAAAATAGCACTTGCTGGAAAAATGCCAACCTGTGCATCCAATGTGGTAAACCAGAGTCTTAAAGCCTGAGGCCAGGGTGCCTCAGCCCCATGCCCAAGTGAATGCTAATCCTGGGAAAACCCTTGGTGGTTTGCAAGAGAAATCATCACCACCTTCATGATATGAAATTGATGCTTACATAAGAATTCATTTCAAAGTGGAAAAGAGAATTCAGGTCATTTGAAGTAATAAAAATGTTCAAGACCCCACCCTGTTAATTAATGACCCATTTCTTAGTATTACACCCTAATATCTATACCTAAATTTGTATCATGCCTTTCAAATTACACATACTTCACATGCATTGACGTGTTTATTTTAATAGGTAATTATGATAAAAAATAAATAATTGGTACAGATACCTGTATTTACTTCTTGAAGTTAATATTTTTATTTAGAAAATTTGGGCTGGGTAGAATTTGTAATACACAAAGCAGTGGATCCTGGTGGTCACTTTAGGGCAAAGATTCCATTTGTATTATTGATATTTGAATACTTTTACTCTATTCAAATTCATAGAATTTCAAAATTTGAAGAAACCTTTAAATTAGTTTTGCATATCTTCCATCTTATTCACAATCCCTTTGCTTTTCAAACAAAAAGAGTTTGTGATTTTGGCACAAAACTTATGAATTCGTTGTCTTTTAGCTATTGAGGTCACTCCACATTTAACCAGTATTGTTTTTAGACATTCCTTTCTTGTATTAAGCAAAACTTTTTCTCTCTTACTGGTACTAATCTTTTCTTTGAACAATTTTATGTAACAATTTTATGACTTTCTCCATTACTAATAATGCATAATCACTTATGACCTTACAAAATGTATTTGTGCTCATTTTACTTGAGCTTCAAAACAACCCTGTGAATTAAGTAGCTTATGTATTACTTTTGTCATATAGATAAATACTCTAAAACACAGAGAAAATAAGTGTTTTGACAGTGGTCACACCCACAAATAATAAATTGTGGATCCGGGGTCCATGCCCAGATCTTCTGATTCAAAATTCCGTGTTCTTTACCTGATACCATGTTGCCTCAAAATATACTTTCCAGTTTTAAGTGATGTCCCATAAATTACTCACTACTTCAGACTATATACCCTCAGTTTCCTCAGTATCAGAGTTTTGTCAGCCATTCCTTAAGTGACCTATTTTCAGTAAGAGAAACTTTGTGGTGCTAGATGATGGTGTGTGTGTGTGTGTGTGCGCGCGCGTGTGCGCGTGTGCACACATGTCCATATAAGCCCATGCATAGCTTGCAAAATATTCATAGTCTCTGGTGGCTGCATTCATAAAGCATTTTGTAATTATAGCCAGTCTTTGCATGCCCCCCCCAATAGATACTTTTGGTTTATCTCCATCTCGTCTTATGTAAAAATTTACATATTTTCAAAAACATATGCGTATATCATTTACCATTTCAGAATACATGGTTTCCAAGTGAAGAATTGTGGGCCTCATTCTGATTTTGTACATTACTGTTTAGTGAAATCAGAAAAACTCATTTTCTGAAGAACTGTTTATGATTCATAAGTTTTTCTGTCTGCACTCCATATTTGGTTAAAGGGAAAAACCTCACATCTCACCGACTTCATCCAGTCTGGCTAGCACAGGAAATAAATGCTTTCAGGTTGTTGCAGTGGACTCCATAAAACCTAAGTATTTTCAGAGTTCACTGAGACACTGCCTTACCAAGTTGATACAAGATTATACCATGCTCTGAATATCAAAGAAAGAGGTTAGCCCAGTATCAACAATTATATAATTCTGTACTTTAAACCCCAAAACAAAACTAACCACTTCCTAGACTGTGAATAGCAGTAACACAGCTGAAACCACAGTTGATCAGAGCATCTGAAACCACAGTTTTGCTGGTACTGGTATATAATTATTTCCATATATTCTGCATGAAATCATCAGAAGCCAGAAAGTATTTTCATAGCAATGAATAGGAAAGTCATTTAGAGAGATCAATTAATTTAAAGTAACCATTTCTGAAAAACGGTTTAAAAAAATAGCATCATATTTATTGCATGAATATTCATATTATCAGACTTAAATAATCTTTAAAACTGTGAAAAATGCTTTAAAACATAGCATCATATTTATTGCATGAATATTCATATTATCAGGCTTAAATTGTGCTCTTTAAAACTGTGATTTGTCTGAAATTATGTTGCTTATGTGGAAAGTTTCAAGTTCCTCATGAAGTTAATACTTTTAACCAAATATCCTTTGAGGCTAATTATTTAGAAAATGTTTAAATTTGGATTATTAATTTCAGCATTTTTTCACATTGAATGTGAAGTAACATATTGAATTCACTTTAAAGACTAAATCACCCAAATCACAATTTGAGTAAGGATTTTGGGCTTGGCTGCATTTCTGATACTGAAATTTACCCTTTTTTGTAAAAAGTTTTTGGTATCATTTTGTGTGTAAAAATCTTTAAAATAGATTAGTATAGACTTTCATTGAATCGCTCATAGTCATGTTTTCAAAGGGCCTCAGTTACAACGTTCTGAAAGTTCTGCTGATATCAGAATGCTTTGGAGATTCTAGTCACTCTTTATGGACCCCGTGACCTTCCCTGAGCTCACCATTTCTTTGTCTTCCTTGTGCTAGTGTTTTCTCTGGGCTTTTCTTTGGCCCCAACACCACAGTGTTTGCCTACTTTGAACACTTATTTTTGGGAGTCCTAGCCTGAGGTTATTGGCAAGCGTACCTGAATGAAGAAAGCTCTGGAAATACCCAACCACAAAACTACACCACCACGCTATGTATGGTGTCCATGAATGAAATCCTGCTGTCATTCTAACTGAAATTGCATTTATTTTAGATTCAAATGTTCTGTTTCTCTGTCCATCCTGCCTCCCACTCTCTGAAACTACCATTTTGCAATTTCTTCTCTCTCTGCAAACCTCTAGCATCATTTCTCCTGTTCTCACTCTCAGATTATAATTATGCTACCTGCTTCACAAGAATAGAAGCAAGCAGAAAAGGACTCGCGTAAGGTCCCGCCATGTTCTTTTCCCACCCTGTACCTGAACAACTGAGCGTCCTTTCTGAGACCTTTGGTGAACATTGGGGAATTGGATTGCTTGCTAAATATCATTTCTACCATCTGCTCTTGTCTACTTCTACTCAAGGGGTGTTCCTGCATTCTTCTCTCTCTCCTGCACTATCATATTTTTCTTGTTACTTTCTATTTATAGGTCCATTCCCCTCAACATATAAATATACTATCATTTCTCCCACTTAAGCAAAATATGTCTTTCTCTTGAACCCACATCCCATCCAACTGCCAGTCCTGTTCGCTCTCCTTGTCAGCAACGTCTCAGAATAATTCTTAGTGTTCCCTGTCTCTAATTGCTCTCCTTTTATCCTCTCCTAAACTCACCCTCTGTCAAGATTTTAGCCCTGACTACTCCACCAAAAGTGCATCTGTTAAGGTCTCCAATGAAGACATTGCTAAATCCAGCGGAAATTTCTCAATCCTCCAATTAGACCTGTCATCAGTGTTCAACACACCTGATCCTTTATTTCTTCCCACTGAAAACTTTTTCCCCTGTTTTACAGATCATCACATTCTCTACATTTTCATTCTGACCTTTCTCAGTCCCTTTTTACTGAATCTTCTTCCTTTCCTGACATAGAATTATGGGAGTATCCCTAGGGTCATTCCCTTTTTCAGTCAAGACCACTTTATCCAGACTTTGAAACCATGATCAACACTCACTCATTCGGTGACCTCATTCAATCTTGTGGCTTTTCATACTATCCAAGCCAATAGCTCCTCATTTGTATATTCAGTCCCTGTATATTACCTAAAATCCTCTCTTGAATGTCCAACTGCCTGCTCAACCTTTCAATTTGGATTTTTGCAACTACCTCTAAGTGCCTCCCTGTTTCCACCTTTGCTTTCCTGCTGTCAATGTCTAACATGGCAGTTAGCATGACCTTTTCAAATGTAAGTGAGATAATATCACTCCTTTGCTTAAAATTCTCCAGTGCCAGAAGTTGCAACTGAAAATACAGGATGACCAGTTAAACTTGAATTTCAGATAAACAATGAATGATTTTGTATCTTTTGGGCCATACTTACACTAAAAACGCATTTGTGATTTATCTGAAATTCAAATGTAGCTGTGCATCCTGTAATCTGGCAAGTCTTTTCCCAACTCACCGAGCGTAAGTTTTTAATCCTTACAATGACTCTAAAAGGTTCCATGCTATCTGGCCTCCTGCTATCTCTGACCTCCAGTCCTGCCACAATGTTCTTTCCTTACTGTTCCTGCAGTGTACCAAACATATTTTCTGCTTCTGTTCATTTGGCCTGCTCTTTCATATACCTAGGAAAATTGTCCTCAGATAGCCACATGACTTATATTCTCACATTCTTTAAATTTTGCTTGAATATCACCTTTTTACTGAGGCCATCTCTGTCTCTCTTACCTCCTCCCTGCTTTATTATTATTTTTTTTATTATACATTCTGTATGTTTTTTATATTCTGTACGTGGTCTCTTTCTCCCCAGTAGAATATATACTCCATAGAGATAGACATATGTGTTTATTTTGTTCACTGCTGTGCCTGGCCCTTATTAGAGTCTCAGTATGTTGAATAATTTATTTATATATATATATATGACCCGTGAGTAATTAAAATCCTATTAGTTATGGATGTACCTACTAATCTATAAGGTAACAGTTCCACATTTTTCTATCTTCAGTACCCTCTCTGAAATCAGCTGAAGCAATGAGGATTTTTAGAGAGCAAGGGAAGGGCGAGGATCAAAAATGAGTCCAGAGCATTGGATTCAGGCAATGGGTGGCATGGGGCAGGGTAAACGGCAAGGCAACAAAGATAATGTAGGAAAGCACCTATAAATTGACCTTGAACTTTATTATATATACTTAACTGTAACTTTACATCTCTGGAGTATTATAGCCCTCTTAATCCATGTGTTAGGTTCCACATGCAGAAAATACTGGCTCTTTTAATAATGCAATTAGTTGATTCTGGTTGGGAAAATTTTACCTTCTGTAAATATATGTAAATGTTACCATTTTTTTAGAATCACTCATAGCTCCTCTCACTCATTCTAAGAAAACAGTGCAGTAATCCCCTTAGTTAATGCTAGCTTAGTTAATGCTAGCTGCTCTCTTTCAAGACAGTTATGAATCCAGTACCGTGTTTCCCCGAAAATAAGACCTAGACGGACAATCAGCTCTAACGTGTCTTTTGGGCAAAAGTTAATATAACACCCGGTATTATATTATATTATATTATATTATATTATATTATATTATATTATATTATACTATATTATACTATATTATTATATTATATAAGACCCGGTCTTACATTATAGCAAAATAAGACTGGGTCTTATATTAATTTTTGCTCCAAAAGACACATTAGAGCTGATGGTCCGGCTAGGTCTTATTTTCGGGGAAACAGGGTAGGTGCTCTGCATATCAGACTGAGGTCTGAAGGGTCTAGTTTTAGATGTTTATTAACCTTCAATTAGGGAACAATGAACAAGATCTTAGGCTGGTTGTTTTTTATTCTCTTTTCCTATACATGATGTAAAAGGCTTGTTTGCTGTATAGTTTAACACATAGGGGTAAAAATATCCCTAAGCTGTTAGGGCTCATTTCTGCATTGTTCCCATGTACATCGGAAATTATTGACAGCATAGTGAACTATTGTACATACACACAGTATAATCATTTATTTACTAATCTTCTTTTCATGAACATTTTAGTTTTGATTTTAATTTTGCTTTCCTCTATTAGTATTGCTACAATGAATATTCTTGGATTGTACCTTTGATTATTTTCTTAGGATAAACTACTGAATATGAAATTATAAGAGCTTAGAAATTGGGCATTTTTAAGGCTTGTGGAAAATATTGTCTAATCGACTTACAAAAATGCCGTGACATTTTAGTCTTCCGTACAGCTTATGAGATGGACATTCTTGCCTTATCTTTGCCTATAGTGCTTATTAACTGTCCTCTGTTCTCAAATTCCTTTTCTTCATTAGGTCTCTTCTTTTCTGATTGAAAATTTACAGTTTTCACTTATTATATATATTACATCGTCTTCTAATCTGTCCCATAAATCCATTATTCTTTTTTCTCCCTGTCAAACGTAATGAAGTACGATCAACTCACTTTCTTCATGTATGTTCCATTTCTTCTTAAAGGCCCTCTTCCTTCCTTATCTACTTTAATGGAAATTCAGTATATCTAAGGACACAGAAGACCACCTCTTTAATAACCTCTTCAGTGGCCTATTTGTATCCCTTTTCCTTCCAGCCCTTTCCATCACTTTGATGTTGCTATCTACCTCCACTTCTCAAAACTCGCTTGTCCTTTGGCTACAAAATCACTAATGCCTCCAAAGGCCGCAGGTTCTCTTCCAGCCACTTTGATTTATTCCAGGCACCGGTGCTGGTTCCCATGCCTCGGCTGAACATATAAATATTGGGAAGCCAGAATTTCCTCTCCGTGATCATCTTCTCATTTTATTTGTACTCTTACCCATAGCTTTAAGTAATAGACATAGATATAGATGTAGATACAGATATAGATATAGCTATAGATATATTACTCTTGAGCCCATCCTCAATGCTTAATGCCAGGGAAATTTTGCTGTTGTTCATTGAACATATGAGTCTATTTCAATGCCCCACAGCTTCTCTACTTAAATGACCCAACCTGAACTTTTTTCTTCTCCTATCCTTACCTATTTTGTCTATGCTGGGTAGTTATGTCACCGTCAACCCATTCTCTCAAGCTACCAATATTTAATATCATGCTGAGTTCTTCTCTCCCTCACTCCTTATTCCACAGCTACCAATGCCTGTTGACGCCACCACAGTCACATACTTTGACACCGTTCTCATTTCCTTTTCCTCAATTGTGGCGATCAGTTCATAAAGTATTTTCTTTCTTTCTTTCTCTCTCTCTCTCTCTCTCTCTCTCTTTTGGCATTTCATTAATATTTTTCTGCCAGATCCTAAAAGCCATTAGGGATCAAAATGACGCAGGAGATATGAAACTCGTCCTCTGCCCTGATAGAGCTTATAGGCAAGTGGGTGAGAGATGTGCAATGATTTCAATTCAGTGGAGTGCCGAGATCTTAATAATAGTGGGATGGAGGGAGGGATGGAGGGAGGAAGAGAAGGAGAGAGAGAGAGAGAGAGAGAGAGTCTGGTTAGTGGAAGCTTCCTGGAGGAGTTGAATCTTTATTGAAGAGTAGTGATTAGCTGCATGAACAAGGGCAGTAGCTAATTGTTGACAAAGGGAAACACTGTGGCAACAGTTCAAATGCCAAAGCCTTATTTATGGCTCCCACTAGAGTTTACACACCACGTTCCCTAATCTAGCATACCTTATATAAACTAGATATAGAAAGCGAAAAAATGGACAAAACTTGATTATATCCTACCTTTCTTAAAATTTCTTTTGACCTCCTTGCTGCTTTGTGATTACATCCAAATTTCTTAGTTTGGCACACTCAAAGGCTTCCCAGTGAGACACCAACTTGTCTCCACAGCCTCACCTCCTGACACCTGCTGTCCCATCCAATGGTGATGCTTTAGTCCTGCTCTTCCTCTTGCTCTTAACCCAACACCATTCTTTTCCCCAGTTTAAGTTCTTTGTAAATAACTAAAGTGCTTCTCCCTTCTAATCTATATAATAAGTACTTTTTTTATTCTCTAAGTTCTAGATTACCTTTCCCCTCCTCTTTGTAGTCCCCATTAATTCTTTCAGCACTGAGCTTTTAACCATTGCGTAGTCCTTACCAAGGGGCACAGATTTGTCCATCAAGAGATACAAACTTCATAATGACTATGTTATTCCTCTGCATCTCCTTAAGGCAAGCACATAACAGGGCTATAATGGAGTTTATGGCCAAAAACTATATTTTTACCCACCCCAATTTTCAAAGCCATGTCTTGCTTCTGTCAGCTGAAGAAAAGGACTTCTCAGGTATGTTTGGGAGTGATGGCAGCACTTTCTCACAAAAATATTCTATGTTCTTTTCTGCCTTGGGTGACTTTATCAACCTTCCCACAATTCTGATTATTTGACACAATTTTATTTTAGTATAGTGACCAACATGAAAGAGCATATACCTGTTTACCCTTTCAGTTTTTGGAGGTAGTCACATTAGCAGACGAGCAGTGAAGACTTTATAGCATAAGAGAAATGTCACAAAGTGATTAAAAACTAAAGGAAATGACTTAGCACTTGATAAAATCATTCTCATTCATATTTTCCTCCATCTTGAAATGTGCACTGCATGGTGACTATTTTATAGAAGTTTATTTTAACACACTTCTATTCACTGTGATTAAAATAACCGTTACGCAATGAGCCTGACTAGTGCAATCCAGCATTTTCGGTGGAATTTTTGTTTGTTTCGTTTCATATAATGACTTTGTAGGCCAGGAATAAGCGTTTAGAAAACTGAAATTAGAGATGTGAGCTAAGGGTATTATTATACTTTTTTTGAAGTTTCTCAGCATAGAGCTATTCATGGCCATCAACATACCTAGACTTGCATTTACTGAACCTCTTGTTGTGAAATGCTCATTTCTCTCCTCAGAATAGCTCTTGAATATAAATCTGTTTTAACAGAGAAAGAAGTTTGAACAAGGATTTTCCCTGTGGGGCAGGACAAGCTCTGATTTGCCGTGTCAGGGTTATAAGAATGTTGGGTGGGGAGATCAGTGAACACTGACTAAGTAGGTAATGTCACTCCATACAGCACAAACCTACAAAAATCATGATGGGAGTTTTTAAAAATAATTGTTTATCTTGACTAAGGTTGATACAATGGGGATAATGAAACATAATACAAAAATGTGCATAATAATTCCTAAGTATGTCTAATGCTTAATTGTTTGTTAAAATGTTACATTATACCATTTTACTTAATCCTTGAACGATTTCTAAGATAGGAGCTATCATTCCTGCTTTAAACGTATTCCTACAGACACAAACATACATGAGGTGCTCATCATGTAATTTACAGAAATGCTTCATTTTCTTTGGCTGGCGGACATTGCTCTCCTACTCTGAAGAAGAGAACATTGTCTTTATCTGTAGGAGGGCCAGTGATAGCCTGCTGAGCAGATAGAATGAGCCCCAGGGGAGGATGAATGGCAGATTTCTGCCAGATGGAAGGATACACAGGGCAAGGGGTGGGGAAAGGATGCAGAGCTCCCATGCCTTCTCCAGGCACACCTCTCTCCCCAAATCTCTATGTTCACCAACCTGGAAGCTCTCTGAACCCTGTCCTTTTGAGTTTTTATGGAATCTGCATTATAGTAGTTACAATTGGCTTAATCCTTAGCCATTGGCAATGGATTCACCCCCTCCCCCCAATTAACCATTGGCAATTGATTCCCTGGAGGTTGGGAAACGCTGAAAGTGCAAACTCTAACAACCTCCATATTTAGGTGTGGTCCAAAAGTCACTCATTAACATAACAAAAGACACCTTCATTGCTCTTATCACTTGGAAAATTCCAAGGGTTTAGTTGCTCTGTGCCAGAAACAGGGATGAAAACCAAATGCATATTTCTTATTATAAACCACAATATCACAGATTCTCACCCTAGTCTGAAGGTAGAATCAAGATAATTTGATGTGGGGTTTAAGCAAGGGCATGAGCAAAGGATGACTCCGACTGACAGAGCTTCCATTTATATGGAGATAGCAAAAGGTGTAGGTTATAAATAGGGATTTGGTGGTAGGCAGCATGTAAATCACAGGGAATGCTTTGAAACTGTATGATACCAGTCAAAGAAAGAATGTAGACAGATAATAGAAGAGGTCCAAGCAATGAGCCTTGGATTACTCCAGATATAGAAGTGAGGGGATCAAGAGGAACCAGCCAACAGAGCTAAGAAGCGTCTATCGAGGTAGGAAGAAACCTTGCAGAGCCACCTGTCAGTTAGGACGAAGACTGAGAAAATGGGCTATTAAATTCAGCCATGGTGGGGGTGGTCATTGGTGACCTTAATACTTTATATACACACTAATTACTTCCATTAGACTATCTTATTTTCCCCCCGAAAAGCATCTCCTGAGGGATTTTTTATTACTATCCCCAATGTCAGCTACTTGCGCACACTCTTTTTATACTGTCAAGCCATTTAAAAATAACTCTGCACTGTTGTTTCTCACAAAATAAGGTCTTTCACACCTCTAAAATTTGAGTGAAGTTGAGGGTCTTATCTGACTATTAAACTTATTGAACACATCATTATTGAAAATATCTACCAATATAGGCACCATTTCTCTGCCAGAGCCCCCAAAACATTCCACACATTTCCCTTAATGGTTGTTGAATGCATTGAATAAATATTGAACTATAAGTAAAATTTCTGTAAGAAAGAGTTTATAGGGATTCTGGTTTGGGGTACACGTAAATTCAAGTGTTTTAGTGAAGGTGTGTTTTTCTTCTAACAGTTCTTATTTTCCATTCTCTTTCACTTGAAATTCCTTACTATTGATCATTTCTGGAGCACGGTAACAAAGCAAATCCACAAGCATTCAATTTAATAAGATTAGGGGGAAAGTCATGTGATGCTTTTTTGTCAAACACTCGCAGCTGCTAGATGTTGTTTCAGTTTTTTATGGCCTGTCATATATGTGTGTGTGTGTATATATATATATATATATATATATATATATATATATATATATATATTTTTATTCAGACGAATAATTCTTAAAATCTTGGTAGGAAAAAACCCTTAATTTTGGCTTCCCACAGATGCCATTGTGGAAAATGTGGAAAACATTGGGACGGAGTTATTTATCCATCTCATGGATAAATCCACAATTTTACCTAGGAAGTAGAAAGCTCTGTGTTCACTGATTCACTAGCCGCACATCAACCTGCTCCCTGGTAAAGGGTTGGCATCTTCGGAGACATTTCAGCCTAAGGCTCTGACATCAGAGTGAAATTCTCTAACGGGTGACTGCAGACTTCTAACTCTTTAGGTGCGGAGGATTTGAGGGTAGCAATGCTGTAATTTGTAAATGTAGTCAGATGACAGTAGTTCTCAAGTTTCCTGCTGATAGGAAAATTGAACCAGTGGCAGCTGTTTCATCCACTAATGTAGTAAGACACTGTTCTTATGAACATAAATAATACTTTTTTTAAAAGATAACATTTTCAGAAAAGCTAGTCATTTCTTTCTCCATGGTTGGACCCAGGCAGAATGCTGCTGCTATCCAGGGTTTGCCTGAAACCATGAAACTCATGGGCATTTGAAGGTAGTTTCAGGTTTGAACCTTGAAATTACTCTTTTGAAGTGTTAGATGATAAACATTGTTCACTTTTCATACTGGACTGTCATTGTGAGTGGCTGTATTGATATGTCAAGTTTTATTGAATTACCATGCTCTTTCAGTAAGAACCTCTCAGTATTAAGATGGGATATGAATACAATTGGCCATCTTCCCTAGGATTTCTCACTTAAATATATAATCTGCATTATCCACACAGTATTAAAACATCTGTTCTTGAGTAGGAATGCAAGCATTTGCTTTTCTTTGCTGGCTTAAAAATAATTTAAAAACATAACCCAGATAACTTTTGGGATGAATTCAGATAAGAACAGGGGGAAATGACAAAGGAGCATGTTTAAATTAATTGTTCCAGGGTATTCTTGTGTCTTTACAGAGCCTCCCATCAGTTTTTCCAGGCACGCATTTTTGTGTACATGCCCTGTCTGCTTCTTAAGCTCTTTAAAAGTCAGACCTATGCACAATATATCAGCTTGACAATACATAAGTGAGATTGGAGACACCTTTAAGAAGTGATGTAACACAAGACTGCACTTTTTGTTTTTCCTCTCTGGTAACACCTGGAATATTATTTGGTTGTTGTTTTGTTTTTAATGACTACAACAATAAAACCTAATCTTCATTCCTAACTTTTCTGCTGGGCATAAATGAAGTGAAAGCCTCCTTATCAGTTTGAAATGTACTATATGCAGTTGACTAAGAAAGCTTCAATATAAATCTTTCTAGGCCTTAAAAGTTTTGCAACAGTTGCTATGCTACTCAAGGTAAACATTTGCATGGGTGTATTTGTCCAGAGAAGATTCCCTGCAAATGTTGTATTTTTAAAATTGTACTCTCCACAAAAACCCTAATAAAAAAGACAGCTATATTTTTTTTTAGAGGTAAGTATTTATTGTGAAATTTTAAGCAGTTCAGATAATACTATTCCAGACAGGAAACCAACTTTTTGTTTTCCTAAAAAAGGAAAAGATGATAATAAGTGCATAAAATATGTATGGTAGCCTAAGATGTTGATTTTTTGAAAGTAACACTAGAGAAGTCAGGAAGGGAACTTACTCTTGAAGCCAAACCTGCTGTCTTGTGCCTGTTACACAAATTTGTATGGCCATTACTTTGTCCGAACACATGGGCTGCCAGTTATTTTTCAATAATAAAAGCAGAAGTATATTTGTTTTTCTGTTATTCTTTCATATTAAGTTCACTTTTTATGGTCCACACTCCCCAGGATTTGTGAGATACTTGTTGGGTTACTGATGTGATACCTAATAGCAAATTTTCAGTTTTCCTTTGTTTTGGCAAAGGAAAAATCTCTCCTATGATACAAAATACTTTGGTTTATCACAAGGGTGATAATTTTGATCTGTTTTGTTCACAGTGCCCACCTTATAGAGTTTTTAATAAATCTTTGTTAAATGATTTAACACAGTATTATATTAACCTTTTCTCTGCTGCTATAATAGATTTTAAGTTGTGAAGTCCATGACAGCATGCATTAGTTTCCTAGGGCTGCTGTTACAAAGTATATACTACAGACTGGGTAGCTTAACCAACAGAAATTTATTTTCTCACAGATCTGGAAGCTAGAAGTTTGAAATCAAAGTGTCAGTAGGATTGGTTTCTTCTGAGACCTTTCTTTCTGCTTGGTTTGTGGATGGCTGTCTTCTCCCTGTGTCTTTCTGTGGTCTTTCCTCTGTGTGTATCTGTGTCCAAATTTCCTCTTCTCACAAGGACCAGTCATATTGGATTAGGGCTCATCCTAATGACCTCATTTAAACTGAATTACCTCCTTAAGGGGCCTATCTCCAAATACAGTCTCATTCTGTGGTACTGAAGGTTAGGCTTTCAATCTAAAATTTTAGTGGGACACAATTCGGCCCATAACACAGCATATATCTATATGTATTTGAAACGTGTTATCAATTCTCTAAACATGAATCTGTTGTCTTCTGTTTTTAGATTAACACAATTTCCTTTCATAAGCTAGATAATGTCTTTCTATGGATGTTTACATTCTTAAAAAGCAGAGTAAACTTATATGCACTCTCAGGACAGGGAAAAAAAAAAAAATTCATGTTGTTTTGTTAGTTGTACCATAGAGTAGTTTTTCCCCAAATCCACTGATTATCTAAAGCAACAAGGAAGATTTAAAGATAAAAAATAGACATCAGCCCCACCACAGACTTACTAAGTAGTAGTAGGTTTATTTTCGAAGCTTTCCAGATAATTTTGCTAAAGCTGTGTTAAACCCATTTTTCAGCTCTTTTTGTAATTGAGATAAAATCGACCTATAACATGTGTAAGTTTAAGGTGTATATATATTGATTTGATACACATATACATTGCGATATGATTACCATCTTAGCTAACACCTCTATCATGTCACATAATTGTCACATAATTTTCAATTCTATTTTGTGGTAAGAATATTTAAGATCTAGTTTCTTTAGAGCTTTGAAGTATATAATATAGTATTGTTGACTATGTATTAGATCTCCAGCACTTATTATCTTCAAACTGTAAGTTTGTACCTTTTGACCATCTCTCCAGGTCTCCCACCCTCCAGCCCTTGGTACCACCATTCTACTCTCTGTTTAAGTGTTCAGCTTTTTTAGATTCCACATTTAAGTGAGATCATTCAGTATTTGTCTTTCTCTGTGTGACTTATCTCACTAAGCATAATACCCTCTAGGTCCATCCATGTTGTCACAAATGGCAGGATTACATTCTTTCTCGTGGCTGAATAGTATATACAGTATACCACATCTTCTTTATTCATTCTTCTGTGGATGTACACTTAGGTTGTTTTCATATTTTGGCTATTGTTAATAATGCTGCAATAAGCAGAGGAGGGCAGATACCTTTTCAATATCCTGTTTTCATTCCCTTTGGTTATATATCCAGAAGTTGGATTCCTGGATTATGTGGTAGTTTTCATTTTAATGTTTTGCAGAACTTCCATACTGTTCTATAGTGGCTGAGCAAATTTACGTTTTCACCAGCAGTGCATAAGAATGTTTTGGAAATGACAGCAAAGGCACAGCAGCAAAACCAAAATCAAAAAAGTCGGAATCCATCACACTACAAAGCTTCTATAAATCAAGAGAAGCAATCAACAAAATAAAAAGGCAACCTGTGGAATGGGACAAAATATTTGCAAAGCATATATATTGGATATGTTAAAAGTTGTAATGTGTAAAAACTCATACAACTCAATAACTTTAAAAATATCATTAAAAAATGGGCAGAGGAACTAAATAGCATTTTTTTTCCAAAGAAGTCATCCAAACAGTACATGAAAAGATGCTCACCATTAGTAATCATCAGAGAAATTCAAATCAAAACCACAGTGAGATATCACCTCACACCTATTGGAATGGCTATCATCAAAAGTACAAGAAATAGGAAGTGTTTGGAGGATGGAGAGAAAATAGACCCTCTAGCAATTATATAGAATTACATAGAATTCTGAAATTTGAAAGCTGGAAAGAAACTTAAAAGTCACTGAGTTCAGCAGCCATGCTTTACAGAGGAGGAAACCGAGACTAGGCTTAAAGGGGTTACAGTATTTGCCCGATAAATTGTCTTTCTGAAATGTGAGCGTCTTCAAATTGACAGTCCAGGCTCTTTGACTCCTGATAAGGATTTTTCTCTCATATCATGTTGTCATTCAGAATGACTTTCACCAAGGAATTTGAAAAAAAAAAAAAACTCATTTGTATAAGACCCTTAACACATGGTACTGACATTTTAGAATTGCATGGTTTGACAGGGCTCTTCATTGCAGAGATTTCAGGTTCCTTTTCTGCTCTTTCACCATCTATCTTTCCAAAGTAATGTACCTGAAAAGGTCTAGCCTAGGACTAGGATATCCACTCAAGTTATCCCTACAACCCGGCAGGTAATGGTAGAAAAGCTTTTTTTCTGGCTTACTAAAGTAGAGATGTTTAGTCATTTGCATTATGGAATACCAAGAAACTCTGCTTTTCCTTACTGACCATTGTCATCCACTAAATAGTCTTAGAACAATTCATAATTTAGTAATAAGTATATATTTCCTTGGTGACTAAAAGAGATAAGGGGTGGGGAATGTGAAAATCCAATTGAGTTTGAGGCACTTAGCCCAATCATAAATATTTTTAAGTAACACAGATATTATCAGAATTTTCTAGACACTAAATATGGGGGAAAAATCTATGAGCCTGTACTGAAAATAGGAGGTTTTGATTAAAGGAAAAATTAAAACTTAAAAAAAAAAAAAAAAAAAGCATGACATTTTTTTCCTGTAACTTCTTTTTCCCATTGCTCCCCCTTTTCTCTGAAAATCCCTTTAGGCAACTTAGAAAAGCAGAACTTCTAAAGTGAAGAACTTGGTTGTTCCTTGAACCAATCAGTGGGGTGACTGTCATGAGAATGCCCTTAAAAGCATTGCTTCCTCTGTTCTGTCTAAGGGTTGATGCTTTAAATCCAGGGCAAATGAGTTGATTCTCCCCTCATGTTTTGTTGGGTGGGCACTGCTATGTGTGCTTGTGTGTGTTTGTGTGTGTGTGTGTGTGTGTGTGTGTGTGCATGTGTGTGTGTGTGGTTTATCTCCTTAAATTTATCTTAATTTAAATATTTAAAAGCTTGGAGCTTTATGCCATCAACCAATATTTGCGTGCACTAACATATGCCAAGTTAGTTTCTCCCAACCTTTGACATTTGAGGGGATTGTTTTATATTGTCATAGTCCTGAGTAACAACTCAGTTATTCTTTGAGTATTACTGACCCTTAATTTTCACTTTATATAAACATATATATATATTTTTGGCTTAATTTTAAAAATTTGCATTAACAGTTTCACATAATAAATTTAATCAATATTAACCAAATTGGTTAAACGGACAATTAAAACTTTTATCAGATAATTGTTCATTTATGTATGCAATATAGTTATCAGTCATAATAGTACTCTCTGTCAAAACAATTATGCATTTCTTGGACAATTAAAAAATACTGGGAGTAAATAGGGAACGTATTAAATCTGGTTTCTGCTCTCAAAAGTTCACAGAGCAATTGGAAACATCTTAGTAGCAATATTTTATCCAGAATCTCCACATTATTGAAATTAGATCTTTACAATAAGAATAAAATCAATGTTGACCCAAGGCTGCCACAGTCATTTCTGCCGATTATGCTCTATAAAAATCCATCCCACCCCCTTCTTCCCACTCCCCTTACTCCCCTCACTCCCCGTGTGCAAAAGGATCTCTATACCTACAAAGCTATGAGCCCCAGCAGGGGCTGTGCCTGCCCCAGAGAACAGTGGTCCTTTTTCTAATTTACAGAGCAGCTTCTGCTTTTCAGGCCATGTGCCCACAGGATAGCCCAGAGAGGGAATCTCTTGCAAATTGACACAATTGAGATATATGGGGCAATGATGTCCCTGCTCTTGAGGAAGTTTTCATGGATGAATTGGGTTTCAAGAAAGGCCATTATAAATGGAAAAGATTTATTATGTGGATCACAGGAGGGAGAGTTTGCATATGGGGGATGGCAACAGCATTTAGCATGGGTGGAAGTACAAGGCCTGAGATGAATATGACATGTGCAGCAGTCAGTGAAGAGACTAGATTGATTGGAACAAAATGTGCATGTCTTTGATGAGTAGAGGATCAGATGGGAAAGGGCAGGAAAGGTCAGATAGTAAGGACCCTGAGTGCAGGGGAAGGAATTTGGATTTCATCCTCCAGATGAGAATCACTCTAGAGGCATTTGTTCAAATTCATCACATGATCAGTGATAACTTATTTTAGGTAGATTAACCCAGGGTTATGCAGCATAGAATAAAGTGAATAAGGAAAGATTAAAGGCAAGGATACAAAGTTCGAGGCTACTATACATAGTACCTGGTTTTTCAGTATCTAGCCCAGTATCTGATGAGAATGAAAAGGAAGAGCTGATATGATAATTTTTCATTATAACAAATAGTATTTTTACCTGATCTTCAAGAGGAATCCATATGTATTATAGAACATGTTGGAAATAAAGATATATATAAAGAAGAAAATTAAAAAAAAACATTCTCATTTAAATCATAGGTGAACACTCTCAACATGCTACGAACTGTTGATCTTCTTGTTTTGTTTTGTTTCTATTTATGTATGTTGAAATGATGGTATATTTACACTACATTTATATAGCTGTTTTTTTGCTACATAGTAGGCATTTCTTTTGTTAATAAAAATTCCTAGAGGACATCATTTTTAATGGCTGTATACTATTTCAGTTATGAGTAGTACAGTGTAATTAACTGTCTCAACTATCATAAATTTAGATTTTTCCCAACTTTTTGTTCTTATAAAATGCTGCTGTAATGAACATCAGTCAACTAAATGCTTTATTCTATACTCTTCTTCTCCACTCCTCTGCAAAAAGTAATGATAATAGCAAAACTAATCCTAGCATGTGTTCATTTACTTGTTTTGCCTATTTTGATTTCAGTTCTGCTCTACCATTCCCCACCCTAAAAATTAGGGTAGTTCTTCCTGAACTTCTATTGAAATTATTGGCTCATTTTGTCACTTGCCATTTATAAAGATGGATTGCAATCCATTGCTCTATGTATGAACATTTAGGTTGTTTCCGTTTTTCCTCTATTTCAAACAACACTGCAATGAATATCAGTATACATATTCCCCATGTGCACAAATAAAAGGTTATAAACCTCAAAGGTGAATTACAGGGGCACAGGACATATAAATCTTCAACTCTAGTTTCCTATGTAAACTAAAGTGGTTGGACCAATTTATACTCACTTTTGCAGGCAGAGAAATTCCAATTTACCCACATACTTGGTAATCCTTTTTTTAAAATGCTTGCCAATCTCATGTATGTGAAATAGTGTCTCCTTTTTTATATGTGACATATCTCACTTTGTTTTGCATTTCTCTGATAACTAGTGAATTTTAGCATGTTTTTATGTCTGTTGACCATTCAAGCTTCTTGTCTGAAATTTGCCCATTTTCTATTGAGTTGTTTTTGTCTCTTTTTATAGAGTTTGGCCACTATTATAATCCTGTGATAGTTACATAATTTACTAAAGTGTTCCCCCAGTGTCTGTCTTTCAATCCTATTTATTAAAACACTTGTAGGCAAATTTATTAGAGTTATGTTTTATAGTTTGGGAATTTTCTATTTTGATTAGCAAGTTCTTCTCTAATGTCAAAGGCTTTCCCCCTGCATTTTGTTGTTAATTCTCTATGAGTTAATTATTTGATATTAAATTTTTAATCCATTGGACATTCATTTGCATAACTACCTAGTTATTTCCCAGACTAAGGAAAATGGAAAGTGGAAACAAAGAAACAAAAATTTGGTCACCTGTATTACAGTTTCCATTTTAAGTCCGTCCATGAACCACGAGACATTTTCTTTTTTATTTAAGCAACAGCTATCCACATCCACCTTGGTTTGTAGGAATGGAAATTAAAAATCTTTCTCATTACCTACCTGGAAAATCTCTCCAAGTTCATCTACATGAAGTCTTGCAAAGGAATTGCTTCTGACTGGAGTGGAATACAATTTCACTTCTCATGTGTTTACAGCCTCAGTCTATCTAACTTCATGCTTCAATCCAGAAGGAAAACATTGTCATTTCTGAACTATATAACACACGATTCCTTTTACTTTCAGCAATTCACAGAAACTGTGAGCCCTTCAGAGTTACCCGCCTCAGCTTTGCCACTGGACCTGCTGAATAACGCCGTCACTGCCTTTAGTACCTTGGAAGATCTTATTCGGTATCTTGAACCCGATAGGTGGCAGTTGGACTTAGAAGATCTCTATAGGCCAACGTGGCAACTTCTTGGCAAGGCTTTTGTTTTTGGAAGAAAATCCAGAGGTAAGCTCTCTCTTCAGATTAGAACCTCACGTAATTCTTTTAGCAGCTAATGTTTCAGATTCTTTTGCCATAGAATCTGAAACATTATGGGTAGAGTTTTAAATCCTTCAGAGATATATTTAAATACTCAATTTTCATAACATTTGAGCATGTGTACATACTAAATAAGAATACATACGAATGGGGGGGACGTGCTTATTTAGAATGCAATGGGTTTGCAAAATTAAAAGGGATACTTTCGCTGAAAATTCTTGTAATTTCTTTAATTAAAAAATATCATTTTGGTGAAGTCCTCTATGACATTTCACAAGAACCATTGCTTATTTAAACCTAATATTTGGGGTATATTGATTTAGAGATTCAAGAGATTATCATAGTTTTCTAAACCCGTTTGGGTCTAAAGTAGGGAAAGCTCTATCAAAATCATTATGTACTATGTCCTCAAAGGTCAAGATTATATCAATTTCCATTTCCAAAGCCTAGAACCTTTTCTAAATAACATGAAAAATAACTGTGGCTCACCATAAAATAGAACTAATAGTTTCCCAGATAGGATTCAGAGCAAGAAAATAATGATGAAAGGAACCCATACCATTCACTTTTGACCAAAGGAACATATATCCCTTCAAGAGTGAAAGTGTTGATAATTAAACTTAATTCCATATGGTCAAGAAATTGGAAATAATGTTAACTGAGTTTGCTCTAAGTTTTAGGTAATTTCCTTGTAAACATTGGAACTAGAAAGCATCCATATCAGACATAAATAAAAATGTCATAGAAATAACTGATTAGTGACAACGTACTCAAAAAAATCTGTGTCAGTCTGTCGAAAACATTGAAATCTACCCAGCACCACTTTAGAGAATGGAATGACAATCTGAAAGATATATATAGAAGGAACAATGTTTAGTGAATTTGAGCGATTCACAAGGGCAGATTGCACCGGACTTGTTCTTCTAAATCTTGTCAGAAAGAAACCCGATTCCTGCCCTTTCCTGCTAAGTAAGAGTCGCAGCCCTTCTGGATGAGGAGCTTTAATCTCAGCAGGTCATGTTCAGACTTGCCCAACCATGGTATTTGCTATGCCAACAGAGTGGTTTCCTTTCAGCAATATTTGAAAGCGGTGTTCAAGTACAGGGGCAGTGGAATCTTGTCCAGATGCTGAAAGCTGTTACATATTTATAAGATTTGATCTTGATGAATAACTTGATGAATAACTGACGAACAATACTTCCCTTCCCTCCCATTTAGGACTAGGAAAATGAAGATCTGCAAGGCTAGCAGAAACCCATGAATAGAGCCTTTGTTAGCAAATTTGAAGTAGATTTTCATGTTGATCTGTAAAAGGAAGGCAGAAGGAGTAAACCAGGTTCTAAGCTCAGATCTAGTTTTTTGATGGCTGATCTCAGGATTTGAGCCTGAAAATCTCCTTCTAGCCATGCCGTTCCTGCCTGTACCTCTCCACGTGGTGCTCAAGGATGATTCAGCCCTCAGCTAGCACACGTTTAAAAGCATCCAGCACTGAACCAGATCTTTCAAATATTCATTTAGCACTTTGCAAATTGAAGCCCTTTGCAGTTTGCCAAACTATTAACTTTTTAAGCATACAGTAAGTGTGAGAAAAGCAGTGTATATTTTTGGAACTTTACATAAACTAAAATGCAGGTGTGGGATATCATCTATATAGACAAAACCAACTACCCTCCCAAGAGTCTTTCTACAAAGAAACGAGGAGTAAAACGTTTAAAAGCTTCTAATTAGACATCAAAATAGATTTTCCACAGAATAAACATATCACAGTGTTACCACATTTATCTTAGAAAGACCACCCTCAGATTGCATTACAGTAATAGAATATTCTAGGGCTGAATATCTCAAAAGAATGAACAACTTATGAAGTAAAATGTGACTATAACTTTTTTCAGTCAGTATTACCCTTTTTAGTAAAAGTCTGCAATATTGATAAATCTAAACACAAAAATTTACATTATAATAACAGCTCTCATTGGTGACATGCTCAAAACATCCATCTTTTAGAAAGACAAATTAATGCATGTATTGTCTTGGGAGTTAGTTATGAAGAGGAAATAAGGAATCTGAAGTCTGAGTTTTTTTGTTTGTTTTTTGGTTTTTGTTGTTGTTGTTTGTTTTTACTTTAAAAACATTTTCCATAATATTATAGTTAAGTTATTAAAAAGTATATGTGGGGGCATGATCTTTCTCTCCTTTTTGTACTTTTTCCTTGCCTGGATGTTCTACATAATATTAAAGAATTTGTGACCCCAATTTATAATCACACGACTTATTTTAATGAAGCTTAGATGAGTTTGAAGCCTTAGAAGTAGGAAGCATAACTTTCAAATAAGATATGGCAAATTCAAAATCCTTATTGTATTTTTAGCCCAGTGTAGACTGCATTAATGTTTTTTTCTGTTTTGTTATTTTCCCTTTCTTCCTCTGTTTCAAGGTTTTCATTCATACCTTGCTACTACAGGAAAAAAAAAATTCTAAGTCAGGCTTAACTAGTACTTAAAAAGGGCTTTTGACTTTTGTGTCAAACATGATAAATGAGTGGAAGCTAAGTTGAAAGTGTGTTTAAATTTTCACATTGTAGCAGGTATCATAACTTAGTTCACTTGGGAAATCTATCTAACCTTTTATTGTGGTTAAGTAAACATTTTAAAGTGAACATATACAGTCTCATTTTCTAGTTTCATGAAATAGTGTGTTTAAAACTATTTGCGGTAGATGAATATCCTTTCAAAGCTAAGAGCTTCATTCACATTCTAAAGAAGAATAAATCTTAAATAAGCATTGCAAATTTTGGCAACTGGCTTTTGTATGTGTGTGCATGTTTTATGTTTTCTCCCTCCTTATCCAGACAGTAACTTCTAGAGAAAAAATTCAAATAAGCTCATATATAGCTTTAACAATGAAAGAGCAATATGTACATATACTATTAGTTCAGCAAAATGAAATCAGGTAAAATATGTGGTATCATTTAACCTAATTATCTAATTAACTTTATTAGAGATAAATTGGTCTTTTATAGCATTCAAAAGCATGAACTCATCTTCCCTTAAATATTTAAAAGCTTTACTTTCACAGGATCATTTTTCCAATGAAAAGGAAATTTTTAAATGCTCAAATGAAATAGTGATTTTTCTACTGAGTTGGGAAAAAAATTTTTTTAGCTAAATAAGATGTTGAAATGAATTGATTGAATTAGTCTTTCCTTGGTGCTTTCCTAAACTTGACCAAGGTTTCAGTCAACTATATATTACATGTGCTTATAATTTATGATTGCTTATGCATAATTTATAATATATTTTTTGAAAATACATTAGTTCCCTTTGACATTTAGAAAAACTTAATCACATATACAATGTAACATAGCCAAGAAAACAAGAATCAAAAACCATTTGATTCTTAATAACCTTGTCATTTTTAAATTATTTAAAATATTGGAACTTAATTTTTAAAACTGAATAATTATCTGAAGCAGTCTTTAACCCAATTTTTTTTTCCTGTCAATTCTTATTTATATTTCCAATGTTAGTGAAAAGGTATTTAATAGATTTATTATATTTTAGATAATTTTTCTAAATTTTAATAAAACCTTTATTTTTGATGGGAAAAAAGTCGTGATGAATATATGTTATCCAAAACTCTTCAGTTTTATTGGAATTGCTTTTATTTGAACATTTCTGTGTGGGGGGTGGAGGAGGCAGAGGCGTAAAGCAGAAATTAAAATTATATGAGAGATACTTATCCTAACAATTCACTACTATTTATATGTTACATATAAATTCATATTAAACATTGCATGTTACTTTGATATAATTTATCTGAGGTAATATCAGTTTGTAGTTAAAAACAACCGTTCTTTGAGAATTTACTGCAACAATCTGATGAAAGGATATTTTGTTTGGTCTTTACAAGTAGGTATTCTTTTAAAGAATAAAGTACAACATGATTAACCAACTTGTTAAAAGAATAGAGACAATGGTTATAAATTAGACATTTCTTCCATCCTTTAGATGGGGAAGAACAGAAATCTGAAAAAGTTAAACTAAATTTCAAAGACCAGAAATTACTCAGTTCATGAAAAGCAATGTTTTCCAACATCTGCTCTTTTAAAATGTATCATTCTTTTCACTTCATGGTCCATTCAGCTGTCTTCAGAAATTCATTTTCTTCATTTCCTTTTTGCATTTTATGATTCTTATTGCCAGAAAGATGATAGGAAGTTCTGTTGACAAGTTTCTGTAAATTGTTCTTCATTAATTGCATGAGCGTGTAATCCTTTTTAAAAAATGCATTTATTTATTCATCAAGGCATTCAGCATTTTACATTCTCTTCTTCCCTCCAATGCTCTCCTTTTTTACTTTTTTACTAAGGTTAAAAGGTGTAGCCCTCTTTTTCCTCTATAAAGTTTCCTATTTATAGCTTTCAACTGGTTTGTTGGCTCTGTTCATAATATTGCACAATGGCATCTCTTTATTGGTCACTAAGTCATAATGGAGCTTTGTTTATTATGAAATAGAAAGTCCAACTTCTTAGCTGCCTAGCCCCCCAAAACCTATTTACAATAAGGAGGGGTATTGTTAGGGTTATTGTTCATGAAATAGCTGTCTTTATGAAAAGAGTTTAACAAAATACATTCAGCCTCAAAGCGTGAACATCTATTTTTCTTTGCTTTCTTATGCCATGTAGTGGTGGATCTGAACCTTCTAAAAGAGGAGGTAAGATTATACAGCTGCACGCCTCGTAACTTCTCGGTGTCCATAAGGGAAGAACTAAAGAGAACCGATACCATTTTCTGGCCAGGTTGTCTCCTGGTTAAACGCTGTGGTGGAAACTGTGCCTGTTGTCTCCACAATTGCAATGAATGTCAATGTGTCCCGAGCAAAATTACTAAAAAATATCATGAGGTAGGTATATCATTTTCTTTTTGGGTTCCTTTGGGTGTTTTGTGTCTTAAAAAACAAAAAAGCAAAAAAAACCAAAAACAGCATATCTAAAATGGATTTTTGTTTGGAAAGGGATGTAGCATTCATGGGGGGAAAAAAGGTTTACAAAATAGTTCATGTCTTTAAATTAGTACCTGTAACTCAAAAACCCAGACATTAAGGATTTTGAAAACATATCCTCTGATATTACATCATGGGTGGTCAGTAAACAATTCATCTCTAATAGAAAAAAGACAATGTGTTCCTTTGTAGGGTAAAAAAGGGTAAAACTTCAACTTTTAATCTTTTCAAAATATGAAGGGAAGGTATTATAAAGACAAACTTGGACGTAAATTATTGTCTCTTTTGGAGAAGAAAGATCTTTGATATTTATTTTTTCCACCTGGGGCAATGTGGGCACATAAATCCCAAGAAGAAATATTCATAATTACAACAATATTCCTATTACTCATGTTGTCCCAAATAGCATCTTAAATGTTTTTTTTACGGATTCTTCACACTTTATCTCTTTATTCTATGGAATTAAGGAAAATAGAATATTAAATGTTAGTAATTTTTGTTTTTCAGAGCCTTAGGAACCTTAGGACTTACATAGTCCAAATTTTTGGTAGCCCTTGACTACCCCCAGTTCTATCCCACCCTCTCTCCAATAGCCTCATGTAGCATTCACACATCAAGAAGCAGTCTTTGTGGGAATCATTACTTTTTCTGTGATCATCTTTTTGTTAATAACCAAATTACCCTATGAAAAAGGTTTCTCTATTTGGTGTAATTCGTAATTTCTGAGGCCTGAATTTTTCTCAGTTTTATATTTTGGAAATTAGTGCTTAGTCTAGTGATACTTCTAAACAAATGAAATTATGTTTTAAACATGACTTAAAATAGTACTAAAAGCATTAAGTCATTGAATACAATTAATCTGGAGATTTAACTCACTTAAAGTGAAGGCCACCTTGGGCTTTAATTCTTTTTGATGAGCATTGTTCCCGTTTTCAGTTTAAAGATTACTTTATCTCATGGAGAAGGCAAAAGCAAAGTCAGAGCTTAGTTCTAATTGTTCTCCCTTTGTCTATCTCTATTACACCGGCTTCCCTAAATATTAAGCTGAAAATATTCATTGTGTTACTACAAACTGAATCATTCCCTCTTTTGGTTTCCTCTAGCCTTTCATTGGGTTTTGTTCAACCATTGTATCAAAAGTAAGTTTAGAAAATTAAGAGGCTCATAAAATACAAGAATGATATTGTTATGTTTTGATGTAATATTATTACATAATAATAAGAATAAGATTCTTACTACTTTTGTATCTATCACTATATACTGATTGTTGGAAGCCATTTTAGTTACTATATATAATATATGTTATATATACATATATATACACATATATATATCATATTATAATATGAGATATATATTTCCTTAACAATTTTGCTACCTCCCAAACCTAGTTTTTAGAGAAGCAAGACAGGAGCTTTACATATGTATAAACTTATATGTTACCTCTTCTTAACACACTATTTAGATTCCAGTCAATCCCAGCATAACTACTCCATCCTCTGTGCATGTGTAGGACTTTAAAAGTATTTCTGTTGGAGAACTTTTACTATTTCATAATTATTGTTTATTTTTATTTGCTTCTACAAAATTGAGAACTAAGAAAGAGCAAAGATCACTACAGTGTAGTGCTTCAGAACAGACTCCAAAGCCAGACATCCAGCATTTGAATCTGACATTTGTTAGCTATGTGACGTTGAGCAAATTACTTAGTCCCCGTGCCTCAATGATTCACCTGTAAAGTGAGCTTCTAACCCTCACAATACCTTATTGTGAGAATTCAAGGAGTGATATTTATAAAACAGTTAGAAAAGATCTGGCACATTTCAAGCCCTTGCAAGTTATGCCCTCAATTATCTTTATTTCCTCCCCTGTGCCTACCCCTTATTCTTCGATTATGGCAAATAATCAATAAAGATTTAATGAACTGTGCCCAGAGGTGAGAAGGATATTCTCTTTCTGGCAAAAAGATCTATAGAATACTCTGGCAATAGAAGCATATCTGTTCCTTTTTTTTTTTAAAGGCGGGCACAGCTCGCAGTGGCTCATGTGGGGATCCAACTGGTAACCTTGGTGTTATTAGCACCACGCTCCAGCCAACTGAGCCAACTGGCCACCCCTGTTCCTTTTTTATTCATTCTTAATCAGCCAGTGATTTTCACCTTGTTTACATCTTAATGTATTTAATTTCATCTTTTCATAACATATAGTCTTATTTTTTCTTGCATAGATTTGTTTGTTTTTTGGAGGAAAAGTATGCCTTAGTTGACTTATTCTAGTAATGAGTCCCATCCTCCAAAGTTCTATAGCACCCAAACTTTTAAGGGCATGTTGCACATTTTGGGCAATGGTACATGTATATCTATCCCTTGATGGTTCTTTTTGTACCTTATCTATTATTTTTCACAGTCTCTGATTTTAGGTTTTCCCTGAATGAATTTTTCATTGACTTTTAGTTTTAGTTTGAACGTCTACCTCAAAATTTTGTGAGACGTGCTTCTGTCTGGTTTCTTTTCTGATGTCATAAACTATGTCCTGAAAACCAAATTATCATGTTTAATATTATCCAGGACCTGCTGGACATTTTCCAAGTTTATCTTTCTCTTCTAAAACTTAAGCTTTCAAATGGGATCAAGAAGGAAAACAGTAATTATGTCTCTACCACCATGTATTTGAATCTCTTTTCCAAGACTTTAACATCACTGGAACATATGAGATTCTTCTGCTATTTGTAAATCTTCACAAACATCAGTGGCCAAAACTGGGGGGTGAGATGAGGGCTTTCATTTGGAGACTGCATCTTGACATAAGCACTGTTACAGGAAGGAAGGATTGTAGGATTGCGGTCTGGTTATGACTGAATGTTAGGGCTGGATAAGGTGGCCTTTTTAATTTTCACCTTTCACAGTAAACTTCTTTTTTCTTCCCCTGACACCTGGGAAAATGTATACATGTGGAGAGAGGAATGGAAGACATTGGCTATATCAATATTGCAATTTATCTGTCCACCTAACCTCATTCCAGAAACGATTTGTAACAAGAACATGATGATAAGATATGATATAGCACCGGTATCTTAGGAATAGTTAATTTTGATGCCACCTTAAGTTGTGCAAAAACAATAAATTAGTACCGTTACATAAAAATATATTTAATAGTCATTGGATTAAAGTTCACATTAAAATAATATGTTTAGTAACCTTTATTCTAGAATTGTGAAATGTAATAGAAAATCTATTTGAAAAGTTGACTCTCATAGTTATTACAAGACTTTGCAGTGTATGTCTCTACAAAGAAAGTTATTAAATAAATAGAATATTCTGGTAATATTCTGAGTCTTTAGAAGATTTTTATCTATCACTCTAACTTTACTAATTCATATTTGGCCGAAGTACAAATACTGGCTATGTCACTTATTCTCTCTAAGCTATTCACCCATGTGTAAAATAAGGGTAATAATTGTAAATTACTTCACAGAATTCTTCTGAGTTAAAGTATGTAAAAATATTGTTTAGTGACTGGCACACACAAGCATTCAAAAAATGTTAGCTTATTAACCTTTGATATGACCACAGTCGCCAAATAAGGTATATACATCCTCTGTTTTTGTGTTTTGTTTTTTGTTTTTTAATCTTTAAGTAGAATAGTCATAAGACCTGCCTTGTGCTTTTTGGATTAATGAAAATTTCCAGGAACTTTTAGAAGTTTCTTTATGAAGTTATCTATGTGATACCCAGAGAGCAGAGAAACTAGACAACTCCATGTTATTATGTGCTCTCGTCTATGTTCATAATCCAAACATAATTTCTAAAACCTTATCACTTCTATGATAAGAAATAAAATACAACACACATCGAATAGGTAGATTTTATCAAGTACACCAGATAGTCTTTTATAGAATACAGATCTAGGTCTTTTTGTCACAGTGTTAAAAGGAAATATGTTTAGTGTGTCTATTTTGCTATATATTTTATTTAAAACTTCAGCAATCCAAACTGCAAATAACTTCATTAAATAGAGGCATTATTGTTATTATTGCCAAACTTCCGTACACTGCACGGTAGGATCCAGCTGCAGAAAGCTGTGACAGCGGCTGATGTCTATGAAGTACATCTAATCCATCTCATCAAGTTTATAGAGAACTTGAAGTGTAGCCAAGAAAATTAATGAGTGGCATAATTGAGCAAACTCAGCTGTAGGGCGATCATGTTTCTTTTCACAGTATCACAGTACTTGCGTGTATTGCTTCAAGTGTAAATATTTGCTAAATGTGTGAATAAATGAATGAGTGAAAGAAACTAACCAACAGAAAAAGGAATAGGGCAGTAGCGGTTCCAAAATACTTAGTCAAGGTGAAATTGTCTCTAGTATGGTTAGATGGGTGAAAGAAAGGGTGTATAGTTAGTCTTTCAGTGTAGAGAACTGTTCGCTAAATTGAAAGAGGCAGCATCCTTCCAAATTGTTGGTATTGAAATATCCTTTCTTTCACGGAATACTAATCATTTATGATTTTTTTTTTTTTTTTTTTGAGGCGTGGGAGAATGTATTTGGAATGCCTTCACTAAGGAAAAATGAAAATTTGTTAATCTTTGTTGGGCTCCAAATTTGATTGCTGAAATTTTACTTGTGAAATCAGGAGTTATAGACATCGGTTTGCTTTAAAGGTGGTTCCCATTATTGCTTTTCAGGTCCTTCAGCTGCGACCAAAAATTGGTGTCAGGGGATTGCACAAATCTCTCACTGACGTGGCCCTGGAACACCACGAGGAGTGTGACTGTGTGTGCAGAGGCAACACCGGAGGATAACCACGTCACCAGGCGCAGCCCTCTCCCAGAACCATACAGCTCAGCGACTGATTCCCTTCTAGAACTTACGCATTATCTCCATCCATAATCTCAGTTGTTCGCTTCAGGGACCTTTCATCCTTCAGGATTTACAGTGTGTTCTAAAAGAGGAGACACCAACCGGAATTAGGAGTTGTGCAACAGCTCTCTTGAGAGGAGGCTCCGATGACAGGAGGAAAGGTCTCCGGTCGTGGAACAAAAAAAATTAAATGTTCTAGGTCACTAGCTAGTTACAGAGTTACCATGTACTTCTAGCTGTGTTCAATATGTCAGTTGTCTTGATGTGACTTAGGTTAATTCAGTACAGGAAAAAAAAAAAAAAAGAACTGTGCACAAGGGAGCACCTGATTCTGTTGCTTTGCTTAACCCTCAAGCTCCATGTTCTGGGCCTAAAATCAGAGAAATCTGGACTTTTTTCCTTATATTCACATGTATAAACCAGAGTGTTCAATGTTCTACAAACTTGGTTTTAAAAAGGAACTATGATTCTATAAATCAAACTTGTGTCATGCTGATAGGAAAGACTGGATTTTCCATATTTCTTATTAAAATTTCTACCATTTAGAAGAAGAGAACTACATTCATGGTTTGGAAGCAACAAACCTGAAAAGAAGAGTGGCCTTATCTTCACTTTATAAGTTGGGTTATTTTATTGTGTACATTTTTATATTCTCCTTTTGACATTATACCTGTTTGCTTTTCTAATCTTGTTAAATATATCTATTTTTACCAAAGGTATTTAATATTCTTTTTTTTATGACAACCTAGATCAACTATTTTTAGCTTGGTAAATTTTTTCTAAACAGAATGGTTATAGCCAGAGGAACAAAGATGATATAAAATATTGTTACTCTGACAAAAATACATGTATTTCATTCTTGTATGGTGCTAGAGCTTAGATTAATGTGCGTTTTAAAATACTGAGGTGGGAAATCAATAGAATTTGGTAAGTTTCAAAGATTTTTTTGAAAATAAACAAATTATCATATCCTCCACTCCTATTATGGGAGATGCAAATAAAAAGTGACATATGAAAATAGGCATTCAGATCCAGTCATTACTAACCCCTAACCCTTATTTTGGGAAATGTGAGCCTAGCTCAGAAGAACATGAAGCACCTTGAAAAAAAGAGACTTGACAACTTCCTGACAAAGTGCTCTGCTGTCCTGTTGGAACACATCCTATTTATTGTGATGTTCTGGTTTTATTATCTTTAAACTCTGTTCCACACACTTGTATAAATACATGGATATTTTTATGTACAGAAGTATATCCTTTAACCAACTCACTTATTGTACTCTTTGGCAAATCAGTAAAATACTATGCTTGTAAAATGCTTAATATTATGCCTAGGTTATGTGGTGACTATTTGAGTTAAAAATGTATTGAATCACCAAATAAAAGAATGCAGCTATTTTGGGGAGAAACTGAGTGTGCGTGCAAGGTTTGTCTCTTGAATTCCAAGAAAATGAAAGTGATAAAGTTTTGTGTTACCATGAATTTCCATTGTGCAGCAGCTGACGTCAGTTTAAAACAGGTCGAAAAGTGAACATGTCTGTTGCGGCTTTCCTGCCTCTTGTCTCCAGTGCTTTTGAGCAATAATTTTCTTTTTCTCACTGGTCTTGATACTAATTTCTGGCAAATTAAATTGCAAATGACTTGGAAGTCGCTATGTGATTTAGGAACTACTTAATGATAGTTATAGGGTGGTATAAAACTGGAGGAAAAAAACCTGTAACTTTCCATTCCTGGGTTCATTTTCAATGGCAAATACTAAGTGGGGTGAGCATAAATTGGATTGGCATACGGATTAATGTGTTTTACATAACAGACTTCAAGGTGTGGCTCCACAATTTCCGATGTAAATTTCTGCTCAGTGCTGTTATCTTATCTCTGCCTTTCAACTTGCCTGAGACTTCTGGGGCTCAGAGCCAGGCTGTCTTCAGACACCTCTTCTAAACAGTACCCTCTTTCCATACTTTCCCATCTGGCAGTCCTACCTCGTGCCAAACCACATGAAAAGCAACAAAAAAAATGAAATGAACATCCGTGTTCTGTGTTATTGGCTTACCTTTTCAGAGTTTTGCCCCAGCCTTATAAGGCTCCTAGATACAGCTTAATGGTGCTGCACTGAAAATGCAGTACAGCATGTCTCCCTCTTGGCAATTTACAGATCTCATTCTTATAGTAAAGACTCTATGAAATCTTATAGTGAATACCCTGTGTAACTGTGTTTAACCAGTATTTCCAACTATTGAATGGGATACCTCCTTTCCCTTTTATTTTTTCATATTTTTTTTGTTTGTTTGTTTCCTTTAACATGTTGAAAGGCGAAAGAAATTACTCTGTAAAGGTAGCAGTCCCAAATCATGTTGTTGCCAATGAGTGGGAAGGCTTTGAGACCTAACTGCTGCATAATACTTACTCACTCATAGTTCTTACTGTGCATTTTACTGAAGAAAAAAAAAAAAATCAGCCCATTAATGGCACATAGAGACCATAATTTCTCAGAATTCTACAAAGTATTGACCATGTTAGCCACAGTTTTGTGTCTGTGGTGTGTGCCTTTGTTCCGGAGAGAGGGACTGTTTTTCCTAGTGATTTTATTAAAATAAGACAGCAAGCTTAGTTGGCAGAAGGCAGGTTTTCATGTGTACATTTTTCATTTCTACATCTTATTGCCTTTCTCATCTAATAATCATTGTACGTACTGTGAAAAGGTACAGATAACAAAGCAATGAGAATCTACACTGTGAAAGCATCACTCACTCCAGGGGCATTTACATATCCTTATGATTGGGTTTAAGGAAAGGAAGAAAATACAAGCCTTACTTAGTACCACTTAATATACACTTACTATTATGTAATGGCATTATCTCCAAAAGGATTGTGATATTTAAATCTATTTTAATTACTTATTATAAATGCATTTAAAGCTTATAACTATCACTATCCTTTACATTCATAGGAAGGAGTATGAAAATTGAAAATGTAATAGATCAGTTGCTTTCTATCCTGTTTTCCCTTCAAGTTTCACATATAAGTAACCAGCAAGTCCCACTGACTTTGCTTTTCCCATTTCTCTTTTATTTTTGTCTCCCTCTCCATTTCTGTAGCTCTTCCTGCCCTTATTTAGACTCATGCCTCATCCCCATTTTATTACAATGATCTTTTTCCACTCTTCCTGCCTCTCATCTTACTATCCCCTGATCCAACCTCCATATTACTAACAGAAAGGTCCTTCAAACAAATCTGATCATGTCAGTTGGGTGGAAATTTTACAATGGAACTCCACAAAATTAAATTTTAATTCTTTCCACGGCACTCAAAATCCTTTATCATCTCATTTCCAGTGTTTGGTTTTCCAGTTAATGATTTCCCTACCAACCCTATTTCATATATCACTTCTCTTCACAGTTAAAGTGATTTACTAATACATTTATGTATTATTCATCTTTTGGATACTTATTTAATAAGACGATTTAAATTTTTTAAGCAGAATTTAAAACAGTCTTTAAACTGTGAGCATATAGACATATCAGGACTTGATGATTCATGATGTCTTCATCATTTACCTGTTGACTCATTTTGCATCATCAGACCTAACATAGGGTTCGAGTGAATACTCATAGTTTCCTGAAAACACCAATGCAGTATTTCTGCTCATCCCTGTGCCAGCATATGCTATGTTCCCTTTGTGGAGTGATGCTCCTACACTTATCTATTGTGATAATTTCTTCTTGTGTCTATTAAATTGTTAATTATATCTTTTTGTGCTCTGCCTCAGAGAGCAATTGCACAGCCACCTACATCAAATCCAATTTCTTTCATAACTGCTAAGCCACTACAGTAAATCTTATTCAATATAAATCTATTTAAAATGTAAGGAAAGTACTTAGTATTTGGGTAGGCAGTGTATCTTTTAAGATTAATAACTTTTATCATTTAAAATATACATGGCATTCCAGGTGGCTTTATTTTTTTTAATTTTTTTGCAGAAATTGTAAAGGTGATCCTAAAATTCATACAGAAATAAAATAGCCATAAAAAATAAAAATTAAAAATAAAAAAAAAAGAAATAAAATAGCCAAAACAGCCAAAAACATCTTGAAAAATAACTGCAAATTCAGAGGACTCACAATTTCCAATGTGAAGATTTACTACTCAGCTATAAAAGTACTGTGGTAAGGTTCATAAGTTTAGACATACAGAGCAATGGCATAGAATTGAGAGTCCAGAAATAAACCCTTACATTTGTGTTCAATTTATTTGGACAAGAGAACCAAACAATTGATGGCAAAAAAGCATCCTTTTGAACAAACGATGCTAGGACAACGATATCCATCCACATGCAAAAGAATAAATTGGGATAATTTCCTCACACCATATACAAAAATTAAAATGAATCAAAGATCTAAATACAGAAGATAAAACTATGGAGAAAATTCTGGAGACCTTAATTTAGGCAACTATTTCTCAGATAGGACACCAAAAGCACAAGCAACAAAAGAAAAAAAAAAAAAGATAAACGTGACATCATCAAAATTAAAAACTTTTGTGCTTCAGGACACCACAAAGAAAATGAAAAGATAACCCACATTATGGGAAAAAAATACTTGTAATTCAATATCTGATTAGGGTCTTATATCTGGAATATTCAAAGAACTCTTACAGCTCAACAATAAAAAGATAATTAACTCAATTGAAAAATGAGCCTCAAGTGTGCTTGCACAGATGCGCTTCCTCTCTTTGACTCCCACCATTACCATGAGAATATGCTCTAGAATGCTCATTGGTCCCAAAGGACACCTGGTGCATATCTGAACCCAAAAGATGACTTGGAGTCAAGTCTTGCTGAGTCCAGGCAACCCACAGATGCTTGGGTGAGAAATGAATGATTCTTGTAAGCTGCTGCAATTTTGAGGGTGTTTGTTATGGAGCATTATTTGGCAATGGTTGACCAATAGGTTTTATTTCCTTTAAAATGAGGCCATATCATACATGATATTCTTCAATTTAACTTTTCACTTCACTTGAAACTGATATATACTTTCACCTGAAACTTAAGGACAAAAAATTGAAATGCAACAGGAGAAAATGTACTTTGGAAAATGTTTCATCAATGCAAGATAGAAACTTCCTTAGCAATCCCACTAAAGTCGTGGAAAAAAATGTTATTGAAAACATTAAAAGCGTGGAATCATTTGGTATGTGCTTGCTTTTATTTCAGTCAGTATCTGCCGATTTACTTTTAAGAAACAAGAGGAAATAAGCTCTCTGATAATTTAGTCCACCTCTGCAACAACCATTGTCATCTTTCTAGTTATATTATTTATTTTGTGTTTCAATAAACACTTAACTAATACAAAAACATTAAAATATTTAATACAAATGTCTTATGTTTATATTTTAGTAATCTCTTTTTAAACATGAAGTACTTTGGATAATTTTCTTCTGTTCTTATTTTTCTTTCCAAACTTTCTCTCTCTCACTTTCTCTCTCCCTCTCTCTCTCTCTCTATCCTCTCTCTCTCTCCTCCCCTCCCCCCGCAATCCCTCTCTCTCTCCCCCTCTTCTCTCTCCTGTCTTCTCTCCTCTCTTTCTTCCTCTTTCTTTTTTAAACATAAGATTATTTGCCTAATTCCATGGTTTTAAATTTTTTTTCTGATCATTTCCATAATGCATGGTTTGTGTCTAGACTACTGTTTACTCTAATGTGGGAAGGGTGAATTCTTTATTCCCTTCTAACTTTTCTAAAATGAGTTTGCCAAAAAGAACTAGTGTGAAAATTAAATATTATAGTCTGTTTAATTTTCTGTTTCTTTGGAAGAAGGAGGTTGAGAACACTTGGAGGAATGTGCAACCTTTGATGAAAGAATTCTGCTCAGCTCTCTTGCAAAATATCTTTTGCTGGGATTCACTCTGGTAGAAGCATGTATCCATTCTGCATGGAGCTGGGGGAAAAGGAGACAGATAAAATGGGTTTTAGATCTGACTCATAACTCAGTGTGAAGACCTTGAGGCTATACTTTCATCTGAGGGCATCAGTCCCCACTTTTCAATTTCCATGTTTCATCAGAATCTCCCCCAAAACCACTTTTCCTTCCCCTTCTCTACTCACAACAGAAGAAAGATAATGCTACCTCCTCTGACTGCTTTTTTTCAAAGTCCGTTGTATTTGTGAGGATGCTTCAAATTTTATTTCAGTACTACATTTGGAAAGAGGTGGGAATGGGAATTACCCTAAGCCTCACCATTCTTAAACTACTCTTTCATTCTTAGACTCTCACCCTTCGAAGTTTATAGCATAAATTTTGTTTCTTTTATTAGATACTCTTAGCAAATGAACTTTATGTTGGAATTGTTTCTGGGACCTAACTCCCCTTCACTGTTATTATCCTGATATTAGAAAATATTTTAATATTAAATAATTATGATTCTAACAATAATTTAAACTTTGCTTAAATCTTTATTTTTTTGCTACTGAAATAAGCTATTTCCATTTTTATACATACAAATTAAATATTATTTGACCATATAAAAGCTTTGTATTCCGTGTTTAAATCTTGTTGCAGATTTAACTTAAAAAGATACTAATGTTATTCAACATTAGGTGGGTTCTGGATATTCTTCCTATTTGTAGATTTTACTCCCTTCTTATTTGTTGTGAGATGAGGCCTTCCACAGAACTCGGGTAGAAAGCACAATAATTTTCTAAGCTAAATTTAGAGCAATACTGTACAAGTGTTTGTTTGTTTGTTTGTTTGTTTGTTTTTTAATCTCTTGTTTGGAACAGATAAAATTATTATAAAATTTTAATTGCCTTAAATTCATTTAGCAAGTAAATATTTTACTACTAAGTACAAAATTTAACTCTGTTGAAAGAGCTTAGTATTACTCCCTTAAATGACACCTCCAATATAAGTCAATTCATAATAGCCCACTAAACAATATTTGAGTTTCCTGTTAACCCAAAAATAACCTAGAAATAAATGATCAGTTTAATGCAATTATTCAAAGAAGTGCCTGCTGGACTTACTGATAGACAACCAGCTCTAATGACATCCTCAGATAGAGAGATGTATACAAAAATATTTTTATGAAATAATGTATTGTGGGTACAGAGCCAGGAGTTCAGTTTCCAGGCTCTTGGCCTCACATGGAAAAGTGCTGGCTCGGGTAGTAAATGGCCATCAACTGTGATTGGATGGCCATCAGCTGTGGCTAGTTGGCCGTCAGCTGTAACCAGTGGCCACTAATATAACTGCCGTGGCTACGCTAACAGAAAATGGGGGCCAGCAAGAAGATGGTGGCTGAGCGAGCAAGTGAGGTTGGTTGGCAGAGAGAAGTGGACCGCAGGTTGCGGAGCGTGTGGCTCCTGCTTCCTCTGTCTCCAACCCAGCAGCCAGTGAGAATATAGTGGTATGACTCCCCTATCTATGGCTCCATGGGTGTTCCTTTTTGGCCTCACCATGTCTTGCATTCTTATGTGGGGAACGGGACCAGAGACCCCGCATGACACCCTGCATGACACCTAGTTTCTGACATAACTATCTATATATTTAATATTAATAAGCAACATGCAGATTTTGAGAAGTAATTCCCTCAAAAACCTGGAAAATAGTTTTTATTCCTATTGTTCCATATTTAACTTGAACAAGGAATAAAATCAGTATCTCCTCATCCAGATGCTATTTTATTTTTATTTTTTAAAAGGTATTAGTGGTTATCTTCTAAATTTCCGGACTGACAGTCTTAATTTCAAAGGAGTAGTCACAGAGCAGATATATATATACACACACACACACACCATATATACACACACACACACGCCATATATATATATATATATATATATATATATGGCGTGTGTGTGTGTATATATATATATATATATATATATATACCATATACATATGGTATATACATGTAGTTATTCATATATAACAAGGAGAGTAGGAATTCCCTGAATAATTCATTAACTAGAGTTTTATTTCTTTTGTTTTCTTTCCTAAAGCTGTGATCTGAAAAATTTGATTTACCTCAGTTTGAACATAAGCATAAGAGAGGGAGCTGAGTGTACTTGCAGCTTAACTCATCAAAACCCTAGAGCTTGAGAGGCTACTGTACTATAAGAAGAAACTAACTGTAAGCAAAAAGTATAAAGTGAAAAGGCTTAAACTGACCAATTCTATGTTGAATATCTTTAGACGTCTTCTAGAAGACATAAGAATTTAACCAATGAATTTTGATTAGTATCGTCTATTTCTATGGCTTAATTTGATTTCTGAATCAAAATCTTATTGTATTACATAAGGCTTACTTGGTTTGACAATATATTGGGTCATGATTGTGGAATAAAGGCCTACAAATTGTTGTTAACAAGACTTAAGCCTTGTTGCAGTCTTAACTGGCATAGTAATAAATCATAGTGATTTGTTTTTAAATTGTCTTTTTTTCCAAATATACTTAAATACTTTGTAATGATTACTTTTGTGGAAAGTTTTTCATCTTAATTTTTACAGCTGGAGATTGAGTCAGGAAGTGGGAATGTGACATAACTGAATAATTGCTTGACATCACATACAGACATATAGAAACATTTGAAGAGATCATGAGGTTCATATTTGGTTCCTATTCATGGGAGAAGACAAACTATTTTTCATGCACATGCATCAACTTTTAAGATTAGCCTATGGATAAACAAAGCCCATGCTCTTCTTTATATAAAGCAGCTTCATTTTTTGTCTTAGACTAGATCGATGCTGTTTCCCAATATCTATTTTGGAAAACTTAGACTACGGGTGCCTAGCCAAATCTTGGAATCAAAATATGTCATGAAACCCTCTCCCCTCCATCCCAGACTAGATATTTCCATCAGGTATAATGAGGGGTGTATAGAATCACTAATATGTCAACTCATCACCTGGCAGTTACAGCTTATCAATTTTAGATTCAAACGTACTTAAATACTCTGAGAAGGAATGGCTTGAACCTTTCAGCCCAGACTCTCTCCTTCTCAAATTTCACAGGTTGCCCTCCTTCCCACAGTCATCCCATAGAAGTAAATTAATCAATAAGGAGCCTTACATCTCCCATCTAGTAATTACTCTATGCATTTTGAATAAATAAATGTAAAAGCCAATATCCAAATTACTTTCCTAAGACCTCTCAATGTTTTAATTGGTCAAGGAGATTATTTTCACCTGATTAATCATGTATAACCCAGGGGTAAGTACCTGGATGGTATCCTGATATTATTATAGATGCAAATTCCTGCTGTGTCTCTGAATCTCACACCCACACACACAAAACAACAACAACAACAACAACAACAAAAACACACAAAATTTCTTTTTTGTTTACTTAACAAATTAACCATAAAATTGACCCCTAGAATTAAGATTTGTTTGTAATTGCTCCAGTTTATGAATGTAAGGGATAACTGGAGTTAAAAATGGTGGCCATCAAGTCAATGCAATAATGAGTTTTACAGTATAAACTGAGTGTTACATATAAACTTCTACCTTTTTTCTTCATCTGTTATATTAGTGAGTAGTTTAAACTAGATGATCTCTGAGAGTTCTCCCAGCACTTACATTTAAAGCTTTGTTTGAAAACATTCACGGAGACTAAAGACACTACTTGTTGGCTCAGGATTCTGTTGAACTGTTCAAAAAACAAATTTTCTTCCTATAACTTCCATTCATCAGTCCAGGTTCTGATGTGTGTAACAGTTAAGATTATCTCCTTCAAATATTGGAAGACAACTTACATATTCTTTCTATGTGTTGCCTTCTGCAAATAAAGATTACCAGGGCTCATACCAAACTTCATATGTCATGACTTGATTATTGTGTTCTGTGTGTTGACCATTTCTTCCAAAATTGCATCACAGATCACAAAGAGTGCTGAGAGTAGAACCTTCTTTGATGTGGATGTGGTGTTCCTCTTAAAGCAACCTACGTTTGCATTAGCTGGTCTAACACCTTGTAATAAAAGCGGGGTTCACACACTAGTTTCAGCATCACCTGGAGTTTGTTATGTATACAGACTATTGAGCCCCACCACAGACATACTAAATTGGAATCTGTATTTAACAAGCCTCCTATTGATTCATTCCCACATTAAAGTTTGAGAAACACTGCTACGGTGAATTTATCCAAGTTTTGATATACACTGAGCTTACAGTTAACTACAACCACTAGCTATTTTACAAATTCTATAGGTACTATTTATTTATTTTTAAAGGAGTTTTATTCAAATATATCCAACATATAAAATGATATTACTTTTGGGGCACACCATAGTTACTCAGCTTTCACATACCTAAAGAAGTGATCACCATGATAAGTCCAGCAACCACCTGACACCATATGTACTATATTAAAGACTATATTCCCTATGCTGTATATTATATCCTCGTGATTTATCTGTTTTATACCTGGAAATTTGGACCACTAATTCTCCTTCACCTTTCACTCCTTTTTTTAAATTTTTCAATTACAGCTGACACTCAATATTATTTTATATTAATTTCAAATGTAGAGCATAGTGGTTAGACATTTATATAATTTAAGAAGTAATCCCCCTGACTAGTCTAATACCCACCTAGCACTATAAATATTTATTGCCATATCATTGACTATACTCCCTATGCTTTAATATATACCCCCATGACTATTTTGTAACTACCAATTTGTACTTAATGGCTTCACTTTTTCATCCTGCTTCCTAACTCCACCCTATGTATCCTTCCAACAAATCTAGTACCCATCTAACACTACACATAAATATTATAATATTATTGACCATATTCCTTATGCTATACCCAACATCCCCATAAATACTTTGTGTGTAATCTCCTGCTATAGTTGAGCTTTAATTGCTATTGGCATATCTGTGGGTCAAATTGACCTTCTGGCTGATCCTCTGTGGAGTTTGGCCACATCCACAGATTATGGGCAGCTGTGTGTGTGGGGGTGGGGCTTACCCTGTTGAGTAGAATTTGGCCCAGCAGGCACTTGTTCATGCTGAGACTGCCCTTTGCATATGCTGCTTGTGGGGCTAATTGAGTGGTGCTCTGCTGTGGTCTGAAGCCATCCTCCAAGTATGTTGGTTCTGAGACCAGTTGGGAGGGCCTCCAGTGCGGGCCCTGGTCAGCCACTGCCTTTGACCGGCCAGGGACTACCTGGTAGGAGCTACAAAGTAATCCGCGTTTTTTTACTGCCTGTGCAAAGCCTGAAGGAGTGTGGGAAAGGTCACACTGCAAACCTAGGATGGCTGCAGGGTTGGGGTAGCCCTGCAAAAAGCCAGGACATTCCAAGGCCTGCTGCCACCTGCCGGCTCCCTTAATGTTCCACCAATGATAAAGCCTCCTAGAGTACTGGAGTTGGGAGATGCAGGGTCTAAGGGAGTCACTAGAATGGGAAGAGTTTTGGTCACCAGGTTAATTTAGGTTCTGGTTTCGTGCCAGCACTGAGCCTGGAGTGACTCAGCAAAATCCTCAGAGCACACTGAGGCCAGTCGCTGCCTGCATGGAGCCCAGGGGCTCTGATATTTTTCCAAGAAAGAGTGCAATGCTAGTGGGGCTGGCTGCTTACCAAAAATTGCCTTCGGCATGGGGGAAATTGAGTGTAGTAGGTTACCATGAGTCAGCAGAGTGGATCAGTGGAGCTCACCAGGCCAATCAGATTTAGATTCAGCTATGTGGGGAGGGGCTCAACGCAGGAAAGATGGCACCTGCCTGCGGCTGCATGGGAGGAAGACCTCACACAGGAAAATGCCAACTGTCTTCCAGCTCTGTCCCCACAGCCACACACCTCAGTCTGTTCCCCCGTATGCCTCTGACGACCCTCAAGTCACCGTCCCTCCGCTGGAGCCCAAGGTGAGTGACTGTTTGTTAGTGAGTCTGTGCTTGGGACTTTTAAGAGGACGTCTGGGTTTCCTGCAGCCTTCCTTCCCACCCGGATGGTTGGAATCCCCACTGTTTTACACAGCGAGATGTTGTGGGGGCTCCTCTTCCTGCCACCAGTGCTCTGGGCTGGGGAGCCTGTGTGTGCCTGGGGTCTCTCATTCCTTGTGGGGGGACCTCTGCAGCTGAGATATCTCTCCTGATTTTCAGCCTCCATACAGAGGTTGGGGCCAGCCAGGTTTGTGTCTCTGCTCCTCCTACCAGTCTCGACGTGGCTTCTTCTTTATATCCTTAATTTTAAGATTAAGATTCTGTGCAGGTAGACTCAGGTGGTTCTCCAGGTTCATTATTCTATAATTTCGTTATAATTTTAATGTCTTCATGGAAGGAAGCATAGTGTTTATCTACTCCATCTTGGATCTCCCTCAAACTATAGGTACTATTTAAATGTAATTCACCTTACCTACTTCATCTCTCACACTTCTTTTTTCCTCTTCTGTTTCTGTTAATTAACGGTATCTACCAAGTTAGTAACTTGGAAAGCATCTTAAAACTTCATCTCCAACCCTATTGTGCATCTTAACCACCTAACACTGTCAATTTCATAGCTCAATCAACGCTTTTTGTGCCCACTCCCACTGCCTCAGCTTAGACCAGCATTGTCTTTCTAGCTTAATTACCAATTTCTTAATTGACCTTTTCTCCTGACTGTTACTACTCTATCTGCACTACTCCTGCCCCTTCTCTAGCCCCTCCTCTCACCAAACACACAAAGGACTTCTTATTTCTGTAAAGATGCATCTAAAACACAGATTTCTCCTGTCCTCAGAAATCAACTATGTCACATCATGCAATGAAGCTCGCACAACTTTATGGCAATCCTGGTGCTAACATTCTACTGAATCTACTCTCTCAGTTGCTTCCTCCACCATGTGTTGCCTCAGCTCAGTACCTTCATAGATGTCATTTATTCTAACTTAAATGCTTTTTCCTTTTCCTTTTATTGCAAAAACCTATTCATTCTTTCAGGCCTAGCTTGAATGTCACTTCTCCTGTAATACCTTCACAGATTTTAATGCTTCTGTTAAGTGTATGCCTCACACATGGTCTTATACAACAGCTGTGTTGATTTGCAGGACTTTGGAGTCAACTTGCATCTCTGGCACTAACTACATAACCTTTGGCCATTTATGAATCACTTTGATCCCCCACTTTGCTCAAGTGTAATGCAGAGATCACTAGACCACTACTGAGGTTAGATTACATAAGTACAGTGTTAAGTGAAGCGGCTGGTACACAATAGGTGTTAAGTAATGATTTGTGCCTTCTAGGCACTTGCAACTATTATATTATACTTAGTCTCCTCTTAGCAGATTGTGGCCAACCTCATGGAGGCACTGGTCTTACTGAATGTATAGCATTTGCAGCGAGCCCTGAGCCAACCATAGCATAGGCACTCAGTAAATGTTCGTTTAATTCAGATTCTCCGCAAATCTTATGTTTTGCCTCAGTGCCCATTTAGAATCTAGAAAAGGAAAACATTCCCAAATCCCTTCGACAGCACAGTTGTCTATGACAGGGTCCAGTAGCATGGTCCTTTTCATCTTCTTTGCTTTACCCAAATACTCTCCTCCTTTTTTACTTCTTTAAACAAAGTATACCCCTTGCATTTCCATGTTCCTCTCATCAGCAGCATTCTCTTCTGTTTCTGTTAATTAATGGCATCTAGTACCCACCTAGTACCCATCTAACACTATGCATCAATATTATAATATTATGGACCATCTTCCTTATGCTACACCCTACATGGTCGTAAAATTGTTCTCAGTCCTTCACTATCTCAGTCCTCATTTTATTTATTGATCATATTCTGTGTAATCATGGATAGATATTTCAGTCATAAAGATACCCTTCCCTGTGTTCCTGGGCATGTACTCAAATGAAGATTTTTCTAAACGATATCTATACTTTTCAAAGTATGCTGTTCTATTATTTCCTGCTGTCTCACATTGGAAGCTATTCAACAGCATTGCCAAATCACCTGCCAAAGATCCCTTCAATATTTGTAAAAGGTATCTATATCCAGATATATTGTAAGATAGATTTCCTAGGAACTATAATGGTGAAGCGCGAACAAACTCAATTTTTGTTTTAAAAAAATATTATGGAGAACTTCTCCATTGAGATAAATTTCCCATCCTGCATCTCAAAAGGCTTTTTAATTTCAGGGTTTATTGTTTATTGATAATGTTATATTGGAAAGTTACTGTTTCAGGGATGCTTATTTATGAGTATCATTTTATTATGTCTTTCCATAAAAACAAGTTAATTAGACACACATCTCTGAAATTGCAATGTAAATCAATGAGCAAACAGGATTCAATTAGAGCATTTTCTCAGAAAATCTGCATAGCTCTGAATTACAATGTGTCCCTATTCTAAAATCCTACTACAGAGAGCTGCTTAGGTATTTTAGTACTTAGAGCAAGAGCTCTTAGACTGAGGTCTATGGATACACTTGAAATTATCTACGAACTTTATGATATTGTATGTAGACATTTTATAAACACACGTATTGCCATTTTTCTAACACTGCCGCAGGACTTGATCCAAAACGTTAAGAATCAGTGGCACCACAAATAGAGGGAACTAGAAGGTAAACAATGTGGTAAGGATTTTTAAAATTATAAATTCCTGAAGAATAGTGATAGGAACAAGGCTTAATCAGTGGATAAAGCAGACAGTAGACTTGACATGTTAAAAAAGGCCACACAGCGGGAAGTGGGAAGTTTTACTTAGAGATCACCTCTTTTATCAGCACTGTAGCTGTTAGGTTATATTTTTAGTTCCAGTGAAAGCAGTCCCTACAAATCAGAGCCCATGGGAATCAGGCTAGCAGCCTAACTACATTGAAAATTTAAAGTTCAAGAATGCTTCAATGCAAGGTGAATTTGACTTACAAAACTACAGGAAGATTCCCATGGATTAAGTTGCCAGATGTACGTCAGTGATAATTACTAAGAAAGAAAACAGAACCTTCTTTGGTGAAATTACGGGAGAGATGACAGAGAGTGCAACAAAAGCTTAAGCACATTAACCTCTGGTCAATTTTGGACTCACCTCCAACATTGCGACCACCTAATTTTCATATGTTCAGATGTTGAGGCCCTTCCCTCCCAGGCTTCCAAAAACCTAAGAAAGTAACCGTCAACCTGTGCTCAGAGAAAAACCATATGGCTCAGACAACATACTTCAGATTTAGAATAGAATAAAATAGGACAAGAATTTTTGCCTGGAACATGAAACCCATAGGTTTCCAACTTATTAGTAAGTTGCGTCCCTGACATGATGTTTTCCAACTTAGAATTTGGTTTCATATATGTCTCAAAAAATACACACACATTCTTCAATACATTCAAATATAAAATTTACATGTGAAATTTTATTTTTCCCCAAATGAGGCATACATGACAACTGCAAGAAGAGTCTCCATTGATAAAGACTATCATTGAATGCAAATTTCAGAGTTTTGATTAGATTTTTGTTCATAAAATGTTTTCTCTACTTTTGCTTGGTAGAACTATTTCCCATATCTTTTATGACATTTGGTCTCATGTCAATACTTTCCCCTTCCTTTTTTGCTATTACGGTTGTATGATGAACATTTTCCTTATGTCATTAAAGTTTCACAATTTAATTGAATGGTTTCATCATATTCTAATACCTGACGATATCATAATTTAGTTATATCTTCAGTTAAAATTTTATATATTTTTTCTTATTAGGTGAACATCTTTAAATCTATTGATGAATTGATTACTATGACAAACATGATGGTGGTTGGCTAATATTTTAAATCCATTATGAATAAATTATAGCAAAAATATGTGTATTATTTATGGGTAATAATGATACACACGATGCAGGTAATTTTTTTGAAGAGGAGCGTGCCTGTTGTTTTACTGAGTGTTTTAGCAGTCCAGGCTATGTTCTTCATGGGCAGAAACACTTTTTCTACAGCTTGAATTGTGTACAGTATCAGGGCAATCAAATAAAGTTGTTTGATCTTTTTAAGGGTCTTTATTGCACAAAGATTCCATCTACATTGGAAGTTAATTTTTAAAAATATGTTTCTAATAAGTGTATAACCCACATGTTTCTTGATGGCAGAATGTTAACCCACATAAATGATTGTCTCATTTTTTTTTCTAGAATAAATGGAAACTTATTTTATTTTATTTTTTTAATTTTTATTATTGTGGTGACATTGATTAGTAAAATTATATAGGTTTAAATTGTACATTTCTATAATACATCATCTGTATATTGCACTGTGTGTTCACCACCCAGAGTCAGTTCTCCTATCACCATATATTTGACTCTTTTTACCTTCTTTTACCACCCTCCACCCCCCTCACCTTCTGGACCACTAAACTGTTCATATAATTTCTTCTTTGTCTTGTTCATTTGTTGCTTTCAGTTTTATATCCCACAGATGAGTGAAGTCATCTGTGGTTCTCAAATTTTTCTGTCTGACTTCACTTAATATGATAATTTCAAGATCCATCCATGTTGTCACAAATGGTGGTATGTCATCGTTTCTTATGGCTGAGTAATATTCTGTTGTATATATGTACCACATCTTTTTATCCAATCATCTATTGAAGGACACTTTGATTGTTTCCATGCCTAGGACACAGTGAATAATGCTGCAGTGAACATAATGGTACATATATCTTTATGAATAAATGTTTTCAGATTTTTGAAGTAGATACACAGAAGAAGGATTTCTGAGTTATATGATAATTCTATTCTTGATTTTTTGAGGAACCTTCATACTACTTTCCATAGCGGCTGCACTAATCTACATTCTCACCAGCAGTGTATGAGGGTTTCTATTTCTCCACAGCCTCTCCGACACTTGCTATTACTTGTCTTGCTGATAATTGCCATTCTAACAGGTGTGAGGTGGCATCTCATTGTGGTTTTGATTTGCATTTTCTTAATGCTAGTGAACTTGAGCATTTGTTCATATATTTGTTGGCTGTTTGTCTTCTTGGGAGAAGTGTCGTTCAAGTCCTCTGCCCATTTTTTAATGGGATTGTTTTTGTTGTTGTTGTTGAGTTGTATGAGTTCTTTGTATTTTTTTGATATTAACCCCTTATTGGAAGTGATATTTGCAAACATCTTCTCCCATTCATTTGGTTGCCTCTTTGTCTTGTTGATGGTTTCTTCTGCTGTGTAGAAGCTTTTTAGTTTGATATAGTCCCATTCATTTATTTTTGCTTTTACTTCCCTTGCCTTTGAGGTCAAATTCATAAAATTGTCTCTGAGCTCAAGGTCCATAAGTTTTGTTTAAGGTCTTATGTCTAAGTCTTTGACCCATTTTGAATTAATTTTGGTATATGGTGACACATAGCAGTCTAGTTTCATTCTTTTGCCCTTGGCTTTCCAATTTTTCAGCACCATTTATTGAACAGGTTTTTTTCCCCTCCATTGTATGTTTTTGGCTTTTTTGTCAAAAAATATCTGCCTATATAATGTGGGTTTATTTCTGGGTTCTCAATTCTATTCCATTCATCTGTGTGTCTGTTTTTTCTACCAATACCATGCTGTTTTGGTTATTGTCACTTTAGAGTATAAATTGAGGTCAGGGAGTGTGACACCTTCAGCCTTATTCTTTTGCCTTAGGATAGCTTTGGCTATTCAGGGTCTATCAAATTCCAGTGGCATTTTTTAAAGAAATAGAACAAAAAATCATCAGATTTGTATGATTGTTTCTTTTTGTCTCTTAATAATGCTTTGGTTCAAGTATGGAGCCCATTAAACTTCAGCTGTATTTTGTAGATTAACTTGATAATTTTCACTATTTTAATAAAATCAAGTTAATTAAATTGTCTAGTAGTGTAGATCACCTTTGTTATGTACAGTGTTCCCCCCTTTATCTTCAGGGGATGTGTTCCCAGATCCCCAATGGATGCCTGAAACTGAATAGTATAATACCAAAATCTTTTTTTTTCTATACATATTTGATGGTGATAAAGTTTAATTTTTAAAGTAGTGGCACAGTAAAAGATTAACAACAATAACTAATAGTAAGATAGAACAATTATAACAATATACTATAATAAAAGTTATGTGAATGTGGCATTATTAGGTAAAATAAAGCGCACCGGAGCACAAGCACTGCATTACTACAACAGTCAATCTGATAAGCATGATGTCCACTGACTAATGGACAGAAACGAATATACAGCATGGAGATGCTGGACAAAGGGACAATTCGTGTCCCAAGCAGGATGGAGCTGGATGGTGTGAGATTTCATCACACTACTCAGAATTGTGCTCAATTTAAAACTCATGAGTTGTTTATATTTGGAATTTTCCATTTAATATTTTCAGACCATAGTTGACCCTGGGTAACTGAAACTGTGAAAAAGGAAAACCATGGATAATGGGGTGACTACTGTAGCTGTCATTAGCTACTTACCATTAATGCAGGAGTAAAACTATCTGTATTTTCTCTAAAGTTTATTGAAGATGCTTTCTTCTTCTGTGTCATGTGAGGAATTAATTCTGTGTTTGTGTGTTTGAAGCAATGGATAGACCTAATCTAGCCAATAATGCTAAAGACTCGCAACATAAACTCAAAAGGGCTATCATAGCATAACAGAGAGTAATTGTAAAACCTCAAAGGGTTTGAGGAAAATGATGGTTTAAACCAGAATGAGAAACAGACACTGGCTGTGAAAAATTTCCTTCTAAATCTTGGCAATTTCAGATTCATCAGTTGTTGTGTTTTTAATGCCAAGGAAACCTCAATGTTTTGCACAGACAGCAATGAGGAATAAAAACTGCTTTATGACCTTGTGGATTTACTAACATTCCATTAGTAGAAATGCATTCATGCATGCACAAAAACATATACACAATCATACACATAACATACATGTACATGCACATCATATCAAAATGTACACTGTGAAATATAGAAATAAGGGATTTAATACAGAATATTGTTTCCTAAAAGTGCTAAATACATTTTGGAACTGTGTTGGACACTTGAAGACTCAATGAATATATGTTGTTGACTGGTTGCATAAATAAAATATTAACATAACCCAAAAATATTATGAGCTTAAAGTTTAAATTTACCCAAAGTAAATAAATGCTCTAAAACATTCACATTTTAAAAAGGGGAAGAGGCAGAAGGAAACTTCTTGAGCTAATGGATATGTTTATCACTTTAATTGTGGTGATGATATCACTGGTGTATGTATATGTTCAAGCCCATCAAAATGTATACATTATATATGTGCAGTTTTGTATATCAACTACACCTCAAAAAAAAAAACACCAAAAACAGTTTACAAAATAAAAATTTAAATACCCAAAGTAAATATATTCAATGCTCTAAAACATTCACATTTAATGTTTCCTTGACAAAATCCTCTACATTCTGGTTTTATCTTAAGTAACTCAATTTTGTATTGTATCAAACACGGATTAGATCAAGTGTTTAAAATATTCTTTGTACCCAAGGTTTATCTACTTGGTATTTTTTCATGTTGTTGTCTCCCACTGTACCTAATATTCTTTCCTTTAATGTGTTTATAACCTATTTTAAATCCTGCAAGCACATTCCAATCCTAAGACTTAAAAAAAGCAATTTAAAAAGTTTTGGATCCATTTATTTATTTATTATATTCCTGTTTCTCAGTGTTATAATATGGGCAGGGAGACTTTCTAATTAAGAATCACTGAGTTTTTTTTCCCATTGTAGCAGTTCATTATTGTACATTGTCATAGGGAGTGAAATTACTAATATTGTATTTCTCAGAGAATTTCTTTTTCTCTTTGTCCCTAAAGGAGAAGTGGGATTGCTTCATTTGCCCTTGACAAAAGTTTGGAAGCCAGAAAGAGCCTGTTAATAGTTTTCAACTCTGAAATCTGCATTTCCTATATTAAGCTACCTTTTTCGTGTACTTCCAGGAATGAATTAATCTCACTGTCTTGCTTACTTCTGTCGGATGGCTAATGATTTCCGTAAAATTGATTTCTAGCATCTGTCTATACTACTATATCTCATTATTGTATATCTGAGAATGTGTTTCTTGTAGTAATGTATGCACCCCAAGAAGATATTTCTGGTGACAGTATTTAGAGGCATAAAGCCTAATGATTTATAGTTAAGGGCTCTAGGGTCACAAAGAAAATATTTAATTCCTAGAGATAACAATAACCAGCCATGTTGCCTTGGGAATATCTCTTAACCTCTCTAAGTCTCAGAGTTCTCAACTGAAAAAAGAAGAGTTATAGCAACGATACCAACCTTTTCAATTGTTTCAAGGATTAAATGAGAAAGTCCACAAGAAACACTGAGCCTAGTGCCTAGAACACTGTAGACACTCAATAAACATGAGCTTTTTATTGTGTTTATTATTAATTGGATTCAAATTACTATTTTTATCCTGACACTTAACTTTGTTTCTCCTTGATGTGTTACCATTAGAAATCTAGGTTCTATGACTAATTGCTTAGTTACTTGCTCTCCTCATTGTGAACTACAGACTATTCTTCCTGAGCTTTAGGGTCCTGGTGTCTCGTTTCTCTTCATTCTTAGAAGGAGTTTCCTCTGATCATAAACGGTGAGCTAGCAGCATAGGGTACCTACCTATATTGGCTGTACCTGATAGGATAGTGTACGTTCAACGTAACTGAGCTTTTATTTTAGGATTTTTAGAGGCCTTGGTTTATAATCAAGTGTGTTCCAAGCAACAGTAGAACTATTTAGTCATGTCAGAGGAAAACAAGCCAAGGTAGTGATTTGAAAGGAGAAAAGAGGTCTGATGGATCATGAGTTATGGTTATAAACATATTTGTTGAGAAAGAAGAAGGCAGAGGGTAGATGAACCCTCATGAACCCAAGGGAGTTGTTTTAAGACAATTGAGTGGGGAGAAGGTGTCTGGCTATAGGCTCAAAGAGAAGGAGGGGGAAATGTGAGGCTACAAAACACAGGGATTGATAATATTACCAGGCATGCAATGGTTGACTTCCCAGAGAACATCTGAAAAATCACTGCTTTTAACATTACGTCTTATTACTTTTCTAGTATTGAAACATAGATGGTTTTTGGAACACTGAATTTCTTTAACCAGGATACATAAAAGAAAATGTCAAAAAGGCTTATTTCCAAAAATAAGAAGGATTCACATTGAAAAAAAAAAAAAAAATTCTGAATTTTTCTACATGACAGTCATGGATTTTAACATACCTGATATTTCTCTCTTCAATGGTGCAACAGCAGATACACATGACCCCATTTTTTTCCTTTAGTATATTCTATGGCACCCATTTGTTTTCATGATGCATCCATTATTAGATGAAGAGTTTCTTGAAATGAATTTCTAAGTTTTATTAGCAAGGCCTGGTCCCTAGGGCCTGGCATAGTAAATATTGAAAAAATAATCCTTAAATCACACTTTCAGGTTTTCTCATTAAATTACAGAAATTGTCACTTCCTAATTTATGAGCTTACTATATCCAACAATTTATCTAGATCTATTATATCTTTTGTATATGTTGCATACTATAAGCTGCTAAATTCAATTTATTGGATAGTCTAAATATTCTCTGACAAAATCATAAAATTAGGATTAAGTTTATGGTCGCATCTTTTTACTAAACCTACATAAGAAGTCTGGGGCTCCAATGGCAGCATCTTAGCACTTTATAATGGTGCAAGTCTACAATCTCTTTTCTGAAATACTAGGAAGTCAATATGTTTTGGAATTCACAATATTTTAGGTTTTTGGAAGGCAAGTGGTGGGACATAGTCTGGATATTGCATAACATCCACATTAGCATCTGGGGAAGAACCGCACATTCAAACACTTAAGAAATGTATGAATAAATACAAAATAAATAAACAAATTCTCTAAATAACCTCATGTCAGCTCAGGTTATGTGTTTCTACCCAACAAGTTAAGTTCTTTTAGGCTTTGTGGCCAAATGAATTTAAAAAGGCTTTTGGGTTTTAGAGTTTTTTTGAATTTAGGAATTTAAGATAAGGAATTGTGGACTTATTAATAGCTTTTTGCATAGCTGTCTTGTTTTAAAATCTTTTTTTGTTTGTTTTTTCCAGAATAAGTGTTTCTAAATTACAAGAGAGCCAGTACCTCTTTTCTAATATAATTTATGATATTATTTTTGTACTCCTTAACTAGGGCAGAGATTAATCTATAGGAATGTTTTTTAAATTAATGCAAAACCATCACATGTAAAGCTGAAATGAAAGGAAAAAATGCATTCAGTATATTAATGCATTCAATATATTAATTTAAAATTGTAACATGTAAATGTCCACATTCCACCCTACCAGAAAATATAATGAAGCCACCCAATATTTGCACTATGGTTGGAATTACTATGATTGGGCCAGCTGCAAATGTAAAGAAAGTATGTTTTATCGGCTATGCTCATATCTAGGTATTATTCCCATGGGCATGATTTCCAAAATGCTAACCAGCTCTAGGTAAAATTCCTAAAAAATAACACACACACACACACACACACACACACACACACACACACACACACGTGTGTGTGTTATTTTTTATGATAGCTGTTTTCCTGCAAAATTTAGTATTACTTGAATCAATTTTTGAAAAAAACAACAAACAACTTCACAGTTGTATGTGAAATGTTAGGTGTTCTAAGATCAGATAAGCATAAGTTGGCTTTCCTTCTCCACGAATGAGTGGCAGGATACTGGAGGTTGCATGGAACCTGCAGGATTGCTCTGTCTTGCTACTGCTGAACAGCTCTCATCCTTGGCTCTTTCCATAAATGTCAGCAGTGTTCCCCTAATCATTTTGGCAATAAAACTGCCACCACACATTTGCCAAATGTCCTCAGCCTCCCATGAGAACTACCAACCCCTCACAACCATCTAGTATCTTCTTACTCTCATTTTGTATACGGGTATGAGGTAATTAAGTTATTAGGAAGAATCATTGATTGGCAAAGCAGGATTCTACCTAACATAGACATTTTAACTCCTAGTCCAGCTGTCTCTTCACCATACAGGTCAACCCTTATGAATCTACATAGCTTACTTTTTCCTTCTCATTTTCACATGCTTTTGGGGTAACTCTGTTGCCTTGTACTTTCTATCCTCTCCCTGAGAGTACTTAACTCCTGATATTACCCATTTCAGGTTTTTTAGGTAGAGGACCAGTTGGTTCTTGAATGTCAGCTACCTGGAGAGCTAGAATTATTTGCATTTTTTGAGGATTCCTCCTATTCTTGATGCTCTGCTGCATTCTATTTGTAAATGAATGACCTAGCAATTGCCTTGTCCCCTAAAAGAAAGCCAGGCCAATCAACAAGAGACCAAGTGGTTGTGTTAATTATCTATCTCTGTATAACAAATTATCCCCAAAACTTAGCACCTCAAAAGAATGAACATTTGTTGTTTCAAAAAGCTTCTGGGGATCAGTCATACAGGGGTGGTTAGCTGGGTGGTTCTGGCTTAAGGTCTTTCATAAGGTTTTATTCAGGATACCATCATCTGAAGGTGTGAATAGGCTTGGAGGATTCACTTCCAAGCTCGTTCCCATGGCTGTTGGCAGGAGCCCTCAGTTCCTCACCATGTAATCGAAGACAGAAAGGGGGGGGACAGAGAGGAAGAGGAGAGAGGAGAGAGGAGAAAGGAGAGGGGGGGGGGAGAGAGAGAGAGAGAGAGGTAATTTTTGCCTTTTATATGCCATATATAATATGATGTAGTTCCCAGGTCACAACCACTTCTGCCTTATTGTATGTGTTAGATCAGAGTCACCAATCCCTGCCCATACTTAACAGAAGAACAAAAGTTCCACTTCTTGAAGGAAGGAATAGCAATGATTGTGGACGTTTTGTTGTGGTGGTGGTTGTTTGTTTGTGTGAAGCCAACATAGTTGTGTTTCCAGTTTTGAGAATCTCGTCTGGTGTTTTGTTTCAGTAGGAAAATAGCTCCACTCTTGATGTCTCACCCAGAGCCCCTCAGATCCCTTTCCCTAGTTATGTGCAACCATTCTCCAGCTTCCATTTTGCTGCAACAGCCTAGCGCTTCCTACATGTAGAGGTTTCCTCTTGGCCACTGAAGTGCCTCACTCATATGGAAAGCCAGACCACTGAGGAGGGGACATGGCCCCCACTGATGTCTTAGAGGAGGAGTTTAAGTGAGATCTCCCTGAATGAGGAGGAAAAGAAACTATGGCCAAAAAATTCAGTGCTAGGTCTGGTGGAAATTCAGAAAATAGTTTAGAAAATACAAATCACTGTTTTGTAAAATACTTTAGGAGTCATTATATGTATGTAAAAGAGTGAGCCTTAACTGAAGTTCCACACATTTAGATGATGAAGGTAATAGTCAGAATGACGTGCGAAATCAGCTTATATACTAATCATACGATCATAGCACACTTGAGTTAAATCTATATAAGTCAAAACTTTACTGACCCAAGATGAAAAGGATCTTAATTTAAAATGGTTCCTTTGGTGCTTACCCCTTTAAAACACACTAATGCATACACTTGCCTGCATGAAAAGGTAAAGCAAAATGTTTGTTTAAAGTACATTTTAATTCCCTTTACCATGATTTTAAGATGGCACTTAAAGAGGTAAGTGCAGCATTCCTTCTAGTACAAAAGCCATGAACAAGACTCATTGTATAAATATTTTACTCTATGGCACTAGCATTAACATATCACGGCTATAAAAACAACACTCAATCATCGTGCCAAAGTTTGGGTCCTGTCTTAAATGTGGTAGCTGAGGTTTAAATTATTGTAAACAGAAGGATTCCCTTGAATGATGTCTGGGAAGGTCTACTTTCAATGTACTTGCCTTCTTCATTCTCCTTACTGCGGAGGGAAGGCAGAGAAATAAGTGTATGAAACACTTTCACATGTATAACCAGGGTGGTCTGCATGCATGCTGACTGGCCAGACTTTCCTATATTCTGAGATCTCAGGATGGTGCTATGTCAGCTGAGGTTCTTACTTGCAAATCGCAGAATCCTTTTTGACTAGCTTAAATAGAAAAGAATTGAATGAAAGACTATTAAGTTGATCAATGACCCTCTGCAAGGGCCAAAGATTCATGTTGCAGTCTTCTCTGCTTGCTCTTATTGTCATCTTTTCCTCTGCAGTTAGCCTGCAGTGGGTGTTGCCAATTACAAAACAACAAAAGAGTATCTGAATTATTAACTGTGATGCTTATTTTAATTGAATCTGTGATAATAGAGCAACCGTTGCATGCAAATTCCAAGGACAGAAGTATTTGAAATATCTGCCTCTGCAAACACAATGCTTTGTCTTATTTATTTATTTTGTCTACAAATTTTTCAGATAAGTAGTATCCTGATAATTGCTACCTTAAGTATATTATGTAACTTGAAAATTTTCAGGTTTTAGTGGATTAATTTCAGATGAATATTTTCAACATTGTATTTCTTGTTACATTTTCTGTTTTCTGTTCACATTGTTTTAATATTTCTTTTGTTTTATAAAACTAGACATAATTTTTAAAAGTAAAAACAAAAACAAAAATGAAAGTCTATCAAATTCAATCATGACTCAATCAATTTGCCCCTTCCTTTTATCCTACTTCCCCCCCGGGCACTGGCACAATGTGTATATATAGTTGGATGTCATTTTATTGCATGTGGAGATTCATTAACCACTGCTGCGGTCAAGATGGAGAACTGTTTCATAACTTCAAGATTTCCCTCATGCTACCTTTTGGTAGTAATCCCCTCCATCATCTCCCTAACCCCTGGAAACAACTAATCTCTTCTCCATCTCTATAATTTTGACATTTTGAGGTCTATTGTGTTTTTTAGTACATTTCCTTGTATAACTTTTTTAAGTGGTTACTCTGAGTTATTATATACTCATATGTAACTTGAAAATTTTCAGGTTTTAGTGGATGAATTTCAGATGAATATTTTCAACATTGTATTTCTTGTTACATTTCTTATCATAGTCTATTGGTGTCAACAGTTTACCAGTTCAAGTGAAGTGTAGAAACTTCTTTGTCTTTATATCCCTTTACTCCCACTGTTTATAATTGTCTTAAGTATTTCTTCTACACTGAGAACTGCATTAGACAGTGTTACAATTTTTGCTTCATCCATCAAATGTAATTTAGAAAACTCAAGAGAATATTTACCCATATTTTCTTTTGTTGTTGTTTGTATTTATTTATTTATTTATTTATTTATTGTTTCTGTTCCAAGATTTATTTTTTTATTGTTTCATTTCTGGTTAGAGAATTTCCTTTAGATATTCTTTTACGGTAGATCTGCTGGTGATAGAGTTTTAGTTTCAGTTCTTATTTTTCCATCACCTGAGGATGTCTTGATTTCTGAAGTTTATTTTCACTGGATATAGAATTATGTACAGACAGCGCTTTCAGCACTTGAAAAATGGTATTCCACTTCCTATTGGCTTCCATGTTTTCACATAACAAATCTGTTGTCATTCAAATTGCTTTTGCCCTATGTCTCATTACTCAGACTACTTTCAAGATTTTTTTGTCTTTAGCTTTTAGAAAAGTTTGACTATACTATGTCTTGGCATGTATTTCTTTGAGTTAATTTTATTTGATGTTTGTTCATCTCAAATATGTAGATTTATATCTTTTGTCAAATTTAGGAAGAGTTCAGCCATTATTCAGTTAAATATTTTTCAGCCCTACCTTCTTTCTCTTCTGTTCCTGGGACATAAAAGCTAGACTTTTTGTTATAGTCCCACATGTCTCTGTCCATTTTATATTCTGTCTATTTGTTATCTGTTGCTCAGATTGTGTAATTTCTACTGTTCTTTCAAAGGTTTTGATTTCAGTTTTTGTATTTTTCAATTCTAAAATTTCAATTTGGTTGTTTCTTCTTTATATCTTGTATTTGTTTGCTGATCCTTTTTATTTTTTACATTTGTTTCAAGCACGTTTATAATTTCCTGTGGAAATGTTTTTCTGGTGGCTGCTTGAAATCCTTGTCAGATCATTCTTACGTCTGTGCCATTTTGGTGTTGGTGTCTATTGGTTGTCTTTTCTCATTCAAATTGAAACCTTCCTGGTTCTTGGGATGAGTGATTTTTTTTTTTTAATTGAAATGTGGACATTTTTGGTATTATAAGGCCTGGATCTTACTTAGTTCATGTATTTTAGCAGGTCTTTCTTGACCCTTCTTTGGCAAGGTAAGAGAGTACTGCTTCATTACTGCCTGGTGGGAGTAAAGGTCTAGGTTCTCCACCAGGCCTCTATTGACAAGGGGCTCCTTGTTACTTCTGGATGGAGGTGGGAGTTTGAGCTTCCCAATAGGCCTCCATTTATAACACCCTGGCAGTGAGCGAGAGGGTGCCTCCTGACTGCTCTTCACACAGTCTCCCCTGACACTGGAGGACGGTTCCATTACTGCTGAATTGTGGTAGAAGTCCTGACACTATTATATCTCCTACACATCACCCTAGTGAGGATGAGGAGGGGGTGCTTCATTAATGCTGAGTGGGATGGAAGTCGAGCCTTCCCACTTGGCTTTGTCTGACACCACCCAGGCAGAGAAGAATGTCTGCTCATAGCCTCCTAAGGGCGGAAGTCTAAGCTCCCCATCTGGGCTTTGCTGACAGGAATGGGGATAGAACATAGATTTTTTTCTGTGGTGATTGGCTGGCGCAGAGTGGCTATGTTCTAAAAGTTCTCTGTCTTTCTCGAATCCCTCATTCCTATTCCTTTGGTGAATGAGCAGCCTCTTCTTGGACTTTTTTGGTCTGACTCTATTAGCATTTTTATGTTGTCTGCTTCTCCAGTACCTCATATATTCATTGTAGGCATGCTAAACAGAACCAAATCCACAAACAACAATCAATAAATCAATAAATCAATAAATAAATAAATAAATAAATAAATAAATAAATAAAAGAAAAAACAAGACAGTAACAACTATGTCATTCTTCAGATCCCAAGGTTACTATCTACTTTGTCTTCTTCTGTCCAACCTTCAGAGAATTCTTAAGTTTGTTTTAGATATAATATCCAGGGCTATTACCTGTACTTACCGGGAGGAATAGAGAAATTATATGTACCCCATCTTTCCAGAAGCAGAAGTCCAGAAAAAAAGTTTTTAAATACAACTATTTAATCATGATTAATACTTCTTCTTATTTTATGCCAATTACTATTATTATAGTTTGACTAGTATCTAATATATTTGTTATAATTATCGTAATTGATATATATCATTCAGTCCAAGAAACTAATGGTCCCACTGCTCTGTAACATTTAATTTTAATGTATTTAACTAAAAAAATGTTTGACACTTCTGCATCTATGGTAATATTTGACTTTAAGTTCTCCTAAGAGTGATTTACAAGAAGTGTAGCTTTATTCCATCTCACAGTGAGTTAGAGATCTAGAAAATAGCTCCCAATTTTTTATCTAGAGCTCCTTCCAGAATTCTACCCTTTGATACAGTTTAATTCATTTTGAGAAGTGATGCTTATGGGTCTATCACAACTCATTGAATGCACACACCTCTTCTTCTTCTTCAGTTACTATATATTGTGCTTAGTTAGTATCCTAATTCTGTCTAAATTAGCCTTACAAATGGAGCACGTAAAATATAGTCTTTCAAAAACTGAGCTCTAAATATGTCAAGAGTAAGTTGCCACTGATATGATGAGCGTGGTGTTAGCACTTGGACAACCAGAGTCATGAAATGGGCAATAATTTAAGAAGCAAATGGAAAGACCTGTAATAGTATTAACCTGTTTTGGGAAATTGCCTTCATGATTTATTTTCTGATCATTTTCTCTAGTATTTGTGAAGCTTTCCTGGAGCAACTTTATACTTTTGCAATTTACTTTATGTTTACTACCAGAGTAGAGTAGTCTTTGAGGTAAGTTAGACTTTTAATTTTATAGTATTATCTGTTTCCCTTTATTAATGTTATGGTAAGCTGTTTATCAGCGACTAAGCTCCCAAAAGATCTGATAAAGTGTACACATGAAAAAAAAAAAAAGAAAGAAAGAAATGCACCACATTTGATGGGGGTGATGAAGGTGGGAGCAAATCCTAAAGAGCGTTTTAATAAGAAATTCATTTTACTTTCTACAGGTTGCATTAAAATATGGTTGCTAATTCTTTAGTCAATGGCATAAAACCCTACCTAATTATTACCTGCCACTTATTTCAACAGTTACATAGTGATGACTTATGGCAGGCAAAGCATTGCACTACATACACTGTTTGGGGTAAGAACAGAGACATAAAAAAATGACAAACTTCTTACACTGCTCTCAAGAAAATGATAAATCTGGGTCTAGAGGGAAGATACACACTCATGACAATGATGGCAAAAGGAAAATTTTGAAATGTCAAATGAATTGTAAAATCCAAGTATTGGAAAACCTGTTGGAGGAAACTGAATTGATTGGGAGGTGAGGGGGCAGAAGGAATGGAAAGAAGGAGAGAGCAGCGTGAGCAGTGTTAAAGAAGTGATAAAGCATGAAGCAATAATGGGTCCAAATACTGGACCAGGAAGAGTGAAAGATACTGCTGGATAATGGAAATCAAGAAGGAAGGAGCATTTTAAGGAGATGGGTAGAAAGAAGTGAGAAGTGACTTGGGGTCCAATTTCATATTTTGACAGCTTTGGAAATTTGGTCGAGGAGTTTCAATATTATCATGAGGCCACAAGAATGCTTGCCAAGGCAGAGAAAGGCAGATGTCTGATCAAAGTTTTATTTTAGGCGTTACATTCTGCAGAAGTATTACTCTATATATTGGGAAAGTGAAATATTAGCAGCAGACACACCTTAAAGATTAAGATGGCAATGTCGGTTTTGAACCCATCAAGTCTAGTGATTGCAGTAGAAATAAAGGGAAAAGAGGATTATGAAAGAAATAGCAATGTTTCTGCTGGATGGTAAGTGTGGGAAAGGTGGAAGTTGTCAAGGAAGAGCTAGGAATGAGGAGTAACCAACCAGGACTCTAAGCCTCATTTGCTGTTATTGTTGGAAACCAATTTGTAAACTGTTTAAATTGTTTGATTATAAAATGGAGATTACCTTTTTAGGATACTTATACAAGAAGTTGTCCAAGGAAAGAAGAGAAGTAATAAGGTGATTGGTTGTAAGAGACAGCGGAGGTCAGTGAATATGTTTGTTGGTCAAATGGAGGGGGTGAAATAAAGTAGAAGGGAGCAAGTTGTTTGACATGATTAATTGAAAATATTGAGTAGACATTATAGTAGACGAAGAGGAGAAAATCAAGAGATGCAGGATCAATATTGTGGTGTAGGTAGAATGGATAGGATGGGGAGCAGAGGCGGCCTTTGCAAAGGTACCACTTAATTTCTTGCTCTCTGAGATGGTAAAGCATCAGAGTGGAGATATTTAAGAGGCAATCTGTGTAATAGTCAGTGTCACAGATTTCGGAGTTTAGTTCAGTTGCTTTCCTACAAGTTCTGTAACTTGAAGCAAAACACTTACCTTTTTAAATTTCAGAGCTTCTCAGATCTGTAGATACTACTACTACCTATCTGGTTGGGTTATTGTAAGCAATAAATAAGATAAATTATATAAAGCATTAGCACAATATGCGGCATTTTTCAATCTAATAAGTGATATTGCTATTCCAGATATTTCACTCTGAGGTGAAGATGAGCTCATGAAATTCTCTGCTTGAAATAGCACATAGATAATTCAGAGACTCCAGCCAACTTCTTTTCCTTTGCCCTCAGGGCTCTCTGAGAAAGTTAATCCACCCAGAGAATATTTGCATTTTAATAAGGGCCTTCAAGCCCAGGGGAGAAAAGGAGCTTTTCTGCTCCTCAAATAACATCATATAAATGAACACTTTCATGCCTTTGTGTGAACCAGTCCTATTCAGTATCACATTTGTAACAGGACTGAAAAAAAACTTTCTTGTTAGTCTCACCTGGTTAAAGGCATGTTTATTAATATGTTTAGCGTTAAGTCATTTCTAAGTTCACGTAAAGTCTTATAGTGCTTGTTGGATTGTGTTTCATTTAAGGGTGGGAATAAACTCCTGTAATGTCACTGAGCAGAACACTTGTCACATCCTTTGTCATCCCTCATTTGCTTTTCTGAAAAGCAAGCTCTCAGAAGCCTAGACCTATCTGTCAATGCACCTATGTTACAATAATTAAATTATCTGGAAGATTATTACTTCTAAAAAGGGAAAATTAAATCAGAGAATGATTTATTGATTTGCTTGGTGCTCCTTTGGTTTTGAGTTAGTATAACACAACACCAAAGATTATTCGTGAGAAAGAAATATCTGCCAAAATTAGTAATTACATTTTGAGCTGAAGTTTTTGTATGGTATTAATTCATTGTCGTAAACATGTTTTTAATTTGTAATCATGTATGTATTTGTGCTAAGAAAGCAAATACTGAAGAACATTCATGTTTTTACTTTGGAACTTCAAAATGTTTTTCTGAACTGTTTAGCACAGGTTTTCTCTGGATTTAAAAAATAAATTAAGTGGAAGATAGGCTATCCTTGGACCCAAATCATTTATAGGAGTTATTTACTTATGTGACTACTTACAGCATGGATGCTGAAGACAATTATTCAGACACCTCAATGAAAATAGGAAAGATTCTGTTGAATATTTAATCAGAATTTAAAAACTTAAAGTGCATATCTTTGTAGGTAATTTCTTTTGTAGGACTTAAATTTAGGACATGGAAAAGTCTATGAATTACTACGTTGCACAAAAACAAATGAACTCACTCCTCTACATCTTAGGGCAGCGTTTTGCAACTAAGACAAGTGAAGACAGAAAAGATTTGGCACAGCCACTACCAAGAACCGTGTAATAATGGTCTACTTGATGAATGAGCTCACCCTTGGTTCCCATCCATAGGTAGACGCTACAGTCATGACTGCTTCTGTGATTCTGCAAAGGCGACAGGTTTACACTGAAACATGGAACACAGCTTATTCCTCACTGATAACAGATCAGTTACCATCAAAGACAAGATTAGTATTTTGCACGGTAGTGTTTCATATCCTGCTTCTCCCTGAAGTACAGGAACGCAAGTATATATGTTTAGTTTTGAAATTGATTTGGCATCTTCCTCTTTTTTTTTTTACCATCCAATTTATAAAGAACACTTTACTATCAAGGTTTTGATTCCAAATATCAACCTAGTTGGTGCTGTCTTGGTTTTGAATTAGTATAAAACAACAAATTCACTCTTTTATAAAAGGAATGTTAACTATAAACATTAAGATAATTTTGTGTGCATTTTTAATTTTGGGTGTTATCAACTAAATTATCTCTTTGATCAGCAGTTTCTTAAATTTGCCAAATCTATGGCTGGATTGATTGCATAACTTAAAATAAATACGCCTGATTTTCTCATTAAACAACTTCCTTTTCTGTGAATGTTTTTGAAAAGGACATTAATTGCAGTCAGGGTAATGTTACCAGCAAATTTCTTCATTTCCTAGATATTTTAGATTAGAAGAGTATTGTAGGTCTGCTTCTCTGCAGTGCAGACTCTGAGATGGTGACTAGCACGCAGAAAGTTCATTAGGGAGTGTTCTTGGGTTCAACATCTATGGGGGAGAGAAAGGAAGCAAGACTGGGCAGAGGGAGATGGTGAACTTCAATGCAGTCTCATCAAAGGCCTCAGCCAGCTCTGTGAGGAGCTCTGGAGTTGGAATGGCCCTTCAGAGTAGCCCTAAATTAGGACACGTAAGTGCCAGGCTAATATTCTCCTTCATAGAGCACTCATTGGATGCAGGCTGCAAGCAGGAAGCAGGCATGGCCTACATCAGCAGATTCCTGGAGAGGGCTGATCGCTGTGGACTAGATCCTCGGTTCACTCCCAGAGCTGGAGGAATAAGTCCTTCACAGCTGGGGGAGAAGAGGCTGCGTATCACAGTGTCACTAGGAAGTTATGTGGAGACTATTTCCCAGACTTTGTCATCATCTTAGAAAATGAATTTAATAAAGTTTAGGTAAAAGAAAAAAAAAAAAAATATATATATATATATATATATATATATATATGTCAAAAATCTGAAATTCACTTAAATTATAATAATTTTTGAGATTATCATAAATTATACCACTCAAAGAGATTTTTATGTTTGCTGCCTTTTCTACCCACTTTCCTCTCATCTTCTTTTTTCAAACCAGTTTTTAGCAGCAAAGGTTTATAGAAACAAACAACATGGGCTTTGGAGTTAGATTTGGCAGTGTTCAGACTTAGGTGTTACTCCTTAACCACCTGGGCAATAATACCTCGGAACCTCTGTTTCCTTATTTTTACAAATGAGAACAATCATGGGCATGAGAATTGAGCAAGATGGCATTTAAATAGAGTCAACTTCAATGCCTTTGACTTAGAAATAGCTCAAGTTTGCTTCTTGTCTTCCAATGATTGCCAATTGAAACCTGTAGCATTAACATTCAATATTAATTTTAGTAGTTTGTATTCGCTTATAAACTTAGAAATTATTCTTCCATTTCTGATAATGACATTCTTCTTTGCTGAAGTTAGTATATCCAAGAAAAAAATTGGAGTCTATAGGTCGGTAGTTCCGTTAATGTTCCCAAGGGGACTGGTAACATTCACCACACTGAAGCATCAACTTTCTAAATAGTTAGAAAATAATGCTTGGAAGCAAAAAAATATTGCTGACTATTTTATTAACCATTTTTATGGTCATTAACTTTTTACCTGTCCCTGATTAATACAGAGTGTGCCAAAAAAAAATGTGTACACATTTTAAGAAAGGAAAAAAACTGTATTAAAATTGTAATATTTAATATACCCGATAATAAAAGATAAATACAAGTCATGTGTATACATTTTTTGTCACTCCCAGTAATATGTAAATTCTCAAGGCCTTCACAAAACTAAAATTAATTTATTTCAAAATTATTAGCGAAATTAAAAGTTCTCTCAGAAGACTGTCAACATTCTATTTTTAATCACTTACCCCTCCACAAGAAAGGGTGAGCTAGCTAGAAAATAGTGCCACCTCAAGTAAGAATGATGGCAGTGGTGGTTTACTATTAGATATTAGAGACCCATAGTTTCTTTTTCCCTATTTAGTTCTGACATTTAATTACTTCTTACTGTTCTGTAAAATCTATCTTTCTGATCCTCATTTTCCAAAATGTACCTTTCTTCTCTCCTTCTGAGTCTAAATAAATCATGGAGTGGAAAAATGAAGAAACCAACTTAATGGGCTAAACCTTTGGAGAGAGGATGTATGTATGTGTGCTTATTTAGCATCCCTTCAAGAGAATTTGGGACAAAAGAAATCAGACTAATAGAGAGGGGCTGGACACAAAAGGCCTTGTGCTAAGGAGTTTAGGGTTTTTTTCTATGTGTGATAAACATAGTTAAATAATTTTCAGTAGGGAAATTGAATGATTACATTTACATCAAGGATAATTAAATCTACAATCATAATAGCCGTATTTTGTTCAAAGTTCTGATATCTAAAACATTAATGAGATACAAAGATTTTCTGATCCAAAATATTATTTTTTAGTGGACTCCCTACTCTATAAATGACCTTGATAGGATCAGCCTAATTTCTCCTTCATCCTAGGGCACACCCTTGGAAGCTATAAATGTTTCATTTAGTTGAACACATATTAAAGATGGATTGGCTGACCTTTAGGAGTTTTCCTAAAACACCAGTAATTTACTCTCAGTTGAGGATGACAGTACTACTTCACGAAGGAAAAAACAGGTTTTTGTCTTCCCATGCAATTCAGTTTCTTTCTGTTTATAAGTAGATCTATATATCAATATATCGATCAATATATCGTCAGCCGTTTTCATATACCTGTGCCACTCACATTCTTCTCTCAATATTATGGAAGCCAGCTCATTTTCTGTCTCCTGCTTTGCCACTTACTAACTTCTACTGCTGTATTCTACTTCTAATCATTCATAGAACTCTTGACTGTCTAATTGAAAATAAATCTCGAATATTTGCCCTTTTTCCCTTTGCATTTTTATTGCTATACTGGTTCAGGCCCTTATTATTTTAATTCTGGAATGTTGAAATAGCCTCTTGACCCTGACTCTGTCTCTAATTTTCTTATCTCTCCAGTGCACTCATCATGCTGCCATCATTACTATCTCTCTAAAATACAGCTTTGGTCATGCCATTCCCGTGGAGAGCCTTCTGTTGTCCCACAGAATCAAGTCCAAAGTCCGTCACAGTCGGCTCACATTCTTTCTTCAGCAAGATCTCAGAAAAGGGACTCTGAGCATTTAGGAGTAAATTTGAGGTTGAAAGTAAAATTTTAAAAAGTCTGAATGGCAGAGGAAAGGTTAAAACTGTCCTGTAATGACTTGTTTTGCAGACAAAAAGAAGGAATTGGTTATCTGACTGTGTAAACAGGTACGGATAAAGGGGTCCTTTAAGGTAAACCAAGTATGGAATTTAGGGAACAGTCACTTTGCATCTGAAAACTCAGTTGGAGTAGACAAAGAACAGCTGCTTAAAATGGTTGATGGCAGAGCTTTGATAGGGACTTTCTTTGGGAGGGCAAGTGATAGACAGGCAAATTAGAAAAAGGAAAGACTAGGGTGATCCTCCAAGTGGCCAGAATCCTAGAGAAAAAGAATTCTTTTGGAGACACACCTGTGAATTCCCTGCCTGACAAGAAAGCGAGTGAATGTTTTCACAAGTCGAAGAGAACTGAATTAACTGGTTTTCTGCAAGCCAGAATTTAGGCTTGGCATGGCTTATGAGACATATCCTCTAACATTCTGCTGGACTCACCTCCTATGCCATGTTTTCTTTCTTCCACAAAATGACACAATCTCTCCTGAGCCATGCTGGCTTGTTCATCGGTACCTTCCTGAACCTCTAGATTCTTGCCCCATTGGTTTCCTCATCATGAAATTCCCATTAAGGGGCAAGCCCCAGGCACTATAGTGTTCTTACGCTCCGTTCACCCGTGGGTGGGGAATATCTGTATATGCATGTAGCTAATCCCACCTCTTACATCCATATGCATTTGCTACTACATTACCAATTTCCTCCATGCAAACCCCTTTCTGACACTCATTATTTTGCTTAGCAAAATATATATTACTTGAGATGTGAACAACAAAACACTTGTAGTAGCTGTCTCTGATGGGTGCCCTTTCTGACATGATGCTGGTAGAACACCACTGGAGCATGGGTTTTTTCTTAGAGCAACCAACTAACTGTCACATATTTATATCGCTCGCTGCTGATGGTCTTTAAAGATATCATAACGGTCTGGGTCATAGCATGATGTAAGAAAAGCATATGCTTAATGTGACTCTCCAGTAGCCAGAATTCTAAGAAAAAATCTCTTTTGGAGACAACCTCATGAATTTTTGGACCACCAAAAGTCCTTGGCAATCAGACAGATCTGGATTAAATCTTAGCTGCACCACTTAGTTCTTGAATGACCTTGGACAAGTTGCTTAACTCTTCTGATCCTCTCTTTCCTCCTCTATAAATTACGATAAAGATTCATGCATGCAAATATTATGTAAACATAACATTGAGTAGTGTGTTGGAGCTGCTGTGGAGCTGAAGTGATTAGGTGGGATTGAGTGGTAAATTTTCAGGAATTTTGTGTAACAGTTGTTAATGCAGCCATTAAAAAAATCAAATTACATAAACTTGCAATTAAATAAGTTATATAAAAAGTAAAGGCAAGCAACACTCAAAACATACCACTTCCTAATTACATTTTACTATTTTCTATGTTCTTATGCTACTTATGTTTACAGTATAATGCTACACAACTGCAAATCTCTCCCCAGCTCTGTTTTCACTGACATGTAACTTGGGAGCTTACACTCAGATGTGGTGGGAGTATTTATACATTGGAAGTCAGCAAGCACTAAAAATCAGTGTTTGATTTATTATTTTGTTAATTGTCTTTGGATTTAAGAAAGTAATGAAGAAAATCTCAATAATGTGGATTAAATTTAAAAGTCTGCCATATTTGTGGGTTTTACATAGTGAATAGCACACACACATAAAATTGAAGATATACATTATGCAGTATCCAAAAACTATTATGTGCAAAGTTGCCCACATCATATATATATATATATATATATATATATATATATATATATATATTTTTAAGATGAGGAAATCGCATGCCAGAGCATGTAATAACTCATCTAAGATCTTCCAGATAGTGAAGGACAAAGTTGGAATTTGAAATCAGGCAGTCTAGCCTCAAAGTTAAATTTGTCGAAGTATTTTTTTACATTAAATTTATTGGAGTAACATTGGTTAATAACATTATATAAATTTCAACTGTACAGCTTTATAATATCACATCTGTATACTTGACATCCCAGAAAGAGACTGTGTTTTGAGAGAAAAGTAAACTTTTTGTGTTCTAAATGATTAAAAGCCTGAAGGAATCAGAGCATATAGTTTAGCCATAAACCAAATTTGAGAAGAATTCATGATAATATAAAAGGTAGATTTCCTTCCAAAAGGAGATAAAATTTTACTGTCTGAGAAAAGAAAAGAAGAAAAGCTAAGGAAAGCTAACCTCTCCAGGGTTAGATATTGGTGTGGTCTCAGAGAAAATGATTGTACACTGGTAAGCTCTGCCAGGTTGGTAAAGGAGCGGAGAGATATCCTCAGATAGCTGGAGGTGGGCGCAAGAGCAGAGACAAGTCACCCAAAGAGGTCCCTACCAGAGCTCTTCCTATCTGTGAGGAGAAATGGCAGCCTGGATGGCCTAAGGCAGGGGGGACCTGAGAGAACTCCATGAGACTCTGGGGTCCCTGGGATCACAGAAGAGCAATTCAACAGCTTCCCATAACTAGAGAGGGATGAGAGAGTTGAAAAGGGTCCTAGCAGTCATGATCATACCATGCTATTAGACCTCCAGTGGGTACTGGAACTGATCAAAAGACAAGACAGACGGGGTGATAGTTCCACACAGGCCATATGATATGTAGCACTCTCCACATGTAAATGCAGAGTTAACTGATTTTTAGTCTGGAGTTATGGAGTAATTTCTAATTTTACTGAGTTTACCTGAGGGATGGTTAAATAAAGTTTTATGCAATAGAGAAAACAGGGATTTAGGGAAGATATTAAACTGAGTTACAGAAACTAAATTTAGGATTCTTGCAAACTAGAGTTAGAAACTATGAGAAATTCAAACTGGCCATCTACTCTTTTCAAATAGTGTATAGGTCAATGTAGTAATAACTGAAATCTCATAGAGAATTAATATCTTAGTGGGCATGTATTCATTTTATATATGTATATGCACATACATGTACACATATGTGCATACCCACGTACACACATGTACATACACACGTACACACACACAACCTTTGACTGATTTATTGACTATTTGTCTATTTGATCATTTGTTTATAGAAAACCATACTTCTCTAGGGCATATTGCTAACTTGTTAAAGATGCCATAATAGTTAGTAATGCAGGGCTAGGGCCAAACTCCCAGAGTTTAAATCCTGACTCTGTTTCATACTACTTGTGTGACATTGAATGCATTATTTAACCTCTTTGTGATGAAGTTTCCTCATCTCTAAGTCCTCACAGGGTTATTGGGAAAACCAAATGTGTTAACTTCCTTTACCTATATAAACGTGTATGTGTGTGTGCCATATAAATCCTCAGAAATGTTCACTGTGGTTATTCCATGGGGCTTTCATTTTACTGAATGTCATGTTCAATCTTCTTTCCTTGTCTTCAGTTTGATGACACAGGACTAGAAGTTGTTGACAGTTTGTATGACTCTATGCTCTTTGGATTCCTCTGGAATCTAGAGCATCACATTTGGAGAAATTCGGGCTCTTCCTAGGAGCAGTTCTTTTGAGTGTTTCCACAGTCTACCAGATCTCGCTCCAATTTCTCCACTCACTTATCTACCTTGTTTGTTTATGTATGTATGTATGTATGTATGTATGTATGTATGTATGTATGTATGCATTTATTTTGGCTTTTTATTGGAAAATAGTTTTTGAAAACAGTAGAAGAGCAATTAAGAATAATGATTCCCAGGAGATCACCTTTTAAAAAAATTATTAGTATTAAAGAAAAGAAAAAAGTTGGAAGAAAGTTGTGGAATGCTCTGTGTCATGAAACTCAAGTCACCTTTGTGTTCGTTTTTATTGATGTTATAAATGGTATTGTGTTTTCTGTCTTTCATCATGTTCTCCAATTTCCATTATCACAGATTGTTGCTTCTAATGAATGATTTTGCTGTTAATGCTTTGAAGTCATGAATCCATTTTCTGATCTACCAGTTTTAGAGGTGTTTGTTTTTTTCCTCTTAAAGAAATAGTTTTGTCCTTAGTATTTAGATTTCTGCATGAATCTGTTATCATTTAGGGAGTATTTACTTTTAAAGTTAAAAAAATGAGTTATCAATACTTGGATAATTGTTTCTGTTTATCAACATGTCACCACCTACGGCCCTCTGGTTTCAGGAATCACTTTAATAAGGAGGCCAGCAAAAACACCGTGAACGATGTTTTTAAGAGAACAGGCGTACACGGTCCAACATTGCTGGCTAACAGAAGGTGATGAGTAGTTTGTGTTTCTTGCCCTTAGATTCTGTAGTGACTGAGTTATCAAAAAAACACTGATCAAAATTTGAATCTAAATTGAAGTCAAGCTATGGAATAAAGAAAATCAATCTGGAGTTAAGTCCCTGCAAGATGACAAATGAAGATTAAGTTTCTGTGATTTTATTTGATAATGTTTTAGAATAGTTATGAAAGTATTTTGAATTTTTGTCCTGTAATTTAACAGAGTATTTCCTAATCTGAAGGGGAGAGTACATGCATCTCATTTAGTGGTCTCACAATCATTATTGAGAAGCTTTAAAAGCCATTTCAAGGACTATATATTCTGAAATATTTTAGAGAAGTAAAATTTGAGCTAAATTGACACAAAGTATATTTTAAAAGAAAATTTTAGAACAGAGACTAACATTACACATCAATTTTTCTAAAACCAAAAAGAATTGCTTTACTTTTTCTTCTTTCAGAGTTTACAGTGATTTACTGTTATAAGGGAATAGAAGACTGAAATGTAATCAAGGCTGTATATTTAGTGTTCTTTAATATTTATTATCTTATTATCTTTATTTTATGTTAATAAGATAATTATCTTATTATATATCTTAATATTTATCTTATTATCCTTTAATATTTGACTTTATGGTTTTGTCAATGAACTATTATTTACAAAAATAGTTTCTAGAAAGTAAGACACGATTGTCCTTACTCTTTACTTCGAAATAAGTATTTCTTACTTAGGCTGACATTGAATGAAATTCTGAAAATTTCAGAAAATTATGACATGGTTTCTTGGGAAGTCTGAGAATTCATTAAAAACATGATTTAGTGTAATGAAGTCATTTACCTTTTTACTTGCCAAAATGTCAATTTCATATCTTTTCAAGAAAGAAAACTTGAAATTGCATATCTCAATGGGAAAAAAGAACCTTTTTCATGAGACATATAATTTAAGGCAGGCTTTGGGGCCCCGGTTTTCTCATATGTAAGATGAAGTTTATTAGATTATCCATTTAGCTCTAATATTTGTAATTTTCATAAAACCTCTAAGTGAAAAATAAGCAAATATGATTCAAAAAGAAAATATTTATCAAAGATGCTTCTAATGATTTTTCATCCCATATTTCCACCAGAGTAATTGTGGAATTAAAGTAAAGCAACTCTGTAATAGAAGCTACTTAGCTTGTTGCTCCGTACCTGATTAATTTCAGGCCACTGCATTCCACGATGAAACTTCAGATTTCTGTGGCCTTCGTCATACAATCCACTATAGTGCTGGCAGTGTACACTTGAAATTTGGGAAAACACTAGGGATTATAGCCCACCTGGACTAATCTAATAGTAGTTTCCATGGGGGAAAAAAAATGACCCATATGACTTCATCAGTTTCTAGTTTCCTTGATACCCCATTTGCATTGCCCAAGAAAAATGTCACATTTTATGTCATCCACAATCTGTGCTGCTTGATATCATTATTGTTCTTTGCAGATGTGTATTCATTTCAAGACTGTCTCGGCTCTTGCCATAAAATATCATTTATAACTTTAATGCCGATTCTGTTAGGTTTTATTAATTCCCCAGTGCATCTGGAAACTTAAAAATGTTCGGTGGAAGGAAACAATTCTCCATAAAATTCTGGAACTCTTTCAGCAATGAAAACATACATGCATTTTAAATAATTAAGACTGGACGACAATGTGGTTGTGTGCTCTACTTTGTTGAGCAATATACCGGAGGCGCCAAAAAAAAATGTATACACATTTTAAGAGATGTTATCTATGCTCAAGCAGTAGTTCGCCATAATCAGAAGTGTCTGGACATTGATGGTAACCACTTTGAGTACCTCTTCTAATTGCAGAAGTCAAATGTGACTTGTATTCATCTTTTGTTATCTGTATATATTGAGTATTACAGTTAATGCAGTTTTATCTTTTCTTAAAATATGTGTACATTTTTTGGCTACATATATATATATTTATAAAATAATTATTTCTATAAATATATACAGTGGTACTCGGTTTTCGAACGTAATCCACAAGTTCTGAAACGTTCAAAAACAACGGACAGCTAGGCCTCAGGGTCTTGCACTCAGCGGAAACCGTGTGACATGTTTGACTCTTGAATCGTGTTTGAAAACCGAAGCATTTACTTCTGGGTTTACAGCGTTCATAAACCAAAATGTTTGTCAATGGAAACGTTCGAAAACCGAGGTACCACTGTATATATATGTATACATACATATATATATATATATTTATAGAAAAAATTATATATATATATATATATATATATATATATATATATATTCTTCCAAATAGTATTATTCTGCTTTAAACTAGAAATTTCAATGGGATCAGGCTTTCTCAGATAACTTTTTAAACAAATAAATCTGCCACAGAGTGACATCAGTATCATTGAGAAGCTCAGTAATGCCTGCCCTTATCTATGCCAGGGCTGATAGAAGGATACGCTGTCACAGAATGGGGCTCCCTTCCAGCAATGCTGATAATAGGGTTCCAAAATAATAAAGGCCACGTGGTGGTGTAAGATATGTGTAATTATCACAATTAGTGGCAAGCTTGCAGCAGTAGCCAAGGAGGCGTAATCTTCAGAAAGATATAGAAATGGTATTCCTAGAGGCATGAGTGAAAGGCTGTCAATGAGGGTACTGTGTAATTGATACAATCAAAACTAAATCCAGGATGGATAGGCAGGAGACTGACAGCAGCTGCCCCAATAAAAACTCATGATTCCTTACCCAGTTTCTCTACCTGAGCCATTTCTCAGACTTAGAAACCATTACCTGAAGGAGAAGCCTGTGAGGAAGGAAGCGGCAACACCACAACAAGTCTATTCAGTAGTAATTCCCCAGTCCTTTCCTGAAGTGAAGTATAAACATTAACTCATGAAAGTGTGTATTGGGATGAGGAAAATACCCACTTCTATAGAGTATTACTGGACAAAGGGTCTAAGTTTATATTGTTAGCCAGGGACCCAAAGTGCCAACATGATTCTCCTGTTAGTGTATAGGGACATGTAACAGCTAAGTAATAAATGGAATCCTAGCTCAGGTCCTGCTCACAGTGGGGTGCTGTGTCCACAAACCTATCCTGTGGTCATTTCTGCAGCGTATCATTAGAATGGGCACTGGTAGTTGACAGAATCCTCAATTGGTTATTGATCTTTGGGATAAAAGCTATTATAGTAGGAGAGGCCATGTGGAAGCCTCTGAAACTGTCTCCTTCTTTCCAAGACAGTAAGTCGATACTGCATCTTGGGAGTGAATGGCAGAAGTGAGTGTTATGTTCAAAGAATTCATGGTGGACTCTTTTATATTCCCATTAAATTAAGCAGTCTGGTCTATACAGAAATATGATGGATCATGGTGCATGACCGTGGAATCCCACAAACGTAATCAAATAGTAGGCTTAATCACAGCTGTTACGTTGGATGTGGTTTCTTTGCTAGTACAGATTAACAAATATCATAACCATATGCTATCATTGATCTGATGAATGCCTTCCTTTCCATCTGTATCAGAAAATTATTTGCCTTTACTTGGGACAGACATTATTATACATTTGCTGTGTTGCCCAGGTCTGTGTTATATTTCCCACTATCTGCCATAATATACTCAAAAAGTGACCTGGACTAGACATTTTGTGGTATATCACATTGGGCTAATGTATTCAATATATGCTAATATATGCTAATAGGACCAGATGAGCACAAAATGTATGTGCTGTGTTAAGATACAATCATTCCATAGGTGGGAGAAAAACCCTATGAAGATTCAAGGGCCTGCCATATCAATAAAGTGTTTAGGGGAGTTAGTGGCCTGGGGTGTTCTATAGAGTACATCCCTTACAAAGTAAAGTGCAAATTTGAGCATATCTCACCTCCCACCAATAAGAAATAAGTACAATTCTTAGTAGATATTTTTTTCAGGTTCTAGAGTAAGCATATTTTACAGTTGAAAACACTCTTCTAACCCACATGCTGGTTATGTGTAACGTGGTCAGTTTTGAGGGGGTGCCCCAGGCAGAAAAGAGCTCTTTGCAGTAAACCCAGGCAGCAGCAAACTATATATCATCCAGAAGCAGCAACTGGAATGTTACTGGTCCTTTGCAGAGACCTGACCATGGAACATAAGAGACCAACCTCATGAGGTTGGAAATGCCCATCCTTAGCAAGATTTTGCTGGCCCACCAAGTCATAAGATCAGGTAGGTCCAGCAGTAATCTAGTAGAAGGTAGAAGTGATTTGACAAGTCCCAGGCACAAGCAGGACTGGATGGACCAAATAAACTATACAAGCAGGCAGTGCAAACTCCCTTATCATCTCATCTGCTGCCTCTCACCTCTGGCCTCTTGTGGGGGTTGAGGTCTCCTATGACCATCCGACAGAGGAAGAAACGTCAAGCGTGGTTCATTAATGTCTTTTCTCAGTATGTTAGTGACAGCTGAAGAGGAACTGTTGCCCCTTACAATCGCTTTCACGAGGGCTCTGAAGAACAGTGGTGAGAGGAAATCATCACACCGGGCAGAGTTCTGGGTTGTGCACTTAGTCATCTACTTTGCGTGACCAAAAAAATAAACCAAAGTAAGACTATACGCAGATTCTTAGGTGTTGGTGCTGATCAAACAGGGGCCTGAAAGGAGAAAGATTGAAAGATCTGGCTGAGGAGGTCTGGGGAAAATCATGGGGACGGATCTATAGGCATGAATATGCAAGAAGTTCTTGTCGTGGTACTTGGTTTCAGATGTAAACACCCACTGGAAAACATCAACCATTGAAAATACATTAAACAAGCAGACGGAATGACTTGGCCATTAGATTTCAGTTAGCTTCTATCTTTGGCTACCCTAGTGCTGACATAATGAATGTATGGAGAGTAGCCATGGGGTGGGTGAGGGTGGGGGCAGATGGAGCCTATGAATGGGGCCAATAGAATAGATTTTCATGCACTAAGTTTAATCTAGCTATTGCAACTGCTGAATATTCAACTTGCCAGCAATGGCGACAAATACTGAGTTCTTATACAGAACCATCTGAGACCAACCAACCACTTGGTGCAAATTGACTATACTGGACACCTTACCTTGAGGGATCAGTAAGCATCTGGATTGGGTTTGGCACTGGCACTTATTCTGAGTATGAGTTTTCCTTCTGTGTACACAGAGCTTCAGCCAATGTCAGTATTGGAGGGCTTGTAGATTCTTTGATCCAGGAACAGAGGATCCCAAATAACATTCCATTGTATCAAAGAACCTACATTAGAGCAAAGGAATTACAGCAATGGGTACATGAATCTATCACACACTGTACCACCTGTATGCTACTGGACTGACAGAGAAATGGTCTGTGGAAGATGCACTTGTCACCTTGATGATCCACCCTGAGAGGATGGATGCTGAGTCCCCAGAAGTAGAATACATGGATACGGAAAATACAATCACAGGTATGAATGGTACCACTGCTTTTAGTGACCCCTTTCTGTGCCTCTAATGTTCCTGAGGCTCTGTGGATGGAGAGATCTTGTTCTCAAAAGGGAAATATTTCGACCCAGAAGTGTAGTAAGAGTCTCATTGAACTTTACACAAAATATGTTGCCTGTTCACCTTAAGCTCCTCATGCCAAAAGACCAGTAGGCAAGGAAATGAATCATATTACTGGCACTGGTAATTGGACTTGATTATCAGGACAAAATGGGGTCGCTATTATGCTATGGGCCATGTGAGAATGTTTTGTGTCAGATGATCAACTGGAGCATCTCTCGGTGTTTCATGTCCACTTTGATGGTAAATGGACACTAGAGCAACCGTGGCCTAAGAATGGGATAAGATTCATTGGGAATGAGAGTCTCTGTCATCCGACCAGGAAAGACAACCTGAATTGCCAGCCCAGCATGAGGGAAATTCAGAATGTGTGGTGAAATAGAGGACTAATGAGTAACAATTATAACCTTGGAATCAAATGCAGTATCAGGGCTATAGTTTGTTCTGCTAACTCTTTTCTTCTAAGTGCCTCTGGAAGCTTTTCCCAGTTGGGCCAAAATTAGCCTAACTTACTATAAGAAGCAAGTATATCTAAGGGGGTACAAGGTTGGATTGCAGGGTATATAGTAGTTGTCTGCTCTGATTGTTAATTTTTTTTTTTAGCTTTATTGAGGTATAATTGACTGAACTATGCTTTAGGGTTAATGTACTCATTGGTACATCAGTTTCCAGTTTCTTAGGATTGAGTTTTGTGTTGTGTTGTGTCATGGTGTGTTTTGTTTTGAACCAGAATTGCCCTTAGTTCCAAGGAATTTCCTCATTTGAAGTTATGCTACTTCCTGTGCAGAGGGGTGTGTGTGTGTGTGTGTGTGTGTGTGTGTGTGTTTTCATACCAATACCTGGCTAACTGGCTGAAGTGGGCATACAAAACCAGACCCCTCTGCCTCAATTTGGGACAACTCAGAAGGACCATTAAAAAGCTCCATAGCTCCTGGTAGAATTATCAGAGTTCTCAGTTAAAACTGCTGTGTACTCAGATTTTTCTCTTTGCCAATCCTGCCTTCCTCACTTTTATAGGTATTTCACAGAGTTTTCCCTAGTAAAATTTCTCCACGAGACTCTTCATCTCACAGTCTGTTTCCACTGAACCAATCTAAGACAGATGGAGATAACATTCAGGTCATTTATAAACCATAGTAACTCGGGGAATGCTTTTAGTATTAAATTAAGAACCACATACTTGGAATTGTGGAAAGAAAATTCTCCCCATCTATTCCTTAACAAGTTTGTGGGTATTTGAACAAGGTATAACCTATGTATTATGCTAAAGTGAATTAATGTGATTTAAAAAATAGATTCTATATTAGCAATTTTAAGGATGACTTTTTCCACTTTTAAATCCCTCTGCTCTCAGAAGTTGTCATACTGCATTATTTAGCATGTAAAATCATATGTTATAACTCAATTTACATAAAATTAAAGCATGGATTTTCTTCCTCTTTTAGACGCATTTTTTTCTTATTCAACCCGAACTTTAAAACTTTCTTTGACATAAATTTATGTCAATTCAACTTCTCCAAAATGCATAGCATAATCCATGCACTCTTTTAACAGCCCACCACACAAAAACAAAATATTATTATCAAGTACATATCTGTGGCTTAAATTTCTGACTCAAATGTAGTAAATTCTTTCTGGTAGTATCATATGTGTCACAAAGTAATACAGTGCTGTAATGATAATTATGTGCTATAAATGTGCGTTTGCATGGGGATTCTGAACTAGTGTGTGAGGCCCATATCCTCTTTGCTACTCACATAACATCTATAGTTCCTGTTTTGTCTGACTAAATCGACTTAATGTCTTACCATTCCTTTTTTTCGTAAATTCGATGGTGAAAGGGAAGTCTTAGTGTTAAATTCTGAATACACCCTACTCAAATCTAAATAAAAGGACTTATTTTACACTGACCAACATTTTAAATGTCTTAAACACCAAGATGTTTGACATCTAAATTTTAAGCCACTATATATCAAAGTGTTACTGACAGAAATTGAAAGGAAGTTTTGCTTATTTTCTGGGGAAAAAATTAAAACTAAAACACATTTCTTCCCTATGTCCTTTAATACACACACACACACACACACACACACACACACACACACACACGAGGTATACTATAGTTTGTACAATAGACTAATAGTTTGTACAATTGCTTTGGTCTCAAAGTTTGGATACGTTCAGAATCACTTGGAAATCTTAGAAAATTACTCATGTTGTGGAGATTCTGATTCAGTAGTGTCAGCATAAGTCTTGGGCATATGGATTTTTTCTCAAAACTCAGGATGATTCTAAGTTACACCAAGTTTTGGCCCAAATTAAATAAAAAGAGAGTTAAATGACATAAACTAGCTGTAAATATTTTATACACAAATTGTATATGAGGAATTCAATGTTCACTTCTGGAATGTAAATACTGTTTATCTATGTATCTATGTATCTATGTATCTCTCTCTCTCTCTCTCTCTCTCTCTCTCTCTCTCTCTTTCTATAAATAGATGAGTTTCTATAAATAGAAAGAGAGAGAGATATATATATATTTTTTTAAAATTACTTTGGTGATAAAGCCAAGGCTCTGAGATGATCTGTATTAGAATATTGGTCACTTTTGTCAAAAATTAAATGTCTCTATGAATAACTTGGTATCATATTTGGGGTTTCCCAGACTTTGTATAAGGTTTTTTCACAATAGTGAAAATATCACCAACACCTAATTTTGTGACACAGCACATCACTAATCGGTTCTCTTACAATGTAGGTTAAGTTTAAATCAGTCACCGCAATAAATTTAATTAAAAAAAAAAAAAAAAGGAAATATCGTCATGTTCATACTGGCATTCTGATTTCAAGAATTTCTTCCCCCTTGGAAATTTTTGGAGCAAATTTAAAAGTTTAGTTGCCATTCTCTACTACTGAGCTGCATAATCTGAACAAACTCACTTTACTTCCTTGTTTCATAACTTTCTCATTTGATGAATAAAGGATGGTCCTGAGGACTCTTTACTAAACTACATGTCTAAATTAAAAAGTTTAGAAAAGACAAAGGACAGAACTTCCCCAATAGCAATACAAATAAAGTTATAAAAATAAATAGCTAAGCTTGTTGGCAGTTATGGGGTTGGGTATGTGAAAATTAACTGTGTTTCACCTTTGGAAGCTCAACTTTTCAGACTATTTAAGAATCAGCATCTTTCATATCTGGAAACTCATCACCTTCTTAGAACAGAGAATATTGAGGTGGTAAATGTATTTTGTTTCTTATTCTCTAAACTTTACATAATAGATTGTTTGGGGGAAAAATGAAAACCTAATAGAAAGTTTATTAAAAAAATGAAGATTTAAATTTGCCATTTCTTCCTAATTTATTGCAGAAGATGGACCATGTTTTAGTTCAAGGGATATTTCTACCTTTGCCTAGGTTTTCTTTTCTTAGTAAGTATGAGAGAAGTATCTTGTCTAAGAAGAGACTGAACTGAAAATAAAATTTACCTTCCCCTTTGCTCCTACAAAAATCTGATATCTATAGTGAAGTCCTATTCGAAAAACTCTCATTTTATAATAAGTGAGATTACCTAGAAGATTCCACTTTGATTTTCAGTATTGTACTTAAACATAATTTTAGGACATTTCCTTTAGGGTATTTTCTGGGGTTTGTCTATAATCAGATTCTTCTTTTTCTTTAGAAGGTTAATGATAATTTTTACTAGCCTGTTGGCAAATGAAAGTTTGATAATTTCAACAAGTTAGTAAGGACAACATTTCCTTTCACAATATAGTATCATTCAGAAAATTTGTTGTGGGTAGAATTTTTTTGAAATAGGAAAAGCTAATTTCGCAGTATTATTTATATATATATATATGAGTATTATTTATATTTATATATAAATATAAATAATTTATATTTATATTATATATATATATATATATATATATATATATATATATATTAGGATAATTACATCAGTGAAAGAGTAAACATTAAACAGGTTTAGGATTGAGGGGGACAATAAGATAGTTATTTGTCTCCTCCTTTATGGTTCAAGTTAATTATCTGCAGCCGTAGAAATGAAGGACACTCGCCTTATAATTGATGTTTGCATTCTTTACCTCACCTAATTTTCTTGAAATAAGGGTTTATCTATACATGTATCATTGTATTTCTTTCATAACAGTACTTGTGATCTTTCTGTGTGCCTTGTTGTGTATGACTCAAATACATGTGCACATTTTTGTGTGTGTAGTACTTGTAGAAACAGATAACACATTGAATGACCCCTTTTAAGAATTCATTATTGTAGTTTATTTCTGAGTTTTTACTTCTGAAAGATCTTTTTTTTATAGAACATTTAGAAAAGTCTCTAAAGACTATTAATATAATTCCTACCACAAAGGACACCTTGCCAATTACAATATTGAAAACTGTCACATGAAAATCAGTCCTGGGTGTATTTTCACTAAACATAAAATGCACATTTGACACAACTTACCCCAGCAAAACTTGATGCCATATGAGGCTGTATTAGACGCCAGTGTCTTTGGTGGGGGAGAAGAAGAAGAATATGCTTCCCTACTGGGTGTACATTATCACTGAGCCCTTGACCTACATTCTGGCTGTTCACTGATGCTGAAAAATGTACTCTGGCTAAGTAAGATAGTTGGAATAGAATACAAAATTGTTTTGTAGAACTTGTTACATTACCAAAATTCAAAACTCAGGTTAGGAGAATATTGTTCACCCCACAAATTCAATGCGTGATTTATGATCTTGAAATTTGAAATCAGAATTTTCATTAAAAGAAAACTCAGGTATGTATATTTTCTACAAGAATATACAACATCGATCATAGAGTTTCAGACATTTAATGAAAGGTGTTCTTGAAACGGGAGGGCAGTATCTTTCAGCCACATGATTTGGTTCAACAGGAAAAGAGAAGACCTCATTAGGTGCTTAGAAAGTGGCAGCATTCAAATTGGCTCATATAGTGAATCATTTTTAAACAATGATTGAGAGATTTGCTCTGAAGGATTCAAAATTGGTATAAGACATGGTCTCTAGGCAAAAAACAAACAAGAATACAAATAGACAAACAAAACCTCATATACACAGAAGCAAAAAACCTGTGGTCGAGGAATGGACTTATCTACTATTCAAGGGATAATGTGATAAATATCCTAAATCATACAAAACCAGTACTCTAGGACTAAAATTAAAAGACTTTTCTTTGACTATTGGGAAAAATGGGATTGCAAAAGTAATCCTACTTATGTTGAAGAGTAGAGAAGATGGGGCCTGATTTTAGTGCCTCTTGAAAGTCCCAACTAGTTTGGTCCTAAATCAACTCTAGGGAATACAGGACTCTGTCGGCATGTCACTTTAGGTTAACATATCCGGCAGGCTCTGAGCACTATTGAATAAAAGAAAACTGAAGTGAGCCTCTTCCCCCAGGCACTTCTGTAAAAGAAATAAATAAATAAGTAAATAAGTAAGTAAGTAAGTAAATAAGTAAGTAACTAACTAACTAACTAAATCAATCAATCAATAAATGCAAAAATAATGGTAGTAGAGAACAGGTCTCAATGTTGCCTTGGGGAGAGATTAATAATACTAGTTGGCAATGACCCTTCTATCCCTTTCTCTCTTCCACTGAGGATTGTTTGTTTGCCCAAACACTATCCACAATGTTTTTCTCACACTCGCTGTCTTAAACATGTTTCATCTACTTTATGTTAAAAAAAAAAAGATAGGAAAACACGATTATGTAAGCAAGTGCCTCATGTAAATGGTTTTCACTCTCATCTACTGCATGTAAGATGTGAAATTGGTGGTTTCTGGCTAGGAATTCAGGTGAAAGTAAATTTGATGACAGTCACCAGTGAGTAATTCAGGAGAACTGATTTACAGAATGCAGATAATCAGGCCAGATGACTACAAAACAGTATGGAAGCCAGCAGAGCACAGACCCAAGATTACTGAGGAAGTTAGGAATCTTCCCCGTAACAAAGTGTTTCTCAAACTTTCATGTGCATAGGTAGATCTTGTTAAAAATGGAGATCCTGCTTCAGTTGGTCTGGGGTGGGGACTGAAATTCTTCTTGTCTAAGAAGGTGTAGGGTAATTCTGCTGCTGCTGTTGCTGGTTCATAAACCACATGTTGAGTAGCAAGGCTATCCAAAGGCTTGTGAGGTCTGACTAGATGGAAGAGTGAAATAAGTGTTGTCTCCTTGTACGATTGTTGGAAATAAATTAAGGCCTCTTTGTTTACCCACAGGGTAGTCATAAAGTCAATTTTAAGATGTTTTGATCTGTGTTTTGAAGGCAACAATACCTATTAAATGAACATTTTTTAACAGCGGAATGGCATAAGAATACTTCTTCACAACATGACATGTGGACTGGAGGGAAGAAAGAATGAAGGCAGGTAATTTGATTAGATGCCACTCATATAATCTGGTTTTGAGACCCTAAGAGCCTGAGCAGAAGGAACGGCAATAGGAATGTAAAGGATGAAGTTGAGCAGGTGTGAGACTTTGATGATGGAAGACAGTGGAGAGGAATAGCAATTAGAGCATAAGAGGGAATTTAATAAAAAGTACAATATAGAACCATGAGACACTAGTCTTGTGAGTTATCTCCTTATACTGGTCCACGGACACATTCATTCATTTTCTATTTTACTATCCTGTGTCTTTTTATCTCTTCATCCTATCAAGCGGTGATGGACGTAGTGTTCTCAGGACCAAGTTCACTTTTTTCCTCTACTTCATGTTTTAGTAATTGTGAATAATAAACAACTCTAAACTACAGCTACTGGGGCAGGGACAAAAGGCCAAAAATATAAAGGTTTTATCAGCCTCAGTCAATTCCCTTTACTAAAGAGAAACAAGAAAACTCTTTTTGTTGTTATTCTAATGGAACCTGATGGTCACAGTTTTTAAGCAACTACCTTTGGTAGATTACCTTGAAACTTCACAAACTTTGAAGTATAATAAATGGGAAATGTAGTGCAGATAAACCCTGATTTTAGCTGCAAAATAAAGGGAAATTCAATACCCTGATAGTATTAGCATTGAATTTACAGCTGTTGCTGCTGACCACATGAATAAATGCTCCCCATGGACCCAGATCAAAAGTGTAGTCACAGTGTGACAGAGCATGGGACCATACTATATAATTTTACAGATTTAGCAGAATGTTTCAGATGAAAGTGCATGTGATATAAGTTGCAGGTGTTCATAAACATGATGCAGGGTTCAAGCTGCTGTTGGCTTGGAGCTGGGTTACTCTACTTACCACTTTCTCCTGAAAATATGTCGGAGTAGATCAATCATAGCCAGGGGTGACTCCCTTTTGGGAGTGATATTTCAGCTCTGCGCCTGTGTGTGTGTGTGTGTGTGTGTGTGTGTGTGTGTGTGTGTGTTTAAATTTTCAAATTGTATTTCCTCTGTCCTTATATTTACATTTGATTTAAATGTGTAATGAACATGCAATGAATAGATATTTATGTATTATATATATAGTATATATGGTGATATATGCCTATATCTCAAAAAGTGCTATCTGAAATGCTAGAGGGGGTACAGTTTTGAAACTTGGCATATTCTGAGGACTTTTAGGCTGGTATTTTAATGGGAGTTAAGACATTAATATTCTACGTATGAGGGGGATTGACGCAACCAATTTGAATTGTACTTTCCTACTTTCCAAACACTTAAGAACTCTATTAATTAACAATCTTCTTTATTTTTGGACAATTCTTAGTTATTTTCAATTCGACAAATGATACTTAGGCCCTAACAAATGGCTCGACACATAACTCCTGGCTCTATCTCAATTTTAAACTGTAAAATGACTAGTAGCCTATAGAATCATTTGTTTCAATTTTTTTTCCTATTATTGGCTGGTTCCAAAAGAGTTCCATTAGGGAACTCAAGAATATTGTGCAAGACAGCTGTACAGAATTCATACAGAACTTTGCTTAGAATTTTCTCTGGAGAGAATGGGCAAATTTGATTATGATTGGTTTAAAGTTTGACAATGTATGTTAATTTCACATTTTAGAATTTCATAAATGTATGTAAATAATATATGAGAAGTTTGAAGTGGCATATAAATATAACTATATAGCCATTATTAGTTTTTTAAGAACTGCCATAGTCAAATGTCACTTAATTTGATCTATGTGCCCATTTTAAAACAAACTCTGTACCACAGTCATGTTTGATATGTTTCATCAACTATACTTATTCTGAAGTTAAAAACAACTAGCAGTGGGACTTTTTATTCCCAGAGATATTACTAATATAATTCTTATCATTCTTACTAAAAAAAAAAAAAGATTTTGAAAGGAATTATTGAAATTAATGGTATGTGTTTTACTGGGGAGGCTATTTTTGACCCACCTGGCTTATTTCCATCTAGTTTTTGGATGGCAGCAGCCAGGGTGCACCACTTCATCTTGCTTCTGTGCTTAAAACCCTTCAAAGCCCTCCCAACTTTCTCAGAGGAAACCCCAAAGCCTTTAATTTCCTGTTTTCAATATAATTTTTGACCAAATTGGCCGTTAGTAAGGAACGTTTATGTTTTTCTTATTTATAAAGGGAAAAAATAAGCTATAAGAACAGTTAACGAGTTTGTTTTGGAATCAGTATAAGTCTGCCCAATAGAATAGCTTGGATGTCTGAAACGCTGGTTTTTCAGGCTGCTACAATTTATGAATGATATGCAGATTACCCCAACATTAGCGGAGGCAACCCCAATGTGCGAAGACAAATTTTTTCCTTAGTAGTTAAATATTTTTAAACCAAGAGAGATTTTAAATAGGAATAGAGACATAATAAAGCAATTCTCTGATATTTACATTTTTGTGTTGTTTAACAATAATTTGTATATTTAGAATATGATAAGCACTGTGATAAATATTTGGGTATCTCTTATCCAGTTTTAAAATGCATAATTAAGAAAATTATGCTAAATATAAGTTTACAACTAAAATTAAAAATGTTTGAGAACTTAAAAGTTACCATATTTATAAATTCATTTATTAAATATATAAGACTTTTTAAGTGTGTGGAAAGGTTTTGTGTATTATGTCAGACAATTGCAGTATTTGTAAGGAAATTGCATATATTAATTTTATAAATACCTGGTGAAATAACTCAGAGTAACTAATTGATCAAAGATAAAAATCCCTGTAAAATGAAATAATATTTACAAGCTGAACTTAAAACTTCCAGGGGAACTTCACTCTTGACTTTGTAATTTTAATAAATGTAGAGGGTGCCAAAAAATGTTTACTCATTTTAAGAAAGGAAAAAACTGTATTAAAATTTTAGTACTCAATATATATCAGTAACAAAAGATGAATACAACTCACGTTTGACTTTTGCAATTGCAAGAGGTGCTCAAAGTGGTTACCATTAGCGTCCAGACACTTCTGATGATGGTGAACTACTGCTCGAGCAACATTGACCAAAGTGCCCATTTGTATACATTTTTTTGGCACCCCTGGTATTCATTAAAAGTAGCAAGTCATTTCTGCACATTATTTCTATATTTAAAAAAGCCGTAATGGACTCACATAGCTCAACATCAAAAAAAGCAAGCAATCCTTTAAAAAATGGGCATAGAGTATAAGTAGACATTTCTCTAGTCGTTCCGTAACCTTTTGGCTAAGTTCAAGCATAGAAGAGACATTTCTTCAATGAGGACATACAGATGGCCAGTAGACATATGAAAAGATGCTCAGCATCACTAATCATCAGAGACATGTAAATTAAAATCACAATGAGATATGAACTCACACCTTCGGAATGTCTGTTATCAATATTTCAACAAACAACAAGTGTAGGCGAGGATGTGGAGAAAAGGGAACACTTGTTCACTATTGGTGAGATTGTAAATTGGTGGAGCCACTAATGGAAAACAGTATACGGGTCTCTCAAAAATTAAAAATAATACTACCATGTGATCTAGCAATTCCACATCTGGGTATTTATCAGAAGAAATCCAAAAACACTAATTTGGAAAGATATATGCACCTCTGTGTTCATTGCAACATTATTTACAATAGCCATAATACGGAAGCAACCTAAGTATCCACCCGTGGATGATTGGATAAAGAAGATGTAGCACATACATAAAATGTAATATTACTCAGCCATAAAACAGAATGAAATCTTGCCATTTACAACAACATGGATGGATCTAGAGGGTCTTATGTGAAGTGAAGTAAGTCAGAGGAAGAGAAGAAGTACCATATGATTTCACTTATATGTGGAATCCAGAAAACAAAATAAACACATCAAAAACAAACTCGTAGATATAGAGACCAACCAATGATTACCAGATGGGTGAGGTGTTGGAAAGGTAGGTGAAAAAGGTGGAAGGGATTGAGAAGTACAAATTGCCAGTTGTAAAAATAGTCAGGGGGATGTAAAGTAGAGCATAGGAAGTATTGTCAGTAATATTGTAATAATTATATATGGCTCCAGATAAGTACTAGAGTTACTGGGTTGATCACTCTGTAAGGTATATAAATATTTAGTCACTATATCATACACCTGAAACTAATATAACATTATATGTCAATGATAATTGAAAAAATAAATTGGGAAAAAAAAAACTAATCTTGAGAATATTTAAAATGCTCATATTGATAATTTAAAGGATATTATGAGTATTTCAGCTAAGGGCTGATTAAAATGTGACCACCGAGATGTGGAAATGGTTTAGAATTTTTAAAGGGATAATTTTAAATGATCTGAAGTGTGAGAAATTTGATTCTTATTCAGACAATTTTCCATTCAAAGGAATTGTATGTATGAACAGATCCACATAGCAATAGTTTTCCAGTGGAGAAGGCAGAATCAATATTGTAATTTTCCCCCACATTTTCTGTTTCTCTGTGAGAGCACTTTACTTTTCTTTGTATATTGGGTGATTGGTAATTTTGTGTATGTGTGTACTAATTTTGAGCCAACTTCTTGGGGATCATTTTAAAGTTTAGTTTAAACTTTAAATTGTTTAAAGTTTAAACTAAATCACCAGTTTCTTATATACTATAGAATATGTTATTGGCTTTCCAGAGTTTCAAGTGACTGCCAGTTGCAGTTTCATATACATTTTGCAAAACCAATTGGTGAGATTGGTTGGTATCGTAATTTCTTCTCCCAGTTATAGCTGTTCTAAGGAGTAGGATGAATTTGCACTCACAGTCACCTGAAGGATTGCCTGTGGGAGCATTTCTTCACTTCCTAGCCCTTTAAAAGAGTTCTGAAGCAAATTCATCAATTTGTTAGGCATAGACATTACAAGAGGGGAGTCAAAGAGTTCCCACAATTTTCCAACTGGGGTGGTGATACCCTTAACAGAAGAGGAGATGCTGAGGAGTATGGAAGATAATTAGTTCATTTGGGATACACTGAGTTTGAAATTCCAACTAACTGATGGTTGGAAACGTAGGTCTGAGGCACTGGATAAAAAAACAGGGTAAAAGAGGAAGATTTAAAAGTTAATTTTCTAGAGCTGGTATTGAATCCTTGAGATTGCCAAGAAATTGTGCAGGGAGAAGAGATTCTGGAAACACCTCTGCACAGACTGCTGGCTGGGGAGAAGCTCTTGAGGTGTAGCTGTAGATGTATACATGGGACTTGGGTTGGCAGAACTATGGGCTTGATTCTGCTGACTAATCCAATATGACTGTATCCTCATAAAAAGGGGACATTTGGACACAGACACGCACACAGGGAGAAGGCAGATGATCTACATGTGAAGGAGATGATGAAAACAGATCTGTATTCAAAACACCAAAGATTGCCAGCAATCCACCAGAAGCTAGGAGAAAAGCATAGAACACATTTTCCCTCACATCCCTCAGAAGGAACGAACCCTTCAGACACCTTGGTCTGAGTCCTCTGGCCTCCCAAATAGTAGGACAGTAAGTTTCTGTTATTTAAGCCAACAAGTAAGTGGTATTTTGTTAAGGTAATCCTAGCAAACTAATACAGATGGAAAGTGTATTCTCTCTGATGACAATTTTTTTTGCCACTTTTAAAGATCATAGGAAAATGTCTTTTTTTCCCAAGTGGTTATGAATAATAAAATTTGAAGAAGAAAACATGCTTAAGAATAACATTTGGCACAGTTAGAAAAAAGATATCCATTCCATTGACTGTGTGAATGAATCACTCAGCTGAGAGACAGTTAAGCCTAGGTTTGAATCCTGTTCCTCCCAGGACTGATTTGAATTTGGGAAATTGGTACCAAATTTATTTTAGCCTAGGTATCATCTCTAGCTAGAATTCTAAATTGTATCTATCTCACAACAGTGTTTAAAAGGAATAAGTGGGGGAAAAGAGGACTAGCATCAGGGTAAGTACTCAGCAAACTGTAGCTTATATTATTCTGAGCAATTATCATTCTCACTTACTATTTAATTTTAAGAATTACACATCAGAACGTCAAAGTTGTACTGAAACTCTTGGGACTGTAAACATCCTGATTGTGTGTGTGTGTGTGTGTGTGTGTGTGTGTGTGTGTGTATGTGTCACTATTGAGTTCTTACAATAAGCTTATAAAAAATGCCTGTGACTTCCTGATATACTAGTGTGGAGCATAAGAAAAAAATACAGAGTAGCCCAACTTAATTGTAGTGGAATACTCTGAAAAATGTTAGTGTGTCATTCTAAGGTGTTTGCTTTAGAACCCATGTGGCGTTCAAGTTCTCAGAGTCTACTGCACGTAGTAGTTATTACTAGACAGGTACAGGTGTCTTATCACATTCAGTTTCATAACTGGTGTATGACTTCATTTCTATACTTGGAATGTGAACTCCTTGAAGGCAGAAACCGTGGTTCAGTCTTCCTCTTCTCTAGCCTCAAGACAGTGTTGTAGTTAATGCTTGCTGAATATATGGGGAGCAATTCTCAGTAAACAAAAGATGCAATAGTTCTTAAAAGATGATATTATTCTAGCAGTTCTGCAGTCTAATGAAATTAAAATTAAGCTGGAGGAAATGTTGGTTAGGGAAAGTTATGGAAAATCATTCCTTTAAGTCTGATTTTGCTTTTCACTTTTAATGAAACTATCTATACTTCCTTAAGATTAAACAAACTGTTTTTGATGATTTATATTAAAAGGCTACATTAGTTTGGGCTATTTTCCAGATCTTTTCTACAATTACTACCATTAAAACTTTTGGAAATGCTTGGCTACAGTTATGCCTGGTTAAATATATTATTCAGTCTGTGAAGCCTGCAGTAGAGACCCTTATGCATATATTAAAGTTAAAAATTGGCATTTAACGTGTAATTTTATTTCTGATCCATTTTATAAATTCCATCTTTCTAATTCATTTTAAAAGCCAAGTGTCCTACAAAGAATTATTTTTAAACAGAGCATGAGTGAATAGACTGAAAATGAGATACCATTTGAAATAAAATATTGTTACTTAGGTTTTACTAAACTCACTGCTATTCTCTTTTACATGTTAATCTTTAAAGTACAAACCTGGAATTAGACAGCCCCAGCTGGAATATAAGATCAAGAGCCAAAAAAATATTTCAGCCCAAAATTCACAGAAAAACATGTGCTTTTTATAATCTGATAAATGTGAAAATTTATACCTATATATACTATGGTAAAAAAGGTGCAAGACTTTAATTTGTAAAAGTTTTTCCAGAATAGTATAAACAGAGAACAACCAGAATTTTGTTTCGAGCTTTTGCAGCTTTTCACTTTAAATATATTTATATTCATAATAATGGAAATATGTGGCTATTTGTGTTTTTGGTATCCTATAGAGAAAAAGATGACCTCAGTTCAGTACTAAACAGCAGCTGACAATATTGCAAAAAAACCAAATCCATGTAGCATTTTATTTATACATAAAGAATTGAGCAAGCACAAAAGGCCACCTTTACTTTTATTACCTAGATAATCTGGTTGACTTGGGAACATGTGGTGTGTGTGGGTGGCTTATTATTTCAGGTTGTGTTTCAGTTTAAGTCAGTGTAAAGCATGTGTGAGTGTTTGTAGGTGAGGGGGAAAGAAGGTATGAATAGGTTTTCTTGGAATGAATAAAAATCACTCTAAATCAGGAAGTCTTTTGAATTAAAATTCGCTCACGTATCAGTTGGGGGAGACAATCCCCCATGTGTGCTGTGTCCCTGTGCTCGCAGCAGGTCCTTGGATAATACCATTTTGTCCAACATCACTGAGCTCAATGTCGTTTCATTATAACATTGATGAGAAAAAACAAAATGGATTCCCAGCTGGGGGTCACTGTCCATGGGGAGTGTGCACAATTCTCCCCACATCTGTGTAGGTTTTCTCCATGGATTCTGGTTTCCTCCCACATCCCAAAGATGTGCAGTGAGGTGACTGGCGTGTCTACATTGTCCCTTATGACTGAGAGTGGGTGTGTGATGTGCCCTGCAATGGAAGGGGATCCTGGCCAGGGTGGGTTTCCGCCTGGAGCCCTGAATGCCTGGATGGGCTATGGCCACCCTAGAGCCTGAACTGGGAAAACAAGTTTGGAAAATTACTCTCTTCTTTGTTTTTATTAATCCCTCTGAAATGTATGTACAGCTCACATTTACTTCAGTGTTAATATTAGAAGTGTTTGGGTCTTTATTTAGAAGTTTGGTGATATTTTTGTGACCAGAGATAGGCCATAGGCACTGAACTCTTCCTTACATTAATTAGCCTATGGTGAAATCGGTTTCGTTATAAGTCATTTTACTTCAAGTTGTAATTTCCAAGAACCTATCAATGACGTTAAGTGAGGACTTATGGTACTGGCTGGGTATGCCAAGAGTGCAAGGCCCTGACAACCCGTAACACCGGCCATTTCTTAAGCTTGTGTCTGTCCCTCAGGGACAAAGGGCAGGCTTGCGTCGTGCTTGAATTTCCCAAGCTGTGTTTGTCTGCTGAGATGCAAACCCACCTCATGCCTCATGTCCCACTTTGTCTCTGTGTTCCCTGGTGGAACTTGGAGGATGTGGAAATTGATGCAAACTTGATGCTCATGCTGCTTGCTCTGCTGTTTTCTTGTCTCGGACTGAGGAGATTGTGTCTTTCCTCCAGTATCCATAAAATACTGACAAACTCTTAATAATTTATAAGTAGGGCAAACCCCAGACCCAATCTGAACTCACATTTGAAGTTGTATGCAGTAAAAATAGTGTCAATGAGAGGGGCATAGAAGACGATTTTGTGTTAAGAATATACCTGACTCTCTAAAGTACAGCCAAATTATAGTTAATGTTTCCTTCAATTCACCAGTTTTTGGTAGACAGATCTCAATAGAACCAAAATCAGTTACAAACCACATTCAACATGCTTAGATTTAACAAAAAGAAATCATTTTGTACTGAAGTAAGGTTTTTAAGGCTAGTCTCCATTCAAAGAAAATATTTTACAACTACTTAGACAGCAGGTTAGGAAAAATGAATACACTTGGGAAGTCTATGAAATGAATCAAATGATGGCAGATTTTAAATTACTAACATCAAAATAATAAGAATGTTGTTTACGATTTAGTTGTTACTAGCAGCATTTATTTGAAGTTTGGGATCTCCTTATTGAATACGGTGTGGAATAATGAAACACCTGTAATATAATTTTAACTATCCCGTTTTTCTTTTATGAACAATTTTGGGGACAACAAGCTTAACTTGAAAGCATTGAGTTGCAGGTACTCAGCATGGAACCTGAAATATCTCCAAAAACTGCAATTAAAATGTGTTTATATTCAGAGATAGGAGATTCTGATTCTTTAGGGCCTCTTAAATTAGGTGCAAAATGATATGTGCATGTTTGAATTGGAAAAAAAAAAAGTTGTAAGAGCTGCTTAACATCTGGCAAAACAATCTTTTAGTTTAGAACAGAGATCCCTGTACATTGATTGCTGTCACCACGATTATGCCACCACAAACACATGCAACATCATGAATAGGGAAAGAAAATAAGCTTTATAAAAAAAAAAGTATGTATACCCTATATGTATAAATAATGCTTCAATTAAAAATGAGGAGACTCTTTTCGTCCCTTAATTTTACATTTTGTAGCTCTTACCAGTTGTGAGTTTTTATGGCTCAGAACTGATTTCATCATGAAAATGTGCCTAGTTGGGATCATCCCATCCAATAATGAGTTAATGACTTCTTTTTTCCTATGCAGTTTCTGCTTATTTCTCTCTCCTTATATGGCATGGCTAAAGCATGTTGCTTATTGTTAAATTTACTTATTTCCCTGTTTCTATGTGCCTTCTGGGTATTGCCTTTTAAAAAAGATTTTTATTAAAAATATAGCTAACATACAATAGTATATTAGTTTCAGGGTTACAGCATAATTATTCAACATTTATATACCTAAAGAAGTGATCACCATGATAAGTCCAGCAACCACCTGACACTGTACTATGCTATCACAGTATTAATGACTATATTCCCCATGCTGTATATTACATCCCTATGATTAATGTGTTTTATACCTGGAAATGTGGACCTCTCATTCCCTTTCACCTTCCCCCCCCCCTTTTTAATTTTCCAATTATAGTTGATATTCAATATTATTTTATATTAATTTCAGGTGTACAGCATAAAGGTGAAACATGTATATAATTTAAGAAGTGATCCTCCTTACTAGTCTAGTACCCATCTGGCATTATACATCGTAATTACCATATAATTGACTATATTCCCTATGCTTTACATCCTCATGACTATTTTGTAACTACCAATTTGTACTTCTTTATCCCTTCACCTTATTCACCCTGCCCACAACCCCATACCATCTATCACCCCTACAAATCTATTACTCACCTGACACCATACATACCGTAATCACTATAATATTATTGACTATATTCCTTATGCTATATCCTACATCCCCATAATTACTTTGAAACAACCAATTTGTACTCTTAATTCCTTCTGCTTTTTTTTACCCGTACCCCCAAACTCCCTCCCATCTGGCAACCATCAAAATATTTTCCGTATCTATGAGTTTGTTTCTGCTTTGTTTGTTTATTTGGTTCTATAGATTCCACATATAAGCATCACATCGCTGCTATCTTTTTCTCTGGCTCTCTACTCAGCACAATACCGCCAGGTCCTTTTGTACTGCTGCCGATGGCAAGAACCAATTCCCTTCCATGGCCGAGCAATATTCCATTGTGTATATCTACAACCTCTTTTTTATCCATTCTTCCATCAGTTGACACCCAAGCTGCCCCCACATCTTGGCCATTTTAAACAATGCTGCAATGAATTTACAGATGTACATATCTCCTCAAAGTAGTGTTTTGGGTTTCTTCAAATAAATACCCAGAAGTGATATTATTGAGTCCTTCTTTGTCTCTTGTTATAGCCTTTCTTTCAAAGTCTATATTTTTCTAGTATAAATATTACTATCCCAGCTCTTTTTTCTTTGTTTTCATTTTCATGAAATATCATTTTCCATGCCTTACTTTCCACCTGTGTGTATCTTTCAATCTGAAGTGAGTCTCTTGTAGGCAACATATGTAAAGATATTGCTTTTCCTATCCATTTAGCCCTCTTATGTCTTTTCATTGAAGCATTTAATCCATTTACATTGAAAGTAATTGTTGATAGATATGTAGCTATTGTCATTTCATTATTCATAATTTTTCTTTTTCTTTCCATGTTAAAAAAGTTCCTCTAACATCCTTTGTAATACTGGCTTGGTGGTGATGAACTCCTTTAGCTTTTTCTTGTTTGGGAAACTCTTTATCTGTCCTTCGATTTTAAATGATAGTCTTGCTGGGTAGAGTATCCTTTCTTGTAGATCCTTGCTTTTCATCACATTGAATATTTTGTACCAATCCTTTCTGGTCTGCAGAGTTTCTATTGAGAAATCAACTGACAATCTTATGGGAGCTTCCTTATAAATTACTAGCTGCTTTTGTCTTGCTACTTTTAGGATTCTTTTTCTGTCTTTAACCTTTGCTATTCTAATTATGTGTCTTAATGTGGGCCTGTTTGGGTTCATCTTGCTTGGGACACTGAACTTTCTGGATTACAGTATATCTATTTCCTTCACCAGGTTAGGGAAGTTTTCAGTCATTTTTTTCTTCAGATAGGTTCTTAATCCATTGCTCTCTCTCTTCTCCTTCTGGTACCCCTATGATGTGAATGTTGTTATACTTAATAGTGTCCAAGAGGTCTCTTAAACTATCTTCATTCTTTTTTTGCTGTTCTGATTGTTTTCTGCAACTTTGTCTTACAAATTGCTGATTTGATTCTATGCTTCATCTAGTCCTCTGGTGATTCCTTTCAGTTATTGCATTCTTCACTTCTGACTGGTTCTTTTTTATGGGTTCTATGTCCTTTTTTATGCTTGCTGTCTCTTTGTTGAAGTTCTCACTAAGTTCCTTGAATATTCTTGTAACCATTATTTTGAACTCTGTATCTGGTAGTTTGCTTGCTTCCATTTTGTTTATTTCTTCTGGAGTTTTCTCCTGTTCTTTCAATGGGATGTATTTCTTTGTTTCCTCATTTTGGCTGCCTCTTTGTGTTTGTTTCTGTGTATTGGTAGATCTGCTCTGTTTCCCAGTCTTGGCCTGGTGGACTTATGTAGTAAGTACCCTGTGGGGCAGTGGTACTGTCTTCCTTGTCACATGTTCCAGGTGCTCCAGGAATGTCCCTTGTGTGGGCTGTGTGTGCCCTCCAGTTATACTTGAGCCTTAATTGCTATTGGCACATCAGTAGGTCACATTGGCCCTCAGGTTGATTGGCTGTGGGGTTTGACCACATTCACAGCTTACAGGCTGATATGTGGGGAGCTTACCCCACTGAGTAGAATTAACCCCATTAGTCTCTCAGATTTCTGAGATTGCCCTTTGTGTGTGCCATTGTGGGACCAAATGGCTGGTGCTCTGCTATGGTCTGAAGCCATCCTCCAAGTATGTTGGTTCTGGGACCTCTTTTGAGGGGTTCCAGTGCAGGCCCATGTCACTCACTGCCTGTGACTGGCCAGGGACAACCTGGTAGAAGCTACAAAGTGATTCACAGTTTGCTGCCTGTGCTAAACCTGGAGGTGTGTGGGAAAGGCCACACTTCAAACCCAGGATGGCTGCCACCAGTACTGAGGTTGGAGTAGCTCTGCAAAAAGCCAGGACACCCTGAGGCCTGCTGACACCTAGCAGCTCCCTTAAGATTCAGCCACTGTTAAAGCCTCATGTATGGGACTTGGGATAAGCAGAGTGTCTCAGGGAGTCACTGGAATGGGAAGAGTTTTGGTCACCAGGATAATGTAGATTCTGGTTTTGTGCCAGTGCTGAAGCTGGAGCAACTCAGCAAAAGTCACAGAGCACACTGAGCACACTGAGGCCAGTTGCTGCCCACCTGTGGCCTGGGGACTCCTATAGTTTTTCAAGGAAGAACAGGGCTGACTGTTCACCAAAAAAAAAAAAAAAAAAAAAAAAATGCCTCTGGAATTGGGGGAGTTGGATGGGGCAGGGTACCAGTGAGTCAGCAGTGCAGATCAGTGGGGCTCACCAGACCAATCAAATTCAGTTTTGGCCGTAAGCTTATGAGGAGGGCTCAACACAATAAAGATGGCACCTGCCTGTGAGCTGCAGCTGCAGGGAAAATGGCACAGTCCTGCAATCCTGGCCCTGAAGCCACACCTCAGTGTGTCCCCTGCAGGCCTCTGATGTCCTCCCCCCCAAATCACTGTCCCTCCACAGGAGCCCAGGATGAGTACCTGAGAGTGTTTGTGCACAGGCCTCTTAAGAGTACGTCTGAGTTTTCTGCAGCCTTCTGTCCCACCCCACTGTTTTTCACAACCAGATGTCTTGGAATTCCTCTTCCTGGCACCAGTACTCTGGACTGGGGGGCCTCTTGTGCGGATGGGGTCCCTCACTTCTCTGGGGAATCTTCCATGGCTGAGATATCCCTCCAGATTCTCAGGTGCCACATGGAGGTTTGGGGCCCATTTTGTGTCTCCACCCCTTCTACAATTCTTGATGTGTCTTCTTCTTTATATCTTTAGTTGCAAAAGTTTTGTTCAGCTAGACTTCAGATGATTCTCCTCATGGATTGTTCTATAATTTAGTTGTAACTTTAATGTGTTTATGGAAAGAAACCGGCACAATGTTTTTCTACTCTGTCATCTTGGATTTCTTCTGGATATTGCCTTTTTATTTTTTATTTTTTCTAATAACCCATGTATTTGTAATAAAGAGGTTTAGGTGTTGCCTTGTGTTTTGCATGTTGGGAGAGATGGAGGAATGAAGAAAATAAGTAAATAATTCTTTGTTAAAAATATACTGACGACCAACATCATAGGGATGGAACAACTTGCCTGTTTATGAGGAAAGGATCTTTGGATTGTATAGTTTATCATGGAAAGTTTCCTGTCATTTTACTCATTAAACAATCCCATGGTGTCAAGACTATGTATTCCCAGTGTGGTAGTCACGTCTATCTCCATATATGCAGCTTTAATCAATTGAAGATTTTTTTCATTAATTGGCCTTCAAAATTTGTAGAAATGGTCCTTTCCATAAAACAAGTCACTCTAAGTATTAAAATATGCCAGTTTCCCTTTTGTTCTTCTGAGAAAACTATTGAGATGTAAGAGAAGAGAACAATATGTGAAATAATAGCTGCCTCTGTTTCAGTTTTCCAGCTGAAAGTGCTGCTTTCAGACACATCATTTCCTACCACTAAAAATGTCGCCACCTCATCAGCAATAGTTTGAAAAAAATAATTTGATTTCCCTCTACTCTTTAAATAAAAATTTAGTGTCTCTAAAAATTAAATAAAAAAACTGAATCTTTCAATCACCATTCACGTCCACATTGGGTTCTTTGATCATCTTGGAATACACTGAGCAGGTTTCCTCTTGACTCCATAGCTGTCTTCCCAGGGTGGCCTTCCCTGACCACTCTATAGGAATCTGCCACTCTCACACAACCCCAACACTTCTCATCCTTTATCCTTTCTGTTAGCTCTATCACAATGTAACATAATGTATGTTATATATACCTGTTTACTGTCTGTCTTACTCCTTAGCACATAAGCCCTATGAGAAGAGTTGGTCTGTTTTGTTCCACACTCTCTCTCAAATGTTTTCCATGGTGCCTGGCACACTGCAAGGGAGTTCTCAAAAAACACAATTTGCATGAATGATCCACTATAGTTCTGTCAATCACTTGAGACACAATGAAAATGTCTGAATTTTTTATTTTACTTTATTTTTTTAACTAAGAGTTCTGACTTAATATACTACAATACAGTTGTTTTATGTTTTGTTTTAAACTTAAAGGTGAGGTATTATGTCCCAGGTTTTCTTCTTCTTCTTCATTTTTTTTTTTTTTTTTTTAATTTTGATCTTAGGAAACTTCAAGTGCCCTCATTCCCTGTAAGGATTATGTAATAGAAGCCATTATTATAAAGCTGTAGTGGCTGTCAGGGGACTGAGAACGCTGTAAATGGGAAGATCATTCACAGACACTACCTATGGCCTTCAGTTCTGCTGCACCTCTGAAAGGGCCTCCTTAGAATCAATTATTGTCCCAGGAAAATCAATGAAACTACTGTTATATCTGCTTAAAATGTATGCTTTGTCTGTGTGTGGAAATTTTTTTTTTTTTTTTTGTAAATAGAGTAATTGGATTCTGAATTTTCTCACCAACTATTGCTAAAAATAAACACATATTTCTTCTTATCTTCCATTACATAAATCTTTCCATGCAAAAATTCCATTAACTTAAACATAGATAACAATCTTTTTCTTGCTAAGTTAGAGAAAAATTGTAAAAATGTAAGGCAGTGAACCAATCATATAATTCACACCGTAAAGTGACACAAAGATTTATCATTTGGAGTCCATATGAGGATAACTTTTCCACCAGGTCCTGCTCAGCCATGTCTACAAAGGGTAATGGGATCACTTCCATCCATTCTGTAGAGAGCTACTCTGGGGTCAATGAAGAAGCACTTTAATAGGATATGTGAAGGCCTTTCTAATGATTTCTTTACAAATATGTAAACCCGATAATGCACAGGCTAAAGCTTATCACCTCACACAGTTCTATGGATAAGGTTTGACAGATCAGATTAATGTTCATGGATGATAGCATTACAAATATATTTTTTTTTCTCAGAACCTGCCATGGAAGCTTTCTTGATATTTGTGAAATGATCTTAAGGAGAAACATTAAAATTAAAACACGCTTGTCAAAATTTTTGAGGCACATTTAGAGAAATAAACCACCCCTCCCTCCCCTTTCCATTAAATTTAGCAGAGTAGGAATCTTTTTTAAAAAGGCAGCAAATGTCTTGTTCTAAATGATGTGCTGTTGATGCATTTACTTCTTTTTGTAAATATTAATATGCAGTTTGCCAATGATTGTAACTAAATTAGGGTCCATTCTGTATCTCTAGAGCTTGTTGCTTCTGACATCTTGGCACATATATCACCACCTAAACACTTGTTAACATTCGCAGAGCTGGCTACAATATATACACACAATTTTAATTCTAAGGGAAATAGTGATGTTAGATACATTTTTATACTTTCTAATGCTAAAATGTGAAAACAGTGCGACCCAATATGTTTCCCATGCTTTAGCTTTGCAGTCAAAAGCCTCACAGCCAAATTTATTGCCTGAGTATAGCAATCCACTCAACTCAGATATTTTAGAGTGGTTATTTCAGTTTCCTTCATGAAACTTTATTATATTTATCCCTAAATGATTTATCTCATACTGTGCTTTAGTTTATAATCTGCTTTAAATTCTTTCAGTAGGTCAATCAAATACAAAAAATGAAAGTGAGTTTGTATTTCTGTTATGAATAAACATGGATCTACCTTTAATTCCAACAGTGAATAAAATTTAGATTTCATTGGTTAGAACAGTAGACAGAAGATCCTGAATGCTTCCCTTGTAGGAAAGATTTCCATTAAATCTAGTTCTTTTGGTAACTTAGCATTCAGAATATCTTTTCACCTTTGAGCTCTTCATTAGAGAGCTTTTCTTAAGAGTCAGTTGTCCTGATGTTTTATAGCATGTGGATGACTTTATATGTTTTCACTGGACTCTTATTTTCTTGTTATTTTGTAAATTCACTTATTTAAAAAAAAAACAATGACATATATGCAGAATAATCTACTCAGTGGCAGGCTAGCATAAACCTGCACCTTTCATGAGTTTAATAATATTTTTGTTTTACCATGTCAACCTGTAGCTCTGGTTCAAAACATTATGAAATCATCAGCATGAAGCTGTTATTTTCGTTCCCAGCCAAAATGGATTTCTTTGTCAACTCTATGATTTCCCATGAATCTATGAATTTTGAAACTACTGAGCACCAAAAGAATTGCCCTACTCGAAGGATTAGTGGGAAAATATTTGGGGTTTTCTAGCTCTGACTGAAGACTGGGTGAAATCAATTATTTAAGCGCTATAAAGCAAGGGCTTGGGTCTCAGACAACGATTACAAAGCAGACACACTTTAACACCCAGAACAACCATGTGGATGTTGTTGACTCCTTTACCATGGCAAAAGGGTGAATGAAATATCATTCCTGTCTGGTGATGCCATGGAGATTCTTGCAATCTAAGAGCAGCTGGAGCTTCCATTTACACACACACACACACACACACACACACACACACACACCCCTCTGTTTAGTTGTACAGATGTTAAATACAAAGAATCACTACAGTTTTTACTAAAGCAGTCAGATAAAATAATTGACTTCTTTTCTACTGTATCTGCAACGGTCTTCTGTGTCTCAAACAATTTCTACAAAGTAATAAATGTCAGTGCCTTTAAAAAGGAAAATGGGCTTCTTCCTCTGCTCTAGAAATAGTCAAATGCTATGGAAACATTTATTGAAGACTTGATGTGACTTTTATAGACAGTCTGATTTGTAAATGCTTAGAGGAGATGTGCTTTACTATGTCCGGGTGCTTAGCAGTTGTACTACCCAGTGTTTCACACTGTAGTTAGAATTGTTTCAAATGAATGGTTTTCAGGTTGCTACACCTTCTGATTCAAACAAAACAAAACAAAACAAAAAACCCCACAAAAAACAATACGTATTTTAGATGGTATTGAGGAAAATTGGGGGAGGGGAAGTAGGTAGGGAGAAAACCTTAGAGGAAGAAAAGGAGGTTTTCACAAACAATCATGTTTAGAACTCGTATGTGGAAGATTAGCACAAGCTTAGTGGCTTTGAAATCTAATAATCACATAAAGCTCCCCTCAAAGCTGTTGCAGACTTTGGTGCCAGTTTTCTTTTTCTTTTTTTTTGTATAGATCAACCTGAAGTGATATATCAAGATCAAGGTATATTTCAAAGAGAAATTCTTTAAAAACAAATCATGGTCATTGCTGATTAATCACCCAAATCATAAATCTTGTGTGGTGAGTTAACAGTGACCAGACATCATCACTGAACTGAAAAAAAAATGTTCTTTTCTCCTTGTTTGTAGCGATCAATATGAGGTTTTAGAATTAGCACAGCCTCAATTGCGCTCAGTTGAGTATCTTCTAGTGTCCAAGATTTAGACTAGAGCACTGGACTTCAAATTTTTATTCATTTACCTCTAAAAGTTTTTTGGAAAACTATAGATAACTTCACACATTTAGTTAGCTGTTTGAAAGATTTCATTATAAATATAAATATGGCAATTAAAAAACTGGCATATTGTAAATGATCAAGACTAAATTGAAACTATTACTTAAATGCCATAGCAGCTTGATATGTACCATTATGTATTTTTAAAAATAAAGGAAATATATTTGTTTAAATGCATTCTATTGATCATCCGATTATATTTACAACAATGAAACGTACATATATATGTATCATTGAAATCTAATGTTTTAAAATTTCCTGTGGTTGCAAATCTCTGATAGAAAACTTTGGTCTGAACTGAGTTTTCGCTGTAATTATAATTACACAGCATTGATAAAAACTACTTATACTTACTAAAATTCTGAAAAGTAATAATTATATCTAAAAGTAAAAATGTTATAACATTTTTTAAAGTTAATAAAATTTAAAAATATAGTTGACATACAAGGTTATAGTAGTTTCAGGTGTACAACATAGTGATTTGATATTGATATACCTTACAAAGTGATCACCACGATGTCTAGAACAAAGTTATTACTATGTTATTGACTATATTCCCTGTGCTGTACATTATATTCCCGATGATTTATTTTGTAACTGGAGGTTTGTACCTGTTAATCTCCTTCACCTTTTTTGCACATTCCCCTACCACCCACCTTTGGCCACCATCAGTTTGTTCTCTGTATTTGAGTCCATTTCTGTTTTGTTTATATGTTTGTTTTGTTTTTTAGATTCCACATATAAGTAAAATCATACAGTAGTGCATCTTTTAATAAATTTCTTAATGGATGAAATTAAAAAATTAATTTATGTATCTAAATATTACTTGTTGTTTGATTTAGACATTGTTTAAAAGCAAGCCTATTGTTTTTTGTTTGCTGAGACGTACACGTTCAGAAACTTGTCACATAGGTAAGCAGGTAGGAATAGACATTTTATTATTAGGATTTGGCATAAGTGTTTCCTAGCTATTGTGCCAAATAACACAGAGTATTAAAAATAATCTTGATAATAGATCACTACCAGTTAGGGTTTCCATTAATTTTGTTCAAAACAAAGAATTATAAACTACCTGACTTAGGAAAAGATTTGTCTCCTGTCATGAGTCATTTCCTTTCCCAGAACCAATATTAATGTTTTTTATACTTCTGTTTGGTTTCCCAGAAATTTTTATATTCTGGAGTAATGGACTGTCGTAACTTTGAGATGAACATAGGACTCTTTTGAGAGGGAGATTGGAAAGAACGTCTTGAACCTCAATCAAAAGTATATTCTCAGGAGGATCGATTTAATACAGTGTACACATGGGAGTTTAAAAACATGGAAGTTGAGAATCTGAAAGTTCATGCCTAGATACTCCTTGAAAAGTCTTTATATAACCTACGTGTGTATGCATACCAAACATGGACAACTGCTGATTTAGACCATTTTAAGTTTCCAAGAAGAATTTCTCTTCTTTAATTCAGATAAGGTAATTGTGTGGTCATAATCACAGTTTAGATGTTTATTTTTTATTTCTGTCATTCATATGCATAACCATTTTGAAGGAGGCAAGAGGTACTAGGACAGTATAAAATACTTCTGACAAGATATGGTGGTACAATAAAGGATTGCATTTGACATATGTTTAAATTCTTTGACTTCCAAGGCAGCATTATGTAAGAAATTTTTAAAAAATGACTTTAATTTGTAGAGAAACAAATAAGGTTTATTAAAAGATTTATGTATTACTCCACATTTAAATATAGGAAAGATTGGTAAATATTTAACTTTTACTTCATCAATAGGTTAGCATAAATTCTTTATGTGGAAAATCCATGTAAATGAAACCTACTTATGTTTACTATGATTTTTATTTTAACCACATTTCCTTCAGTTTTCATCTTTCTAGACTAAATAACTTTTTCTTTACCTCTACGCCTATTCAGAAATCTATCTGAATCTCTGAATTTTCATTGCTAAACATTCCTAATCTCTTTGAAGTCTTTGTTGCGTGGTAACTAAAACTACAGAGCGTATTTGTAATGATAAGCATGTTATTTTTGTACTATGGTTGGCTGTTTCCCTTTAAATTTAAAGTTTATTTTCAGTGCTGTTTGATGTTTTGTTTTCCTTCCATCTTTCCTTTCTTCCTTCCTCCCTTCCTTCCTTCCCTTCTTCTTTCCTTCCTTTCTTCTTCTCTCCCTTCCTCCCTCCCTTCCTTCCTTCCTTCCTTCCTTCCTTCCTTCCTTCCTTCCTTCCTTCCTTCCTTCCTTCTTTCCTCCCTTTGTTCCTTTCTCTCTCTCTCTCTCTCTTTCTTCTTCCATGACACATGGAAATATTTTCTTCTTGGAAATGGCGATAATAGCTAGTTGTTTTTTTTCTTATAGTGTTGGGGTAAAAATCAATGACCTCTTACTATTAAAATTTAAAAAAAAACTAACAAACTCATGTATACTATGCTCTTTATACACATAATATCAAATACTCGTAACTATTCTATCAGGAAAATACTATCCTCCATGTTAGAAATGAGAAAACTAAGTTTTAGAGAAGTTGTATATTTTGTTCAAGGTTATATTTCTAGAAGGCGGTCAATCTGGGATTAAAAATACAGCTTGTTTTACTCCAAGGTTGTGCTTGGGTTTGAATTGTTTTCTCCCAAATGCTTTTAAGAGTTGCTGCTTTAAAGTTGTTCTTCCAAGTTTCTAAATTTATTTATTTACTTATTTTTTAATTAAAATTGATTGAGGTGTCAATGATTAGTAAAATTATATAGATTTCAGGTATACAATTCTGTATTACATTATCTATATATCATATTGTGTGTGCACCACCCAGAGTCAGTTCTCCTTCCATCACCATATATTTAATCCCCTTTACCCTCATCTACCACCCCCTTACCCTCTGGTAACCACTGAACTATTGTCTGTGTCTATGAGTTTTTGTTTTTTTGTCTGTCTTGTTCCTTTGTTGTTTTCAGTTTTATATCCCACATATCAGTGAAATCATATGATTCTCGACTTTTCCTGTGTGACTTATTCCGCTTAGCATTATAATCTCAAGATCCATCCATTTTGTTGCAAATGGCTTTATTTCATCTTTTCTTATGGCAGAATAGTATTCCATTGTGTATATATACCACATCTTCTTTATCCAATCATCTTTCGAAGGACACATTAGTTGTTTCCATGTCTTGGCGACCATAAATAAAGCTGCAATGAATGTTGGAGCACATACGTCTTTATGGATAAATGTTTTCAGATTTTTTGGGTTACTTGTCTATGTTATGTCAATAGCATTGTGGCTTTATTTGCTGATAAACTCATAGAGAAAATGAAACTTCCAGTATGTCTAAAGCCATCTCTTCATTAAAATAAAAATTATATGTTTATTAAGTATATATTCTGATAGACTGGTAACTGGAATATTGTCTTATTTCCATTTTCCCGAGTCTTTAAATTTATAAGTAATTAGCAGTCAAATCTCTCTAAGATTATGCACTTCACTTTCGGTTTTCCTCTCCCCCAGGACTCTAGTTCCATTCCTGAGTTCCTGATGGGTTCAAAAGTCTTTGCTAACTGTTTTGGATGTTTGTCATTATCACGTTTTATGTGGCCAAGTCATATCTGCTCCTAGGTACTCATTTTTGTATTTCATTTACCAGCGGAATATCCATTTTGTCTTTACTATTCTTTACTGTTCCTCCCTGCACATTCCTGGATTGTATGTTCCACCTGCCCAGCTTTCTCTTAGCACTTCCAGTGAGATTTTTCTTGCTTCTTAGTATCTGCTTTACCTAATTACCATACATTATTTCTGTTTGCAGTAGTCAGATAGGTAATGTGAGAATTTGTGTAAAGAATAGGTAGCAACATAAATGCACATAACCTTTCAATACAAAAATTGCAGAATACATAAATAGGTGTCCTGAAAGAGGCACATAAAAATCACTCAAGAGATTCAAAGACAGGTGCCATCTGGTTGCAAGGCCTATAATTTTACTTTAAATACTTTAGCATCGATGGGGTAGTATTACGTGTTTCTTATTTTGAGTTGGTTAAAACTCAGTGGCTGAATTCTGCATTCTAATAGGGAATTTACCCTCCAGGTGTTGTCAGCAGTATTCTAACGAGAAAGCCCATGTTCCCGTGACTGCACAGCCTCTTGCCTCATCTCCATCAACACCTCAGGCTTTTCTAATCACACAGTGAATGTCAGCAATGGTTTCTGGTAGTGAGTTAGATTTTTTTTTTTTATTACCATAGTTAATGTTAAAATGGATGCTCATTGGTAAAATTAAAGATATACAAGGTATGTGAATTAGTTTAAATGTTTTCCAGAAACTTTCATCCTTTTAAGAACAATGTATAAGAATCCAGAAAGGCTAGTCGTCTTTATCCTTAGAGATGATGACCTAGCTTAGGGGTATATAATCTTTTTGGAATCTATGTACACTTTTAAAATTTAGTGAAAAGTCCAGAAGAATATACCGGGGTGGGGGTCGGGTGCCAAAAAATGTATACGTGTGACTTGTATTCATCTTTCGTTATCTGTATATATTGAGTATTACAATTTTAATACAGTTTTTTTTCCTTTCTTTTAATGTGTGTATGTTTTCTGGCACCCTCTGTATATTATAAAATTGAAAAGAATTAAAATATTTATTAATTGAATAAAAAATAGTGGTAAGTGGATTGTGTTAAAATACATACTTATGAAAACATAACCTTTTTCTTTAAAAAAGTAGGAAGACGGTCATTGTTTTGCATTTTTGAAAATCTTTTTAGTGCCTGGGTTATTACATGAGACTGGGGTTCTCACAAGTTCCTGCTTTCAGTCTGTTGAGAAACATTGTTTTGGTTGAAGCCTATAAAGAAAACTCATCCTCCTACCTCATCTGATTTATGCAGCTGGAAAATAAGAAGTAGTTTAATAGCCTTTGCAGATAATTTTGGATTTTTTTTTGGTATTATATCACAACATAACAAGTGAAAATTTATTGAAGATCAGTTGCAATGTGGAATCTGAAACACTATCCATGAACATTTTGTATTCTGCTCCATTAAAACATTGGCCTATCTTGAACTCTGAGTGAATCTTTTATCCATGCAAAATTTTGTAATATCATGCCTTGGCCATTACAAAATATCGGTGCACTGATTTATGCAGATCTTCCATATGTTAACATACTTTATTTTACAATATCAAAATAACCACAGTCATTAATGTAATAACTAATCTCATGAGAATCGTTTATAAATATTGGGAAACTGGCAATATGGTGAAGAAACAGTTCTAAAATTCTAAATTTTGCTCGAAAGCTCTGATTTTAATCACTGGCAACAAATATTGTCAGTTGTTTTCTTTGACATAGCAGGCTCACTTCATTCACTTTTGTGAAGATAACGGCCAAATACCCAAGATTGAATAACCATATTTTGTCTTTTAGTTTCTATTTCAAATGAAAATAGTGTTTGATGATAAAAACATGTAATTCAGCTCCAACTCAACCACACAAGTGGTTTACCTGAGACAACTATCACACTTTGGTATACAGCATAAGCACATCCTATAAATTTTAATTTTGTGCATGGAACATTAAAAAAAATGATCTCATGGGTCTAGATTTCATAAACTTAATAAGTTTTATTGCCTTCTCAAGGCCATTCTTAAGTGAAACTCCCCCCCCCTCCCATGTGAATGTACTGTTAGTGAAGAACCCAAGACTCTTAAAACAGTTCGGAACCTCTGCTTTTGTACCATCAGTGTAAGTATTGAAATACTGATAACAGGCAAATAACATCTTAGTATTATTAAAGAAGAGTTTGACCTTGCAAATTCCCCTAAGGAACTTTTGGTATTACATAGCTAAATGATAAAAAATTAATTGTATCCAACCACCAATACAGAATATTCATGGTGCTTTTTGTTGGCATCAAGATAAACATGATCTGGCTTCTGGAATCTTTTTTTTTCTTTTTTTTTTTTTTTTTTTTTGGTTAAAATGAAGCTTTCCTGACTGGTAGTAGCTGTATCCCTAAGAAGACAGAAAGCTGGGCTTTGCTAGTTTACAGTACAGGAGTGTGAACAACTTCTTGCATATTGGCTAAAAATTGTTGATGACTACAATTTCTACCAAAAACAGCTTAAAGATTCTGCCTGACACATTTGGATAAAGTTGGTGTATAATGTTTGAGAAATCAGAAGAAGGCATTCCCAGCTGGGCTGTTCTACATCTAAGATATGGGAACTTGGACAAGTTATTCATGACTATATCTCAGTTCCTCATCAAAAATAGAACCTACCATCTAAGGTTGCCAAGAGGAATAAATGAACTATGCCTCGTGAAAAGTGCTTAGTTCATATAACACATAGTGCGTAGTTCAATGCTTGGCACATAATAAGCCCTCACTAATGCTCGCTGCTACTCTTATCACCATTGTCATCGTCGTTGTTGTTTGATGTGATTTGAAGAGAATCTGAATTGATCAGTGGTAGATTTTGGACAGCATCCAAGTCTCATAGAGAAAGATCTAAGATGTATTTGAAGCAGCAGAAAATAATTCAGTTAGGTGAAAATGTAGGAATGACCAAAAGAGAATAAATGGGAGGTAAAGATGGAGAATTTGACTGAAGGGGACTTTGCATGATGGGATAAGACTTTAGAATTTAATTTTGTAGGTAATTGGGAAGCTATTAAAGGTTTTTGAGTGATACAATTCAAGCTCTGCTTTGTTCGATTAATCTGGTAGCAGGATGCATGTTGGATTTCATAGAGGGAACTGAAGATAGATACAGCACCTGGACTCATGGAATTTACCTTGTCATTGTGACACAATTGGCTAGCAGATGTCAATTTTAGAAACATAGTGTAACTCAAACTTTTGAAAGAGTGAGCCACAATTTGAAGAATGTTGCCACTGTAAAATGAATAATGTGGTTGAAACTTCTTTGGGTCAGAGTTAGTTTTTAGCTAAAAAGAAATGGAAGGGAAACACTGCCAACTATTAATTATATTTTGTGCCTACATAAGCTCTTTGGAGCTTTATTTTATTATACTGGAAAAGGTTTAATGTTTGGTTACAAAATTATTTTTTATACTTGATAGATATGAAAGTTGGGAAGAAATTCCTTTTATACCGTGGTATTCATATAGTTTTTTGATCACTAAAACAAAATGTTGGACCACATAAAAGTAGAATGATAAATTTGCTTTTCTTTGCCCCCTTTTGCTTACAGGAATTTACGTACTAGTTCCTGTTTCCTTATTGTCTGGACCCTGAGAATACAGTAATAGAGAAATTCAAAATCATTGCTTTGGAGATGTAATGAAATCACGATATAAAAATAGCCATGTGGTCTTGGTCACTATTACTGAATGAAATAAAACAAAACAAAACAAAACAATAAACCCAAGCTTTCTAAATTCACCACTGTGATCCTGCAAGCATCCCTTTCTAGACAATGTCTCTCAGTCAAGAAGAGTTGGAAATAATCAAGTGACACGTTCCTTTATTTTTTACCCATGGGAGAATAGTCTGCACAATTATGGATACATATTGATCTTTCCCTAACATTCATATTTACACAAATGTGTGTCCATCACGTGTGGCTGAAACATTGTTATTTTCTAATTCAAATATGCCTAACATGATTAGAGTATCCACAGAACAGAAAAAGTACCCTAAATGTGACTGAGCAATTAAGTTTGACATTCTAGTGTGGAGCAAAAATATACTCCCCAGGGGGCTCCATGTGTTGGCACCACCCAGCTGTTTGAAGAATTTGCTTGATGAAAGCAAAAACCAAGGGAGAACAAGGGAAAACAGGTGGTGTGTCAGGAGCAGTGTTTCAGTGTGACATCTGCAGGTGGCTCTGTGGATCCAGGATCAGACTGACTCACTTCAAAAGAATCCTCCTTGGGTTGCATTCAAAGCCTGCTAAAACTAAATGAGAACTGAAAGTGTTAAACAATCTTAAAAATAGAAAAAGAAAGAAAGAAGACACATGAAGACATCTAAAAACTTCAGAAATTATTTGATTCAGTTGAAATATATGTATTATACATTAATCTGTATTAATATATACATTAATATACATATTACTATTATTTTAATGTAGTGTTAAAATTATGAAGTATTGTGTGCTTCATCAAGTCCATAATTTTAAAAACCCCACAAAACAAAAAACAAGTCTCTTCAAGACCTTGTACTGTCTTTTATTGCTGTCTCCCAGGAAACCAGTAGGGTGTGCTCATGACTCAACATTCTACTTGTGAGAGCCCACCTTGACCCTTGGTATTTTCACTAAAAGTAAACAAAAGTAGTATCCATTTAAGAGGTAAAATGCCCTGTTCACACATTGCTCTTGCAGACACTTTCATGGCCCATTAAAATGACATGTTAAGATATACTTCGCTTGCTTTGGTCTCTGTGCTGAAATGTTGATCGATCTCTTCTCCACTTCTTTTCTTCACTTCTCCTGGGGAGTAATCCCTCAATCCAGGTCCCAATTACCGCAGCTTTCTGTCTTGTCTCTTGAGTCTCTCTTTCAGACAGCTAGCATTCTTCAGAATTGGATATAGGGATCTTTCTGGTAAATAAACACATTTGCAGAATGGAGACAAACTAACTTAAGTGGCTAAAAAGCCTGTCTACAGTTCATCCCCTGGTTCCTAAAAGAACAATATAGAAGCCATCTAGTCATGTATTTTATTGCTTTCAACTTCCGAGGAGACCTCATTTCTCTAGCTGCAAAGTGAAAAAAAAAAAAAAAAGAAGTTTGGCAATCTGGACTCAGTAATCTGAGAAACAAATTAAGTAGGAACGCAAGCAGTTCTTTCCAAGATAAAAATAGCAGCATAACATTGCACTAGCTTTCCCTTAGACATCGTTTGTCATTTGTGGAGGTAGAATACACTTAGTGGCCTTCCCTGGCTGGACATGAGAAAACTTGGCTGAAGGAACCTGACAAAATGGATAGTATGAGCTCATCTGCCTCCAAACACCGCTTGGTTAATGACGATGTGGCCTACTATTGTTTAATTGTACCTGGCACAGCTGGAAATGAGAGAACTCAAACATTTCAAACTATATCCAAATTTAGAATGATCAATAGTACATTTATTCTTATTGCTGGTCTAGGTCAAAGCTCACTTCTCTACTTTTACGATAGGGCATACCTGGGTATTCTAAGACATCCTAGGGGTCTCATCTATGTGTCTGTATTTGGAGTATTTAACATCCTTTTTTAACACAGTAAAAAAATATCAACAGCACATTAAAATAGTTTATATAAAGTATGAGGCTTATAATTGCAAAAATCTTTGTTTAAAAGGATTGTATGCATTGCTCTATACTTTTTTTTTTTTTTTTTTTTTTTTTGAAGAGACTCGAGCATTCATGGATTTTGGTATCCACGTGAGATCCTGGAACCAATTCCTTGTGACAACTTGTAGTTAAGGTTTTGGGAAATCAAAAGGTATATGCAGAATTTTGACTGCATGGGAGTCAGGTTGTTTAAGGGTCAGCGGTAATTTACTGAGTGATGGAAAGTGCAATAGTGACTACCTGGTATTCCATGCATGTTCTCCTTCCCTTTCACAAACCTTTCTACAGTCAAGTGGGGTCCATATAATTGGTTCTGGCCAATGTTTGCAGAAATTACCTGTGACAGTTTTGGACGGGGACAGTTTAGAACCAGTGTATCTTTTCATACTTGTCTTCTACTGCAGTCAATCTTGAAAGCCACAAGTTCCAGTTGTCATTGATACTACACATATAAGAGACATCCGACATGTATCAGATTTGACTGAGTGAGAAATAAATCTCATGTGTATTAAGCTTTGAGATTTGGGCGATTTTCTGTGTGTGGTAAGCATCAGCAATACTGATTAAAATATAAGGATCCCAGTTTCTTTAATAAATGAAAAAGTTTAATTAAACTTTTTACTTATTTTTTCTGAATAAATAATGCCTTTATAGAGCTCATAATTTAAAAGTTCAATGGGATATAGAGTGAAAAATCTATCTTCCATTTATGAACTCAGACCACCCATTTTGTCTTCCCATTGGCAGACAATAATTAATAATTTCCCATATATATACATCTCCAAAGATGCTTCACTTATATATAAGCAAGTTCATATTAAATTGCTTTTTTAACCACAAATGAAAGCATACTACATATTATTCTGCATTTTGCTTTTGATTTATGGAAACTTTTTATTTATTAGGGAAATTTACCTTTTATCTGTGGTAGGTGTTGCAAATACTTTTTCTCACTTTGTCACTTATCTTTTGGAAAATGCTTTCCTAATGAAAAAAATATTTTAGCTTAATTTATGCATCAAGCTTGGAAAGAGCTCTTTGAGATTAGTTTTAAAAAATGCTCCTGTGTTTTCTAACTTTTTTCATATTTGTACTTTAAAATACTGATATACCTGAAGTAAGGCTTGAGGTATGGGTCCAACTTTAATCTTTTCCAGATAGCTACCTGGTTGTTTCAAGTTTATTAAACACTTTCCTCACTGATTTGAAATGCAACCTTTATCGTATCTACTTTTCCAGATGTTCTTGGATCTATTTCTAGACTCGCTGTTCTATTCCATTGATCTGCCTCCCTATTGTGTGCCAATATCATTTATTTTTCAGCTCATGCCAAGATGGCTTCCATACTTATTACTTCAGTGAAATTCCTTTTGTCCAAAGATGTTCACTTGAACTGATGTTTAATGCACTGGGGACGTGCTGGCTGTGTGTGGCAAGTGAGGGAAAGGGACTAGATCTACAAAAGAAGGAGGCAGTGGTATAGAAAGAAACACTCTTGGAATCACTGAATGTTCTAATAGGCAGCCAATGGTTTGCAGCCTGAGTTAGTCATTTCTTTCTTCTTTTTTATACCTTGGGCTATGGAAGCAAGGCTATATAGAGCACTGGTTAGGTAAGCACATTGATGGGTGTCTGCATCGCTTTACACCTTTACCTTTTTGGTATTCATCCTGAGTAATCTATTGACAACTTCAATTCTTTCAAGTTAGGAGAGGAAAGTGGCTAGTTACCTATCTTTTTTTTCCTCAGAATGACTCGATTTTGTAAAAAGAAAAAAAAGATTGATCAAGAAAGATTTCAGGCACATTATTGTAATATTTTTTTAATTATGATTATTTTTTAATTATCCAAATTTCTTGGAGACTGACTGAATACAGTTACATAGTTTTTGGTATAATTTACATCTCTCATTCACTGTCTTTGTTATATAATGTGTGAGAAAGTCTGAGAGAAATGAATAAGTTTGAGTGAGAGCATAAATGAGCTAGAAAATCTTTTCAAAATTTGACCTAAATTTTAAAGAAGAAACTCCCGAATACATCGTTGTTTCCTTATAATTTTCTACTAAATTTTCTACTTAAAAGGCTTCTTTTTTAAAATTGTAATGAAAACTTGACTGTAATACTTGAAGTTTTTCAAAATGTAGTTATTCTGAATTGGTTCTAAGTATAGATGTTACTCATGTGTCTCTTGTAAACAGGCTACTAATCATCTAAACCTAATTTTGGAATTTGGACTTCAATTTGTGTGTATGCTTTAATTTAACTGAAATATGTCAGTATTAATGAATAAATATTCACAGAATTTATTCTTTCCTCAACCTACCAAAAAGACTATTATAATTCCCAGCACTGTTTTGCTTCTGTTAAATAGTTTATTAATTACCTGTTGTCATGATAATACTGGATATCATATCACCTCAAATCTCAGTGTTTTAATATAATTAGAATTTACTGACCTCATCCTTCCATGGTCAGAGATTTCAGCTGGGTTTGGTGGGGCTATTCATCTGGCTGGAATTATGTACAGGTCTTGCGTAGACTGGTTGCCATCTAGGATAACAGCGATATCTGGACCAAGTGTCTTGTCATCCTCCAGCAGGATGGCCTGGAGCAATTCTCATGGTGGCATCAAAGAGTAAGTATGAGAGCAAATCCAGCTGGGAAATGCTTTCTCAAGTCTCTGCTTTTGTTCCACTTCCCAAAATTACATTGGCCAAAGCAAATCACTTGTCTGAGACTTATGTTAGGGTGGGTTGGAGCTATAGAGTTTCATGAAAAAGAACATAAATGTAAAGAAGGGTGAAGAACTGGGGTCAGTACTACAATCTGTTGATCACAATGGGAAATAACAATGTATTATAGGGAAATATGCTAATTCATTACTAATTAATTATAATTAATGCCAAATCAATATAAGACTGAAAGAGGAAGAAAGACATCCTCAAGGACTGGAAGTAGAGAAGGTTTTGTTTTTGTTGTTTTTCCTTTGGATGGTGAGGAAGCGTGGATGAGAAAGAAACCTGTGAGGAAAGTGAGATGAGAACAAAGGGTACTTTAATGGGTATTTCTAAAGACTTTTTATTCTAGTCACTTTAATGTCATCCAAGAGGTCACAGAATGAAATTCCTCTTTAATCACTTTTGGTTCTCGGCTGTAATTTGTATGTGTCACAGCTTCATGACTAAACTGTGTTGATCTGTAAATTCGTGTTTATTGCAGACACTCTAGCTGGCATGCTCCTCGTCATATTCCCCTTTTACTTTTTTACCAGTTTGTTATTTAGGTCTCAAACCACTGTATCCTTTGGGAGGTTGAATGCCTCTCTAAGTGCTGTTTATAACTATCAGCTTGCAGCTCCAAACTCATTTTTACTTTTCTTTGTGATACTGGGTTTGGGATTGTGCAGACGTAGTTCACCTTTGCCAAAGGAGTCCCTATCAGGTTCTGCCAATAGGGGACGCTAAAGGGAGTCTGGAGGAAGAAGAGGGGACATGCTCCTTCCTGATTGCTCATTCCACTAATCGCTCTTCATGCCAGCATTTGGTTGGAGCAATAGCAGTCGGTAGCAGTTGCCAATCGTTTCTACACTCCAAGAGCTAGCTTCATCGTGCCATCACCGGTATCAGCATCAGCTGGCTGATGCTCACCCTCCCACCCACCCCCACCCCCCATGGAGATCTGGGTCCCAGCTCCGCAGGATGTTGTTCCTCTGAGCTGTTGAAGCACTAGCACCGGTACTAAACTTTTTGTTTTAGGCTTGAACTAATGTATAACATCAACCAACTCAACTAATCTCAAGGGTTAAAGTTAAAGAGATTCTAAGGTTACGATCACTTCTAGTATTGTCTTAACATATTTTTTCAATGCAATGTATCCCTCCACATATATAAAACTTATTGAAAAGCGAAACAATTTCAAGTGTTTAATTTAGAAGCCATTTCCTCTGTGTAAATCATTCTACACAACTGATCTAGAATTATTGGATTCACTGAATTATCAGGTTGCTGAAGATATATATATATATATATATATATATATATATATATATATATATATATAAGTGAAATGACCAATCAAAGTGGAATAAAAAACATTGCTTGGAATAGACAGAGAGTATATTGGAAATTAAAGACAACACATGTAATGGAAGACAAATGTTGATGAACACTAAAGTCACTATTTTAAATTTTCAAATGAGCCTTTCTTTTTTATTCTAGAAGTTTCTACAAGTTTAATTTTAACGTTTTAGTTTGAATTTCTCTAGTTAACGGTGTATTTCTTATTGATTTTCTTCCGTTGTATAACCCTCTGAATGTACTTATAATTGCAAGTATTTATAGTAATATGCTGGTGGTATATGATACTCATAAAATGGCTAATGCTGAATTTTGGTATTTAAATTAAAACAGGAATTGTTTTCCTAGTGCTTATTGGTAGCCCCTTTCCCTAGCTATAACCATACATTTCCACCAATCAGAAAAGAGCTTATGGAAAGGGAATAGGCAACATTAGATTGGCTGGCCTTTTTAGAATGGCATGGGGATATGGGAGAAAAAGAATGTGTCTTTGCCTTTCTTTGACTTATTCATGATCCTGTGTTGTCTATGAGCCTGGAGACTTTAATAGTAGACACATTTTTTATAAGTGAAATAGCATACTTTATACTGGCAACGCTAGCATGCCTGCTATGAGCTCTCTGCTTTATTTTCATTAGGGATTTGCCCTAGATATTTCATTTTAAAAAATCAGGGATAGAATGGCAGACCAGTTTTCAAATATTTTTGGGGAAAAGCAATAATAATAATATAACCAAAAGTTGGAGACAAGAAAAACCTTGCTTAATCTATTATTTTCATTCTCAGAAAAATTATTTTTCAAAATTAAAGGTGAATTCTAAATCATGCCATTCCATTTTGATTCAGAAAATTAAGGACTCAAATGTGTTGAAATTTCAAGCAATACTGAGGCAGAGCTTCTCTATTTTTTCTGCTTTGTTACTCACCCAGCCCCCTAAAAAGGTAAAATTAAAATATTTTCATTTATCAGATAATTTTAACATTACTTATTTATTTGTTTGTATTGTGGTAAGAACACTTAACATGAGATCTATCATCTTAACAAAATTTTAAGTTTACAATACAATATTGTTAACTATAGGAACTATGTTGTACAGAAGATCTCTAGAACTTATTCATCCTGCATAAATGAAACTTTATACCAGTTGCATCATGACTTCCCATTTCCCCTCTCCCCATCCAATGAAAAGCACCACTCTACTCTTTGCTTTTATGACTTTGGCAATGTAAAATATCTAGATAAGTAGATTCATGCCAGTCCATCCCTCTGTGACAGGCCTATTTCACTTAGCATAGTGTCCTCTAGCTTCTTTCATTTTGTCACATATGGCAGGGTTTTCTTCTTTTTTAGAGGCTGAATAATAATATTTCATTGTATGTATATGCCACATTTTTTAATGCATTCATACATTGATGGACATTGAGGCATTTACATTATTTGTATATCTTGGCTATTGTAAATAATATCAGGTACTTTTGTGCTAGCTAATATTAACTAAAAGACATACTAAAGGGATATTTTAGATAGAAGGATAATGATCACAGATGGAAGCCTGGATAAATTGTGAGAAGGAAAAGGTAAACATAAGAGAATAACTATAAATGGATGTTATCTATTAAAAAATAAATACTAATATATGTGGACTTAATATTTGCAGAATTAAAACATGTGGCAAAATACCACATATTTGAGAGGGCAGGGTAACTGCAGTTAAAGTGTAATGGCATCTATTATGGACTGAGCTGTGTCCCTCAACAATTCATATGTTGAAGCCTGAAACCCCAGTGTGACTGTATTTGGAAATAGGACCTTTAAAAAGATAATTAAAGTTAAATGAGGTCATAAGAGTGAGGCTGTAATCTGATAGGATTTGCATCCCTATAAGAAGATGGGACCCCAGAGCTTTCTTTCCCTCTCCATGCATGCACAGAGGAGAGGCCAGGTGAGGACACAGAAATAAGGCAACCATAGGTTATTTGAAAAGATTCATAAAACTGATGAAGATTTAATAATACAAATTGTGAAAAAAGGGCAGAAAGCAAACATACATTACTAATACAAGGAATGCAATGATGATGTTACTATAGACCCATAGACTTGAAATGATAATAAGAAAATGTTATTAAATTAGAAAGGACATCTTCAAATACACAACCTACAAAAAGTGACACATGACAAAACATAACATCTCAATGCTCCTGTATTTATTAAAAAAATTAAAACTGCTTACATAATGCAATATTATAAAATGAAACAAGAGAATGAACTGCTATACATAGCATGGATGAATCTCAGACATAGTGACAAGGAAACAAGCTAAATACCTAACAGTACAAAATGTATGACACCATCCACATAAAGTTCAAAAACAGGCAAAACTAATCTATGATGATAAAAGTAAATATGGTGGTTACTTTTGTGTATTGGATAATGATTAGATGGGAACATAGGAAGGTTTCTGGGAAGCTGGTGGGTATGTATGTGAGAACTTTGTGAAAATTTATCAAAGGCACGTTTAAGATTTGAGTTCTTTCCTGTATATATACTTACTTTAATAAACATTAAAGTTAAAGCAACCACTACAAAAAATTGTAAAGAAAAAAATGTTTCATTTCTTGAAGTTAATATCTGAGATTACCAAAACAACATCCTGCCTTCTTATCTTTGTAGTTTTTACATCAGTATTGCATTAGTGTTTTGGGGAAGATTATAAAATAGATAATTATTATTAAACTCTATGCATGGGATTTGATTATGTCAGTAAGGATTAAAAACAAGTTTATTTTTAGTATTTAGGCCATCTAAATTTACTAGCTGACTTCAAGGAAGGGAAAAAGGAGGTTTTATGAGGAGTCTCAGTGGGGAGGTTTATATCAGATACTTAGTGCTGCAGGATGCTGTGAGTTGGAAAGCATAGGCAGATCCAATTAACAGATTCTGCAATGTGAAAACAACCATATTAGGCTTTTGGACAGCTTTATGTGTGAATGTGAGAACATACTTATAAGAAGTGTTACTGTTTTATCTCATACATTCATGAGAATTTTTGTTATAGCCTAGGGATTTGTGATAACAATAGAGATATATTGGCTCATTTGTAGAATTCTCTAATAAAATTCCTTGATAATCATTATTTAAGGGAATAATACTGGTCTTGAAGGTCGAGTAACAGCATATCTGCCTGTATAAGACAAGGAAGGAGAACAGATTATTTTACCATTATTCTCTCTGTGCCGATGATTTGGACTCTCCATACAATTGAGGGACTTGGACTTACATGTGTGTCGAACAGAGGTTGTTGCATGTGACCAGCTGAACATTGCAGCCACCCATTGACTTTTCTAAATAGTGCATTGTTTTGAAAAGGCTCATTTGTAATGGCAGACTATAGATTACTGCAGAAGTATACATTTTCAAAAGGAAATATAGTCTACTTACTCATAAACCCCAGAGTTAAAATTTAATCAGAGATCTCTTTAGAGATTAGTGGAATTTGGATTGGAAACCTTGTTTCTAGAAATTTATCCTGATATTTTTTACCTTGTGGACTATATGGAATATTTAGGAACAATGATTCTTAAATCGGTATGCATAGGTCTTTAGAGAATCAGAGAAAACTCTAAAAATGGTTGCAAAAACCAGTGCTATGGAAAGCTGAAAAACTCTTTGGTGGCACTCAGGTCCATTAGCAAAATCTCCAATACATTTGCTGTTTCCCCCCTCCCTTTGGCTGATATGTATCCAGCCATTCTTGCTAATGAATATTTTCAGGACAGAAATATATCACTGTCTCATTTTTGTTTTATATGTCACTATTTTCCAAGGTTGTCAGTCAAGAAATCAAGGTGTGTGTGTGTGTGTGTGTGTGTGTGTGTACACATGTATGTTTATACTTCATCTAAGCTATGCTTTGTATTTGGGTTGAGAATAAAAGGAAAGTGAGTGCAAACAAGAAAAAGATTAAAGTGTACTTGGAAAAGTTGCTAGACTCTGGTATAAAAATTGAAGAACCGTTTTTATTTTCCCCCAGAATAATCATTCTTAGTAAATACACCTTGTAAAAATTCAAAATGTCAAGGTATATGCAAATGAATACAACCTTTAATTATTATTTCTGGATCAAACATCATATTCAGAGGAAAATATTTTGATGGAAATTCAGTGTGCGTTGGGATAATCATGTTTTCTTTCACTCATATAATTCCACAGAAAATGATTTGTGTTCATATCACAAATAAAAATAAAACATAAATTATGAATTACGTATTTAATTTAAAACAATTAAAAAGTGAAGTAATTATTAGAGGGTAGTCTCTGAAGGTAAATTTAAGGATCAGGCTATCAAAATATTTGCTTTGATGAGAGAAGCTGGTCTTTCCATTGGAAAGTTGTTTAAATTTTATTCCTCAGAATCATAAGCACTTTCAGTAGAATGCATAGTAGTAAGCAAATGATTAAATGAAAAAGACGACGATGATGAAGAAGGAAAGAGTAGACATATGCATTTTTCCTCTGAAAAGGTAATTGTGTAGTTCTCATCATTTCTCTAGGCTCAACTGAAACAAATAACCGTTTTCAAAATAATATTCTTTTAGACTTTGTGATTTTTTTGCTTTCAGAATCCAAAGGAGTTATGTTACCTAAGAAATCCTCCTCCTCCCCAAAAAAGTTACTTTAAAAACTGTTAGTAATCTTCCTCAAGTTTGTTATTTATTCCAGAACAGGGCTGTGAACCAATTAAAATTTTAAAGACCTATTGAATCTGCAATTCTCAAAACACCTGAGATTTAACCTGCAGAAAGTAATTTTTTAGAGGGGAAATAATTGGAAAAGTGTTCCATATGCTACTGCCTGGTTTTTATTGGTTTAACATGTAGATTTCCATAGACTTTTTGGAACGCAGAGAGGGCATTTTTTTTTCCTTCTTTGAAAGCAGGAAGGCTTTGTTTGCCAGGTGAATATTTCAGAGCTCCAACAACTCTGATAGAAAACAGCTTTAGATTTGGATAGGAGCAGTATGTGTGAAAAGTTGTGATGAAACCAGAGAGGGCTTTCTGTGACAGCACTGATTTATACATACGATTAGAGATGATTATATAACCTGTTGTCAACAATTGATTCTGCAATTGTCAACTCAGCAATTTTTAAGGAGGAGGGATGATGACATATGGTGAATCTTCTAATTTTGAAAAATATATACTGCTGAATAATACTGGCAAAGAAATTTTTATTTTAATGTATGCTTTTTACAAAGAAAAAAATAGAAGTTTAACAATTCTTGAACTCTCTGAGGAACTGAACAAAGCAAATATTACCTTGTAGATTCACCTTGTAGCCTGACAGCCCTGCAATCAGTCTCACCACCCACTCTTAGTCATCCTTACTCTCCTCTCTACTATTTTTTTCTTTTTCATTGTGTTAGTCACCTTTTAAATCTTCATAGTTTCATTATTTTATAGCATTCATTGTTATTTGCAATCTTCTCCTACTAGAGAAGGCAAGGATCTTTGCCTTGTGTTCACTGATACATCCTATGCTTATAATGATACCCAGCACATAGTTGATGCTCAGTAAATATTTATTGAAGTCAAAGCAATTTTTATATTTGTTTGGAGAGATAAAAATAACAGATAACTTTCATTTAGCTATTCCTCAGTGCCAGGTACCGTAGGTCTTTCTTTTAGGTACGTTCTCTCATTTAATCCTCACAAATAACCTCAGGAAGTAGACATTTGATTAGAGACTACTACTGCCCTTTTTTAAAGATGAGGAAACTGAGGTTCAGTGAGGTCAGATGAAGATTAAATGGCTAGTAAGAAGCACAGTCAGGAATTGAACTAAAGTCAGTCCAACACCAGAGCTTCTGCTCTTCACCACCATGTCCTCTTCTTTAGGTAATATTTCATTCCTTCCAGTGCTGGAACTGGAAATATCAGTTCTATTTAAACTTAAGTGACTTCCAAATTATAACGAATAATTCTAGCAGTAATTACCAAATTTGTCTATGGAAAATTGGCATTTCATGGTAATCAAATTGTACCATTGTCTTCTGTTTGCTAGTTTTCAGAGGGCAGAATTGTAGAAATTCTACTTGGTGAACACACACAAAGAGCCCGAAGTTTGTCACCGACTGTTTTGACTTGGTCAGAACTGACTCTCCCCAAGATCAAGGCATAGAAATGCAGGCCAGCGATTGGTACTAGCCTCACATTGTAATCTTATTCCCAGGGTATAATGTAAGTCTGCTTGTATGGATGACATCAAATTCTCACTAGTAATAGGCTAAGAATGGTCTTTTTTTCACTTTTACCGTTAGGTTGACTAGTTTGTTAAGACAGCCAGAGATGAAAAGAATCAGATTTGCTTGGGATCTACAGGAAGTTCTGAGTGCCAGGGTTTGTTCATTTTATGTTATGTGTTGCATAACTCTCAGGGCAAGCAAAGATTAGAGAAAATAATTATTCATTTCAATTTTGATTTAACCATCAAATGCAGTTGGCTTTTGATTTTGTCAATCTTCATATTGAAAAGTGAAGGGCTAATTTATTAATTACTTATTAATTTGGTCAGTGTCAAGATCAGGAACCAAGTAAATGAGGCATCACAATTATTATAAAACAGTAAATCTAAGTAGAATTCTGAATCACCAGGTTTTAGATCTTGATTATGAGTAATTTAAAGATATTTACTTTTGTTTCTGGTATGTACTCAGAATTTTCATTTTAGCAATCCAGTTTATTTAATGGAGGATAATATGTCTGTTACACTGACATGTTAAATAAATCTGACTAATGCATAATGGCAAAACTACTACATATATACTAATAAGGAATGATTTGGCACCATAGATTGTAGAACAGTAAATAAACAGAATTGTTCTGATTTTTTTGGAAGAAAAAATACTCCTACATTTGTAATATCAATAACAATGTAACAACTATTGTTCATGTAAATATTTTTTAATATATTGTGGGGTTATTATGAATGACTAATAACTCTCTTTCATCAGATGAAGATGGATTTTTTAAATCCTTAATAACATGGTTAGTAATTAAGACAGAACAGGCTCCTGCCTATGGAAGGTATGCCTAATATTTGTTTTGAAGAAAGACGATATTTACCATTATAGTGTATCTTAATTTTTTCATTACAGTTGAATGTTTTGACAATGGAAGAATATTTATGTAGACTTTATCTTCTGTAGTCTTATCTACTAGGACATAGTACTATAACATGAATCATTATTATCTTTCATTTCTGGCTTTTTCTCTGTGTGTGTATGCTCTGAAACAGACAAATCTCTGGTTGATTTTTAAATCATTTAAAATTATTTTTAAATATGGCTGATTTTTAAATTTATAATTATGTATAGTTAAAATGGCAAGGATGTTTCCATAACAATTATCAATCTTATTTATGTTTTTATATTTGCTTTTTTGAGTAGAAAAGATACAGGTTTCTAGTTGGAGTATAGAAAAATGACCTAAAAATCCTTAGAAAATGCCCAGTGAATTAGTCACTACTTTGAATGTTAAATAATGATCAGAAGCCTTGATCTACACTGTGCAAGGTGTGTGTCATTATTCTTTTTGTGGCTCCCTTTTAGGATTTTTCATTCCTCCATATCTGTCTGGCTCAAAAACATCCAAGATTATTCCAGGATTTTTTGTACCTGCTCTTAATATATAAAGAGATGCCTATAAACTGCTATCTGCCTCATGTCGACTGAAGCAAATGCAGGATTTAGTACATTGGTGGTGGGATTAGGTTAGTAAAATGGCAAGGACGTGGGACTCAGTCAGACTTGCGTTTACACTCTAACTCAGCTACTTACTACCAATGCAACTGTGAGCGAGTGACCTACCCTCTCCAAGCCTTAGTTTCCTCGTGTGTAAAAATTAGGATTCCAGTGCTTACCATCTTGTGTTGTAAAAATTAAATGAAACGATGTGTTTGTTTATCCATCCTGACTATTCGTTGAGTGTCTACCTGGTGCCAATCGATATTCTAGGTTCCTGTGATAGCTGTAGTTGCGAACCTGTTCACATGGAGCTTTAAGAGTAGTGTATTAAAGTGCCTATTAAAGAAAATCCTATACCACACGTGTCCTGTAAGTGTCACACATTGTTAGTGTGCTATGCCTTCAGACGGATGATTTTGTGCATACCTGAGAACCTAATTAGGCTGTTATAAAATAGCTTCTTTCAGATGGCAAGCAAACATTGTAAATGAACATAGAAAAAGTTAACCTCAATAGATATAAAGGATAACTACTACCACTTAGGTTATATCATATTATTAATTGTTTTAAAAAATGGGGGAAATTATGAGAAGAGTGATCATTGTAAAGCAGTTAGATGAAGGTGCTCAGTATATTTGGTTAACCCTCCCCTACTCCCTCTCCTTTCTCCCCACCCTTCCTGTCTTCCACAGTTTTCACTGACAAGGAATTGCACTATTCTGATGGATTTTATGGCTATTATAATAGCCAGCAATTAGTTGGAAAAATAATTTTGAAATAAATCTGATAAACAGATTTACGTATAGGGCCCATTATACTCAAATCATAACCAAATGGTGTTTCAGAATCTGACCAACTTGATACATTGGCAGTAGGAGTGGGGTAAAATATATCTGAATCCTGGAGTCATCACAAAAGATTTAGCGTGTTACCCTCACTAAAAAAGATAGATGCCAAGTGATATGAAACTCCAAAGAGAAATTTCAGAGCAAGGGTAAGATGTGGAGGTCTTAGAACAGAAACACAGATGCTCACTTTGGCTGTTTTCCATGAAATTTTATATATATATATATATATACACACACACATACACATACACACGTATATCCACAAAATCAAAGTATGTGTTGGAGGGATACTTAGGTGTTAGAAACCACCCCCAGGAGTTCAAAAAGAAGACCATAGATGCCCTTTTCTTACTTGGGAAAAGAAACATATTGCTAAGATACTGGAAGAAAAGAAAGAATTCTGGGGCAAGCTAATGAATAAATAAAATATTGAACTAAATTACTTGGCTTGTATTTCATTCCTTTGCTATGGTTTTTGAACTTAATAGGGATTGATACTGGGTGAAGGCACAAATGAGGGAGCAAGATCTAAACTATAATTATTATTCATTGAAGTTTTGCTTATTCATAACTTTTACTGTTCTTCCATACACTCACGCCTGTATGTGAATTCGCATATAGGAGAACCAAGACAATTTGATGCTGAAAAAGAGCCCAGTGACCACCTCTCTCAAAATTCTCAGTTAGTGGTGGAGAAGGGACATTCAAGGAAGGAGTCGATTAGTCCAAGTTTACCCAGCAGAAAGGGGAGGAGCAGGAGTGCAGGTCTTTTGCCATGTACTCTTGTATTTTTTCTGCAAGCTTAGTTTACTTCTCATTATTTGTCCTGAGGTTCAACTCCAAAAAAGTCAACTATTTGTAATTTATGTCTTCTTAGGAAAGCATACATTTCATTAAGATTTTCAAATGAATCAGTGCAGAATTGTACATGCTTTTATCTTTCAAATATTTAACCATGTATATTGTTAATTATCTCATTTTAAATTTTATGTGTACCCCTCATCATTTTTTTGGGTTTGATTGGCCCTTAACTTTTATGTTTTTTTTTAATCACCTTAAAAAATCTGGTCTAACATCCTTAACTTCCTTGTTCCCTCTTTGTCTTCATCGCTTTATTTTGTTTAGGTTTTTTTGGTTTTCTTACTTTGAATGTTTATTTCATTAATTTCCTCCTCTTGTTAATATTAAGAAAGCATTTAAGAGTATGCACTTGCCACTGACTACAGCTTTGGTCACATACCGTATATTTAAATAAGCATATTGTTATTGTTACTTTCTAAACAACCTACATTTGGAATTTTGGCTTCCTCTTTGACTCAATCGCCATTTGTGATTGAATTGAAGAAGAACACAGGTAGTTAAAACTCAGAAATGTGGGCCATATAATTTCTGTTTTAAATAATGTCCTGATATATTCTTTATGAACTAATATTTACTCAGACACTCATATTTATTAGGTTGGTGCAAAAGTAATTGCGGTTTAAAAGCTTAAAAATAATTGCAAAAACCGCAATTATTTTTGCACTGACTTAATATACAGACAGTTTAAAAAGTCACAATTACTGACAAAATTTGTACTTTTATTAATTTAACCTTTTATTGATCATTGTTTATATTTTGCACCATTATGTTATTCTGTGTTTAAAGCTTACTAAATCATATTTCAATATAAAGTAACCTACTTTGTTTTATTTACTGCATTTTACTTTACAGCTCTACCTAGTTTCACAATACTTTTGTACAATCCTGCTTTATTTTCAATAGTATTTGTATAACAAATTGTTGACCACCATTTTACTTGTAACACGTCAGTGTCCTTTCGAATTCTGTAATCAGCAAACATCTGCACAGCAGGACATTGCTACTGAGCAATGCTTTGCTAGCTTCATCTTATCCAATAATTTAAAAGTTTAAAATTTTGCTAGTATATTTTTGTCCCAAAACACTTGTACTCTATGTATTATTAATTTTCCAATCCAATGTTGCTTTTGGATCCACTTTATCCCAGAAAGGCAAGACGTTTCTACACCCCTAATCTCCCACCTACAATTTCTGGTCTTTTATTTCTTTGTAATTCTAAAACTTTCCCAGTTTCTTTTAATGCCTAAGTTAAAACCTGGTTAGCAATGGCTCAAATCTCAAACACATGTTTTGTTCGGCGTCCTTCAGGGGTTTTTTTTTCAATTGCTGGATAGTCTGTATATTAAAAAAATAAAATAAATAAAAATTACAATGTTACAAATAGATTTCTGGCTTCTCTTCAAATTTGTTGATCTGGCCCGCGTAGTGCAGTTATGGAGTGAGGGAGTCGAGCTTCTGCTGTCTTTGGATGGTAGATATGTTCCTAGTTCAGCGTCATCCTCACCATTAAAGTTGGACCTCTTTACTCATTTGCCTTCTTTCCTGATTCCCATGGTCACTAGATCATTAGAAATTTCCACCAAATTACTATCAAAATATTATTTATGTCACATATTTTTAGATAAAGTTTAAATGGTTATTTCAAATGTACACACGTACCATTGAACTGTATTTAATATTTATTGTCAGCATTTTTACGTGGTGACTTACCTATTTTAAAATCATGCTTGATTAATCTCTAGCTGTTAAGACACTGTTTTCTATTAATATTTTTCAAGTCACAAACGGTAGCGTTATGTCTTCTGAGTTCTTCCATATTTGCAGGCATCTTTCTTGTGGCCTGTACCCACAAAGAATAGCTTGGCAAGATATCCAATTCAGGGAATATATATGTCTAAAAACTCTAGAAATGTATCATATTTTTCTGCCATTTACTATTTGAAAGATGTAAGTGCTAACTGGATTTTTGTTAAATTTAAAAAAATGTTTGGGTGCTTTTAGGATTTCTTTTTCATTTTAACTCCATTTTTATACATATTGCAATATGTGATTCTATGATTTTTACGTTCAAGAATTACTCAGACTTTCCAATATTTATGTTGGTCATTTATTTAGCATAGGGACATTTTGTTTCATTCAAACGTTCATTATTGTTTCTGTGTTAGACATTGTGCTTTCTTGCACAGTAACATCTATTAATTTGGTTGTATTGTCCTTTTCTGTCTTTCACGATTATGACTTTTTAATTTACTCTTTTCCTTTCCTTGTGCTATTTTTCCTTTGCATTATTCAGAAATTCATATAGCTTGCTCTCCACATTAGGATTTTATTTTTATTCTTTGTCAATTTTACTGTCTATTACCTCCAATATACACATTATTATTACTTTTGTCATCTTTTCTCATCTAACTCCTCTCACTTTTAATAGGTTGAGAATCTTCTAAAATATCAGGTCTTTTAAAACAATAGCTTTCTAAAGGCTTTTTGCACCTGTATCACGTGGGTTTTGTCTTAGTCTTTTTTGTGTCTTACTGAGAATGCCAAACTTTCAGAACAATTTTCCTGGCTACTTAGCTCCTCAGTCTTCAGGAAGAGGTTCTCTTTTTCTTCTTCTGCAATCTTTTTCAAAACCCACATGGTTTTCTCTGTCTTATTCTCATTTAAGTGAGTTCCACAGACAGGCTGTATTGACTGCTCCTGTCCTTATTTCATTAATTTCATGCGTATTTATTCCAGCACTGTCATTATGTTACTGTGCACAGCTCCTAGCCCAATTCTCAGAGTATTAAAATCTTATCTGTGATATAGCCATTAGGTTGCAAAGCAATGGAATAGATAACAATTATAATCACCATCTGTTTGGATCTATTAAGGCTTTTCCTGCCACCTACAACCCTTACCTTGAGAGGGCTGCATTTTCCAAACTGGCATCAAGAACTCTGATCTCTCTTCTTCCAACTCATTTTACTGTCTTCTTACCTAACTGTTGATTTTAAGCTTTAATCTCTAAAAGGATTAAGAAGGTATTTATGAGTGTGTGTGTGTGTGTGTGTGTGTGTGTGTTGGGGTATTGGGGTGGAGGGTCGGACTAGGTTTAGGTTAAGCAAGAAGGGCATTTATCAAACTGAATTCATCAAGCTTTAATATCTATCGAATAGTAGGGCAACTGCTTTATGTTCTTGTTGGTATGTATCTTCTGTAGTTGGCCAGTGGGCAGAGCTTGAAAAATACCTGAAGGGTCTTGCCACCTTCTTCTTTTTTTTTTTAATCAGCTTAGATTTTCTTTTTCCTTTTTATTTCTTTTTTTGTTTTGTTTTGTTTTTTTATTAGTTTCAGGTGCACAAGACAAAGTAGTACTTAGCCGTGTATCATTTATATCCCTCACACTGTGTGAAACCCCCTCCCCCATCCACTATCCCTCTGACATCACACAGAGCCATTACATTTCCACTGTCTCTATTCCTAATGCTGTACTCCACTTCTTGTAAATATATATATATATATATATATATATATATATATATATATATTCACATATATATGTATATATATGTATATATATATAAAATTATAATTGTCATTCATTATTGTTCAGCTTCAGCTTCAGGTGTACAGTGCAGTGATCAGGCATCTACATCATCCCTGGAGTGGTTTCCCAAATGGGACAAGTGTCCATCGGATACCCTACAAAATCTTTATAACATTATTGATTACATTCCCCAAATTGATTTTCAAAACACCATGGCCATCTTGTGGTTACTGACTGTTTTCTAATCCCCTCACCTTCCCCCTTATCTCCACCCCTCTTCCCATCTAGCAACCCTCAGTTTTTCCTCTATGTCTCCAAAACTGTTTCTGATTAGTTCATTCACTTATTCTTTTCTTTAGATTCCACATATAAGTGAGATCATATGGTATTTGTCTTTCTCTGTCTGACTTATTTCACTTAACATAATGTTCTCTAGGTCCATCCATGTTGTTGCAAATGGTAAGATTTCTTTCTTCTTCATGGCTGTGTAATACTCCATTGTATAAATGTACCAAAGTTTCTTAATCCAGTCATCTACCGATGGGCATTTCAGTTGTTTCCATGTCTTGGCTATTGTGTATAATGCTGCAATAAACATAGGAGTGCATAAAGATTTTTGAATTAGAGTTTTGGATTTCTCCGGGTAGATACCTAGGAGTGGAATTGCTGGATCATAAGGTAGTTCCATTTTCAGATTTTTTGAGATACCTCCATATTGTTTTCCATAGTGGCTGCACCAATCTGCAATCCCACCAACAGTGCACAAGGGTTCCCTTTTCTCCACATCCGTGCCAACACTTGTTGTTTGTTGATTTATTGATGATAGCCATTTTGACTGGGGTGAGTGTAGGGAGCTGGAGCATTAAGGGTTAAGAAAATGTAACTTCAAGCAGAGTTTGGGAGGATCGCTAAGGAGAACTCTGATAAGCATAAAGAACAAACAGACACCTGCTGCCCTGGGAATGGGAAAATATCAAAAGGTCTGAGAACAGCCCAGAGGCATGGTGCCGAGCACCTGTAGTCCCAGCTACTCGGGAGGCTGAGGCTGGAGGATCGCTTGAGCCCAGGAGTTCTGGGCTGTAGTGCGCTATGCCGATCGGGAGTCCGCACTAAGTTCGGCATCAATATGGTGTCCTCCCGGGAGCGGGGGACCACCAGGTTGCCTAAGGAGGGGTGAACCGGCCGCATTAGTATTTGTGTGTGTCTTTTATTCATTCCCACTCCCCCATTCAGGTACTGATAGACTAGTGGCGGCTGTTTCCTTTGCTGTGAAAAAACTTTTTAATTTGATGTAATCCCAGATGTTTATTTTTTTCTCTTCCCTTGCACGAGGAGATATATCAGTAAAAATCTTACTCCAGGTAATGTCTGTGAAGTTTCTTCCTATATTTTCTTCTAGGAATTTTATGGTTTCAGATCTTACATTTAAGTCTTTAAGCCATTTTGACTTTATTTTTGTATATGGTGTGAGGAGGTGGTCCAGCTTCATATTTTTTTGCATGTGTCTATCCAGGTTTCCCAGCACCATTTATTGAATAGACTGTCTTTACCCCACCGTATATTCTTGCTTCCATTGTCGTAGATTAAATGGCCATATAGGCATGGATTTATTTCTGGATTCTCTATTCTGTTCCATTGATCTATGTGTCTGTTTTTATGCCAGTACCATGCTGTTTTTATTACTGTAGCCTTGTAATATAATTTGATGTCAGGTATTGTTATACCTCCCACTTTATTCTTATTTCTCAAGATTGCTGAGGCTATCCAGAGTCTTTTATGGTCCCATATAAATTTTAGGATTATATGTTCTGTTTCTGTGAAAAATGTCTTTGGTAGTTTGATAGGAATTGCGTTGAATATGTATATTGCCTTAGGCAGTATGGACATTTTAACTATATTAATTCTTCCTATCCATGAACATGGTATGTGTTTCCATCTATTTATATCTTCTTTCATATCTTTCTTCAGTGTCTTATAATTTTCTGAGTACAGATCTTTTACTTCTTTGGTTAAATTTATTCCCGGGTATTTTATAGTCTTGTGAGCAATTGTAAATGAGATTTTTTTTTAAATTTCTCCTTCTGATGTTTTATTATTGGTATATACAAATGCAACTGATTTCTGAATATTAATTTTGTATCCTGCTACTTTACTAAATTCATCTATCAGCTCTAATAGTTTCTTGGTGGAGTTTTGAGGGTTCTCTATATATAGTATCATGTCATCTGCATATAATGACAATTTTACTTCCTCCTTACTGATTTGGATGACTTTTATTTCTTTTTCTTGTCTGATTGTTGTGGCTAGAACTTCCAGCACTATGTTGAATAGAAGTGGAGAAAGTGGGCAACCTTGCCTTGTTTCTGATCTTAAGGGGAATAGTTTTAGCTTTTCCCCATTGAGTATGATGTTAGCTGTGGATTTATCATACATGGCCTTTATTATGTTGAGATATGATCCCTCTATTTCCACCTTCTTAAGGGTTTTTATCACAAATGGCTGCTGGATTTTATCAAATGCTTTTTCTACATCTATTGATATGATCATGTGATTTTTATTTTTCATTTTTTTAATGTGGTGTATCATATTAATTGATTTGCGGATGTTGAACCACCTTTGCATACCAGGAATGAATCCCACTTGACCATGGTGTATGATCTTTTTAATGTATTGCTGAATTCTGTTTGCTAATATTTTGTTGAGGATTTTTGCATCTATGTTCATTAGCGATATCGGCCTGTAGTTTTCTTTTTTTGTAGTGTCTTTGTCTGATTTTGGAATCAGGGTGACAGTGGCTTCATAAAAAGTATTTGGGAGTCTTCCCTCCTTCTGGATTTTTTGGAAGAGTTTGAGGAGAATAGGTGATAATTCTTTTTTGAATGTTTTGTAAAATTCACCTGTAAAGCCATCCGGTCCAGGGCTTTTGTTTGTTGGGAGATTGTTGATTATTGATTCAATTTCCTGGTGGTAATCAGTCTATTCAGGTTTTCTGTTTCTTCTTGAGTTATCCTTGGAAGATTGTACGCCTCTAGAAAATTGTCCATTTCTTCTAGATTGTCAAATTTATTGGCATATAGTTGCTCATAGTAATTTCTTATTTTTTTTTTTTTTTTTTTTTTTTTTTTTTGTATTTCTGTGGTGTCTGTTTTCACTTCCCTTCTTTCATTTCTGATTTTAGTAATTTGGGTCCTCTCTTTTTTTTAATGAGTCTGGCTAAAAGTTTGTCAATTTTGTTTATCTTCCCTAAGAACCAACTCTTGGATTCATTGATCTTTTGTATTGTTTTTCTGGTTTATATTTCATTTATTTCCGCTCCCATCTATATTATCTCCTTCCTTGTACTCCCTTTGGGCTTATTTTGCTGTTCTTTTTCCAGATCCCTTAAGTGTGAAGATAAACTGTTGATTAGTGATGTTTCTTGTTTCTTTAGGTAGGCCCGCAATGCTATGAATTTCCCTCTTAGGACTGCTTTTGCGGCATCCCATAGATTTTGGGTTGTCGTGTTTTCATTTTCGTTTGTCTTGAGATATCTTTTGATTTCTTCCTTGATCTCCTGGTTGTCCCATTCATTATTTAGTAACATGTTATTCAGCCTCTATGAATTGGTGTGTCTTCCATTTTTTTTCCTGTAGTTCATTTCTAATTTCATAACACTGTGGTCAGAGAAGACAATTGGTATGATTTCAGTTTTCTTAAATTTATCAATACTTGTTTTGTAGCCTAACATATGATCTATCTTGCAAAATGTTCCATGTGTGCTTGAGAAGAACATGTATTCTGCAGCACTGGGGTGAAATGCTCTGAAAATATCGATTAAATCCAAGTGATCCAATGTATCATTTAAAGCTGTTGTTTCCATATTGATTTTCTGTCTGGAAGACCTGTCCCTTGTTGTCAGAGGTGTGTTGAAGTCCCCTACTATGATAGTGTTACTGTTGATCTCTGTCTTTATGTCAGTCAATATCTGTTTTATATATTTAGGTGCTCCTATGTTGGGTGCATAGATGTTTACTAGGGTTATGTCCTCTTGTCGGATCGATCCCTTTATTATTATATAGTGCCCATCTTTGTCTTTTAATATGTTCTTCATTTTAAAGTCTATTTTGTCAGATATAAGTATTGCAACTCCAGCTTTTTCTCATTTCCATTTGCATGAAATATCTTACTCCAACCCTTCACTTTCAGCCTGTGTGTGTCTTTTGATCTGAGGTGAGTCTCTTGTATACAGCATATACAAGGGTCTTGCTTTCTTGTCCACTCAGCCACCCTATGTCTCTTGATTGGAGCATTTAATCCATTTACATTTAAAGTGATTATTGATAGGTACATAGTTATTGCCATTTTTAAATTTGTAGTTAGATTGTTTTCATCTTTCTTCTATTTATAGAAGTCCTTTTAGTATTTCTTGCAATGCTGGCTTAGTGGTAATAAATTCCTTTAGCTTATTCTTTTCTGGGAAGCTCTTTATCTCTCCATCAACTTTAAATGATAGCCTTGCTGGATAAAGCAATCTAGGTTGTATGCCTTTGTTTTTCATCTCTTTGAGTATCTACTGCTATTCTCGCCTTGCCTTCAATGTTTCTGTAGAAAAGTCATTTGATAGTCTTATGGGAGTTCCCTTTTATGTAACCATCTGTCTTTCTCTTGCTGCTTTTAGGATTCTCTCTTTGTCTTTAACCTTTGCCATTTTAATTGTAATGTGTCTTGGTGTGGACCTGTTTGGGTTTATCCTGGTTGGAACTCTCTGCACTTCCTGGACTTGTATGTTGGTTTCCTTGATCCGGTTAGGGAAGTTTTTGGACATTATTACTTCAAATATGTTCTCAATCCCTTGCTTCCTCTCTTCACCTTCTGGTATTCCTATGATGTGCGTGTTGTTGTGCTTCATGTTATCCCATAGGACTCTTAAACCATCTTCATTCTTTTTTATTCTTTTTTCTTTCTGTTGTTCTGTTTGGTGATCTCTGCTAACTTGTCTTCTAAGTTGCTGATACAATCCTCTGCTTCATCTAACCTGCTGTTAATTCCTTCAAGTAAGTTCTTTATTTCAGTAGTTGTGTTCTTTAGTTCTAACTGGTTGTTCATTATGATTTCTACATCCTTCTTTATGTCATCTCTAAGCTCCTTAAACATTCTTATCATCAGTGTTCTGAACTCTGTCTCTGATAGGTTGGTTACCTCTATTTCATTTTGTTCCATTTCTAGAAGTTTCTTCTGTTCTTTTATTTGGGACATGTTTCTTTGTGTCCCCATTCAGGCTGACTCTCTCTGTTTGCTTCAGTGTATTAAGTAGATCCCCTAGAGTTCTTAGTTCTTGCTGGGTTATCTTATGTAGTATGTGTCCTTTATATTTGACTTGCACTACTTCATTCTTCTCCTCTGCATGTGCTCCAAAGGTGACTCTTGTGTTGTGTATATTGTCCTGTTAAAGAAGATCTTTAATTGCTTTTTGCTTGTGAGTAGGTAGGGTGAACTCCTAGGCTGACTAGTTGCGAGACTTGGCTCTGCCCACCGCAAGGTGTTCTGCTGAGTGAGAGTTGGCCACTTAAATGTGGTTTGGCCTCTATGGGCTCTTGTGCCTGTAGAGAATTCCCTCCGGGTGTGTCACTTGTAGGTCAAACCCGGTTGTACTCTGGTTTGGTCTGGAGTTGGCCTCTGGGTATGTTGAATCTTGTGCTTCTTAAGCTGGGCCCTGGTAGGGCAATTTCAGAACAAAGCAAATCACCAAGCACAACAACAACAACAACAAAGCAAAAATCAAATACATTCACATGTAAAAACAACCGACAACCCCCACTCAACACAGGCAAAGATATCAAAAATATAAAGACAAAACAAAACAAAACAAAACAAAAAGCAGCGCCAGTCTTGGCTTAAGCCCACCAAGTAATCTCAAGGTTGTCCTCTGCTGTACGAAAGAGTCCCCTGCGTATTGTGCAGGCAGACCCGGTCACCTGGTGCCCAGAGTGACATTGGGACTACAGATTTAGATGCGTGGGGCTGAGGGGTCTGCATGGTAGTTTCTACAAAGTCAGTGCAGTTTCTGCCGTTGCCTGCACATATGCGCACTGAGAGTAGCACCACCAGCCCTGTGTCCAGTTCTCCTGAGTGTTAGGGCACTTCTTGTGTGTGTGTGTGTGTGTGTGTGTGTGTGTGTGTGTGTGTGGCGGGCAGGAGATTTCTGAGCTGCTGAAAGCCCGGAGCTGCATCTGCCGCTTACTGCTGATCCCTGGGAATGCCTCTGCATTTGTAATTGCCCTGCCCTAAGGCAGGCCAGAAGGGGTGGGGACTGGGGATGGAGGGGATGGAGGGGTGTTCTCTCCCCCAGCCCAGCCGTGTCACACTCTTCCCACAGGCCAGAAAAGGTGGTGGCGGGGGGTGGAGGAGTCTCTTCTCTCCTAGCCCAGCAAAAATCACAGCCTCTTCCCTGGGCCAGAGCTGCCGGTCAGTCTTCCTAGAGCCTGAGCACTAAGGCTCCTCTGTAATATGACACTACTCCTCAGTTCAGGGGCCAGTTTAAGTCTCTGGAAGGGCGGGAGTAGGTTGGAAGGGGTGGGGAGGGCCCAGGTATGGAGTTTGTGTTCTTTCTCCGGCCTAGGGCCCAACTGGAGGTATCAGCTGAGGTTATTGCCTCAAATGCTGTATATGCTGCCCTCTTGGCGGGAGAGATCAGCTGTGGGACACAGGGAAAGAGCCCACCTCCTGGCTCTTGTATTCTCTGTTACATCCTGGGATCCCCTACATCTCTGCAGCTGCAGATGCCAGCTGCATTTCCACCACCGCAGATGCGGGCCGTGTTTCCACAGCCACAGATGCGTGCTGAGTCTCCACTCCGCTCCCTTCCCTCTTCCCCTGCTTGCCCAATTTGCCCACCTTCAAGTAATCCTTGCACAAGTCTCTTAGCTGTTCTGCGTGATGAGCAGAGAGTCCTTTGATGGGTTATAGATGTCCCATTTGTGATAAGATCTGGAGGAGAACTCAAAAAGTGCGCCCTACTGCCACCATTCCTATGACCTATAGTTGCCACCTTCTTGTAAGTGGGTTTTCAATTCAATCAAATCTGCCTTCTGGTACATGGAATCTCTTCTGTATTGACTATCCTAGTTTTCATTTGGGGTTTTATATTTTTTCTGAATCTTCCTAGGCATTTTGTTGCGAAGTTGGTAGAAACTGACTTTGAGAAGACTAACCTGGTTTTTTTTTTTTTTAATTTTTTTTTTTTATTTGAAAGTCCCTGCAAGTGACACTTTGGACTATTTGATGACCTTGCTTATTATTATCCCATCCACTAATAAGAGGGCAAAATGAAAGGAGGTGAAGAGTGTGACTAGAAGTGGCACAGTGATAATAGTGAAAAATTTGAAGTTATATCGAGATAATTATGAGTAGCAGTGGAGAACACAAAGTACTTGGTAAAAATATTTCTAGGCATCTAAATGTATTTTAAAAACAATCTGTCATTAAGAAAATTTTAAATTCTGTTAATTTTTTTTTAATATGGTGATATACATAATGCTCTGGCTATAAACAGGAAAACTTATTTAAAAATTCTTGATACTTGAAGACAATTTCATTATCTAAAATAGTCATTTAAGCAGAATGACCAGATCCTCAATATTTTTTACTGTATTAAATATCATCATGCATAGATCCATTCTCTACCCATACACACACACCTGCGCATATTTGTCTTATACTATTTATCCCACTTCAGTTTTGGAGGAAACATATGACTGGTAATTAAGATCTATAAATGCAGTTAAAAACATGACATCACTACTTCCATAATAAAATGAGAGAACATATAGTATTTGCTCTTTACTTAGCATTTCCCCCTACCATCTGAAAAACATACTTACACTTTTCTTTTTAGGATTTCCAGACAGCCTGACGTCTTTGCTCAAAATGATTCACAAGTTCCCTTAAAGCTATGTGAAGATGTTCCAGCAGTTGCTGTGGTTTCCAACTGCCCATTTTCCTGCCTCACTGTTTGAGGCTGTGTCCCAGTGACTCTTTAAAAGTTATGATCTGCCTCATTTCAACTTGCTTTACAAGAGCTGCCAGGGCTTCTTGCTTTTATCTACATTATGCACATGGTTAAATGTTTTTATGGACAAGCTAAGGTTGAACCCTGCCACTGCATTCTTTCATCTGGGCTCTTTGACAACTATGTGGAGAATGGAAGACCAAAGAACAACATAACCTAGGGAAGCATCACACAGAGTTCTGAACCCATGTGACAGCAAGATCCAGGTCTAATTCAAAGGCACTCAAGGGATTGTGTCTTAAGTCCCATGTGATAGGAAGAGGTTTTTCATTATATACAACGGAGATTCATTGTTGCATATGAAAGCATCAGTGGCTGTGTGTGTGTTTGTGTGTGTGTGTGTGTGTGTGTGTGCATAGACAGATTGAGAAATATTGAGAGGGAGAGAGAGAGAGAAAGACAGAGAAGCTGGAACAGCGTATGTGTCTGGATGGATTGGAGATGTTTCAGCACTACTCTGACATTTCAAAAAGATTAGTTTTTTTAAATAATAAATGGACAATTTATCACTACATAGAAATCGCAGAGTACTGAGAAGTTTTTACATTCTATATTAATTCAAGTTACAAATATAACAGTCTAACTTGCTGAAATGTTTTAACTGTATTATCTTACAATGAATTCCTAATACTACTTATTGTGTAATGATAGTACATAATTCTCAGAATCCTTCTATGATGATCGAGCTATAAACTATTTAGCTACCAATAGCACCTTCTAATCCAAGCTGAACATACATGCTCACTGAGCAAATTTATTGATGAGAAGGTATGTTTAAAAATAAAATCTAAGATTCTAAATAGTTCCATGCCAGATTTCATAGTTTTTTTTTAGGAAAAAAAATCAGACAAGAGTTCATCTGATGTCATATGTCTGCAAGCTATGATGTGTCATCAGGAATTCATTATCTTTAACAAAGAAAAGATAGGTATCCAAAGAAATAAATATAATATAAATATACCAGGTTCAAAGAAACCTTGAGGGTAGTTTTGTAAGAGGTAATTCCAATAAGTAACGATGATCTTTTATCAGGGTTACCAGAGTTGAGGTTGAAGAATTATGTTTTAAGAAAAAAAGAAAAATCTACCCTCCACTTTCTTTTCCTATGACTTGATTACTTCAACAATAATCTGATTCTAAATTTACTGAGCATGATTTTGTTTATAACAATGCTTCAGAAAAGAGAAAACATGGAGACAAACTTCTCAGTAAATTTGTCCAAAGAGATTACAATTTAGATGAGAAGTACGTGCGCATTTTGGTTCTTTGATTCTGCTGATTCACTTCTCAAGTGTCTTTTGGAAAGGCATAAATGCACACACATTTTCAGGGCACAGCAACCCTTGGGAATTAGGTCATCTTGAATGCAAAATAAAAAGCAAATTAAGAAGATTCGGGAAGGCTCCTTTAGTAAAATAATGTTTTCAACAGTCCAGGCACACTACCAGCAATCCCACTGTTAGAAAATGGTTTTATAATTAAGAATTTGTGAAGAATGACAACCTCTCTAATACGGTGAATTCAATCCTCAGTGGAACACGAAAGAATGGCCCTTCTTTCCTTTAGTGAATTTCTACTAACTCAAATGTATGTTATCAGTCATGACACAGGACGGGGATCTTTGCTGACTAATCATAGTCCCATCCCACTGAACATGGTGACTCTCCAGCTTGGCCAAAAAATCCAAGCAGAACCATCAAGGCCCTTTTGGGAGAAATTACATTTATGCTAAAAGAGAAAGGGTCTTTCTCCTCCTGTGATTGTAGGTGCTAATGCTAAATACCATATTAAGCTATAGCTTTCCAGGCGCATTTTTGCTTTTCATGGACAGAACTTACCTAAAAATAAACAGTACATGCGAAAAGCAGAAGTGAGATTCCTCATAACATCGATTGAAATTCTGGATCTAATTGTGCATAGAAGTTATATAACCACTTGGATTTCCCAATTAAAGCAGCCAATACATTCCCTTTTTGCTTAAACTAGTTGATCAGTGCATTTGCCACTTAAAAGGAAAAGAATTCCTACCATTATACATATTTTATCCTAAAAAGCTAGCGAAATGCTGGCTCACATCAAACAAGTGTTAATGATTGGGAAAACCAGAAGAACTGGAGGGAGCAATTATTTTGAAGCATGTGTTAATATTATTGTCAGGGAGGGCATTTCTGGAGAGGCCATTGAATTGGGAAACTTGAAGAAACAAGGGTAGAATATGGAGGCGCTTTTGGATTTGGGGCAGTAGGAGGTAGAGAAGAAGTGCAGAATGAAAGGGTGAGAGGCATGAAAATCAAACTTTGTTATAACCAACATGTTGCTAGAAAGAGCCCCAGAGAAATCGTATATGTTTTGCTTTCACTACATTTTTGATACTTATCAAAGAGTAAATAATGAGCCCTTGCAGGTTGTGCTTTTAGAGTTCTATTCTTCCTTGAATTTTTGGCAATAGGAAAATCAGGAATCAAAAGAACGTGAACTATAACACTGGATTCCAGAATTTTTGTTGTTTTAACTTCTTTGAACCTTAAGCAATTTTGACAAAGTAATTAAGTAAATTCTATTGGTTTTCCTGTTTAATGAAATGGAACTTTTAGCATTGCAATAAACCTTGACAGTTTTCTTTCATCTGAAGACATATTTAGATGATAAAATCCTTCAACAGAGGAAGTGTGTCTCCATAGTTCAGAAGTAAACTTAATTTCAGTAATGAAGAGATTTAAGTGTTACACTCACATAAATTGTCACCTTTATCATATAACAAATATTTTAAATTGGCATCTGCTAAGGATACACTAGCTCTTATTTTCTTTCCTCCCAAATAATTTGGTGAAAACCATAAACATCATTTTTTTCTAGTTATAACAAATTCCAAAAATATATGCAACCATTCAAAATCTACCTTTTGTTACTATGCACTCTGCATGGTGCCTCTAATTGGCTAGATGTTAGTCAGAATACATTGCTTCTTAGAGTGTTGATAAATAGGCATAATGGACTAAGGGCTGAGATTTCATAGGGAGTATTACCATTTGTGAGAAAACTAACTGAGAGGGAGTGGAAGATAATTAAACCAGAGCTAATAACAACAGACTTGAATTTCAGAGGGCCACCTGGATATCTTGCTCTCAGTCACTTTCCCTCGTGTTTCATTTTCCTCATTTGAACAGGTCAATAGTCATTAAAAGTTTTTCATAACATCTGAGGGAAATCATTGCATTAATTTATTTGTAAGGTGTTTAGAAACCACATATTTTATTTTTAGCATTCAAAACATTCAGGTTCTGCCATTTTTTTCTTTTTTCTTCTTCTTTATTTTCTTTTAACTTGAAATAGTCTGGGAATCATTAAGTGCCAAGTGCTTTCATCAGGCCCATAAACAATACAAGATTCCACAGTAAATGTAGTTACTTCTTGGGAAGTTTGAACAAAACACATTTTCACTCATTCAAAGTTAGGGGGACTAAATCTTGAGGTCTTATAAGAAAGTCTCACTGTAGACCCTAGGAGGCTGACACAGTACTGGATTTCACACACACAAAAAAAAGATCACAAAAGCTAGCCTGCAGTCTCAGTAAATTCTAGAGGTTCTTGGAAGATTTGACATGCGTTTCAGTATTGGAACCATTCTTCTTTGTCTCTCTGTTTATCTTTTGACCTAGCAACTTAGATAAAATATGAGATCAGAGAATAAGCTTTCGAAAAGCTACCTAGTTTTAATCAAAAAGAATAAAATTGAGGTCAGATTATCATCTAAAGGAAAGGCCAAATTGTTATATCATTTTTTCTCAATGACTTAGGACTTTAAACTTGTTTTTCTTCCTGACAAATGTATTTCTACCATGTATTTTTCTTTTTTGTGTGTGTGTGGCTTATTCTGTTTTGTGATAATTCCTTGGGCTCTTTATGTAAATTAATGCCCTTTAAAAACTTTACCTGTTGGGAAATTACTTTATTATCACTATAATTAAGCAATAACTGTAAAACTAGAAAGTAAATAGCAGTAAACAAGTCATTGCCAGTATATGTGCTGATGGGACAAACAGCAGAAAAATGTACCTTGAAAATGGGTTCTCCTTCACGTTCCTTTCTAACTACTTGAAATACAAAGCTCTACTGAGTCTCTACTCATAGAGTCTCTACTGATCCCCTTAACTCACAGAAACAATAATGTGAAACAAATAAAAATATGTTGGCGTGCAACACAGATGGAAGGCCAGTAGTTTTCACGGTATTGTAATCCAAACACCACCTGTTTCAAAATAACATGGGGTATTTATTAAAAAATTAGAATTCCTGTCATTATTTCAAAACATTTGATTTGATATCTCTGGTGGTGGGTACCACGAATTTGCATTTAACAGTTTCCCATGTGGTATTGATTATTCTTAAAGTTTAAATGCTACTGGTATGTGTTGGGGATTGAGTTACCAAGTTTGTTTGGAATTGCCATGCTGTTGAGCTGAAGAAGGAGTGGATCAAAGAGCCACTGGTCTCAAGGAGCCACAGATCAGTGACTTGTTCAGACATGTACTTGATGGTGGTTCTGTATTGCCTCTATGGTAGCAAGGTGAATCCATGAGCCACTTGCCAAAAACATGGACACCAGTGACTCAACTCCCCATCATTTCTCAGAAGTGCTTTTGAATCCTCTTTTCTTTTGGGGATACTTTTCTGGCAGGTATAGCATAGACTGATATATGAGGTATGATTTAAAAAAAATGGTGAATGTTTAAATTAAAAATATATGTATTACAGTAAAAGACACATTGACATTAATCCCAATTGAAATACTGCCCCTTGTTTTGAACACACTTACCCCGTCATTCTTGCCACTTTCTGAAGCAGTCCTGGAGGTCCTCTTTCGTGAGTGTCTTTAGTTGAGCTTTCATAGCTACCTTGATATCCTGAACCAATTCAAAACATTTACCTTTCATGGTCATTTTGACTTTGGGGAAGAGCCAGAAGTCACATGGTGCCAGATTCAATGAATAAGGTGGATGAGGACACACCATAATGTTTTTATTTGACATAAATTGCTGTGCCAGAAATGATGTGTGACATGGAGACTTTCTTCTGTTGTGATTACAAAATATGGTGAATTCTGCTGCTGAGTGCCATCCAATGGAATGGCAGGGATCTTCATCATGGGAGGGAGCAAGTCAAACCTTAGTAACAGTGTGTGACAAGTTTCAACTTGTTTGATGCAGTCAGTTGGGTGTGAGCTGCGGTGGAGAAGAAGGTGTGCTTTAAAGTGTGCCGTAAATCATCCTCCATTATGGCAACGCTCCGTGTCACACATTGCGTCTGGTATACAGCAATTTCTGCGAAATAAAAACATTACGGCGTGTCCTCATCCACTTTATTCACCGGATCTGGCACTGTGCGACTTCTGGCTCTTCCCCAAAGTAAAAATGGTTCAGAACATTGAGGCAGCCATGACAGTGCACCTAAAGACACTCACAAATAAGGATTTCCAGAACTGCTTCAGAAAATGGCAATAACGATGAGATAAGTGTGTTCAAAGTGAGTGGGGATATTTTGAGGGGGATTAATGGCAATGTGTCTTTTACTGTAAAAGTTTTTTTTTTTTTAATTTAAACAATCACCGTATGTTTTGATCACACCTCATGCATAGTCAGGAAGCCCAGACTACAGAGAAACTGAAAGTCTATGAAAATAAATGTGCAGGATTGTTCCCCAAATAGTCCAACCAGAAGATACAAATGTGATACGTCCTACTGAAGAATATATGACTGAGATTAATGGTCCTGGGTTGCAGCCAAAAAAATCAAGAGGTTAGATGAGCATACAAAGAAATTCATCATTCAATGTATCATCACCAGATCAGACACATAAAACAAGAAATCTTCATGGAAGCAATAATGCATTGAACTAATCCTTAAATTTAATTCATCCTATAACTATTTGTAGAAAATGCCTAGCCTGTTTCAGGCAAAGAATTGGTGTTGAGGGCAATGTAACTGTACGTCCATTAATTGAAAAATACAATTGAAGAAATTTCACCAAATATGTGTGGATATGTGGAGTGGGAATGAGGCAGGAGACAGGCATCAGGGAAGTTTGTGCTTGTAAAGGGAGTAAGTGTTGGAAAAAGGGATCTTGTAAGATATCTTTATTACAAGAATCTGACAGAACTTGAAACTCAATAGTTGAAAAAACTTCATACTGGCAAATCCATTACAATTAATCTGGTTACTGCTTCGCTTCACTTTATTATTGTGTTTTTTACTGTATATATCTACTTTAGTGGGTGCTGATTCCAATCTCGGCCATAAAATATTTTGATTTTGCTTTTTTAATGTGTTAACTTTTAAGGTGGGGTGTTTACCAAATATTTTATAATGGGTTATAGAGTCATTTACATTGAAGATTATTATTATCACACCCTAGGAAATGGACATTCAATGGAATGCAAATGAATTTACCATCCCAATGCAATGCCAGATTTGAATGAGAGAATTTATGGACTGGACAAATATTAAAAAGCACTATTAGATGGAAATACTGTCCATAAAGGAGTTGAAACATAATTTGTAGTATCAGTAAACAGGAGATTCTCCATTAAATTGGACGTATAACTGATCCTGCTTCTGGAGTTTAAGTTTTAAGAAAATTAATCCTCCCTCCTTGCCTGTCTGAATTTTCTTGACTGAATTTATATGACTCTGTTTTATGATTCTAAATGCAATGGGTGTCGTCAAGCCCTAGACTAGGAGTCAGGGGACCTGCAGCTTCCCTGCTAAAATTACCTGTATGATTATGGTCTAGCCATTTCATCACTTCATGTTTGCATTAACTCCCCTATAAGGAAGGGGAGATTTAAATAATTTTATTCCATTGAATTAAATGAGAATTTGCTGAGCAGTAGGTCATAAAACTGAAAAGGCAGAGTGCTTCTTTCAGGGAACCTGAAATCTGCTAGAAGAGGTAAACATAAAAATAAATGTTGCTCATATGTCTCTTAAGGAATATCCTATCTTTTGGAAATGAAATTAAATGGCTGTATATAAGCCCCTCATATCTTATCCCATGGGAAATCTACTGCCTATCAATTTCTGGAAATTCCTGGGAGATATATGTCAACATGGTCAGTTTTGGCTTCAGGTTTGGAGTCTGAATTCCTATTCTTGCTGCACACATGATTTAACTTAAATTTCATCTCCTGTGTCTATTCTGTCTATTGTAGGGCTAGACATGGAAGTCACGCCCTTTCATTCTAGAGAGGCCGCAGAGCACATAGGTTGTTTGGTGACAGTGTCTATGCTTAGGATCGAAGTCTAGCTATGACACCTACTACCTTTATAAATTGGGCAAGTAGCTTAACCTCAATTTTCTCATTTGTAACATGGGATAACAATTGTTTTCACTGATAGTGTTTTCAGAAAAGTAAATGTGACAATTAAAGAAGTACTTAACATAGAGTGTGACTATTATAAATACTCAATGTATTGTTTGAGTATTTAAAAATGTATCATTTTTAAAAGTTACTATACTGGCGTTTGTGCCCGTAGCACGTACTCTGGAGACCTTGGGATATTGGGTAGAGTTTATTACATCGCAGAAACACAAACCCTTGACTATTAGATATTCTTGTTTGCTAAAACCACATCTGTTAATTTTTTTTCACTACACTAAAAAGTAAATTGTATTACATGGTAAGAAAAGCACTATTACAAGATACAAAAATAAAGAGGAGGTAGTGATTAGCCTTGTCTGGGGAAAGGGTAAATGGAGGAATTCAGAAGAAATTTAAATTAGGTTCTCATTGATGAGTAAGAGTTTATCAAGTCAACAAGTTACAAAAGTGCAGGGCATTGCAAGTAGAGAGAGAAATGTACAAATGCCCTCATTATTTATTTATTTAATCACTTCATAAATACTTATTTGGCATCTAGTACATGGAAGACATTGCCTTAGGTTCTGAGGTATAGAGAAGATACAACTGGTCTAAAGACAAACACTGAAAGTGTGCAAAGTGTTTATAAGGATAGGTGTCAGGTCCCCAGGGAGAGTATACCAAGAAGTCCTAACCTGGTTTGACATCAGGTTTCCTTGAGGATATCACCTTTAAGTTGACATTCCTATTATGAATGCCAGAATCTTGCATTTTTCACCACCAACACTACCACCACCCTGATCCAAGCGACCATCATTTTTCACAGGAATTCCTGCAATCACCTCCTAACTGCTCTCCCTCTTCCCCCCTCCTTCCTTACAGTCTATTCCCAATACTGCAGCCCGCGTGGTCCTGGTGAAACCTGGAGCTAGTTAATGACACTTCTCAGCTCAAAACCTTCTGATGACACGTAACTTGCTCAGTGTGGAATCAGTGTTTATAACATCTGTAAGCGTGCGCCATGGTTCATCTGGTCCTGTTATCTCTGACTAGCCCCTTAATGGTCCCTCCCTTGCTCTTTTGCTCCAGCCATTCTGACATCCTTGCTAATCCTCACACATGCCAAGCATGCTCCTTCCTCAGAGTCTCAGGGACTGCTATTCTGTTTGTCTGGAATGCTCTTGCCTCTGATATACACATGACTTACCCTCATCTCCTTCAAATGTTTTCTCAGATGCCATTTTGAAAAGCTATACATTTACCGTAATCTACAGTCATCACCGCTATCTCAGTATTCCTTTACCCCTCACCCTGTGTTATTGTTGCCCAATAGTACTTATTACCATTGGATATACTTCACAGGATGTGTTTATATATTGCCTCAGTCCTTTTGTTCCCATGAGCTTACTGATGTACTACCTATGTCTGCAGCAGTGCTGGGTACACAGGAGGCCCCTAAATGTTTGCTGAGTGAATGGGTAAATACATGAGATGTACTTGATAAGTGAGCTTTAGACAAGGAAGTCAGATGGCTGCTTGGGGAGGCTTCCAGACAGAGTAACAGAAAGCTCATTGGCTCTGAGCTAGAAAAGGCGCATTGGTTTGGAAGAAATAAAAGCAGTTCAATATAGATGGGGTACAGAAAGCATAGGAGACTAGAGCAAGGCGATCTTTTCTATTTTCCTCCACAGTTCTACTGCAATGGTTAAAAATGAGATTCACTTATCATGCTTTAGACTTGATGATGGGAAATGGAAGATGCCTTAGGATTATAAAATGACTAGTATATAGCTACACAGTAGAATATTTTGCCTGTAAAGAATGTCTGCCTTACTGGGCTAAAGTTGTAGATTCAATCAACTTTCCTAGGATAACTTGATATTATTATTTCATGGAGAATGTTCTTTGGGAACAAATCTTTTAGGTTGCTGAAATGGAAAATGTGGCTTTCTTAATCTGCATTTTCCTCCTGTCCAATTTTAGAGACAGTGTTTTTTCACTTTTTTTCGTCAAAGACATTTTTGAAATGCCTTAAAATAATTATATTCATTTTCCTTGGCTGTGAGGTTTTTTCTTTGGCTGTTACTTTTTGAGAAGCCCGAGGAGTTTCCTTCTGGCAGATGGGCCGCCTCTGCTGGCTGATACGTGTGTCTCATCTGTTTTGGGGACCAGAGTTCCTATCGCTGCCTGGGAGTCATGGAACGTGGGCTGGCCACTGTCATCTTTTGAAAAACACATGTGGTGAAAGAAAAATTTATTTTTATTTAAACATGGGAATAAAACATAAAATAAAATATATTTCCCTAACTGAGAACTATGTTGAAATGGTTGAATTGAGGTGGGGGGGAAGGAAATAAATGTATAAATTTACTTATAAGCTAGAGAGTGTTGCTAAAAGAAAGTATATTTTTAACGAAACTTTTCACTTCTGTCATTGTATTACTTGAAAAATGCTTACTGGCTCATTTTCATAAGTGTAAATCATTTCTTCATGAAGTAAAACATTTTTTCTGACTAGGAACCACTGCAATCTAGCCAGGAGGAACTGGAGGGAACAAAGAAATTAAACATTAAGTCATAATTTGTATAAGTTTGTCCCTGTGTTCTGCTGGGGCCTTACCATCATGGCTGCTGCTGGTGGTAGGAAGGTGTCTGTGAAAGAATAAGTGATTAACAGAGACAAGGCTAAGGTAAAATAAACTGAAATCTGGCTTTAGGGAGGATGTTGAATTTTTGATATGCCTTAACTCAAGGATATGGCAAACTAGACTTTCCTTCTGATAGATTTGTTATGATAAAAAATCAAGAATTGCTTATGAAACAGTATCAGAGTATACTAGATAGGTACTTAGTGTATGGTTAGGTAGAGTTTACAGCTGTGAAATTCATGTGTCTGGTGAATAAAGACTGTCCAGAGTGGGAGGGCATAGTTCTGGGCAAGTTGGCAGGGTTTCAGATGAACTCAACGATTAGTATGCGATGACACTGGAAAGCAGGAAAACAAATTAGGTACTGAGGTTTTAAGGTCGGGGGAGGGGTGGAGTGAGAGGAGAGGTTCATATGAATTACAATATCATGGATTACAGAAAACTTAATCTTTTTGAGAAAATTGGCAATCGTTGAAAGTGAATGTCATGATCAAATCTCCATTTTATTTATTTTATTTTGCAAGCAATTCAGAGACAGGTAACTCAGACAGTACGGAGAGGTATGTAATGAAAAGCAAAAGACTTGTATCCTCTTCCACTCTCAAGAAGTAACAATTTCATATTTCTCTTCTTGTATAATAAGTGTTTAAGAAATACTTTCTAAAGCTGTTTTATATGGTATATGGAGATTTAAGTGTTTTATATTAAGTTTAAAAAGTAACAAAGAAAAATCATCATCATTATCATAATAGTTATAATAATATTAATAACAGAGAGGAGTGAGCTGGGGGAGTTTGAATGTTTCCTATCATAGCAATAAGCCAGTAGATCAAATTTGGAGTTTGTCGACCAAAATTTACAGGTGAAATTTAGTTATGTGGTTACTTGGATATGGAAGTCATTACCTGAAAAACTACACATTAAAGTTATGTTTAGAAATCAAAGTGAAGAATGGATTGGAGGGGGAAAAAAGGAGGAAACCTAAATCAAGGAGTTGATTTTGAAGCAATGGCAATAAGGCAAGATGAAAATGAAAAGATCTTGGTTTATGGTAGTGTAATGGGTGAATCAAAAGGTGGAGGCAAGTAATAGTGAAATCATGAGTGGAAAATGGTATTGAGGATTTGGAACCTGAAAACCAGGGCACTGAGATGGGCATCCATACAAATGATAATGTGTCTCAAGATGTTAGGAGAATAGAATGGAGAAAAGGAAAACAAATTTTGAGACTCATTACGAATATGTTATGGAATATGAAAAAATGACCTATAGTCAAAAGATGCAAAAGGATGAAGGAGAGTGATGGTGATTCAAAGCTAGTGTCAATGTGGTAAAAACAGGAACTGGGAGGAAAGTAAGTACTGATCCTTTCACTTATATGAGTATGGTGTAGGGTTGCATTAATCTAGAGTGAGAGTAGAGCACAGGATTACATGTAATATGTATAATTAGGAAATAGAAAACTTGATCTGTAATCTTCACATAATCCTAGAGCTTTGTTAAAACTATTTACACATACAATACTCACTCATATTTAATATTATTCATGTAGTATTAATTTAGTAATTTCCTGATTTTTAAATTCTTAATAATCTTATCTTTATTATTGCAATATTTTTTTCAGTTAATTTCCATAGGCTTTAATAAATATATGAGAGATAAAGCTCATGAATGCAAACACGCACCATAACTACCATAAGGAATAAATTCTGTGACCCTTTAGATACGTAGACAGAGATGTTTTACTAGGTATGCTCAAATCAGTTTCCTTTAAGCTCCATCAACTAATAAGCAAAAATACTTAGAAGATTTCCTTTAAATTCAGCTACATTTTCTTTCCTCAATGAGACTGAAATCTTTCCAAGTCCTAAATTTATTGCTTTGGCCCCATTTGATTTACATGAGCAAAATGAAAAACCTTTACAGTATTTTTTATTTTTAACCGGAGAAGCACATTTCTTCTATTTTCACATAACTCACGAATAGCTAGACAGATTTTACTTAAGCCTTCAAAAGAAATTCCATTTTAGACTAGACACTAATGTGGAAAATTTGAGGCCAAATGATTCAACTTTTTAAAGTCTTACAACTAGTAAAGATGACAGAGAGAAAGATAGAGCAGAGAGAGAGAGAGAGAAGTGGTGGGTGTGGAGAAAGATAGAGACAGAGATGTAAAGGAATTTATGAATTAATTGGAATACTTTTTATATCATTCTTCTAAATTATATATATATATATATATATATATACACACACATATGTATGTATTTTAATTTACTTTTCAGTTCTATGCAGTGCTTATAGTGCATATACAAGCATAATTTGCTTAATGCATATGTATATTTTTATATTTAATTGAATAATTGCTTTTGTTTCAGGAAAGCACACAGCTTAATATTTTCTCTAAATTATACAATTTAAATGCAACTTTTATAATATTATGAAGAAAAGCAGAAGGTACAGCATGAATATATGTTAAACACTGAACATTTACAAAATGTGTGGGAAAAGAAAAAAAGCAAGACCAGATTCACCAGACATAGTTTCTTCTGCATGTAGATGCCCATGGACTTCAAACAGTTTATTACTCAAAAACCAGACTCACAATATAGGAGAGGGAATGAAAATCTGCCGACAATTGCCAGTTGCAGAGTCTCAGCCAATTTTTACAAACTTGGAAGTTGTCCTCTTTGATTTTTTTATCAGTGAAAAATGTCTGGAATGACTGAAGACACTTCTAAAGTTTTTTTTTTTTTTTTTTGCTTTTTTACGTTTATACAGACTAAAATAAGTTGGAAAAACTGGATTTTCATTAAACACATCCCAATGTTTTCAATTCCTATGTATTTACTAGAATCATAGTATTTTAGGATTTGAAAGCTTTTGCCAATTATAGTTTAAACTTAATTTATTTTTTAGGAAGAGATGTTTTGATGTGCATGTTTACTTGAGTTTTCACACTTTATTTTTTCTTCCTGTCCAGGGCATGATGCATTTTTTAACTGTAGTCTGCTTTCCACCAGTGAAACAGGTGGAAAGGTAAGGTTTTCAAAAACTTTACCAACTGCTTTCCTTGTATTTTTCAGCCAGTTACTTGGCCACATTAGGAAAAGCAAGGTGAATTTGGGCTGCAGGCCATAGAGAACAAGTTATCTTTGATGGGAACTATTCCCAAAGAAATACAGTACAACCAGCATGTATTGTCTTTTGTTCTTTTGAATATAATAAATACCTATGAAATGAGCAAAGAAATCTAAATGATAAGCCCAAGCAATCCTAAATAAAGAGCAAGAATAAACATTATCATTGCCAAGTGGTTGTTTACATTTACCATCAAATTTGCTGGATGAAATATGCTTGAGGAAATTTTTTTTGAGTGCTTTCTCAATTACCCAATTGAGTGTAGTATGTGTCTTACTGCTTTTATTGTAAATTTCTGTAGTCTGTGTATCTGCAGGTATCATTTGTGTGCAAGGTTTAGAGTAACTTAAAGGTGGAGCCACGATGATAGCTTTTAAAGAAGCAATTGATCTCTCTTGCCTGTGAACCTAGAACCTTGTGTCATGTAAAGCCTATGAGTAAACATGACAGGGAGATATGTGTCTCTATTCATTATGATGCCAAACAATTTTTTGGATCATAATGAACTATTTATTAGTTTAGTCCACACATTGCAAAACAGTTATTTCATTTTTGTCCTTTGAATTTTGGTCTGTTTCTCTAACCTGTGTAGAATGCAACATATATGTGTGTGTGTGTATATATATATGAATGGCTGCATATATTTTGTAGAAACAGCTTTGGGAGATTTTTACTGCCCCTTCTATTGTAGCCTGACAGCTGCAATGAATACACACATCTGCCATATTGATGTCAAGTGGTACACAGCCATCCGTCATAACAGCTGTTGTTGGCAGATCATTTCAAGTATCATGGGGATGGACTGAATATAAATGATCATTGCACAAAGTATATAAAGCTGGGTTTATTGGTTTGACACTAGTTTCTTATCAACATATTATTTTCTTCTTAATACTGCTGTGATGCTAAAATTTTGGCTACAAAATGAAAAAGAAATGATTTTTTAATCTAATTATCCAAATAGTCAAGAATGCTGAAATGTTGCTGGCATGACAGATTAATGCCAGAAAAAAAGTTTTGTTGAAAGGACAGTTTTTGTGTGTGGTGTCTACTTGAAATATACCACAATCTAAACTTGAAAAAAAAACAACATATATATGCAACTATAATATATATAATATGTTGTATAGCACATAATATATAAAAATATACAAAATAATGTATTGAATTGAGTATACTGGTTAAAGTCTAGCGTTATATAGCAGGTCTAACACTGCTTTACTATTATTTATAAAGTCTCTATGTATCTATATATCTTCATCTCTATCTCTGTTAGATGTGGCTTCTTCTAAAGAACCATCTTGGGATATTAGGTCTCTTATGTTCTATGTGTGTTTGGTCAGTTTTGTTTCTACAAAATCAATATTTCTAACAAAGTAAAAGGAGTATTTGGAGATTTCATATTAAAATGGAAATGTATTAAAAATCACACACAACTAAAGGGTCTGTAAGTAGATTTGTTCAATCTGGTTAGAACTAAAGAAGACATCTTAAGTGAAAAGAAATTACCAGTTATGTGGAGGAAGTACAAAGATGAAGAGATATTTTTGGGTAATTATCAGTACGGGAAATGTTATCAGAGGCAATATATGGCTTGACACTGTATAATTATTTTTTTCACCATTTACCATTCTTTGTCTGACATTATCACAATCAACTATTATTTTGTGAAAACAGCTTTCACAAATAGAAACCTCCAGAACTCAGAATTTTTTGCAACTTGTATTTTACACATACACAGGGAAGAGAGAACCTTTATGACAGGACAATGCCAGGTTTAAATCATTTTGTATCGATTCTACAACAATAGAGTATTTAGATCCACATGAAAGTCATATCTGTGGAGTTCTTGCTTGGGAACATGCACATTGATAGAAGTCATGCACTTCAAAGTTATCTTTTGTTTTCTCTATCTATCCACACTCCTTTTAGTGATCTTATCCTATCCTGTGGTTGTAAATGTTATCTCTATATGCTCATGACCCAGGTGCGTATTGCCAGGCCAGACGATCCTTTAAACTCCAAATTCCTTCATCCAACTACTTATGAGACATTTTCCCTTGGAAATCTAAACATAGCTAATTAAACTATTTATTTCTTCACCTATCCCACTATTCTCATGGTCTTACTACCTGGAAAAAATAAAAAATAAAATAACCCTATTGTACCAGTTGCTTGGGCAAAACAATTTGAGGTATTCTTTATTTCTTCTTCTTCTTCTTCTTCTTCTTCTTCTTCTTCTTCTTCTTCTTCTTCTTCCTTCTTCCTTCTTCCTTCTTCCTTCTTCCTTCTTCCTTCTTCCTTCTTCCTTCTTCCTTCTTCCTTCTTCCTTCTTCCTTCTTCCTTCTTCCTTCTTCCTTCTTCCTTCTTCCTTCTTCCTTCTTCCTTCTTCCTTCTTCCTTCTTCCTTCTTCCTTCTTCCTTCTTCCTTCTTCCTTCTTCCTTCTTCCTTCTTCCTTCTTCCTTCTTTCTTCTTTCTTCTTTCTTCTTTCTTCTTTCTTCTTTCTTCTTCATCATACCACCCTTCCAGTCCACCAGCAAACCTTGTCATATCCGTCAAAATATATCCAGTATCAAATCACTTCTCAGCTCTTGCATCACACTGTCACCTCTCCTCAGAACTATTCAGCTTCCTAACGAGCTTTCTCCTTTCAACCCCCTACAGCATAGTCTCAACACAGTAGTCAGATTTTTAGGAAAGTTTGAACTTTAAAATTTGAGTCAGATTGTGTCACTCCTGAGCTTACAACCTTATAACTTTCTATTTCATCCTGAGTAAAAGTCAAAGTTCTTACCGAGGACTCCCAGGTTTTACATGATCTCATTCTCTGTTCCTCTCCAAACTCATCTTCTAAAATCTCTCTTGTCACACTGGCTTCTTGCTGTTCCTCAAACATGCTGAGCATATTTCTCCCTCAGATTCTTTTCAATTGCTGTTCTTCCTGGAATATTCTTCATGCCAATCATGAACAGATATGTGCATGACTAACTTACTCCTTTTTGGTTTCCTCTCAGCCAGATTTTCTCTGACCATCCTATTCTAAATCATTCCCATATCACTATCACACTCTATCCCCTTACCTGACTTTAATCTTTTTTTATAACATCGTGTATCACCATCTGGTATTTTATAGTCTGTATTTCTTCACTAAAATAAAAGTTCTATAAGAGTGTGGATTTGTTTTGTTCTCTAATATAACTTTAGAGTCTAGAAGATCATATAGTAGGCATTCAACAAATAATTGTTGAATTGAATATTTTACTTTAATGTCATTTGCAAAGTCCCATTGAATACTAAATGTATTCAAAAGATTGTTATTAAAACAAAAATAAATAAATAGCTTTTACAACTTCTTTTTTACAATAGAACAGATGTGGCCTTTTTTTCCAACAAAGACAATAGTGGTCTTAATTCAATCAACACTGTTCTTGTTGGCAGAAAGAAGCTTTCTTTGCAGAAGAGGCAACTTGACCTCTTAAAAATTTCCGCCTAACCTCTGCATACAAAAAAGATATGTGTCAAAAAAATTATTTTAGAATATGCACAATGAATTAAAATCTCCAATGGGAAATTGTGATAAAATATTTCAAAATACTGAGAAAAGTCAATATATTTCCACGTGTTCTTGGGTTAGCTTTCATATTAATATAAGGTAATTTATTTTACTTATAAAAACATAAGGTATTATTTTAAATTAGGACCATTAAGAAACACCTTCATATAAGGAATGCGAAAGAGGAATAAACATAAAAGAATATTGTGTGCCAAGATAATTGTGTTTTAAATATTTTATGTTTTATAGCCAAAAACACATCAATCCCCCCCCCCCACCCACCCATTTCTCTGCACTAAGCAATTTCTGAGAAACTTCCAGGAATAAAATAAGTCTGAGGTGTGAGGTCACAATAACCTGATTTAGTGTAGAAGGTAATCAGTTTAGAAGAAGGCTTTTCTTTTTTTTTTTTTAAGCTCCAAATTCTGTTTTTCAGACCAGAAAGATACTTTCCTCTTCAGATACCTTCATATGCATCTGTGGGAAGTTTTGGATTTTGTTGCAGACTGATGTAACCATTGTTGGGCAGGTTATTCATGACTTCATCCAAAGTACAAATGACATTGAGGAGATTTAGTATGCGTATGTAATGATTTGCCACATATGCATAGAATTAAATGTCCCAGGCTGTTCTGATGTTCCATGTAGGATCTGTTGTTTTTCTTGGTACTTGACTGTAGAAGTAGCAGAGTTAAGAGATTTTAAGGATATGTAGAAACAATCCTAATGACTTCCATATGTGAACACAGAGTCTCAAGAAGTGACCAATAGACGTGTGAATGAGCACTGATCTAGCAATCTGAAGACTTGGATTCTGGGGTCCAGCTCCATTACTTCCTAATTACATGACTGGGCGGCCACGCCTTTGAGCCTGAGATGTCTCATTTTTAAAATGGGGAGAACAATCATTGTTTTGCTAAGTACAGGTTGTCATGAATATTAAAAGACATAATAAAACAACTGGTAAATGCTAAGAAGAGTTTAGACATTTTTGCATGCGCGGAATGAGTGTTCGCTATGGACTATAAAGGAGCAGGCTTAAGGAGCCACAAATTTCCAAGTTAAATTAAAAAGCCAACACATAACTGATAAAATTAGATGTGTGCAAAAGACAACATAAACAAGAGATATTTCTAGTGCTGGAAGAAAGAAGAGCAAGGCAACGTGACCAAATTAGTATGCTGAAAGCCAGTCAGGAGCACTTTGTTTCACAATGCTTGAAGAGAGAATGTGTTCCATAGAAAAAGGATGAAAATGATGGTGTCTTAGGGTGGATTTCCCAAAGATAGACCCTGAAATGAGGTTGTATGTACAAGTTACCTATGAGAAACAAAATTCCTTGAAAAGTATTACCGTGTTTCCCCGAAAATAAGACCAGGTCTTATATTAAGTTTTGCTCCAAAAGATGCATTAGGGCTTATGTTCAGGGGATGTCATCCTGAAAAATCATGCTAGGGCTTATTTTCTGATTAGGTCTTATTTTCAGGGAAACATGGTAAGTGGAGAAATAAGGTGCAAGGGAAGGAGGTCAAGCAATGGTGTGCTGTCAACTCAAGTCCCACAAAGGGTCATTTTGGCTTAATCTCATAGGAAAGGTCTTCAGATTCTGTAGGTCACACTAGAACTTGGAGGGGTTGGGGTGGGGGGGGGCAGAGTAAGAGAGCAATCTTGTCAGTGTGCATTTTCAAGGATCTGTTCTTGATGGGGGGACATACTGATCTATGAGTCTGATAAATTGAACCGAGACCCTATTTATAGCATAGTTATAGAGATGAATTCATTTGAATTCATATAGAGATATCCATTCATTTAGTTATCCATACATTCTATGGAATATGTATAGGCATCTCCTGCATGCCACATTCTCAGTGAGACACCGCAGGGTACTTCAAGGAGATGTGGTGTGGAACACAGAATTAGTGGAAATTTTATAATAACCAAGGATAAGTGTTATGGTATCTCCACAGTTATCCCTGGTTCCTGGCACATGTTACTCAAGAGACATCAAAGCAGAGAATATTAATCAACAGTGCTCTCCTGGTTTCAAATCCTGGCTTGATCACCCATCACTGTGTGACCCTCAGAAAGTTACTCAGTGTCTCTATGTGTCCGTCTTCTGATCTGCACCATGGAGATGCCAGCTCTACCCAACTGCTAGTTTGTTTTTGTAAAGCCTAAGTGAGACAAAACATTCAAACAAAATTAAACAAAACTTAGGAGGTGTTAGAAAGTTTATAATTATGTCTATCGCATATTCAATTCATACAAGTAATCTCTATTTTTATGATTCTGGTTTTACCAAGAATTTTGAATATCATTGAGCTTTCCAGTTAGATCACACAGAGGTTGAAAAGGTATGAGTGTAAGGATGCAGACGGCTTGGTCTCTTGGCAGGTAATATGTCACACTGTGAAACAAACTTCAATTTTATAGACCTATCGCAAAACAGCAATAAAATGCTTAACATCTCTACTGCAGCTTCACGCAGGTGATTGGAGGACGCTTTCCTTTCTGTTGTTCTTACAGAGTGAATGTCACTATAATGGCCTTCCCCACTCTTGAAAGAAGTATTAAGTGGCAGATTAGTGGAATGCACAGGTTGAGTTAGAGAGAGCAGAGCTCTAGTTTATATGCTCAGGAAAGGCTAGAGGTGAGGATCCTTGAAATGGATGGGCTGAAGGGATGGTGCGTTATTACTTCCTCTTCACCCTACTGGTGAGGGAGGGATTGCTACTCTGGACTCATGGGGATGGCTGAACAAACAACACTGACCCTGACAAAGGCGATTTGCAGCCATTCCTTAGTCACATATTCATAGCCCACACCATGCAGGACCACATGGGGATTGCACTATGGAACAGAGTGAATAGCCAGGGGCTGTGGGAGGCAGGCTTTATAGTACCAGAGAGTGGGTCCGTCCTGGTTCCAATGGGACAAGGTGGACGGATTGTTGGATGAATTCTGTAGGCTGGCAGGGAACTGAAACCTGCTATTCAGGGTCAAGCAGAAACTGCACCTGGTCCATTTGATTAGGAGGGTTGTTTGGCTAGGGGACCTTGTCAGCCAGAGCAGAGTACGGAGGGGAACTTGGATTAGGACATTCCAGACCCTCCAGATTTCAAAAGTTGTCAAGGCAGCACAGAATCTTAAGCCTTAATTTTAGGCTTTACACCACAGATGACAAGATAGGGGGATTCCGAGGAAAGAGGAGGCTCCTTGGCCAGTCACAGTAAAGAGAAAGGTTGGGGAAATTTCATGTTTGCTGGATACGTTGTGCACTAATTATTGCAAGTGTGCAAAATGAAGCCTCCTCCGGCATCTCTCTTCTAAATTCTCCAATAATATTTACTTCAATTATGCAGGATGTGGTGCAAGTAAATCATTAAGGATGGCAAAAGAGTCCTGAGTCTGGTTCCAAGGCTGGCATGGGGTTAGCGTAGAGGCTGCCTGTGGGGATAGTGGTCAATTTGACCAGTATTTTGTGAGCTTGGTTTTCTGAGTCCATCACCTGCTTTCGAATTTTGTCAGCACCCTAAAGCTCAGACCCTGGTCTTCAGTCATTTTGTCAAAGTAAATGCTGATACCCTCTACAGACCATATACTTTTTGACTTTGACATGTGATCATTCTAAGTTAAGTTTGCTAACAGTGAAATACACTTTGCTACCCTTCTTGTTATACTATTTTTTGCTTTTTCAGACTTTTTTCTTTTCTTTGTAACTTCTTTACAGATTACACAGCAGGAAACAAATATTTTAGAAAATGAATTACCTGAATTTTCCATTAAGTATTTTCACAGAAATTACTTTGAGCAAAATTTTATCCTTAAACAGATTTTTATCTTTCAAATATCTCTCTTTGACCATGTGTTGGAACATTTTCTTAAAAGAACATCATTAACGTTTCCAAGAAATGCATCTGTTATTACATTGAAGTAAACAAAAAAGAAAATGAGGGGCAGAATATTACTGATTCTTAATCACTCCAAAAATTTTCAGATATAGGCAAGGAAAAGAGTGCACAGATCTGAGGTCAGACTAAGGATTGCATGCATATTTACATAATTATACAAAAAATCCACTTCAAAAGCCTACAGGTGTTTCTGGGCTGCAGATAGTATCTTCAAAACATATTGAATGGTAGATGGAGGAGTGGGAGGAGACAGAAAAAGACGTAGAACAGAAAGTCTACAGCACAGATGTTAGAGGAAGTTCAGGGCAGAGTCTTGGAAAAATGTGGGTTTCCTGGTTGTCTTTTTTTACTCTCCTTACCTTTTCTGCTAAATGGCCAAAGACTTTCAAGTTTATTTGACTCATCAACTTTTTTTAACTTCCCAGAAACTCAATAAGGGGTGAATTTTGTGGTGTCCAGCTGACCAGTAGTATAATTTAAAACCCTGTTAGCATTAACCTTGACCTGCTTTGACCTATCCTCCATTTTTTCCCCCTGAGGATGTGGTTAGCATTTGTTATTTGAATATCCTAGCCACTCCTCCATCTCTTTGTGGCAGCGTTACTTAATTTTGCCTTGGATGGATGAGCCTTCACCATTTTCACCCAATATGCTGACCCTTCCCTGCATTTCAGGAATGGAACATGTAACCTAGGAATAGTCAGGATGTCTAATCCCACTGGTCAGTTACTAGTTTAAGGATGAAATCATGACCAAAGTGACATCTTCACACCCAGTTATATCTAATCCTGGGCCTTTGGTTTGAGCTAGTTGGAAAGTAGGTCTTTCTGCAAGGTTGAGTCTTGTGATCTAGCTGTAAACCTGTAGCATCTGGGATCCACCCTGTAGACCCTGGAAATGGAGTCAACAGAGATGAAAAAGAGAGAAAGATCAGCCTTGGGGACATTGCCTGAGACCTTTGAATTATATGAGCAAATAAATACCTTTTTTGCTTAAATGATTTTGCTTGAGAATGCAAAATTTTAGAATGGGTATGTCTAATCACGATATGAGTCACTTAGATTTATATAATCTCCATGAATTTTTGTGTTAGTTGAATTATACTAGTTTAAAATTACACCCTAGAGGTAAACTAACTCTGTTTGTCCTATTAATACTTTGTAATATTAACTGACTGGGAGGAGAGTTAAAGCAGATGGTCTGAGATTCTCTCATTTCCTTTAATGAGTGGTGAAAATGCTCCTGGGACAAAGAGAAGGTAGGTGACCCTGTCTAAACTTCTTGTCAATTTGACCCGTGGGTAATAAGCTAATGTTATTTTCTAAGAAGAAAAGCCCTTAACTCTGAACTGCCATTAGTAGGATGCCCCTAGTTAAGGATTTCCTACAAAAATAGAATCCAGGATCCAGAAGACATGGCTTTCTGGGAAAAATAGGCAATGTCATTCCCTCGAATTGTCTCATATTTTAAATGTTCCAGCTGTATGAGGAACCCCATGAAACTCACTTAGAGAGCTCATCTATTCTGTACAAGCACCTGGGGAGCTGCCGTTGATGTGCCAGATGTGTCTGTGCTTTGTCTGACATGTTTCCTAACCTGCATCCTTGAAATTATTTAGTAATGCTTGATACAAGATAAAATCCCTGAATCCTGTGAGTCTGATTTGACAATCAGTTTCCATAAATTAGTCCAGTAACCTAAATTGGAAAAGAGAGGTTTGACAGTATCACTAAAGATACAAGCCAAACATGGCCTACAAGAGAGTTCAGCAAGAGTCTCTTAGAGTCTTGTATTCATGCTAGAACATATTTAATTTGTGTCTCACAAGATCCTGACCAATTAATATGCATGGCTTCTGCATCTACCTTTTGAATATAAAACTTTATAGTTTGTTAAAATGTGATTCTTTTAACCATATTGTTAAATGAGGACTAAAGATAACCAAAAAAACAGTCATGGCAAGTATTACTACATTCCAAATGGAAAGCTGGACCATCCATGCAGGAGTCAGAAAAGAAGTGAAGAAAACTGACTTGGCACCTCTAAACCTTCACTGAGTTTTAGACTACATCAAGTTGGAGTTGAAAAATCATAGAATACTGGAAATCAAGTCTTTCTTTGGAGAATATTGGGATGCTGTGAATTCCCATGGGAAAGGGAATATGTCATCCTCATCTCAAACTTAGTGAGAAGGACTTCACAGAGACTAGTCAGAGGTTTGGGAACCAACTGAACAGACACACACGTGAAGTGGCAGATGATTAAGAGAGAGACTAGCTGAATGGGTAGAAGCCATGCTTTCATTCGCATCAGGGTCAAAGTTTCTTGAGACCACATATAGCCTATGAGGAGAGAGAGAGAGAGAGAGAGAGAGAGAGAGAGAGAGAGAGAGAGAGAGAGACAGACAGAGAAGGCTTGCCCGTAGCCCATTTAAACCTTCCAAAGGCTTGACTGGAGTGATGAGATAATAGGTGTATGTACCTTTGGAGTCTCAGGGGGTCTGAGGGGACAAGCATATCTAGTAACTCAGAGGAAATTGTGTTGCTTGTGTCATAAGAATTGCCTTCAAATGTTGTATGGGGAGTGGTGTTGTGCGTTACTATGCACAGTGTCCAGGTTTAAACACTTGCAATGGTGAGAAGAAATCAGTACTAGCTCAGTGCCAGTGAAGTAAAAATGTCCTGTTCCAGGAACTCTTCTTACTGACCAAACTGCTCCCTAGTTCTTCCCTCATCCTGTCCCGTTTGACAAAAAAACAGGAGCAATCAGAAGCCACAGACAGCCTGGGTTGGTGGTCAGGGAGAAGCCAGACGAGTGGGGGTGGGGTGGGGGGCAATGAAAAAGAGAAACTCACTAAAACTCCCTTTCCTGCAGGCAGCCAGTCTGGACATGCAATCCTGGAAAGGGCAGAATTTCAACACTAATGTAAATTCTGAGGTTTTTTTTTTTCTTTTAATTGTATGGATCTTACTATATTAATTAGTGAAATGAAATTGAAGTGTAACAACAACTAGAAGTGACCAGAGGATTTTTTTAATTTTATGAGGTTGAGTGGATAGTTATGGAGCCAATGGGTCAAAGAAGGGCCAGCCTTTAAAGTGAATTTTAATGAGCAGGGGTAGTGGTGGGACTAAGGTGGTTTTCTGACCTTAAGGTTTGTTTTTTTTTGTTTGTTTTTTTTTTCCTTAATGTCACCAATCAACATATACTTGTTATTTTTCTCTTTGCACAATTTTTTGGCAGCATCCCTGTGATAAAAGATAACAGTGAAATGTAAATGTATAAATAAGGGTAGGGGAAGTAGGTGTGTGTGAATAACTGCTTCTATTTGAAGGGTTCAAGATCATGCCTCCTTCCCAAGGTGTTGATTGCAGGGGAACTCCCTCATACACCTCCTGCATATTAACCTCTAACCTCCATCTCAGAGCTGACCTCTCAGTATCCCAGGTCCTGACAGTCTCCATGGTGGGTTTTGCATTATGCTCAAGAAGTTCATAAATAAGGAAGAGGCGTGGATTACTTACTATTTGACGCTTAGGTGTGTTAGATAACAATTTGGGATGAGTCATTTTTAATGATTGCATTTGTTTTCTTAAATGTGTTCAAATGCAATTCCTTTAAGTTCATGAAGGAAATACATGTTATTATGTTGGCATAAATTGTTTTATGTGGCTGTATTTCAGAAGAAATTTAACACTCTCATGTGAAATGACTTTATTTTTACTTCCATTGCCTTAAAAAGACATACTAATACATAATCTAATTAAAAAGTTTTAATTGTTTATAGTTTATTAGTTCACCATCTATGAAATAGTGCTAATATAAATTCCTTAAATATAGTTGGTTTTCTTTTTTTTTTTTTCATTTTGGAGGACATATTTTCTTGTGATGATAATACTTAGATATATTCTGAAAAGGATGCAAAACCAATATACATCCTCTCTTGATTTCAAGATAAGATAGGGCATTTCTCTTCATGACTATTGGATTGATTTATTTTTTGGTTAAGTACATTTCTATTAAATTAAGCCATTTGATTTAAGTTTTTATTCAGATGACAGAAAATTTCAAGCTGACTGCATTGTTAATAAATGTTTACTATTTCCAAGAAATTTCCTGGAGGCCTGCAAACAGAAGGCTGGGTAATTTTTTTTTTTTTTTTAAATTTCCCAGTCTTGCGGAAAAGAGGTGAGGGGAGGGTGAGAAAGAAGGAGAAAAATAAAGAAGTATCTGAATAATCCTGAAGAAGAGAGACATTTAAAGGTTCTTCTTTTTGTGTCCAGAGTTCACAACATAGAAAAACAACATTTTAAAAAAAACAAGTTCCAATGCTTATGAAAAGTAACATTCTATTTCCTAATCAATTACATTAATTATACATTTACTTTGTAGCCAGGACGAATCACATAAATATTAGAGTAAAACGTAGAATCACTGAATAAAGAAAAACAATAGAGTAACTAAGAGTTTCCCTAAGAAAGGCAGAGAGAATACTCTTCATGTTGAGTTTTACTGATCTCTGGAACAGTAGCTCCCCCTGAACTGAGAACCATAACAGAATTAAGGAAAAATATTTCCATCCCAGAGACCAGACATTTGGAGGGCAGCCATCGTGAGTATAAAATGTGAACCTGGCCAAGTATTTTATTTCTTATTGGATTCCTGACTATTTCTGACTCTCATCATTTAATAAGTCATGACTGACAGTGTATGTGCACATTTGCAGTCATTGATTCTGAGAGAAATTTCTCCAGGGATCTCCTCTGCTTTCTTTGGAACATATCAAAAGGGAACATTCTTTCAGTCCCAGAAGCTGCTGAAGCAGGCATGGTGAACCCCAGCATGTAAGCCTCTGATTTCACCCAGCACATCTAAGAGTACAAACTGGTTCTAGGTCAGGGTCACATGAAGAAAAGTCTGTTATTGGATGCCGGCCTCAGCACTCCAGAGTTGCCTTGGAATGCACACTTGTGATTTGAAAGCTTCATGGGAAACAGAATGGAAACATGCAAAGGACACAGGACTTGGGCTCAACAGCCATGGTTTTAGTCCAGGGTCACACCCTTCCTAGCTATAATATTGGGTGAGTCAGTGAAAATCTCCAACTTCAGTCTCTCTTTGGCAAATGAGAAACAGTAATATGAGTCAGTATAGACAGATCAGTGGACATTTCAAGGACAGCTGGATTTTTATGTGAAATCATCCTATTTCAAGTGCTCTATTAAATTTTATTTTTTAAATTGTATAGACTTTAAAAAAAGGAAAGAAGAACTTGGTGAGACTTCTTTAGAACAGACCAAACCTGATTCCATCTTTCTTCTCTGGCTTTCCCTGATCACCTGCTCAAAAGCTATCAGTTTCCAATACTTCTTGTTCTCTGTTTTTTAATCCTCACACCGTACACTCCACATCTGACTTCTGCTCCATCTCCCCCAGAAAAGGAGTGATAAAATCCCTCAGGAATCCATGTCACTAAACACAATGGATCTTTTTGGGTCTTACTTGACCTCTAAGCAGACTTTGAAAGTCTCAGGCACCCTTTCCTTCTTGAAATCCTTTCTTTGGCTTTATTGACACATGATTCTGCTTTCCTATTCTTTCTCAGATGCTCTTTTTCAGTATCCTTTTAGTAAGGTGTCTTCAATCTTCCCCCTGACCTTTAAATATTACATTTTTAAGACTTCCTCTTAGCCCTTTTCTTTTTTCACTCTATAGTCTCTCTCCATAAGTCAGTCATACCCATGCACCTGGCTTCAGGTATCCTTTCAATAACAAATTGCTCCCAAATCTGTGCCTCTAGCCCAAATCTTCCTGTTGGCTACTGGAGTCAGTTGCTTTCTAAATATCTCATTTTTAGGCAATTCAAGCTCAACATGCCTAAAAATCATGATTTTTTTCCCCCTCCTAAAACGTGGTCCTCTTCCAAGATTTCCTGTCTTCGCGCTTGTTATTAACATCTATCCAGTCACAGAAGCTAGAAACTGAGGAAGGAACGACCACTGCTGTTTCCTTCTTCCTTACCTGGAATTTGCAATCCATATGCTTACATAGCTCTTGAATCTTCTACTTTTCTCCATCTACAATGCTGTCACCTTAGTCCAAACAACAATCTCCCTTATTGAAACCACGTCTACTCTTTCACCTTCAAAGCGTTCAACGAACACATTCAGTTTTTCAACAAAAATCTGATTACATCTACTTCCTGCTCAACACCATTCATGAATTGCTAACATTTTGGGGGGCGGGGGGAAGAATGTTTTTCAATGTTGCGGTTTTAATACCTGTTTACCTATATTATCAGGCCGTCCTTTCCCTCACTAGCTTTACCATGAATTGCTTTTCATCTTAAACCTCCAGCCTTCTTTCAGTTCCTAGAATTCACCAGAGTTCTTTTCTGCTTCAGGTCTGTGACCTGGACCACACATTCTTTGTCTAACACTCCTGCAAATCCTCAGTCCCTGAACTCATGTTCTGAATGTTAGTGCAAGCATTACTCCCACTGCAAAGACTTTACTGACCCGCCAGACTTCGTCAGATTCCCCCGGGTTTGCACTCTCACAACATTCTGTATTTCCCCTTCAAGTCACTTACTAAGGTGCATAATCACATTTATGTCATTGTTTGGGTACTGTGCACTCCCAACTACTCTGGAAGCGCCACAAGTAGAGTAATACGTTTTTTGTTCAAAGTTATATTCCAAATGCTTAGCATAGTTCCTGATATTTAGAAAAATTTCAATACTGAGTGAATGAATGATTTTGAATAACTTTTACTTTAATACTTTAGTATTTTACTTATATTTTAATATTTTACATGTATTTAATAATTACAAAAGTATTTTTAGTGTTGCATAATAATAAGAACATGTTCCCTCTCTCCTCCATGTCTTGCAATGTAGCATTATCATCAAATCTATTGTGCCGTCTGCAGGAGGCAAACAACTGGGAGAGATGTTTATTTAAACATTGTCTTCAGGGAAGTTTAAGAATCATTTATTTCTTTTTTATTAAGGCATTGACCTTGGAGATAGTGTTTAACTATGTCATTTCAATGTCTAGAATAAGTGTCACTGCTTAGAGAAAGAATCATGGGAGGCTATTTATATCCATCGTCAGTGTTTTAAATAAGCTACTTTTAAACCTCTGTTTCAATCTGATCTGCCCTCTTCCTTTTCCTCTATTCACTTTGCTTTCTTTCCTCCGAATGATTTTTACTCTGTCCCCTTCCATTGTTATATTGATGAAAAACTCATTTATACAGAAATGCTTTTGCATAGAATTTCCAGTCCCTTTGAACCCCCTTATTATGTAGCAACGCTCTCATATCACTTTCTTACAAACCCAGCATAGATCCTTGGTCCATTACTTAGAAGAGCTCTCTGATCACAGCTTCAAAGTTGTTTGCTTCCTTATCTTTACACCACATTCTCATTGTAACTCCAATGTCTTTATTATGATGATCATTACCCTGGAGTTTAGACAACGACTCCTGAAGCATCTTCAGAGTCAGATGTCAGCCTTAGCTAGAATCTCAGTGCAGGTGGAAAATACCTGCGCACACCCGTGGTTAATGCCCTTTTGATTGCTCCTAGAGTGTCTTTTGCAAATCTTCCTCTTATTCCTCACGATCTATATTCTCACTCATTCCTGACTTCAGAAATCAAAAATTTTCTTTCATAAAGAAAATAACATTTCTTCCATAACATACATACATACATACATACATACATACATACATACATACATACATATAGAATGCTTCCTGGAATACCTGTCCATCTGTAGATATTATGCTTTACTCTTATTTTACCCTCTGATAGGGAAGTGTATGGTATTTGGCTACATTTCTTCATTTCACATTCTCTTTCCAACCAATTGCAATCTGGCTTCTCCTATGATGTCACATTTCAGTGAAGGTTGCCTATATCCCTCTAACTGACATATGTGTGTGTGTATATTATATATACATATATATTATCTTCTTAATTGACTTCTGAGCTTTTGTTAATACTTATTCTAACTCTGTTTATTTTTTAAATCTCTCCCTTCGCTTGATATCTTTGACACCCATTCTCTCCTAATTTTCTTTTTAACTCTCTGCCCCTCAGTCTCCTTTAAGCATGTCTTTTCTCCCACATTACAAAATATGAAGTTGCTATTGATACACTGCCAGCTGTCTTCTTGTCTTACTTTTCCATGCATCCTAGCAATTTCATCTACTACCCCCAACCTTGATCACCATCTATACACCATGGCTCTATAGAGTAATGGTGAAGAGATTGAGCTAAGGGAATAGACAGCTTTATTAAAACTCTGGTGCTTCTAAGTCTTTGCTGAATGCTCATGAACAAGTCACTTTATATCTTTGAAATGTGGTTATATTTACCTTCCCAGCATTACTTAGTAGCTTAAGTCTACAGTTCCTCAAGGTGGAATTCAGAAAACAGATTTTCTATTTTTTTTTTTTTTTAATAACTCAGGGTACAAGATATACCCCAGACTTTGCATTCTGACTACTTGTCTAAGCCCATGTTTGGAAACTAGTGACACAGAAATGCAGGGATGTCTGGTTCGGGTAGGATTCGGGACATCCGGTTTCCTGATGAAGTGACAGAAGCTCTAGCTGTAGCATCCATAGTCTGGCTTTGATGAGAGCTTGGGTATTTGTGCATAGGTGTGCCCTGGTGACAATAGTGCTAGCTCAAGGGAAACTTGTTCTCCAGTAAATTCAGGGCCTTTGAGCCTATAATTTGCTGTGTAGATCACTGGAACAGTGATAAGCTAACTAATAGCCTTTAATAGATTCCTTTTCTGCTAAAATGCTTTTGCCAGAGGTAGCTGCCCTTCTCCTGTCTAATGAGACTATATTGCCTTGCTTGGTAAACCTAGAATGATCTTGCCAAAAGCAATAACCTTGAAAAAAGAAAGACGAGTCTCCCAATGACACCATTTCTCTAAAGCCAATTCAGCATTGCCTGATCTATAACTAGAATCAGTGCCCTGGGGTGTTGTGCAGGTATTTGCAAAATAAAACCTAGAAAGACAAATATTACGCACTGAAGGACTGTACAGCTTTGCTGATTTATATAACAAGAACCTAGAGTTGATGAATAGATTTTTCGGGTATTAAATCAGGAAGAGAGATGCATAATCTTAGATTAGATTGAATTTACTGATACAGGTTTATATACCAGTAGCTGGGAATGGTTTTAATTGTTTGCATTGTTCATTGATGGAAAACTGGACTTGGTGATTAATGTGAAAATAATTTGACATGCCAAAAATACCCGATATAACCTAGACTAGGGGTCAGTAAATTATGGCCTTGGGAACCAGACTGGTGAGTGGCCTATTTCTGTATTTTATATTTTTTAATGGTACATGATCTAAGATTGGTTTTCATGTTTTTAAATGACATCAATTTAAATGTTTATATAAGCACCCACATTATACCCTTGATTTTATCTCTTAGTCTAAAATATTACCCTCTTGCCATTTAAGAATAAGTTTACTGATAACTGATCTAGGCTCCAAATAAAGGAATCCCAAATTCATGAATATAAGAATAATGGAGTGCCATTGTCCTATACTATCTAATTACTACCTGCTAAATGTGTTCCCCAAAAGGGCTTTCTTTCACCTGCTATTAGTGTGTCTGCTATACAGTGGGGACAGGGAGCAGTATGTCTAAAAACAGGGTGTACCATGAGAGTGTTATGTCCAATGATAAAAGGTAATAAAAGATTATAGCATAAAGGTAGGGCCATTGGAATTAGATCTCTGAGAAATCAAGGTTTGGATTATCTTACTGGGCAAAGAGCCCTAACCGATTGAAGGGCGAGCTGAGGGAAAAGGGAACATGGTTTAGAAAAAGGAGGATAAATACTCTAAATTCTAACTGTGGCCTTGTCACCACTTTAAGTATCCACACGTTTTCTTCTTTCATGTGTCATACAGACATTTAAATATTCTAATAAATCTCCCCTCTTATTCTCTTCTTCTTTTTTGATGGTGGGAAACGTTACATCCTGGCCCATAGTTTATAGAGTATTAAGCAACAAGAGACAGAAGTAGAAGACAAATGACTTCATCCAGAGATCCCAGAGTTAGTGCCATTTACTATATTGAAGAAACTTTGTGATGTCTCCCTGTGGGGAGTATAAGGAAGTTTCATTTGCATGGTGATGGTTGAATTATATTAGAAGGAATATATTTGTTATTGTTTGCATAAGGAAGTAAGAAAGAAAGGTGTAAATATGAAGTACTAGACTAATGGATTTTTATAAATTTTTTTTGGCTGCCCAGCACCACTGAATACTTTGCTTTAGGGCATTTCTTAATTTATAAGCCAATTCTTCCACAAAGTCAATTCCAAAAATTTCCTGCCCCACTGCCTTGCTCCAGTACTGGAGGGCAGATGTATGTACTGACTTCGCAAATCATACAGACATATTGAGGACTCTAGTTTGGAAGCTAGGAATGCAAATAAAGAGGTGACATACAGTATCTATCATGATGAGGGAGCAAAAGTTGCATTCAGTCTCCAAAAGTAGCATCCACTGCTCAGGGTCCCAAGTGAGAGGTTCAATTTTGTGTGTCGGGAACCTGTGGTGGCCACAGCGGTGTATCCAGGAGAAAGTTTCAGCAGCATCATGTAGGCTTTGTTTCTGGCTTCAAAATCTGATCAGCTGGCCCTTCCAGAGTCTATGAACTGTTTAAGGTTTTTATTTAATGGGATCATTCCTTGTTAAACTAGCTAGAGTCAATTATGCCTTTTTTTTTGTATTTAAGAACCCTGACAAGCTCTACTGTAACATCTTAACTATAAAAATTATCAAAAACTAGCTTTAACAGTGAATCAACCAGACGAAAACTTGGTGTCTCAAGAGAACAATAATATCTTAGCTCACTGTTCTGTGAGTCAGATTATTTTTAGCTTCACCCGGGTTCACGTATGCAAGCAGGTTGTCCTTCATAGGGGCTGCAGTCACCTGGCTGGTCAACTCGGGGCTTGGTTTCTGATGGTCTCACTCACATGACTGGTAGTTGGTGCTGGTTGTCAGCAAGTGATGGGTATGACTCAGGCGTGTGCCCTGTTACACTTATCCCTGTGTTAAAAGTGCAAGCACTTTTTAACTTCTGTTTTCATCACCTCGGGTAATGTCCCATTGGCCAAAGCAAGTCACGTGGCTAAGCCCAGGTTGGATGGGTAAAGAAATAAAATTTACTTCTTGTGAAGTCACCTTGTAAATGGTTGTGCAAACAGGGATGGAAGAATTTGCAGCCTGTTTTGTAATCTCCCTGACCAGCATGGAATGTTTTTTTGTTTTTTTTGAATCTCAGAATTTTGAACAAACTGTCTTTAAAGAGTCTACACCTTTAAACATGCTATTTTCTCTTCTACGTTCCAATTTCTCCTTAACCTTCCTGGGTAAATCGCTGGGCTGTCCTGTTTTCATACCGTATTTCCCCCAAAATAAGACCTAACCAGAAAATAAGCCCTAGCATGATTTTTCAGGATGTTCATAATATAAGACCTAACCCCAAAATAAGCCCCAGTTAAAATCATCAGCCAGACAGATGCATTTGGTACGTCTGTTGCAACACACGATGGACATATTTAATTATAAAATAATAATATTAATATATAATTAAATATAAATAAATTGTATTATTGACATTAATACTTAAAATAAGTGATAATATAAATTATAATTAAGTATTTGTAAATACCCAAGCGGGCGCCTTTGGATGAGAGGTAAAAACCGATGTAAACAGATGAACTCGAGACTTATTGCCGAATGACCAATTTGAGTACAGACACAACACACAAATAACGTGTGCACTTAATAACGAATGGACGTGGTTGTGTCTAATATGAATCCTCATAATTCAATACATAGTACATTGTAATGGATGTACTTAATGCACTCGTATGAAATAAAGAAATGTTTTCTGTATTTTGGTGCCTGCAATTTTTTTCATCACTTTTGTGTGGGCCATCACTCTTAACTGTCATCATTTTTGTTGCCAATCCTATCTCATAAGTCTTCAATTAACACTTGATTTAATGGTAGATTTAAAGGGGGTAATATTTTGACCCCCAGACAAGATGAGTACAAAAAGAAAGAGCTATTCCGTCGAGTACAAGAAAGGAATCGTGGAGGACTCCCGAGGCAAGAATCCTGTGGCTTTCTGCAAAGAGAAGTTGGATTTCTGAATGGTTCAAAAATGGCAAGCAAAGTACAATAACCTCAGTCAACAGGGATATGCTAAGAAGTGCATGGATCAGGTCAGCAACCATTATTTCCTGAGCTGGAAGACATCATCTGTGAATGGATTGCTGATGGGAGAGCAAAGGCTTTGGTGATGTGCAGGGCTGATATTCAAGCATCTGCCCTTGCAATGGCACCACAGTTAGAAATATCCCCAGAAGTATTCAAAGCATCACAATACTGGCTGGATGGCTTCCTTCAGCGATATGAACTGTCTCTAAGATCGACAACAGTGTTCAAGCTGGAAGATACTGAAATTATTAAACGTGCACTTGCATTCAAGTCCTTTGTTGATGGCATTGACTTTCCAACATGATTGCTATGGATGAAACTGCAGTGTTTATGGGCCAAGGATCTCAAACGACAATTGATCAAAGGGGTGCCTCGTCAATCTACATTCCCTCCACTGGTTATGAAAATGTACATGTTACCTGTATTTTGGCAATTCATCTGTATGGAAAGAAACCCCTACCTCTAATCATCACTAAGGGCAAGAAAGATAAGGTTGAATGTGTTTCAGGCATTTATGTTCTTGAAATTGAAAAAACCTGGTGCACAAAAGCAGTTATAAGGAAGTGGGTCGATTTAATGTTGCCACTTATTTTGTGAGGTGACCCAAGAGGTCTGCTAGTCTGGGAGTCAGCCAGCACTCACTGTGCTCAAGACATGAAGAACTTCCTTGTAGAGAGAAGAATAGATCAAATAATGATTCCCGCAGGAATGACTGCCTGTCTCCAGACTCTTGATATTGCAATACATAAGCCATCCAAGGACCATTTGTGTGTGGAAATCAATGACCACATTGAAAACAGAATGGAGAGAAATCAGCATGGAAACTTTGTGAAGCCTAGCCTGCAAGAGGTCATGACTTGGGTGAAGAATTAATGGGATAAAATCACTGTGAGCTGTGTTGCCAGTGTACTACAAGCAGGCTACATGGACAAGAAGTGCTCATTTAAGGAGAGCTCTATTACTGGACATGAGAGATTGGGGCTAATGGTTCTACAGGAAATGGAGTCGCAGAAATTCAAGCCAGAATTCGGAGTTTGGAGAGTTATGACTATGTTCCAGAAGAAGATGACATGACTGTATTTGAATAAATGTAAATTTTTGTACATGAATAAACAGATAAATATAGATTGTTGTGCATGAAAAAATAAGACATCCCCTGAAAATAAGCCCTACCGTGTCTTTTGGAGCAAAAATCAATATAAGACCCAGTCTTATTTTCGGGGAAATACGGTAGTTCAAGACTCCATTTCTTTCGGCTCAATGGATTGGTTTTTATCTCATATCCCACCAAAATATGTGGCTCTATCACTTATAGTTTGTATCACATTGTGCTCTGTCATGACAGGTCCATTTGACAACAGTTCCTCAGAGGGTGGGGATTCCTGAGAGTCGAACACCATAATTAACAAATGGCAGTTGCTCATTTGCTAAACTTCTATTGAGTAAGGTTTACATCCACACTGTAGAGTTTCTCTTTCCTCTGGGCTACATTAGCAATGACCAGTCCTGGAAAACCTATCTGCAGAGCTGAAGGATTTTCAGCGTTCTGGGAAGTCTTTCTATGCAGAGGCCTTTGCAGCTATGTGCGGTCTTCAGCTTAGTTGTGCTGCTCGCGGTCAATCCGTTGTCAGTCGCTGTCCATGAGCTACACATTTGGATTCCAGAATATATCTGGAGCATGTTCTAACCACCACAATCCTCAACTCCCACCCCAAATTCTTTTTAATAACTCGAAAGAGAATATTAAAGGCAATCCCATCAGCATACACAAATCTGGTATTTTGGGGGGAGTCATGGCTTGAATTTCATCTTTTATTTTATTTTTTTTACTTCAATGGACTTCAATGTTTTATGTTTTTCTTCTCTTTTTAGAAGAGTGGGGGGAAAATAATCCATTTCATCCAATTCATTTCTTCTAATAAGCAGGATAGCGTCCTCATAAGCTGTATACTTACTCTTTATCCCTTTGCTGAACTTGTTGAGGTTGGTGAAATGCAACTCTTTCCAAAGAATTAGACTGAAAATAAAATTGCATACATTCTGGCTTCTCTGTTACCCCAAGCAGAGATGAGAAACCGTTTAGAACTCAGAAGGCTATTTAGGGACTTTCCCATTATCCTAGCATAGCCAAAATATTTTGTTCTTTTCCCTTTCCCCTTCCCCCAACTTTCCTTCAATTCTGTGCCAAATCAGATAGTCATGGACAGGGAAGATCTCTTTTCTTCACCCGCTTTGTGGTAGGAGAATGGAAAATGCTCTGTTGGTCAGGTTTGAGCTCCTGGCAGCTGCTGTGTTGGCAACAATTAGGGGAGATTTTGAACGAAACGTCTGGCTGCTGAAAGTTTTTGGATTTGGGGTTTGATGTTATCAAAAAAATTCATCTGGTCAGATGCAGAAACATATTGTTTAATCTAGCAGGAATGCGAGCAGGTTGTCCTCCACAGTGCATTGCAGAGCACTCTGTCTTTTTTTGTGGTGAAGTCTATAGTAGTTGCTCTGTGTAATTCGAGAAGGGTATGTCTGGGGACAGAGTACTCCACCACATTGCAGTGAGTCTGTTTGAACCCTTAGGCAGATTCCAAAGAAATTTTTCAAATGAATGAAACAGTGGTTAAGTTTCCTGGTTTCTTCTGCAATTTTTAAATTATTATACTGATTTTAAGCTAATTCTCTGTCCTAATTGGGTTTTATGTTATTTAGTTCAGCAATCATGTTTACACCCATACCAAAGGATCTTAATGTGAGGATGTATTTATTTTCCTCAGGCAAAGTACTTCTTGGTTAAAATTATTATTTCTGATAATAAACTATTTTTTATCCAAATTCACCACACCATTTATGTCTGTCCTATTATTTAACCATATCATTTTAATTGTTGAGAAATGCATAATAGAGAACTCCCTGATTTAAAACATATTGCTTTTAAATTTTTGAATGTAAAGATTACAGTAAAGTGGACAAAACATCTCTTTTAAACTCTGAAGCACATCTTAATTTTAGAGTCTTTCTTAAGGAAAGAAACATTAATAACCTTATTTATAGGCGATATATCTTGCCAAGATTAAGATGTCTTCCGACATAAGGTGTGATTTCTAGGGGCCACCAGACAACTGATATAGTGTGAAAAAAAGTTCTACTAAATGGGGAATATATTTATTCCTTGATCTCATTGAAAATAGTTCTACAATTTCTATGACCTGTTTTATCTTTCTTACCATTAAAGTCATAATATCACTGGGATAAGTGGTTCATTAACATTTCTATGAGCAAGTTATTTTATTGGGTAGCATCAGCCTTTATTTGTTTAGGTATGGTTTCTTTTGTAGTTTAAGGCATACAGCAGATAATACCTTTAAACTTTTTGAGTTGATTTAGTTATGGCTTAAAGAATTGAATTAACCTACTTTTTAAGAAATATTCGAGAAAAAGAATCCCACTTATATTTAACTCTGTCTCTTTCTCTCTGATTATTTTTCTAATAATCTGCTATTTGATAGTTTTATTCGGTTTATTCATTAAACAACTTTAATTGGTCTGCCCTTTTATATGACTGCCTGTGTCGGTTCATATTACTAAAACAGTAAGATCAAAGTTATCTGACAATTTTTCTTGAAGTAAGTAACTTTAATATGGCCAATATATTTTTAGATTCATTATTGCTAGGTCTTCATACCAATGGCCAAAATGGAGATTGTGGAATGACTCAAGAATCCATTTCAGCTGTGACTATAATTTATGGTTCCTATATAAGCAAAGAGTTAAAGCATAGAAAAATTAGACCGATGCTATCCTTTGATCTCTCTACTTCTGCTATAGTAGTATGCAACGAGACAAAAAACATAAGCTAATAGTTACTCAAAATATTTAGGAGTATCAAATGTCTGGAGAATTTCCAGAAGCTGAAAATGTGAAATGGAAGGCTCTATGTCTCTTCTTGAAAAAGAAAGTGTACGAGTGTAAAAATAATTTTAGGAATTCTTGATTGAGGTTAATTGTAGCTACACTGTGCAACTTGACATGCCCAAATTTCAATTTTTCTCCCATTTTAAAACAAACTTTTCTTTATAGTAAATTTCTTACTGCTGTCTGTGGACAACACATTTCTCCAGTTTAATACCTTAGATGTTATGTTGATTCTGTGATTTATGTTCATTATTCTATTATAGTACCAGTTGTTAATTCTTGTTTTGAAACATATTTGAGACTCTCCCTTATCTTCCTATTACCACTCATCGATTCAGAACTCTTGTCAAGTCATGCGTTCATTAGTATCTCTCCATTAATTCATTTTTCTGTCTTCCTTGCTAGCCTCTTTGATCATTCTCTTTGTACCCTTCCTCCAGTTTAATCTTAAAACACTATTTTATTACACTACTCCACTGAGATATTGGAGTCACTTTTGACTCATTCCCCCCATCTTCCTTGCCTGATAAATCCAATTAGTTGTTAAGCTCCATCAATTTTATTTTATTCATGAACACCTTGTATCAAGTCATCCCGTTTCTATTTCACACTACACAGCACTGACAGAGTAGTGTTTTCAATCACAGTTATGATAATATAATTTTCCAGCTAACAAACCTAGACTGCATCCCATTATCTGATGCATAAAGGTCATATGCAAAGGAGATGGAGGCGTGACTTTCCCTCTTTAAGTGTACCTTTCACTGCTGCCCACTGCTGCCCTTTGTAGACTAAGCACTCTCGTCAAACTAAACTTTATATCTTACCTCTGCTTTCCCAGCTCAGCACTTTCGCTGGGCTATTTCCTCTACCTGGAATGAGCTTCATTCCAAGTCCAGATCTATTTTTCCTTTAATGGTTATAAAACTTCACCCCTTTATAAAGTGTTCCCCTATCATCTTTAAAAATCTGTTCTTTCTCTGTAACCCCATAAAATTTATTGGAAGGTACAATAATCATTATAATGGAAGGTACAATATATTGGAAGGTACAATAATCATTATACCTTCTGTTATAGATATTTGTGAATAAATTATATCTTCTTTATAAGCTTCTTGTTCTTAAGATCTTTTTTAAAAATGTTTTAATCGGCTCTCTTTTGTAATTCTTGGCCATAGCACCTTGAATATTATTGATATGAAATATATTTGATTGAGTGTTTGAATTAATATTTCACAATGACTCTCCACTGCCAGAAAAGTTTATCTTATTCTTCACGGCCATTTGTAATTCTATCTCAAATCACCTCGTCAACTTTACTTTGTTCTCCTCTTCAGTAGACATGATTTGCCACAGTTAGAAAAGTCTACTAGTCTCATTTTACCCTGTGTTTTCCACACTTACTCCCACTTGAAGTTTTGCGTAAAATGCATGTAAAGTGCTAGCATCCTATGTTCTCTTTGGTAGCGTTTTATAAATGGTAGTTAAGGTGACTGGCCTCAAGTTACCTGGGTTTAACCCCAGCCCTGATGCTTGGAAGCTGGTTAATAATTATATAACATCCCCAAATTGTAGTGTCTCCTTTGTTAAAAGGGTAAATCAATAGTATCCACATATTACAAAGGAAAACCATTTAGCCCAGCGATTGACATAAAATAATAATAATAAATAAAAGTCAGCTATTGATTTTCCTGGTTCTTTTTATTTTCTTTCTATCTTACTGAGAAAGAAACATTTAAAAATATTTATTGATACTATGTCCCAAACATTATTTTATCACTAGGTATACAGATATGAGTACGATATAGCCCCTGCCCTCTTTCCCACCCTCCATTTTTAAGGGTTTATAGCCTCAGCAAAAGATGCAACATCATCCTAAGTGATTTGTGAAGACTAGGCTTGAATGTAGAGATATTTATCGTTGGGGGTAGAGTGGAAATACAGGAAATTGAAAGAATTTCTATTTTCTTTGTTTTATAGGTGACTGAAAAAGTTTATGTATGCACTGAAGGTAACAGAGATCAATTTGGACAGAAGCACTGAAGACAGTAAAGGTGAGTTGGACTAGCCTCTTGCAAAGAGGAATATGACATGACATAATAAGGAAAGATCACAAGCCAATATTGAGACCACAGCAGGGTTGGAGATGACTACACCAATCTATACATGGAGCATCACTGAAGGGAATAAGGGGAGTGGGTGATGTGCCTTAAAACGTGAGAAAGAAAGAAATTACTCAGAGGGAGTTCTAGGTTTCGTGAAAAGTTATGGAGATTGACTCCATATGTAATGAAACACTGGAGTGTTAGACAAGGAAATATGGGTTTAGTTCAAAAAATGTTTCTTGAGTCACCTCTATGTTCTAGACATTGCACAATGACAATGTGACACATGCTGTATTGATGTGTGGCTATGGTGCCATGGGACCTCAGAGGAGGGAACTCAGGGCAGTGAAATGGTTTAGGGAAGGCATCCCAGAAGACATGATTTCTGAGTTGAGTGTTCAACATGGCTGTAGGGAGAGACAGGAGGATTTCATTGGTGCCAGAGCAACCCTGACAATGGCCATGTCCCAGGCACAGCTTTCACAGTGGGTTCTCGAATAGGAGCAGAAATGGTTGCAGTCAAGAGGACTGTGTGGCTCAGTGAGTGATGCACTGTCCTCATGGCTGCTGAAGTTTTAGGGTTGGGATAAAATTGATTTTGTGAGTCAGGTGACAAAGTCTCTAATAGGAAAGGAACTTAGAACTGGAGTGTGAAGATCAACAAATGGTAGACTATAACCCAATGACATGACCCTCAACAGAGGGGCTGCTTTTGTTGGAGAGAGTGATGGAGAGTCTTTGACTTTTGGTGCTCGTATTGGTTGTTTTTCTGTTTTGCAGACTGAGTGTGGTATCTCAGTGTTGCTCTGGGGAACTGCCTCCTCCCATACACTCAGGTTTTATGCTTCTGGTAAAGTCTGTGCCATGTCAGATTCTGTGGGCTGACATGTATTCAGACCCAGCTAATCTTGTTTGATGCTGTCATCACTGGTCATTCCTCTTCTTGAAACTGTTACCTTCACTAGACATTTAGGCATTTGATTACATTGAATTTTTACTGTTTATGTAAGTCTTATACTACAACTTCATAATTCCTAATAGTTAAAAGTGTGCTTGCAACAAAGTGAACAATCAGCAGATAGAAAAAAAAAATAAAGGCGAGTGAGGCGCTAAGAAAAGGAAACTGATTAGAAATTAGGTAGGACCAGGGTCAGAATGTTTAAGTTCTAGGAATGAATTATAGAATTGCTGAGTAGGAAAGAGGCCCAGACAGGCTTTTCTGGCAGTTAGCAGTTCTAGGAACCAGTTGTGGGTCTTGCATGGCAAGGTGTTCAATTAACAAGGTGCAGTGTGATTAAAACAAAACAAACAAAAAAAAATGTTTGAGAATTTTGTCAGATACACTTGATTCTGAAATGGGCTAATCAGGAGTATTGTAGAATTGCCTTTTATGGTGATACATGAGGTTTAAGTAGATAACTACTAAGGCCAATTAGATGTTCTCATCTAAGACAGTGAGAAATAAACTAGATGTTCCCCCAAATCCATTAACATTTTATTGCAACTAAATAGATGAACACAGGGTTTATAAGTCACAACTACTATCTCCATGTTTTCCAAAAAGTATTTGCCATCTTTCTTTTATTTTTCTGAGATAATCCCAGATTTATTACTTCTTTAGAGCATTGATCTCCTGGTATGGAAATTGAGAAAACCTCATTGCCTGGTGAAGTAATTGCCATTTATTAAAATAACTGGATGAGTTATATAAATGACCCACCCTTTTAAATTCGTAGCAGGTTGTCCTCTAAAATATTCCTGTCACTCCTCATAATTCCTTCTGAAAGCACAAACTAATGTATCTTGCTCATTTTGCCACTAAAATTCTCTTGATTATGTTGTAATGACCAATATATGCACTTTATTTTTCAAACGAAGGCCTTGATTAATTATTCTTTCCCATTTGCACCTCTTAGAAATCAAGTTTATGGAATCATCACTCACTAATGAAAGGGATATTCTTATATTTTAACCTTTGTTCACAAGTTTTGAGCGACTCTAGACAGGTCTTATTATCTCACTTTCTCATCAACTCAAATTTAACTCCAAATGCTTTCAAGAATAATGTAGAGTTTACTGAATGTTTCATGGAAAGGAAAAGAGATTTTCATTTCACACTGCCTCTTAAACCATCCTCCCCAAATCATCTTTAAACATTTATACTCTTTCCTCAAAGTTTCTCCCAATGAGAGGTACCTCACCTTAGGGGCTTCCTTTTCCCACAAGTCTCTTCTACCATTTCATCCATAACACATCATGCGAGTATTCAAAACTCTGAACTTGACCGTACTATTCAATAAAAAAAATGTCAAACAAAGGCTTTGTTATTCTTCTTTTCATATGCTATTGAAGACCTTGATTCCAAAAGTGTATATCTTTTAGAAGATAATTATTTAATTTTGTTTTAGTTATCTGTTACTACACAATAATTTATACCAAAAGTTGGTGTCTTAAAACGACATTAATTAGCTAAAAGTTTCTGTGGGTCAGGAATCTGGTCATGGCTTAGCGAAGAGCCTGTGGCTAAAATAAAGACATAAGTAAGAGTGCAGTCATCTCAAGCGTCACTTGGGAGAAGATCCACCTCCAAGCTTGTTCATGTGGTTATTGGCAGGACTCAGTTTCTCGAGAGCTCTTGTACTCAGGGGCCTCAGTTCCTTACCGGCTGTTGTAAAGAGCAACCAATTTCTTGGAACCCTCAGTTTTTTGTTAAGTACGCTTCTCCATGGGGTAGTTCACAAATGGTACTTTGCTTCATCAGTGCAAGCAAGCGAGAAGAGATAGCAAGTAAGACAGAAATCACACCTTTATTGTCTAATCTCAGAAGCAAAAGTTCTAATCTCAGAAGTGAAAGTTCCCCACTTTTGCTATCTTCTTGTCTTAGAAGCAAGTCTCAGGTCCCAGCCATACATAAAAGGGGGGATAATAGGAGGGTGTGACTACAAGGAGTTGGGGATCACTGGGGACCATTTTAGAGCACTGCTCCACCCACAGATATATTCCCCTAGATATCTTGGTAACATGTGCCTGTTCAGAAATTAATTTATAGCAGTCAGATACCTAGTAGTCCTTATTTAATGGTCATCATTCTGTCATCACCATGTTTCATGCTGTAATCTACAGAGAGAAATAATTATGTATAGCTCTTAATACAACTCTGTGAATTCTATTAAAGGAGGACGATGATGATTTTTTTCCTCTTGTGACCATAAATACCAGTGCTGGAAACAATAACTTTTAGGGATGGATATGGAAATGCTTACATACTGAACCAAAATAAAATAATGTTAAACCAAGGGAGAATAAAAAAGCCTGGGGGGGGGGGGGGTGTTGTATTGGTCAGTGTCTTTTGTTTCAAAAAACAGAACCCATTCTGAATAACCTAAGCAGACACAATGCCCTTCTAGAAGTTATTGCCAGGATGACTAGAGAGCCAGATTTCAAAAACATAGACAAGATCATACACAGTCTCAATATAGAGGCTTCTCAAATGAAAACACTACTACTGCTTCATCCATGAGAATCCAAGGACACCAAAAGCTGTGCCTCTGTAGACCCTGAAGAACTGCAAATCTCCAAAGACACTCATTGCAGGATCAATATTGCCGTACATTGTCTCACTCTTGAATTCAAGTATCACCTGGGTAGTCTGATCAATAGAACTTAGGTATTGTGCTGTAAAGGGGCCTGAGGATCTGAGTTTTCTGTTTTTACCTTAGGTAGGTGAGACTCATAATGTGAGAAAAATCCAATATATAAGTATGTTATATTTTAAAGATGTTGGGCAGCCTTCAATGATGAATGTAATGCTTCTCAAGACAAACAAGAAGTGGTAAAATGGCTTCCTGCTTGCCTCTCACCATGTTAACCCATGTGCATGTGTAAATGCCATTACCTTGTATTCTGCAGTCTTAAGGAGGGCTATCTTCCCTGATCGCCAATGCCAAACCCTTTTGGTCTAATGTAACTTCATACCGTAGAGACTCTTTCCTAGTTCCCTTATTCTCTGATACAAATTCTCCTGTATTTGTGTATTTTGGTTTGAAATCTGATGACTATTTTTGTTGTTGTTGGAAAGCAGTTCTGCTAAAACTAGATAAAAGAAGAGTGTAGCACACTTGGAAGAAGTAAAAGTGTTCTTGCCCTCTGAGCAACCGCAATACATAAATAATATTTGAAGAGAGCCAAAGTGCTCCCTGAAATCACGTAAATAAAGAAAAATATGTGTGAAGTGCGGTGGAAGATTTCTATCCCACCTGTGAGAAAAGATCAGTAAAATTCAAAACCTGCTGGATTCCTTTAAAGTCCTTAGACTTAGAACCTAGTTTTTGGCCTGGGCAACAGCTGATATACTTATCAGGAGGAGTGGAATACAAAGTCCTGTCTCTCTCTCGTAGCTTGACTGCTGTAGGTGAAAGCAACCAAGGAAACTTTTTGTTAAGACCTTTAAGCACTGCATCACAGATCAAGTGCATGCTTTCTCTCCTCCCCCCTGTTCTTTTTTTCTTTTTCTTTGCAGAGGTAGGTAGAGGCCTGTTAAACATCATTCAGTATGTCTTGAGCTTTACAGAATTTCCACTGGGATGTTAAATTCTTCATCCAAGCGCATTTTTTTTCATTGTTTTTTTTTCTCTCCTTCACTTTCATGATGAGCTAGGGAAAAGCCTGCTAATCATCTCTCACAGCCCCTAAATTTTCCAAAGTAGTATATCAAATATATCATTTTCTAAGCAGACATTTTTCTAAGAAAGGAATGATTTAACCATAGAATAATTGTATTACATGAAAGATTTTACTATGTTCTTAATAAAAGAAAAATGGCTCTGCCATGACTACAGAAACCAAATATGGGTAGGAATGCTGGGAAGAGAAACAGTAATTCTCTGAGATATCACATTATCAGGTGTTCTCTTTCCAGTAGAATTTTCCAAGGTGGACTTAAGCTGAATCTACTATGACTCATAAAGGAGCAATAGAAGCAATTACAGTTGAGGGCAAGCAGTTCAGACACAGAGATTGAAAAGTGCAAAGATAAACTGTAGAGAGAATTTAAGGAGCAGAAAACATCATTTATCATTACAGGGGGACTCTGCCCTAAAACATTAACCATTTTGTCTCCAGCAGCTCTCACTTCTTTCTTGAAGTCCTTTCAGCTACAGTCAGGATTAGTTTCTTTGTGTTCCCAAAGTGTCTGATCTCTGAGAGAGTTCTGGATCTCTCCTGGAGGAAAATGCATGCGATCTGGTTTTGGGTTACTCAGTTTAATTTGCTGAAATTGCTGAAGGGTCATTAAAGAAAGAAATGGTTCTGCATTGGTGGGCATTTCAAATACTAAAACAAATGAGAGAGTCTTGCTACGGTGGCTTTTTCACCCTTTTTTTTTTTTGACGCTTAGCTTCAATCACACTTCATAGCAATGGCTTGTTCTATAAGATGGGTATACATAGCAATATTTCAGTGGAATGGGTCAGAGAATAATGTGATCAGGAGTCATTTAGTTAGGAAACAAGAAGAAATGCTGGGTTTCTAAGATACTTACTCACTTGACTAAAGTTGATGGTTGTGGTAATGCAGGAGCTGTTCTCTGCTGACTGAAAATGAATAGTACAATTAGCTGATCTACGGATACTCTGACAGTGTATATTGGCGACATGATCCCATATCTTCTGTTATGTAATTCTTTTCAGTTCTAGTTTAATACAGATATTTCTTAATAGGCAGAAGAAGGTTTTTGAGTTGAAAAATTGAAATGTTCTGCTTTTGTGAGCAATACAAATATATGAATGTAAATATTCCACTCTTTGAAACATCCACTATTTTTTTTTTTTTTTTTTTTGAGGTCCTTGAAGAGTTAAGAATGATGTGGTTTGGTTTCAGTAGAATTAATGTTTACACTTTAGTAATGAAACAACCTGGTCTCTTAAGTATGAGCCAATAGTGCTCAAGTTCTGTCACAGTTTTCATCATTTAGACGAGTTGGAGAAACCCAAACTCAGAACAGATAAGTGTGCACAGTTGGGAAATATTCTTACCTTTCCAGAAGGAGTTTCTTTTTAACATTTTCAAATTATGACAGAATAAGAAAAGACAAAATAGTAAATACTTTGATATGTGACATTTTAAAGGAAAGTGATATGTTGGTGAAATATTTTTGCCATATCTAAATGCAAATAATTACATGGTTAAATTTGGCTTTATTTGGTAACTGAAGAATAAATTTATTATCTAATAACAATTAATTATTAATGAATCAATTATTAATAATAAATAACTATCTACAGGTAACCCCCATATAACACGGTTGTTAGGTTCCTTTAAAAAATGCTGTGTAATGCGAATCCGTGTTATAGAAACAAAGAACTAGTACAAAAAAGGGGGTTAGGTTCCAAAAATTCAAAAAACATATTATATTTTTATAATTAAGAGAAATATCTTTATTAAAGAAGTTTTAACCAAAAGTATGACATATTAATGTGTATTAAATAATGTGTTTTTTTTGTCATCACTATGAAGCATCATGAACCGAGGGCCTTTCCTTTTGACAAGATATCTTCATCCTCTGAACTTATACTCCATGAACAAAGTGGATTTAAAATTCTAATAAATTTTAAAATTCTGCAGTCAAATCTGTTATTACATCCATGCTTGAATGAAAAATTTCAAATGAGATATCTTTTGTTCTTAAAAGCTTTTATTACGTTCTATGTTATTTGGGGATTTCCCTAATTCGAATGAAATATATTTTGCTCTTAAAAGCTTTTATTATGCTCTGTGTCATTCAGGGATTTCTCTAATTCTCAAACTGTGTTAGAGTGAAACCGTGTTCTAGTGTGCCCGTGTTGTACGAGGGTTTCCTCCAATTCTTGAATCGCGGTGGAGCGAACCCATATTATAGACGTGCCATGTTATACAGGGGTTACCTGTACTTGATAGTTAATTCATTACTATTGTCTCATGTTGACTATCTGCAGCGTCTTGTGGGGGGTGCTAACCAACTGTTAGAACTGTTATGGTTTACAATTAATAGTGATCAAAATCAGGTTGCCCTGTAAACTTCTGTCATTGCAGGGTTCACCAGTCCTACTTTATAAATGTTGACTTTTTTTTTCTCTCCTAATTTTCTGGCTGAATTTTTAAATCATAGGACAGAAACAGATTTTTTTCTTCTTCTTCTTCTTTTTTTTTTTTTTTTTTTTTTTTTTTTGCTGTGTTTTGGAAGTTTCTTTTCCTGGCACAAGTCGAGACAGGATGTGTGAAGCCCATGGAAAAATAGGGAAAAAAACAAAAACAAATATCTCTAAATTTCTGGAACATTTGCAAATATTTAGTTTATGTCAAGATTTGGTTATAGGGCAGACTATTTATATGGACAAAACTTTCTTAAAAATACTTCCCTGAATATAAGAAAATAAGTCTTCAACAGAATGGAAAATAAGTCTTCAACATACGTCTCTTTAGCTTATAATTTTGTTAACATTAGATCAATTAAAATCATCAGTTATGGATGCGTGCTTTCTACATGAGATATTTTTATTGAAAATTCAGAATAATAGTTTAAATGTGAACATAATGGTTTGTAGAAACCATCTGCTTAAAAGTAATCTCAAGTAGTGATAATGGCACCTAAGTATTTTGGCATTTGGATGTAATAATATTTCTTATTAAAAACCCGATTTTTCTTCTCTTTCTTTTTTTTTACACCTGGCATTACATTGTACACATTCAAAAGAAAAAGTTTGAAATATTTCTTCCAGCTTTCTGCTTCTACCTAATGTTCTTGATTGAACTGATCTCTTCCTTCATTGTCAGAGGATGATTCTTGGGTCCCATCTTTATTATTGAAGCTGAACAGAGAAATGGAAAACCTTAGGTATAATTGCAGATGCAACCAGCAACTCCAGTAGATATTCCATTTCTCATATTTCAATTATTTTCAAACGGGACCATTTCCTTAGTATGATATGAGTAACTCAGATGAGTTTCCTATTCTGTTTAGAAATAAAAGTTTTCCCTGTAAAGCTCTACTATAGCTTGTCTCATCTGGAAAATTATCTGCTGGTATCTCGACTTAGACATTACTTAGTCCAATGAAACCTTGAAATATTAGGCAAACCGATATGACAGAGTGGTTTGAAGAAAGGAGATTATATATATATATATATGTATATAATTTATTTATTTTCCCTAAAAAAATGTTTCTAAGTAGAGTCCTACGTGGAATCAGAGAGAAACAGAGAGGTCAAAGGAAGCACAAGTGCTCCTTGAAACAAGCAGTGACCCTTTGATGGTAGCTTGGGCACTTGTTGAGCTCCAGACACACTGCAATCAGAAAACCAACATTAGCCCAGACAGGATGTATGAGTCAAGGATATCTAAAGGAGATGGAAAACGTGGCATCCAGGCATTTGCAACTTTCCAATTGCTGGGCTCCACTTGCGGTCCCTGCTGCTGGTGGGAGCATACCGGAAAGGAAGCATAAACAGTTTAAATTGAGCATCAGAGCTAACAGCTCTCATGTGACTTTCTGAAAAGATGAGGAATGGACCTATCAGAATCGCTGGAAGTCCTAAGTCTGCTGGGGCAGAGAGTAGAAGACGGAGTCTTGGCACAGAAGTAAAAAGAGCACAGGGATGCTGCCATATAAGGGTGAGAGGCAAAACTTTCAAAGAAAATTCCTGTGATCTCAAAACTGGCTACTCAGACAGCTGCATCAAATTCCATTCAGTGTCAAAGTAGTACCTTAAGCTAGTTTATCTGGTTTGGCTTTGAAGTGGCAATAAAAACCAGGAAGCCTCCTGACCTGGGTCATTTCTAAAAAGAGTTGTTTTCTTTTAGCTTTACCCATTTTAAGAATAGCTACACTTATAGGTATCTCTGTGAAAGAGTGTAATAAAGAGGATATTTACTAACACAGGAAATGTGAAAGGAGTGCAGAAATCTTCCAAATTTATTGTAGATTTGGGCTTTAAGCAAAGACAGTATAAACAGTAGAGACAATTGATACCACAGAAAAGAATTAGAAAACCTCATCGATTGTATTCTTTAGTGACCTTATTCCACCCATGTGATATCTAGGATTAGAAACTTCATTCATATAGAAAGAGAGTAGTGCATGCCATATTTTGTAAGCAGATGTCTTTCACCTTTTTTGGCAAGTAGCTTTCCTATTTGGGTACATTCTGCTCCAACTGGTTCTTCTGGAAAACCTAAAGTGTCAAGAGTTACCTTCTGTAGAAGTTTCAAGGAAAGACATCATTATTGAAATGGTTGAAAGTTAGCTTTCGAAAGAGTTACTCAAAACTGGTAGTTTTTGGAAAATGTAATAATCACCACTTGTCTTTGTGGCTATCAATGTTCCACTTCATATATTTTACAGATTTGTTTTTTGTTTTTGCCTTCAGTTTGTTTTATTTCTGCTAAAAGTCTCTTGATCAATCCACTACTCATTATAAGTAGTGGGCAAAAGAATAAGTGAGGTTAGAACTAAGTTAGTTCCTAGGTTTTTATTAGCTGTATGAAAAAAAAATCACAAAGAGATTAAATCAACTAATTCAAATAAGTTCTTTTGTATTTAACCAAGAATTTCAGAGTCCAAGGATTCCTATGGAGCTCCCCCACCTGGTCAACTTTACCTGGACAAGGAGATCCTGTGCCGATGCAAATTGGACCTGTCCTGTCATTAATCCCATTTCTTTAGGACTCAGTAGATAATCTGATGAGATGTGCTGTGCTCCTTAAAGTAACATTCTTCTTTAAAATGGGAAGCTTTGGAAGTTGTAACTGAAGATAAGATAAGATTTAAGCCATTTCCAGTGCCCTCCCAGTGGGTGGAGTATATTTGACTGGACCACAGGGCTCTGTAATATACTTCGACTCACTCAACCAAGTTGATGCTGTTCTCTAAGAGAAGAGCCTGTTGTTTTTCATTACTTGCCTTGTAAATCACAAGGAATGTAAAGTTGATTATAATTTGTTGCTTTGTATTTTTCATTAACCTCATCAGCAATTGCTAATATTTCCCTTTTCCCTCTTCGTCTCAATCCTTATATTAACAGATTAAAGAATATAAGCATTTTCATACAAAAATTCTTTTAGTATTTTCATCTAGCATTTCCCTCCCCAAAATCACACCAAAATGGACATTGAAATCACTAATGTAATATATTAAATTCCTTTTAGCTCACTTTCATTTCCATTAGGCTGGTTCTAATTTCTTTTAGGTTCTAAGGGTGAGGACCATTTATTGCCTTTGTGGTTTTACACACAGGTCAGCGGGATAGGTACCATGTTTCCCCGAAAATAAGACAGGGTCTTATACTAATTTTTGCTTCGAAAGACACATTAGGGCTTATGTTCAGGAGATGTCATGCTGAAAAATCATGCTAGGGCTTGTTATCCGGTTAGGTCTTATTTTTGGGGAAACACAGTAGATGAATGAGAAGCTTAGATGTTGACTTTCTCTGTACATATGTAGAGGATGCAGAATTTCTGCTGACCAAGAAATAAGATAGTTGTTCTCTCTAAAAATCTATGACAGATTCCTGCAGAAGACATCCAATGGGAAAGTCTAACAAAAACTTCTACTCAGAATCTATTTACTTCAATAAGAATCACACTGCCAGACAGTTTATCTTCAGGGCTACTCATTTTTGAATATCATTTTGAGTTTGCCTGCCAGTGTCATCGAACAGTAAGGAGTTTTCTTCCATGTATGTACTAGATTTATTTTTTGAGGTAAATTAGAATTCTTTGCAAAGAGAGCATTGTGGGAGTTTAGAGTGAGTTAATATTTTGGCAAAAAGTTCATGAGAAACATTCTTCATGGGTATTTCTGATCCCACTGGGGAGAATACCAGAAATGTGCCTCGATTCATTCTCACAAAGCTTGAGACTTGAAATTCACACACCCACAAGGATTAGAAAAGAGTCTTCTAAAAGTGTGGTCCCTGTGGATGCTTCTCCAAGTCCTAAGAGTATTTCTACCCTTTGGTGGCTCTTCTCTTCCATCTGTGTGGATATCGGGGCTATAAAACTCATATTGTCTCAATGAGAATAGAAAATAGTGAAAGTGATAGAGGAAACATCAATGAAAAGCACACCTTGTTTTGCACATTAAAAAAGAAAGTTCAGTTGAAAATGTCAGCACACAACAGACAGAACTTGCATTGATCTGATTTTACTCTTTTCCTTTGTGGAGAGAATACATATAATCCCTTTTGGGAAGAGAGTTGCTGCATGTAGTTTCTAAATCCCTTTTTTTTTCATGAGGGTTTACTCATGAGCCTTCTCTCTCTTTCTTTTTGCTTCATTGATTATGTAAAAAGGCCTCTCTAATCTCTCTTTCCATAAGTGAGTACTTCAAAAAAGCAGTCACATGCTTAGATTAGAAGATACAATTAATCTCTGAATTAATCTGAGACAGACTTTTAAATAAAAAAAATCTATTTAATTCAGAAATTTTCTTAACGATATACTGAGTTTACACAATGGGATATGCTTTAGCTTCAGAACTACTTTATTAGGAAATAAATCACATAAGGTTGATCAAGTGTGGACGTAGGGGAGGCACATGTTTATTGAACTATGTGTCAGGCACAATGCTAGGTGTCAAAATAATAAGAATGTATCATCTTTCTTTATTTGCAACTACTGTGTACGAGATCATTTTCTAAACATATTACTCTTCACTAGAAATCAGATAAAATATTGCTGCTATTATTTTCTTTTGCAGATGAGGAAATGGAAGAGAAATTTTAAAAATTTTATCAGGTCACACAATTATAAGTGGCCAGGTTGGGATTGAAGTCCCACATTCTGGCTCCAGAAATTACGTTCTTAACCACTACCCTGTGGTGTGTGTGTGTGTATTCTAAATAGTTTTCCAAGTCATTGTTGGAAAGAAGACATTTATTTTTGTCACTTTTAATTCTGTGATTATACGTTTTTGAGGGAATTAGTTATCTTTTGGTGTGTACACTGAGACATAGTGGTTAAAACAGTCACATGTTCTCTGAGCACAGTTTAGCTGGGTTGTCTCCCTCAAAGTATCTTGCAAGGTTGCACTTAAAGGACTACCAGGGGGTGCAGTCTCATCTGAAGGCACAACTAGAGAAGGATCCCTTTCCAAGTTCATTCTCATGGTTGCTAGTAGTCTTCTGTTCCTCGAATGATGTTGTACTGAGGGTTTCAGTTCCTTGCTGGCTATTAGCCAAGTGCCTGCCGCCTTTAGGTATGTGCCATGTGGGCCTCTCGACTGGCAGCTCAGAATATTTCAGCTAGCATAAGTATGGTTTTTTGCGACACATTTGAAATCTTTTCTGGACAGTAAACTGTGTTACTAAAATGAGATTTTTATTCTGTGGCTTTTATTCCTTTGAACATGTTTTATATATTTTAAAGCCCATATAATCAACTCCTTGCTAAAATAAATATATTAGCAGCTGATGTTCAATGGCAACATGCATATTTAGAAAATCTTCAATTACTTTTTGAGTAGAATAGAATACATAGCAGCTGTGTGATCAATCCCTGTTGACTAACTAAATTCACGTATACAATACAACCTAACTGAATCCAGTGTATTTTAGAGAATGAAGGAATCATACTCTGCAAGAATGAATAATATATATTTGTTTACAGAGGTATATAGGTTAAATATATAATGAAAAGGGAATTAAATTTAAAATTCTTTTTGACACTCTAAAATATTAAAGCATTACTAATCTGTTTTAAGCTTATTCATCGTGTACACTGGATAGCTTTTTTTATTGTGTGTGTGTGTGTGTGTGTGTGTGTGTGTGTGTGTGTTAGCAAAGCATAGTCCATTACAAATAATAAATTTTAGATTGTGCTAATGACCTGATTTTAGAATAAGTAAAACGGGAAGCTGTTGAATGTTTTTGAGCCAAGGAGTAAAAACATGGTTTTATGTTTTTAAAATTCTTCTGGTACAGGGTACAAAACATTGGGGAGGCAAGCTAGAGTAAAAGTAAGGGACGAGTTACAAGGTAAAAGTTTGAGGTAGTCACACAGCAATCAATGCATTTGAGTGATATTTTGTAATCAGACTATCTGAGTTTGAATTCTAGCCCTATTATCTATTAGTCCTGTGACCTTGATCAAATTGCATACCTTCACTCAGTCTGTTTCCCAATTTGTAAACTGGAAATAGTCATGCTAACCACCTGATATAAGAATTAAGGAAAACAATGCATATAAAGCCCTTAGTGCTTGGCAAGTGTTGGAGGTCATCACTAATGCAAAATCAGTGAAGGTAGAGAAAGTGGGCTGGCTGCATGTAAATTAAATCAAGAGGATTTTGTGAGTGTATGTAGAGTAGGGGAAAGGGAGGGATCCAGGATGAACGCTAGGTTTCCGATTTGCAACACTGAATGAGAGAGGAAACAGAGAAGAGCCAGAGTAGGGGCAAAGATGGTAAGTTCAATTTGGGGTATTCTGAGTTTGAGGTGCCTTTGTATCTATCCCCCAAGCAAGAATGTCTAGTCTGTGGTGTATGAAGACATCACTAAGGGTGTTCATTGCAGATAGAAATTCGAGACCTGCCAGCTTAAAGAGCATGGAGCAAAGACTGGAGTGGCTGCTCTCCTTCTCTAGCCCATCACCACTAGTCATCGTAATGATTTATTATGCTGTCAGCACAACTTTGTTATACGTAACCAGAACTATTGGATTATAACAAAAGAAGTTGATTTTCAACTCTATGCTAAAACAATGAAAATTAGATAAAATTAATGCTGTTCTTTGTCACTCTGTATTTCCAAACTTTTCTCAAAAAGAAGTAAAAACAAACATAACTAACAAATGCCAGGGAAGGAATTGAAAAGTTACTCAAGAATGACCTCCAAAAATGATAGAAGAGTTTCTTCTCCTTTTGAATGAACAAATAATTCACTTTCTACAGAAACTGGTGGGAGTATATATTTACTTGCCTACTTTGGGAAACAAACTGATGTCTTACAGAGTTCAAAATGCACGTGCTCCATGATCCCGCAGTTCCACTCATTGGTACATAGAGAAACATTGAAGGTGTGAGTCAGGAGACACATACAAGAATGTTCCAAACAGCATTGTTTATAAAAACCCTAAACAATTTGGTATCTACCAATACGAGACCAGGAATATTAGTAGTCGTAGTAGTAGTAGCAGAAGTAGTAGTAATATTTTATTGCACTAGCCAAAGTAAACCTCAAAGGCAAGTGGAGTGAATGAAGCAAATTTCAGAGGAATACATTTGGTATAATAGCACATACAATCTCCTCATGTATACAGAATTTGAAGTTTTATTATTTAGAGATACATATATGTAGTAAAAAAATAACAGAAATTCAAAGAGTCATAAACAAAATTATTCACAGTAGCTGTTACCCTTGTAGGGAAGGATGAGGGTTGTAATTGTTAGGGGACACAAAGAGGATTTCCAGGTATTGACAATGGTCCATTTCTTAAGTTCATGGTGGGTCTAGGGGTATTTGTTTTATTATTCATAATGCATTGTGTAAATTATAAAATAGGTTCTTAATTTATCTCCTGTAATCCTAAAAATATTACTTCTAACCACCATAAATCTTCATTTTCCTCTGGGGAACATGCTTTGAGAAGATAAATAACTGGTTTGGGGTATATTTTAAATGGCAGGGTTTTATAAATCCAAAGCTCACGATATTTCCACTAAGCACAGTGTCTCTAAATTTCTAATCTCAGGAAACCTCTGAAATTAGAATGCAGACAGAGATGTTAATATTTAGGGTTTTTGTTTTTGTTTTGTTTTTAAGTTAAGAAAACTGAAAAATTTAGAAAGTTTTAGAATTTTCACAAATTTTAGAACTGAAATGGGGCTCCATGGTCATCTGATAAATGGAAGGTCAAGAGAAGTCAGAAATCTTTCTCAGAGACAAACAGCAAAGAACCCACAGCTCACTAGTAGCACAAAGGAGACTAAAAACAAAATCTCTAGACTCCCAGGCTAGGACTCTAATACACCAAAATAGACTAAATGTATTTTAATAATATTGTCTTCAGTTTTTTTTTTTTTTTTCCTATTTCAGAGTTTTGTCTTCCTGTGTGGGGGATCCAAAAATATAACATTGGATAATTTTTTTTTTCTTCAGATAGTTCTAAAACAAAGTGAAATTTACAGATCAACCTGATCACACTAAAAGGCCTAAAATATCCTGTTTATTCCAGGTTTTAATACAATGGGTCTTTCATAATTTCCAAGAGGTATGTGGAAATCGTAAAGAGTTATGCCAGCCTGTTAAGGAGGAATGTTTTTTCTTAGACAGATAAGGATCAGGTTAGTATTTGCGGTGCCAGAAATAAGATAAAATTTCACTTCAAAACTTGAGCTATGTTGATCTACCTATCCTCATTACATGTAGCCGTTTATAGCAGTCAGGGTCAGCAAACTGATCTGCTGCAATTACTTTCCTGCCATCTTAAAAATGTGATCGTTCCTGGGCAGTGCGCATGACATTCAACAGCACGTCAAATGAACTGAGCACACAAATGTACCTGCTGGCACAATGCTGTATATTTTTCAAAGGAAATAAGGCAATTATAGGGCTTCTTTTATAAAGTCAGTTATTTTTAATAAATGGTACTTGACCTAAGGTGAAAATCCTATACTTAATACTATGGACTATGGAAATTCTTCCTTTTTTTTTCCCTTTGCCCTACTTATCTATATATATTTTTTTCATAGAGTTCATGGTGAAATGTTGTGTTCTATGAAGCAAAAACACACTTTCTTTTGACCTCTTGCTTTCCTTGCTGTTAACTTTAATAATTATCGCAAGTTATAAAAAGTACCATGTTTGGGCCAACACTGACATTACTTTGTAAAATAAAAAATAAATTGTACAGATTATGCGTATGCATGAAGTTTAATGTTCATTTTGTTGAAACAATTTCAGGGAAGATAATTTTCCTGAGGCAAAACCTTTTACCAATGTCCTTCAAATTATATAAGTTCAATTTCTCCAAATTCAAAATGTAAAACTGGATTTTCAGATAAAGGCTTTCATAGTAAGTCAGTATTTTGTCCATGTAATAAGATAGAAGTTATTGGATTGCATGCCATTCAACAATCTTACTAAATAGATCTGAAACCCGAAGCCTAGGGCAGGTATGAACTTCTGGAAGACTTTGGCAAAGATAGACCACACCTGTTCCAGCTCCTAGTAAAATAAATCACAGTTGTAGAAAGAACTGACCATTAGCAGTAAGAGAATATCTTTCAGCGTCCTTTCAACTATTCAAAGTGAAAATCAAAACACCGGCTTCCCTCTGCATATCTTCAGTCATGTACAAGTTTTTATTTGTTTTTATGAAAGCGATTTCTTAAATATGACACATAATTATACTCATTCTACTTTTCTTATTGTCTTACCAGTATCAACTAAAAAACCTTTAAAATATATCAGTAATATTCAAAGCGCTTCAATATCCTGACACCAAATGCCTTATACATGTAAAGTGCTATATTGTCATTTGGGATCCAGATTTGGCCAGTATAAATTTGTCACTCAACTTTTTAGTATTCATGATGACAAGTTGGAGAATGCAGCAACAGAGTGGGAAATAGGTGGGTAATTTTCACTTCAGTAATGCCACCTACTATATTTCATACTGATCACCAGTGAGGTTATACAGCTTGTTTTCCCTTAAACATTTCTTTATGAGAGATGGTGATAGAGGCCAGAAATAATTCATATACCATAGAACAGTTAATTTCACTCAAACTTTTCTTAGGGTAAAACATTAAACAGGATCATTCTCAAAATAAACCACATTTTCCCATTCCAAGAAGCAATTTCATTAAAAGAAAACAACACAATTGTTAGCATAAATCAATCTATTATTACGGTAACCATTTAGGAGCTATACCTCAAACACATCAAAGTTAATAATGGCCTATTATAAAATGCAAATGTAGAAAAAAATTGTATGGCTTTTTTATTATATTCGTGATGAAGCATTTACATGATTACTATATGAATCACTCTTTTTAATATGTCTGCTATTATAGATGGTACATTAAAAAATTATATAAATATAATTCCATTATATCATATACCTAAATACTAAATCACACAAAAATGAATGTCAAATGCTAACACTATCAATAAGAACACCCTAGAAAGTGAATATAGTATATTTAATTTTTAAAAAATCATTTGTACCTACAGACAGTGATTAATAGGTATAATTGAAAGAAAATGTATAGAAAAGTAGGCTAAATTTTTTTAATGGTTCACCACCTTACAGTTTGGTTTTACCCTTTTATATGCCTCTTCTATTGGGTAGGCTGTCCTATTTCTCTAAATAGGAAATATTTATAAAGTCTAGGTATTTTGATTTTGCTATAGTTTATTATTTCTTATGTCTTGATTATTGTGTACCATTATAAACTTTACCACAAGGATTAAAAATATTCTAAATTGAATTATTTAAGCATTATAGTTGATATGGAAACAAAGATATTTCTTTAGGTTCATTGCCTATGATAACAATCTCCTTACCCTATTGGTGTCTCCCTATAATTCTTATTTCAAATGCTCAGTCACAGGAACTTTATTTTTGGCATAATTTTCTCCTCTAAAACAAATTGACTCATCCCTAAACCTGTAGCTCTTTATATAGCATATTTGAAAGGTTGAATGAAAGGCAGAATGTCAATATATTTATTGGCTAAATGACAATAACCTATCACATTTTCTAGAGCACTTTCATTTTCTATAAGGGATTCAGTGTGATTTTGTTTTGTTTTGTTTTGTTTTAATTTGTTTTACAGGAGCCATTCAAAGAAAAAAAAATTGTATAGAATTTATAATTCTTAAAGCTCCTCAAATCACTGCGTCTTTATATATTTTTCACCAGCCATGAGTAAAGTTATTGATTTCCTCTTAGGAGTTACTCTACTGAGTGAAGCAGATTATTGGCTCCATTTAAACCACAGACACTTCTGTTATACTTCCTGGTGACCTGTGTGTTGAAGGAGATAATTGAAGATATATGAATTTGCTTTTGCCTATATTTACCTAAATGGCACTCTAAAACTTTTTTTTTTCTTTTTTAAGAATTAAATAAGCAGGCGTTATATCAGGCAGTGGTGGGTATAAAGCGAGTCCTGTTCCTGACCTCAGTTTATACTGACTATTGTGAAAAGAATTGAACTAGTCATTGAAGTAAAGTGTGATTGTTTTAAGAGTGAAAGCACATAGTATTTTGAGGAAGACAGGTAGGAAGTCGTTTATAACCTACTCTAAATTTGTTTTAAAAATCCACTAAAGAAATTACTTTTTTAAAGATAGAGTATGAAGGGAGAATGTTGAGTCGAAGGTAGGCAGGCAAACAGGGAAGGAGTTATAGAAAGGGTTTTATAGGCAGAGAGGGGCCAGTGCGGAGAAGCCCAGACCAGATATAGCCTGGTAAATCTCACTGAGCTAAAGAAGCTCAGCGTGTCTGGAGAGCAACCCAAGAAGAGACTAGGGAGATGCTGCAGTAGAGAGACTTTGTAAACTGCTTTAAAGGTAGCAGGAAGTCCCTGAAAAGTTTAAGTAAAGGTAAAGAGATCAATGTGTTTACTAAGGTCATGCTGGTTGCCATGTAGGCAAAACAGTTGGATGACCAAATATTTTTAACACTCATCGTCGTCAGGATGAAATTTTGAGCATCTACCTGCAGTTCATGTAAATACATTTATTTATTTCTAAATTATACAGCTATATTTTAGGGGCTACTAGCTCGAGATTCAAAGTACATTAGGCTAAACTTCATTAACAGTAACAATAACAATCAATAATTTCAAATTTTATCTGATTTCTTGTCACATTTGATTACATCATCATTGTTTTTACCTGGTAACGAAGTTAAGAAAAAAACTGGATTTAGAATTTTATGCTCTGAGATTTCTTTATTGTTTACTTATAGTATGATTATTAATTTCAATTCCAGGTTGTATTTTAGGAATGTTTTTAAATCTAATTGTTCATGTTTTGGAAATTAAACTTTAGTAATATAAATGATAAATCCACTTAACCAGGCATAGATTAATTGCCACATTGCAGCATACTGCACGAGAATGAATGAATGTAGGGGCCACTGTTAACTGCTTGCTGTTGAATTCCCAGTCTTGCCTCCAGATATGTAAAATGATTGGTGGTAAGTACCTATGTCAATTCCAGCTGTTAAAAAATTGCAAAGCTTTCTTTCTTTCTTACTTTTTTTCATATAAAAATAAATATAAATTAAAAGTTACACTATGTTCTTCTGGAAGTGAAAGAAATCATCCCTGAGTGCATGGCTTGCATTTTAAAGTATTCGCAGTAGAGAATTGAATGGAGAACATCAGTGCTCAAAGGAGTCAAATAGAAAGCTGCTATCTTGCTAGCAAAGGGCCTGATGTTAAGTACTTGGATGATGAGGGCTGGAGAGAAATGGAGAGGTTTTCAAGATGAAATGGGCAGGAAAAGTTTGATATCTTTTGGAACAGTAATACTTAGAGAAGTTCCAGGTTCACTTTCCTTCTCTTCATGATTTCATTACTTCTAGCCAGGTGATCAAAGCACACATGCTTTGCAAAGTGCTGCACCTAAACCAACTGTCACAGAATCGCTGGGGGTGATGTAAATACAGATTCCTGTGTCCTACTTTAGTTTTATTGATATAGAAACTTTTAGGATATTGTACAATAAGCTGAATTTTTAAAACATCCCAGGTAAACCTGATGAATAGTTTAAGAGTCATTGATCTAAACAGAACTTGGAGTAAACTATTGTAGAACCAATGTGGACTCATAGAATATTGCAGAGTTACCCATCTATCATATGCCTTCTAGAATAAGAGTTGCTGGATCAAGTTATTAACTGGTCATTACGCTGCTGCAAAAATAATTGCCATTTAAAAGGTTAAAAATAATTCTGAAAACTGCAATTACTTTTGCACCAACCTAATATGTTGCCGAACGGTTCTTTTATCTTCAAGTTCTTCTTCAAACTCTGGGAAACTTGGGGAAGATTTGCCTTATATAGCTTTTCAATAGCCAAGAAACTTACCAAAAATGATGCAAAGCCTTAGGAGTTAGCACTATTATAATCATTATTTGATAATGCAAGTTGTTGTGTAAAATTTTGCTTATACCATGGTTCCCTTACTAACCACCCATATTTGTCTCACTAGTGAAATTGAAATACTAACAGGATTGTTTTATAGAGTATGTCCAGTGCAGTTATATATCTGTATATTACAATTAAAAACCATGATTGTTCAGATATATTTACCTACATTTTTTCCTCATAAGGGAAGTTTCATTTTTGTGACTTTTGTCGGTTCCTGAATTACCCCAATGATAAAATATGCCCAACATTTAGAAATGCAATAAAAATTAAAGCAAAACTTTGACTTTCCCTGGCACACTTGAACTGTACAGAGACAAACTTCAGTGATAAAATTTATTTGCACTTGCATTGGTTCACTTGCTCCATATTTGGAGAGTTTAAGATAGTAAATCCTGTGTACAATGGTGCAGATTTCTGAAGCGGGTGAAAAGAGCTTAGTCATACTTGAAAGTGTTGAGTGCGGCTCAACTTCACTTGATTTTCCTTGGAGAATAGTTTGAATTGTTTTGGAATCAATCATGAACTATTTAGTTGCAAATGCTCAAAACACAAGCCCACTGGAGGTCCTTTGAAAATTCAGGGCTAAATCTCCAAAGCCTTTAGCTCAGTTTTGCTCAGAGAATATCTGAAAACACAAATACCGTTTTCTCAGGTTGGCCTCTCAACCCATTCTTGATGGGATTAAAGTGGTCACAGTAAAAGCAGGGACTTTAGGGTAATTGCCGCCTGGTTTGAACACTTCTGGTACCACTTACTGCCTGTGAAACTGTGCAACTTCTTTTCGCTCTGTTCCTTAGTATCACAACTTTGACGATGGCTGTTGTGACTATTATATTATAGTCTTATTGTTTTTATCATAATCATTGATATTAAGTCTGACTCAATATAAGAATTGTCACATCTTGTACAAATGTCCCAGGAAAGGAAAGAGGTAGTAAAGGATGGTGGGGGCTGGGGCTAGGGGATTTCCTGTTCTAGAAAGCTCCCTTCAGAAGAGAGCCCTTGTGTTGCTAGGGCAGTCTGTTCATGGGCCAGCACTGGAAGAAGACAGAATGTATTATTTGTCTTGAAAATAAGAGGCAGGAAGAGAGAGAAAGGGAAGGAATTATAAATGGAACATGGATACAAGATACAAGTCAGTATAAGGTAGTTGGGGGTAAGTTTTCCAGGTAGGACAGTCAAATTCTGGCACTAACTGGATTAATATGGATTGTACAGTTCCTGAGACTTTAGGTATTGACCAGTTCCTACAAAATAGTAGTATATCCTTTTCTGCTTTGGTCTTATTACAGTCCTTGGCCAAGCTTACTTGTTAAATCAATCCTTCTATTAAATATGCTTATATATGTACTTATTCTTTCTGATTTGCATCCTATCTCAAAGGGAAAAATAAACCAGGATATTTTTTTTTCCAACAGTTTCCTTACCTCCTTTCTTATATCTTCAATTATTCCTTCTTTATAAGTTTATTCCACTCACCCTACAACTATACTTTTGTCTATTCTATATATATATATATATATATATATATATATATATATATATATTCTCTTTTAAACTAATGCTTCATTTGCTTGTATATTATATTATATTATATTATATTATATTATATTATATGTGTACTGGAAACAAGATAAGCATTCATTTCTGTATATGGTGACTTTTAGATATAGGGAAAATAATATAAAAGACATTTTTAATGTTACTCTACTTTAGATGGATTTAATATAATTCAACAAATATTTACCATATAGTAACATTTAATTAGTAACATTTTATGTTAGCTTTAAGAACAGAAATTTGAGAAGAAAAATGAGATGTGCTTCAGGGAAGAAGAGTACATTGTAAAGAATGCAGATTAGATTTATAGGCTATTTCTATATTTCAAAATCCATTACATTAGAAATTTTATTAGATGTTAGATTAAATGTAGCTCATTAGACTTTTAATACGACACTTCAATAGTATCTGGGTATTGTAATCATTTATACTTTCATTTGAATCTTGTCTTTCCAAACAGTACAATGCAACCTGTTTTCTGTATGATGCTTAGAAATAACAGGGGTGACCAAAAAAATGTAACCAATTTAGAGATGTTATCTATGTCTCACTTTTCAAAGGTGAGTTGAATTATGGTAGCAATGTGTAATTTGACATTTGCCCAAAAGATGGTATTAATCAAATTAGTACTAGTGTCATTTAATGTATTATAATTTTAATAGTTTTTTTTTCCTTTCTTAAGTTGTGTATACCTTTTTTGGGGCACCCTCTGTAAATACATATATACTCTAAATTTTCTACCCCTCACTTGTTCTTCAAAACATCATCTGGTTTACATTCTCATTACTAAAATTACTGAAATTGCCCTTCTTTTAATTAAATAAACATACAAAAGGTACACAAATCATAAGTGCATGGCCTGAACTATCATAAAATAAACACACCTACATAACTTGCACTTAGATTAAGAAATAGGACATTACCATCCCCACAGAAACCACTCTCTTGACCCTTCTTAACCACTAAAGTCTTTCTGTTCCCTAAAGATAACCACCACCGAGATATCCCATACCATGGCTTAGTTTTGAAATTTACATAATATAAGCCTTACAGGGTGAAAATCATGGAGATGTGCTGTGAAAATACCACTCCAGAAAGGACTACTTGCCAGCTGCAAGGAATGTGGTTAGCTGACATGCTCTATTTGTAAGCTTCTGCGTGGTCTGTCTCAGCTTCTGAGCCAATGCCACACTATTTTTGGTGCTCCCCAGTCAATGACTAAGTGAGGTGGCAGTAACTTAAGGTCATGCTCCTCTTAGAGCAGCCCACATGCAATTACTAAACAAACTGGTGGCAAAAAACAAGCTGGCCATTTCTATCCAAAGAGGATTGTGCTAATTGTCAGCCTTTGCTCCATAATTCTTCATTGGGATGGCAGATACTATCAGATTTGCATCATGCTCTGATGACTCTCTTTGCTGAACAAAATAAGTAAAACAAATACTTATTTTATTTACTTATTTACAAAATACTTATTTACAAAATACTTATTTACAAAATAAGTTATTCACAAAAATACTTATTTACAAAAATTACTTATTTACAAAATAAGTAAAACAAATAAGTAAAACAAATCCTGCAGCCCCTCTTCCCTTTCCCAGGTATTGCCCCCAACAAATTTTTGCTGTGACACAGAATCTATGTTTTTGTTTTACTTATTTTGTTCAGTATTACATTAGTGATTTGTACACACTTGATGTTGGGCATTTGGGTTGTTTTCACTGTGAATAAACATGCTATGAACATATGTGCATGAGTGGACATGTGTTTTCAGTTCTTTAGGCAAGTCTATATTTATGAGTGGAATCGTTGGTCTAGCAGATCTCTAATACACAACATATGAGAGTTCCAGTTGCTTCATATCCTTACCAATATTTTGTGTTGCCAGTTTTTAAAACTTTCTTCTACAGTGTATATAAGGATATCTCATGATTGTTTAATTTACATTTCCTTAATGACCAATAATGTTCAGCAACTTTTAATAAGCTTATTTTCCATTTTTCGACCTTCTGTTCCATATATTTGTCCATTTTTATTATACTGTTTGACTTTTACTTTTAACTTGAAGAGGTTATCTATATATACATATATATATATATATATGACACATATATCTGTTACATATATATATGACACAGATCCTTTGTCAAATATATGTATTGTGGATATTTCACCAGTCTATCTTGCCTATTAATTTTCTTATGATATTTTTAATTTGTAGAAGTTTCAATTTTGATGAAATCCAAGTTATCAATTTTTCTTTCATTGCTAATATTTTGGTGTGTTCTAAGAAATCTGTGTCAACCCAAGATCATGAAGATACGCTCCTAGGTTTTCTTCTAAAAGCATTATAGCTTTAGCTGATATGTGTAGGCATCTGATCTATTTCAAATGAATATTTTTGCATGGAATAAGGGGCATCAGATATCTTGTTGAAATCGACTTTTTTGTGAGTATGGCTTTCTGAAATTCTCCTTAAAGTATTGAATAAAAAGTGTACTTGATTTTATGTAAGGGGTGAAATTGAATTGAGAGGTGGAGAGAGCATTCCACAGATTAATTCTTATTAATATTCACATGTCTTCAAAGAGAGAGACCCACACAGGTAGATATACCTTCACACTCACTCACATACACACTTACTGAAAAAGAACAAATAAATTAATTAGGTATAAATCAAAATGTAGTCTGACCTGAAGTAAGCTGACTGAAGAAATCAATACAATGTTGAGAACTGAAAGGGACATGATAAAGGCAAGGAAAGAATGTAAGATTACACTAGGTCAAATAAACTGAGAGAAAAGACAGAAAAAACAACATTTGTGATATCACTCTTTAAGATACAGTATTGAGTTTCAGGATCTTATTTACTTTCAAGCTAAAAATATAGGATCAGGTTTTCAAGGGAGAAAGGTATCCCGAATTTGGGGCTCAAAGATACATAGTATCTATAGGGGGAGAAGTCATTTTGATTTGAAGGTTAATAGAAAATCAGCCTATTCATTTTGGAACTGTGCTTTTAGGAATTTCTAACTTTTCACATAAAAGTAGTTTATTTATTTTCAGATTAGGGTATTTAAAAAAGTCTTACGGTCTATCCTCTCACCTTCTACTCAAGAATTCCTCTTTAGAGATCAAAGAAAAAATAATGTTATTTCCTGCCTTTGATGAAAAACATGATATACCTTTGTCATCACATAGACAAAGAACATTAGATCAAAATAATTGGGAGCAAATCCCTCTGGACAACTGCTATTTCAAACCTGATGTACTCTGGCTTTGATGAAAGGGGGCGTGGGGGGGGGAGAGAAATCAAATGAATATTTTTTTTGTGTGTGAAATATTGCTTTGATTAATCATGGTTGCCAAAAATTCTACATATTTAGAGCTACCATTTAAATAAATATAATGATTGATAATTCTGAAGCAAGAATTTGCAAAATTAGTTTTCATATATAATACATATAGAAGGAAAATATTTTAAATCTTCAAAAGAAATTATACAAACATTTTCTTCCCAAAATGGGAAAAGCATATTATATGATAATGCTATATGTAAACTCACATTATCTTTATGCATCTTAGAAATGCAATCCATAATCTGTTATTTTTGGTGGTATATTATCTAATAGTTTAACGATACAATATAATTGTAATATTTTTACACAGCAGTGTAACATCTGGATCCCTGTCTTCAAACGCCTTTCTTTCCTTTTCTTTTTTCTTCCCTTTCCTTCCTCTCCCTCTCCCTCTCCCCTTCTTCCCCTCTCCCCCTCTTTCCCTCTCTTCCTCTCCCTTTCTCACCAAAGCTGGGAAAAACCAAGTTAAAAATCAAAGCTGCTGAGGTGATTGGGCTACCCTGTTAGTAACTTTTGCTATTTAATTTAATTATCTTCAAAGTATTTTTTTTTTTTTTGAGTTCTGAGCTTCAGAGACCAAAAAGGAAGTACTAGAATATAGTGTTGGAAGTAGAACACTGAAGTTTGTCATTAAAACAATTTTTTTTTAATTTGAAAGAAAACCACTTTATTTTTCCATGTATAGGGAAATCACTTTATAATTTGTTATATTTTATATCTTCTGCATTTTCCTATGAGGAGATCAAATTAAAAACAATAACAGTAATTCTGTTTTAAAAATATAAAGTGATAGTCTGAGAAGAAAAAGCCATCACTACAAAGAAGATATGGGGATTTATGTGCAAGGAATTAGCAAGACAAATATGATGATGTGGAATAATTACAGTAATCTGATAATTAAAGGCTGCTAAGAGCTAAAAGGGGAAAGAAGAACAGGCTGGTCATCCAGGGTGACCTCTGTAGCCATTCTGTGTAGTAAAGAAAGGGAGGGTTTACAGCAGAGCTGAAAGTCGGTTCCTGGTCCTAAGAAAATGTGCATGTAAACAGCGTTTGGAAACTGAAACGTTGGAAGTTATAGGTACAAAAGTAAAATGCTTTGTTAAAATCAAGTTTCAGTTAAATATTGTGTAAAATATTGTGTGAAAACATGCGACATCAATCACAAAGTTTTTTAGGCAAAATATGTCCCTCATGATTTATTTTTGAGTTTCTGTCTTGTATTTGAATACACATATCATTAATATTTATCGTATTGCTTTAGAGAATAAGCATAAGTAGAAAGATACTCTCCCATTTATACTTATATTGAGTCTTATATTAAAGCATGTTGACTCAGAGAATTCCACTAATCTGCATATAGTCTATCAATTTGTAGGACTAGAACTCAGGGGGAAAAGGACCCGACTGGCAAATCCAAACTTGTTAAATTTTGGCATGTTTAAGAAGAATTTGTGATAAATTTGCAGACATTAACACAATAAGCTTGAAATATTTATGACACAAGCAAGTGAATGTGCCATCAGTTCCATTTATTTGTTCAACAAATATTTACTGAGTGCACTTAATGTACTAGAAAGCGGTCAAAATTCTGGAGGTACAGCAGTGCCCGAAGTGACAATAGCCTCTGCCCTCAGGAAGCTCCTTTTTAACATATTAAATAATGGATTGATTATTTACTAAGTTCTGAACTCCAGAGAAGAGAGAGACCAGACAAAAGTAGAGAAGAAGGTAAGGTTTGGGAAGAGAAAGGAGACAGCTTTTAACAAGGAATCCCAGAAAGAAAAATAGGTAAGATGATGAAGAAACAGTGCAGGTGCGGCATGTGAGCAACAAGGTTTACTGGAAAGGGAAGCAGATTGGGAAGTGCCTGGGAAATCCAGCAAGGGACTCCAACACCAATGCAGAATACACCTCGTGGAATTTTGGAATTGATTTCACATGGTTATGAAATGCTAGCATTAATATCATTTCAAAATATGCTTAGAATTAATGACATTGAATGTAACAGTGATACTAAATATTAATATATTTTAAATGTAAAGTAAAAGATCGTATTCCAAATATTAAGTAAAAAGATATATTTATGCGAAATTTAACATTAAGCATACATTATCATATTAATACAAATTAGCAAATAATATTAATTTGCCTCACTCGAAAATTGAAAGTAGATGTTACATAAAATGCACATAATTTCAATAAGCATGAAAAATGCTGTTTCATTAAAATATATCTTCAAAAAACAAAGTATATCAGAGGTGTCATGGTTGGGTTTTGTATAAATCTCCCTAGCTTAGAAAAGTACTTTTAAAAGTGCATTTTGACCTTACAGTAGTCCAGTAGTCAGAGGAATAAAGAGAATGTAATTATAAGGCAAGTCCAAATAGTTTACTTTGACTTTTTAGGCGTCAAATAATTGTATATCTCTCTCTCTCTCTCTCTGATAACTTTGAGGGAATGTTTTGTGCATAGCCATCTTCCCTTGCTATCTTTTTATGGAATGGCACACTTAGATTTTGTTCTAATGAAAGAATTCCTAGTTCTCTTCATCTTTAATTTAATCATGTATGGAAGCAGATTCATGCACAATAACTATACTGGCTTTAACATCATTGTATTTGTATTCCTCTTATTCAGAAAATCTTTGAAAAAAATAAGACTTATTCTTGTAACAATAAACGCTTTGTTTTATCAACTGTCATTTTCTTCTTCTTAAAATTTGGTTATAGAAGAATGCTTTCTAAGTTAGTTCGCTTTTGCTCAATTCCAAATTCTAAGACAGTTACCTCTGGAATATGTCTCGATTAAAATGGCTCATTTATTTTTTTAATGCCAAGTTTCCTGTATCTAAGCATCATATGGTAAATGGGAGTACCAAAAATTATTAATGCAATTACTACTAGTCTTGCCGAGGTTATGGAATTTAGTGTTATAGGAAATAAAGTGTAATTGAAAAAATGTTTTTAGGGAAATAATAAAACACTTTTAGCAGTGTTTGAAGACAACTAGCTCTGCAGAAGCATGTAAGATAAACTGAAGAGAAGAAAGGAAGATCAATCAGAAAACAAACCTGACTGTGAACATGAGTGGTAACCTATGATATATTTACAAATATCAATGTGCTTTAAACATAGCTTAGTTGGTGTGGGTAATACTAAAGGTTGCTTAAAATTCCTTTGGTAAGTATGTATGTCCAACAAGCCTCTGATCTCTAATTATTGTTACGTTATTATAAGACTAAATTTAAAAGTAGAAAAACTCATAGGTCAAAGGTTAATTTTATACTCATATATTGTGGTTGTTACATTTTTTTATTCAGTCTTTTAGTTAGCTGTCTTATAATTATAAATGGTGATGAAATACATTTAGTATAGGTAGCCAATACTTTCCATTCCCAGGGTTCTATATAATTCACATAGTGTTCCTATTCACTCAGCAGTTTCACTTACCACATGTCAGTACTGTGCTAAGATGCTGGGCATATAAAAGATAATGAGAAGATCAATCCTGGTTCAATCAGGAGACACAGATAAATTGAAAAACACAAATAAATTGTGGTAAGGGTTATAAAGGAAATAATAGAGTATTATAAAGCAGAATGGTCAGAGAGATTTTTCCTGAGGAGTTCCGAAGGAGATTTTTTCTATTGAGCTGAAATTGGAAGATTGAATAAGAGTTGGGGTAAGGGCCGTGATGGGAAAAGATTTATTTAATGTACCAGATAGTGTTCAAGACTCTGACCTATTAGTTATTTGAACTGAAAGGAAAACAGCCTGCCTGGAACATGGGGAGTGAGAGGGATTGTGGTAGAAGTTGAAGAGATGGGCAGTGTAATGATTTTAGGCACAGTAAAGGACCTAGGATTTATTAGAAACTATTAAAATGCTTTCAATTGAGGAGTAATATAACCCACTTTGTAATTTCCTTTGCTATGAAAAGAATGGATTGGTGGCTGAAAAGATTAGATGTAGGAAGACAAATGAGTAAGCTATTGCAGTGCTGGCTTGTGAAATATTTAATAGGAAATTTTAATTAAATTTCCGCACACTCTATACAAATAAAAATTCTGTTAAGAATTGGATCATGCTTAAAATATCACATTTTCAAATAATTTATTTTGTGGAACTTTGAACATATAAAGTAATTATATCAATCCAATTTTAATAATTAAAAATAAAGATGATCTTATTTCATTTCTGAGGAATCTTTTGCATGAGCTAAATATTTTTTTATGTCATCATTCGTTTGTATTATCAAAGCAAATACCCCATACACATCTCTCATGTTCATAATCAAAGGTGCTATTGGATTGCTGAATAAATTGATCTTTAAGGTGTAAATTGAATGTCTTGGGAGAAAATTTATTCAGGTGGGAAACACATTAATTACAATAGTTGGTATTTTCACATATAAGAAATAAAGATAAAATTTCAGAGTTTATCTCTGAATTGTGGGCTTGGGCTTTTGTATCTGCCTCTAATGTATTTTTAGTCTTTGTCTAGAAAACACAGAGCACTTGGAGTAGCTGGCAATTTCCTCATTGTTAAGTGATAGAGGTAACTCCATATGCAGTCCCAAATCGACCTTCATGATTTATATTATTTGGATAGTTTATATAATTATTATAAGCAAGACATTGCCTCTAGTAGTGGTTTTCAAACTTTATTTTTGCTTGGACATTTTGAAAATATATGTATTCCTTTGCACTTTTGTGTTGATCTCTAAAATTTATTATATTTTAGAAATGCAAAGATATGATATGCACTATATCATAAATATTGAGATTTTAATACGAGTCTGTTAAAATTATTTTATAAATGTATCCCATGGAACTTAAGAACCATAATGATTTGGTATTCACCAACATTCATTTTAAAAATACATAGAAAGCTCTCCTTTAAGAGCTGGAAAATATATATTTGTCTTTTTCTTCCTTGAAGTCATATTTACATTCCATTTCCTTAATGGACATGTTTTAATGTTTGAATGGTTGAAAGAATTTCATTGATGACCTTATTTTAGTTCTCTGCCACAAAAAAAGTATATATTTGAAGTTTTAAAATTATTTGTGATAAGACTCAATGTAAAACTTGGTCATAATTGAATTATAATTAGAATTATTACTAGTGCGCATTATTTTGATTTTTATTAAAAAATAAAAAGCGATATTATTGGACATACCTCTCTAAATGAAGTTAATTAGAGGAGGTTTCATATTCCTTTGATTAAAATAGACTTGCTAATAATGAGCTATCAGAAACAGAAGTTCAAAAAACAATCCCATTTACAACTGCATAAAAAAGAATAAAATACCTAGGAATACATTTAACCAAGGTGGTGAAAGACCTGTATATTGAAAACTACAAGACAATTAAAGAAAGAAGTTGAAGAAGACACGAATGGAAAATTATTTTGTGCTCATGGATTGGAAGAATTAATATTTTTTAAATGTCCTTACTACCCAAAGCAATATATAGATTCAGTGCAATCCTTATCTAAATTCCAATGGTATTTTTCACAGAAATAAAACAACCAATCCTAAAATTTATATGGAACCATAGAAGACCCTGAATAGCCAAAACAATATTGAAAAAGAACAAATCTACATGTATAACACTCTCCGATTTCAAACTATATCACAAAGCTATAGCAGTTAAAGCAGTATGCTACTGACATAAAAGCAAACACATAGATCAGTGGAATAGTATAGAGATCCTAGAAATAAACACCAACATATATAGCTAATTAATATTCTACAAAGGAGCCAGGAATATGAAATGGGAAACAAACAGTCTCTTCAATAAATGGTGTTGAGAAAATTGGACAGGTATATGCTAAAGAATGAAACTGGACCACTATTTTAAAAACACGAAAACTAACTCAAAATGGATTAAGGATTTAAACATAAGACCAGAAACCATAAAATTCATAGAAGAAAACATAGGTGGTAAGATCCTTGACTTAGATCTTGGCAATGGTTTTTTGTTTGTTTTTTAATATGGCCTCGGTCCCTTGCTCCCTCTCTTCCCCTTCTGGTATTCCTACTCATATGATGTGAATGTTGTTGTGCTTGATGTTGTCCTACAAGTCTCTTAAACTATTTTTATTGTTTTTATTCTTTTTTCCTTTTTGTTGTTCTAACTGGGTGAATTCTACTTTTTCTTCTAAATCTCCGATTCGATCTTCTGCTTCATCTAATAATCTACTAGTGATTCCCTCCAGTGTATTCTTTACTTCAGTTGTTGTAGTCTTTATTTCTGGCCATTTTCAATGGTTTCTATATCCTTCTTTGTGCTTGCTATCTCTGTGTTGAAATTCTCAAGTTCCTTCATCATTCTTATCATCATTATTTCAATCTCTGTATCTGGTTGGTTGACTGCTTCCATTTCATTTAGTTCCATTTCTGGAGGTTTCTTCTGTTCTTTAAATTGGGACACATTTCTTTGTTTCCTCATTCTGGCTGTCAATTTGTGTTTGCTTCTATGTGTTAGGTAGATCACCTATGTCTCTCAGTCTTAGCTGGGTGATCTTATGTAGTATGTGACCTTTGTAGTTGATGTGCTCTGTTTCCCTAATCTCCTGTGCATGTGTTCCAGAGGTGTCCCTTGGGCTGTGAGTGTTCTCCTGTTGTAGTTGAGCCTTGATTGCATTTGGCTTGTCAATGGATGGGATTGGCTCCCGGGCTGAGTGACTATGAGGCTTGGCAATGCCCACAGAGTAAGAGCCACTGTGTGAAGGCTGATCCCTCAGTGTAAGCTTCACCCCTATGGGCTCTTGGGTGTGCCGCTTGTAGGTCAAACCCAGTAGTGCTCCAGTTTGGTCTGAAGATGGCCTCTGGGTGTGTTGATTCTGGTGCCTCTTGGGCGGGGATCTGTTGCAGGGCAATTTCAGATCAAAAGAAACCAAGAACCACAACAACAACAACAAAAAATACACTCACACATAAAAACAGCAAACAATACTCAATACAAACAATAATACCAAAAAAAAAAAAAATACAGGAAAACAGAAAAAAGAAGAAAAAGTAAAGAAAGGAAAAGAAAAAAAGAGAAGAGAAAGGGGAAAGGGAAAAAAATTATATCTAGATAGATAGATAGATAGATAGATAGATAGATAGATAGATGATAGATAGATATTAAAATCAAACGCAGCACTAGTTTTGTTTTAACACCTATCAGCTATCTCTGTGTTGTACTTTGCTGTAGAAAATCTCCTTTGTGTGTTGTGGAGCGGGGCTGGACACCTGCACCCAGAGTGACCATGGCAATGCAGTTCTAGGTGGGCAAGGCTATGGGGTGTGGTTGGTAGTTTTTACAAAGTCAATGCAATTTCTGCTCTCACTGGCACACAGGCACGCTGAGAACACAGCCAGCCACAGGGAGGCAGGATTCTTCTCTGTGATCAGGTTGCCTGGGTCTTAGGGCACTTCATCCATGGGGAGATGTGGAAGGCATAGGATTTCTGAGCCTCTGAAAACCCAGAGCTGCCTCTGCAACCTGCTGCTAAACCTGTGTGTGTCTCAGCAGCTCTTGGCAATGGTTTTAATCTGACATCATAAACAGAAACAATAAAAGTAAACGTGTGGGGCTGCATACAAGTAAAAAATATCTACACAGCAAAGGATACCGTCAACAAAATGAAAAGGCAATCTATTGAATGGGAAAAATATTTACAAATTATATATCTGATAAGGAGCTAATATCCAAAATATATAAAGAACTCATACAACTCAATTGCTAAAATAAAATGAACAATCCAATTTAAATGGGCAGAAAATCTGAATAGATATTTTTCCAAAGATGACATACAGGTGTCCAACAGATACAACAAAAAATGTTCTACATCATTCATTAGTTATCAGGGAAATGCAAATCAAAACCATTATAAGGTATCACCTCACACCTGTTGGAATGGTTATTATAAAAAAGATAAGAAATAAAAAGTGTTGGTGAGGATGTGGAGAAAAGGGAACCCTTATGCACTGTTGGTGGGATTGCAGATTGGTGCAGCCACTATGGAAAACAGTATGGAGGTACCTCAAAAAATTAAAAAACAGAACTATCATATGATCCATAATTCCACTTCTGGGTATTCATCCAAAGAAAATGAAAACACTATCTCGAATAAATATATACACCCATATACTCATTGCAGCATTATTTACAATAGCCAGGATACGAAAACAACCTAAGTATTCATCGATGGATGAATGGATTAGAAAAAAATGTGGCATATGTATACACAGTGGAGTGTTATTCAGCCATAAAAAGGAATGAAATCCTGCCATTTGTGACAACATGGATAAACCATGAAGGCATTGAGCTAAATGAGATAAGTCAGACAGAAAAAAGATAAATGCCCTATGATCTTTCTTATATGTGGAATCTAAAAATTATATATATATAATTTTCATAGACACTGAGAACAGGTTGGTGGTTGCCAGAAGTGGGGGAAATGGGACAACTGTTGTTTATTTTAGTTTATTTTTTTAAAGTATACTTTTCTGACCAATATTTCAGTTTTGTCTTTTTTTTTTTTTTTTTTGTATAATGACTTAGAGGTTTTTATACCTTTGGGGATGCCACATTAGATCTCAAGCACATTAGATCTCAATTAGATCTAATGGCACATTAGATCTCAAGCAGATCAATTTTAGGAAAGTATGCCAAGGCAAGTTGAGTGCTCTAAAATTGACTCTTTTGACCTACCCTTTCCTTTGGGAAGTCACTTGTCTACAAATTTTTTTTACTACCTAGCTGTTGACAAAATTAACCATTTAATTTTCACATTCCTTCTTTCTTTTGTGGTTGTCAGTTACAGGGAAGTAATTTTTAAAACTGTAATTTTTGTGATGTTAGAGAAAAAAATTAAATTCAGTGATTTCATTTTAGCACTTCTGGTTCATTTTTTAGGGTTTAAAATAGATTGATATTTTTCTCATCTAAAGGAGTAGAAACACATTTTGCTTTCATGGAAAACCTGAAAACTATTTTTATTATTATTATTTTTTCGTTTTTTATTTTTTTAAGGAGGGCACAGCTCACAATGGCCCATGCGGGGATTGAACTGGCGACCTCAGTGTTATCAGCACCACACTCTAACCAACTGAGCTAACTGACCACCCTGAACGCTATTAGGCTACCTATAGTTTTGCATGCAGAAATATTTTGCTGTTTTTTTTAATAATTAATGGTAGAATTTTTTATATAGTATAAAGATAAGTAGCTGTGGCTTTGGTTCTTGGTTTTCTGTACAATAGTTTTATCATCCATCCTATTTTACTGGTCTGTATCTCCTCTTACTCCCTCATCTCCATTTTTTCATTGATACAACAATAATAGGTCTATTCACCTTGCAGAACTACTATGAAGTATCATTGATTTTTCTAAGGTCCTGAAACACTTTCAGTGTCTTGGAGAGAAATTGTATTTAAACATAACTTTTTATTTTCTTATATGTGTCTTTTTCCAAAGTTCAACCTGTTCAATATGCCTCTTGAATCTATGCAGATTTCCAATATATTTGTTGAAATATTGAAGAGAATTCGCACAGTGACTATTACTCAGAGGGGAAATATGTAGGAAAACCACTGGCTTTTATATGTGTATTGGCATAGAAACAGCTTATGATTATAAAATGAGTGTTTAGAAGGTAAAATATAGAAAGTTAAATTTCAACTAATTTAGTGTACTATGACTTTATCTTTAAAATGTTCATCTCTTTTCATATGGTTTTTGCTTTATATTATTCCTCCAATGCCAATATAAAAGTCTATTTATAAGCAGAAAGTAAAGTAGATAACACTTTCGTTACTTATCTGGCAATCATTTTTACTTCCTCTTGATCTTCACTTTTCCATAATATAGGAAGACATGTTATTAAATGCAACATGATATTATTTTTTTAAAGAACTGTATTTGCAAATAAGTATGTGGGAATTCTTGTATATGGTAGTTCTTTGGAATTTAAAGTTAACTCTTATTTTAGTGTATGTACGCGTGATTGCAGATTTATATTCAGAAAATATGATAATTTCCTGTAGAACTACTAAAGAAGAAGGAAGGTAACCACAAAGGTAGAAGTCAAGAGTAATGCACTGCATTATTTTCAGGACAATACGCCGACCTATTATTTACAAGGCAATTAAGTTATGTGGTCCTAACTTTAATTAATAATTGTTTTTCTGTAACAACCTATTTCCATATCAATACAAGAAAAATGGAATCAAGCTGACAACATTAAACTCAAGCCAGACAAAGAGAGCAAAATAGCCTGATAATAAGCAGCTATTAGAGCTATATGGCAACATTTCTTCAGAGGGATTTCCAGGCATTAAAACCATTGCACAAATAAATACACAGATACAAGGAATGAGATCAGCAGTAATAACCGATGACAAGTTTTACATATTTTATTATTAACTATTCAATAATGACTGTTTTTCAACTTCTTTATCTCATCATTTTAACCAGCATGGGGTTTTTATTTCTTTTGCCACTGAGAAGGATGGATGTTTAGTACTATGAGAAAGAATTTTCTCTTTTGCCATATTTTTAGCTGTGCTCACTGCCATTAGCACCATAAACCTGCGATGACAAATGCAGATATAATACTTTTGGTGTGCCCTTTTGTTTTCCCACTAAGAAAAAAGCCACTAGTACTAATCACAGAAAAACATCACAGTAGTCATTAAAGTTTCTGAAATAGAGCTGAATTGATTGCAAACAATGGTTTATTTGTAACAATCCAGGTTACAACTGCTGCACAGGCATAATAATTAATAGGTCCTTTTACACTCAGAGATAGCCTAATTTGGGCATATCATTATATACCATCATACTTACAGGTGTGAACAATACCTGGCCTGATAAAATTCAAAATATTTACAAATAATTCTTTCAGAGATTATAGAATATGAGAATTAGTTAAACAATAAAAAAAATAAGTACAATTTTCTAATTTACTACCATGACCTCTCAAATTAATTTGAATAAGTTTTGATTTATTTAAATATGTATATAAACTAAATAGTTGTTTGTCTCAGGTCATGAAACAAGCTACCAAGATTATAAAACCATTGTTATGTGTAAAATCAAAAATTTTCTATTCTTTATAGCCATGATCAGCCTTACCCGAGAAACTCATTTTGTTTTTATTTCTGTGATAGCTTTTCAAGAATGTGTAGGTTTATATTTTCTTGTCATCTAAACAGCTCCAAGCTCAGAAATGATAAACATGGCCTGATAAAAGAAATTTTTGTTATTTATATTTTAAATCCATAATTGTTACTGATTTTCTCCCAGTATACTGTAAAGAGTAAGAATTGTATAAGTCTTGTTTACCATTTTATAATTTATACATGAAACAGTGTCTGACACAGAGGCGATCACTAAATGTTACTTAAATGAAGATTGGAGGAAACTATCATAAATATCATATTCCCATTAACCCAGGACGAGATTTTATATGTACATATAAAAGCTCTTAGGGACATTAAGCGTTTATCCTTCCAGTATAGCACTTTGAATAAGCTCACAGGCTCTGGGTAATGTCACCCTGGCTTAGAATCCTGATATCTTATTTCCTAGAGGTGTAGCTTTTGGCAAATTAACTTCTCTAAATTGTTATTTTCCTATCTTTAATGCAGAGTAGTTGGAAGGATTATGTACTGAAATTCATGTTAAAAGCTAAGTATTGTGTCTGGCACATTGCAAATTTACAACGGTGTCTGTCTTGTTATAAATCTTACTTTATCCTGAGATTCGGTTCTAGTGGGAGTATCTCACATCCTCACAAAGAAATAGCTGAGCTGTTTTTGGAGCTTGTTCCTCTTAGTTCCCAAGGGGTAAGCTAAGTGTCAGGAGCTTTCCAGAAGTAGATTTGCCATATTTAGCAATAAAAATAAAGTATACCAAGTTAAATTTGAATTTCAGATAAACAACAAGTATTTTTTTGGTGTAAGTATGTTCTGTATTTTTATCTGATATCCTATCCTAATTGCTACTTAAACATGCTATAGGGTCATTTAGTTGTATTCTCTATAATGACTTAGACAAACGATGGGTTCTGATAGGAAAATGAAAATTGGGAGAACAAGGTTTAGTTGTTAATTTCATCTGCTATAATATATAAATATAAATGGTGTTTTATTTAACTATTAGTGTGTACTGACTATAATGATAAATTGATTTGAAATAGCCAATATATTATGAAATAGAATGACAGTGTATACTATTACTAAGGAAATTGAAAAACATAAAAAAGAAATTAAGGTTATTATAAAAGTGTTGCTGGCCAAAGAATAAACTTATTCTTTTAAATTACTATATAAGATCCAACTACAAGTATGATCAATACTTAAAGATGTTCTTAAAAATTGAAGGACAGACTTTCCTAGATAATCAAAACCTGAGAGAGTTAATCAACTCTAGACTTGCCTTAAAAGAAATGTAAGAGAGTCCTTCAAATTGAAGTGAAAAGATGATAAACAGCAACAAGAAGGCATATAAATATATAAAGTTCACTATAAAGGTAAATATATAGACAAATACAAAATACTCTGCAATTGAAGTTGTTATCAACTTAAAATAGATTTTTATAACTGCATATATATATATATATATATATATATATATATATATATATATATAATTACAAAGAAAATACATATAGAAAATACATGAAAATAAGAAAGGGATTGAATCACGTAACTGTAGAAACTCAACAAAACACAAAAGAAGACTATAAGAGAGGGAAAGAGGGACAAAAGAACTATAATATTGTCAGAAAGCAAGAAAATGGCATTAGTAAGTCCTTTATTATTGTAAACTACTTTAAATGTAAATGGATTGAGCTCCCCAGTAAAAAGACATAGGGTGGCTGAATAGATTTTTAAAAATCCAATTATATGCCATCTACTGTGCTTCCCCGAAAATAAGACCTATCCTGAAAATAAGCCCCAGTTAAGATCATCCACCAGACGGACACATTTAGTACATTATGACGATGTTCCAGAAGAAGATGACATGACTGTATTTTAATAAATGTAGATTGTTGTACATGGAAAAATAAGACATCCCTTGAAAATACGCCCTAATGCATCTTTTGGAGCAAAAATTAATATAAGACCTGGTCTTATTTTCAGGGAAATACTGTGTAAGACCCGGTCTTATTTTTGGGGAAACACAGCTATAAGAAACTCACCTTAGAACTAAGGAAAACATTGGCTAAAAGTGAATGGATGGGAAAAGATATTCCATGGTAACCAAAAGAGACACAGGGGTAGCCACACTTATATCAGGCAAAATAGACTTTAAATAAAAAATGGTCACAAGGGACAAAGAAAGATATTATATAACAGTAAAATTATCAATTCACTAGGAAGATATAATGATTATAAATATATATGTACCCTACATCTAAATATATGAGCACCTAAATATATGAAGGAAACATTGATATAATTGAAGAAGGAAATAGACAGCAACATAATAATAGTAGGAGACTTCAATACTTCACTTTCGATAATGGATAGAGCATCCAGACAGAAGATCAATACAGAAACAGGGGACTTTAACAGTAACAAACATGTACAGAACATTCCACCCCAAAGTAACAGAATGCACATTCATATTATGAAGGTTGAAATCATGCCAGGCATCTTTTCTGACCACAATGGAAGGAAACTAGAAATCAATAGCAGAATGAAAACTGGAAAATCCTCAAATATGTGGAAATTAAACACCCTACTTTTCAAACACTAATGGACCAAAGAAGAAATCAAAGGAAAATTAGAAAATATCTTGAGATAAATGAAAATGAAAACACACAATACCAAAATTATGGGTTGCACAAGGGATACTAAGAGAGAAGTTTATAGCAATAAGTAACTACATTAAAAAACCTGGGAAGATCTTAAATAAACAATCTAACTTTATACTTTAAAGAACTAGATAAAGAACAAACTAAAATTAGCCAAAATTAGCAGAAGAAAGGAAATAATAAAGATTAGAAAAGAAATAAAATAGAGAATAGAAAAACAATTGAAAAATCAACAGAGCTAGAGTTTGTATTGAAAAAGATCAACAAAATTGAGAAAACTTTAGTTAAACTAAGAATATAAAAGAGAAGAATAAAATAAAATTTAAAAAATGAAAGAGGAGATATGACAACCGACATCATCAAATAAATAAATAAGAAACTACTATGAAAAATTATATGCAAACAAATTGGATAATCTAAAAGAAATGGATAAATTTCTAGAAATATACCTCCCCAGACTGAATCATGAAGAAAGAACAAAGCTGAACAGACCTATAACTAGTAAGGAGATTGACTCAGTAACCAAAAATGTCCCAACAAAGATGACTTTGCTTGAGAATTCTACCAAACATTTTAAGAAGAATTATGTCAGTCTTTTTCAAACTCTTCCAAAAAATTGAAGAGAATTGAATGCTTCCCAACTCATTTTGGTCAAAGTTCCCCTTCATCCAAAGCCAAAGACACCACAAGAAAAGAAAACTTCAGGCCAATATCTCTGATGAATGTAGATGCAAAAATCCTCATCTAAATCTTAGCCAACTGAATTCAAGAGCACATTAAAATCATCCTACACCATAACCAATTATGATTAATCCCTTTGATGCAAGGATGGTTTAACATAGGAAAATCAATCAATGTGGCATGGCATTAACAGCATGAAGAAAAAAAAAAATCAAATGATCATCTCAGAGAATGCATAAAAAGCATTTGACAAAATCCAACACCCTTTCATGATTTAAAAAAACAAACAAACAAACAAAAAAAAACCAGAAAAACTTAGCAACCTAAGAATAGACGAAAATTACCTCAAGATAATGAAAGTCATATGCGAAAAACCCATAGCTCACATCATACTCAATGGTGAAAAACTGAAAGCTTTTCCTCCAAGATTAGGTAGAAGGCAAATAAGCCCACTCACCCACTTTTACCACATCTATCAACATAATACCGGAAGTCCTAGCTAGAGTGATTAGGCAAAACAAACAAACAATCAAACAAATAAATAGCCTTCACATTAGAAAAGAAGTAAAGTTACCTTTTTTGGGAGATGATGTGAACTGCAAAACCTGTTTAGAAATCCCTAAGGATTCCATTAAACAAACAAACAAATAAACAAACAAAACCTATTAGAACTAATAAGTTAATCCCCCAAAATTTCAGGAAACAAGATCAAACAAAAATCAGTTTCATTTCTATAACAAACACAATAAATAATCTGAAAAGAATATTAACAATTGAAATTATTGCACCAAAAAGAATAAAATATTAATACTTAGAAATTAACTTAAGCAAGGAAGGGAAAGACTTGTATGATGAAAACTGCAACACATTTCTGAAAGCAATGAAAGACACAACTAAATGGAAAGACATCTTATGTTCATGGATTGGAAGACTTAATATTGTTAAAATGTACTTGTAATTCAAAACAACATACAGATGTATTGCAATCCCTATTAAAATCTTGATGGCATTTTTTACAGAAAAAGAAAAAAACCTAAAATTTATGTGAAACTATAAATGACCCTGGACAGCCAAAACAATCTTTGAAAATGAACAAAGCTGGAGGCCTTATACATCCTGACTGTAAAACATATTACAAAATTAGGTAATCAAAACATCATGCTACTAGCGTAAGGACAGATATATAGACCAATGGAACAGACTACGGAGCCCAGAAAAAAACCCCGTGCATATTTGGTCCAGTGATATTTTTAACAAGAACTCTAAAAATACACACAGGGAAAAGATAATCTCTACAACAAATGGTGTTGGAAAAACTGGATATCCACATGCAAAGGAATGAAATTAGACTCTTATCTTACACCATACTCAAAATCAACTCAAAGTAGATTAACTTTAAAAGTGAAGACTTGAAATTGTAATCTCCTGGAAGAAAACATAAGGGAAATTTTTCATTTTCAAAATATCCTACAACTCAATAGTTTAAAAAAAAATTTTTTTACTAATAACCCAATTTAAAAATGGACAGAGAACTTGAATAGACATTTCTCCAAAGAAGACATATAAATGGACAGAAGACATGTAAAAAAAATGCTCAACAACACTAATCATCAGGGAAATGAAAATCAAAACAGTGAGGCATCACCTCATCTCTGTTAGAATGGCCATTATAAAAAATAAACAAGATAGCTAGTATGGGTGAGGAGTTGGAGAAATTAGCATCCATATGCACTCTTGGCTGCTAGAGAAAACAATGTCAAGTTTCCTAAAAAAAACTGAAGATACAAATACAGTATAATCCAACAATCCAACTTTTGGATATTTAACCGAAAGAATAGAAAACAAGAACTTGAAGAGATATTTGAGTCCTTTGTTTATTGCAGCATTATTGACTTTGTCATGAGGTAGACACAACCTAATCTTCAGATGAATGGATAAATGTGGTACATACATGCAGTGAAATATTCATCCTTTCAAAAAAGGGAAATCATATACTGTGCTCCTATATGTATGAAACTTGTGGCTACTAAGTAAAACAAACCAGTCACATAGTCAGGGAAGGAAAAATACTCCTGATTCCACTTGTATGGTATATCTAAAGGAGTCAAACTCAGAAGCAGAAAGTAGAATGGTAGTTGCCATGGCCAGGGGGAGAAAGTTCCTGTTCAATAGGTATAAAATTTCAGTCATGCAAGATGAAAAAGCTCTAGAGATCTTACGTACAACATTATACCTGTAGTGAACAATATTGTACATTTAAAAATTTAGTAAAAGGATTGATCTCCGGTTATATGATTTTTACCATTAAGAAAACCAAAAAAGACTTCAGAACAGCAAGTAAAAAAGGTTAGCTTTCTTTCCATATTTGGTTCTGATTCCTCTTTTCCAGGCAAGTAAAATTTTCATCTATTAGGACTGAAGTGTGTTTCACATATAATGTTGGCTGACTGAGTCTGAATGCCACACAGAGACTATTTATACTTGAATACTCAAATATGCGTAACTGCAACACTTGTAACAATATAAAATGATTTGGCTGCTAATATAAACACATTAGTCACACTCTATGTTACAACTGCTCTTAGCATTTAATTAACACAGCTATAAAGAGTGACAAAGTTAAAGTCTTCCTATCACCGGTAGACTAAAGTAAATTTGTGAGTCAAAACAACAGTTTGATGTGCATGGTCATATAATATGATAATAATGGATGGTTTATTCTCTAGTTTAAATTTAATCAAACTTGCAAGTTGGTTGGTAAAAATGAGCACAAATAGATACTATTTGATAAAATTTTCCTATTTGAATATTTAAGAGCAATTAATCTTATTTAGAAAATAATAAGACAGCATAAAAAGTATGTACCAGACTTAACTTGTTTCAGACTTAACTTTGAAAATGAAAATTCTAATAAGTAAGCAATTGAATGCTCTTGCCTAAGCATATAGACAACCAATATTTCCTCATAGTCCACAGAATATGAGGACAATCTTACTGGTTGGAGTGACAACAGTAATAGTCTTTGTCTCCAAGAACCACTTCTTAGATGAGAACACAGTTATCTGTATGGCAAACACAAAATGCTTTTGAAGAAACAAAAGGAGTATGAACATTGGTATTGTAATTTAGTTATAAAAATAGACCTTGACTTTATCTACGGTTATTCTTAGAACTGACCTAATAGCACATGAATAGGATTTTGTTCTTGTAATCTTAAAAGAGACGGTGGGAGGAGAAGGAAGGGAAGGTGGGATGAGATCTTCTTGCAGAAAGTTAAAAAAGGGAATTACTTCAGTGAACACACTTCTTTGCAAAGATTGTATCTATTTTGAGTTGCATGGCAGAGCACTGATGAGGTGATTAAAAAACAAAACCAACAAAACCAGGAAATTCTCAGTAGTTGTGAAAAACAGCATCAGATTAGAATATGACACTAGGCCTAACTTCCAACACTTCCCTCTACTGGCTGTTTAACCTTGGGCCTATCTATGACTTAATTTTTCTAAATTTGACTTTTTTTCATGGAGTAATAATAGTACTTATTTATTGGATTATTGTGGTTTTTAAATGAGATGATGTGTGCAAAGCACAGAGCAGAGGCTCATTAAATCTCAGCCCTTATCATATACATATATATATATATATATATATATATATATACACACACACATAGACAGTATATATATATATAATATATATATATATGTATATACATATACATATGTATATGTATATATGTATATGTATATATACACTCTCTATTAGGTGCTATTATTGTAATTTTATAATAAAAGTTGGATACATTTTAAAACTACAATGGCATAGACTATGGAAACAGTAGGATAATTTAAATCTTTAGATAAAATTCTCACCCACCTTATTTCAGATTTGGCAAAGCCAATGCTTATTTCTCAGTTAATTACTAGACTATATTGTTTGGACAAAGGTAGCAATGAAAATGGACCTTTCCAATTCTAATAGAAGGCTTTCTGTCTTTTCATTAGCTTTTATATAAAAACTTTGAAACACTACAAGGCCCTTCTTTATATACAGTACATTTACTTCTAGCCCAGAGATGGAGGCAAATAAGACTGAAGCTGGATTAAACCTCTAGAATAGATAAACTCCCCCTTCTCCATCCTTCCTCTCTGTGTCACCTACTCTTGGAGGCAAACTCATACATAGAAATGTTACTTTGCTTTTTGTTTCACAAACAACAAAAAAATTAAAATTCTTAACACCTGTCTGTTTATCCTTTCTTACACCAAGATGTATACCTATCTTGCTTTCTACAGAAGTAAATCCCTTTGATCTACCTCATTCAATTAAAAAATAGTTAATGAGTGTCTCCTATGGGCCTACACTTTTCATTAGATGCTGCATATAACATAGTTAAACACGGTAAGGAGTCCCTGGCTATAAAGAGTTTCCAATACAGTGGGTGAACAATATAGCCAAATATGGCAATGTAAATACAGGGGGTTACAGGAACATACAAAGGCAAAGCACAGTCTAAAGTTAGAACTGAAGAGAGTAACTATTGAAATATTAAGAGAAGTAGTTTCTGAGCTAATAATTGAAGAATGAGTCAGCATGACTCAGATAAGTAGTAGTGTGGTCTGTGTTTGAGGGACATGGGAGTTTGTGGTACAGAGTTCCAGGCCAAGGGAAGCGCATTCTTGGAGTCCCAAGTTGGGAGGACATGGTGTGTTCAAGGATCTGAAAGAACTAGTTTAGCTGGAGCAGAAAAGGGCAAAGGGGAAGAAAGAATAAGGAGGAGGACAAGTGTCAGGTCATGAAGGACCTTGTATGCAATGTAAAAGAATTTGGAATTTAGCATATAAGCAAGGGGGGATGGGCTTTGTAAGGTTCTATTTACTGGAGTAAAGTGATCAGACCTGTGTTTTAGAATCTTCTGGCAGAGGAATGGAAAACTTAACTCTAGTGGGTCACAAGTGAGGGAGGAAGGCATGTGCAGAAGGAAACAATGGTGACTGAGCAGGTCTAAAATAGTGCCCTAGGGCAGATGCAGAGGTTGGGGGGAGAACAAGACTGGTGGGAGAGACAGAGAAAGAATCAATTGAAATTGGTAATTATTGATCGGGTAGATTGGGAAAGGGAGACCTTACATTCTAGTAGGAGCACAATGCTTTACATATAAAAATGTTCTTATCATTCCATCAATGCTTTTCTTATTCTGAAAAGTTTGTCAATGCAAACAGATATGCTTGAAAGTTCTAATTTGTCCTGACATTTTTGCATTAGCTCCAGTTCAGTCACTAAATGTTTATTGAAAAGTTACTAGGCAGATAGATAAGGTCAGAATGATTGAGATCCCTTTCTTACGAAGCTCGCAGTTATTTTGGAGACACTGACATGTAAGTTAGCAGCAGAGCAGGGTAAGATCTACAGACAAGACTCAGAATTTTAAGATGGACACTTGAATGTGGAAGGAAGAGAACCTCACCCCAGCTATCTCAAGCGATTGCCATTTACTGTCAAACACATCTGGAACTGGAATTGGAACTGGCTACCTCCTCCACCTCCATCTCTCCACTATTAGCCATGTGCACTCTTGTTTTTGCTTCTTGTGTATCTGGACACTTTCTTGTGTATCTGCCTTATGTAGACTACCCTATTTTATTGAAAACAGCTACACCAACCAGGCTATTCATATGAAAAGCATGAATGAAAACCATGAAAACAACATAATTGTGCTGTATCAAGTGGAAGGAGAACAGTTGTAAGCATAGCATGTGGAAGAATGTTTTAGCCGTGTATTGCCTGGGTACGGCCAGCCTTCCAACATAACCCATGACAGCAAGGCTACAAATGGAAGACAAACCACAGTGGTTTGTAGCTATACAAAGAGAGCTCAAGTCCAGAAACATCCTCCAATTAAAACAAAGGCATTCCAAGAAATGTAAGTTTCAGAAGCATGGTCCCAGAAGTCACAAACCTTATGAGCAGTTTCTACAAAATACTTTTTAAGCCTAGAATAAGGAATTAGGAGGGAAGCCCGGGGCCTAGGCTCTTCTGAATTTCCAGGAAGTTTATACCATCTGAGCAGTGGTTCTGTGGCATTAAGTGTTTTCCTATGAGGGCTGCTCTTAATATAAATACCAAATTAAAGGACAGTAATCCTTGTTGACATGCAAAGTGTGCCAATCCTACATCTGGCACTCAGTAACACAACATAAATCCACATATCTTTGAAGGGGATTAATCTGTGTTTCCAGTTCATAAAGATGTTTTTAGTAGATATTGTAGCTCTCAAAAGAGTTTGCCTCAAAAACTTAAGCAACCAACATCTGATAAAAAAATGCCTCCCCCAAATACAACAGATAATGACATTTCATTTCTAAACATAGTTTTATATGACATATTCTTATATAGCCATCCAAATGCAGGCTTTTGTTGAACACTCCTTAGTCTCATCAATAGCGTATTGATAATTTTGTAGTAGGATATATAAGCTTAATTCTGGAAACAAAAATGAGTTCTCCGGGAGAAGCTTCGTGTATACAACTCCCCCTTTGACATTTTCATTTAAATATTTAATAGCCTTCGCAAACTTAACATTCCAACACAACAGTTTCTTAGAAATTAGTTCCTTCTACAATTTTGCAAATCCATTCTTCCATTTTCTCAGGCCATAAACCTCGGAGTCATCCTTGACTCCTTTCTTTTTATCAAACTCACATCTAACTTATCAACTCCTTTCGATTATTTATTTGTTTGTTTGTTTGTTTTTAGATGTGTAAGCAGAATCTAGCACTAACTACCCTATTCTAAGCCACCATTTTCCACCCCTAAACCAGTAGAACCTTCTCACTTGTTTCCCTGTTTCTATACTTGCCATGGGCATTCTTTTTGGCATCCTTGAAACCTGAGTGATTTTACGACAGAGGTCAGATTGTGTCACTTCTTTTGCTCAGAATTGTCTAATGACATTCTATCTCACCCAGAGTAAAATCCAAGTCTGTCGTGGCCTGTAGGGTCCAATGTGACCCCACCATTGCCCCTTTCACCGCTCTGGCCTCATCATCCTGTTCTCCTCTTGCTTGCTCTACCCCATTCACCTCCACCCCTGGTGTTCATGCTGTTCCTTAGATACTCTGAGCACGTGCTTCCCCCAAGTCTTTCGGATTCTCACTGTTCAGGTCTACACATTCCTTACTCTTTCCATGTCTACACATTTCTCACTCTTTCCAGGTCTACACATTCCTTATTCCCGCCCCTCCTTAGGTCTCTGTGCAAATGTCCTCCCATGTAAAGCCTTCGCTGCACACCCTTAATGAAACTGCAATACCTTCCCCTCCACTTTACATTGTATTTTCCCTTATTCTGCTTTACTTTTCTTCTTAGCATTGATTGTCACCCCACATTTTATATATCTATTTTTGGTCTGATAATTTCTTGTCTACTCACTAGAATGTAAGCACTATTATAGCAAAAACTTGATTTTGTTTGTTGTTGAATCTCATTCTTTAGTGACTACAATAATACTTGGCACATAGTAGAGATTCATGCTTGTTGAACCAATGAATAAATGTCTTATTGGTTAAATAAATAAATACATAAAAGGGAATTACATACATATGCTAAAAATTTACTGCAGTATATTCCCTCTAGTTTAGTGCAACAGAGACATCTAAAGGTATAACGAAGACCAAAAAAGCAAGCCTAACGTGGGATGTTATAATATAATTACTGTAGTATTCATTAGAAAATGTCTATAAATCTATGAGTACAGCTTCTGTAAGTCCAAGAAGTAAATCACCTAAGCTGTAACCTTATAGATAACCATTTACCTAACTGTACAAGGTAAATACAAACTTAGATTGTGGAAAGTTTAAAACAAACTTGCTTTTATTTCAATATTTTTGTAACTAATGTGAGGTATGGCAATTAAGTTCGTGAACTTGTTGCAATGATGTTGCTAACCTTTTTTGATATCGGGGGATTATTCATTATGAATCTGTACCAATGGGACAAACAGTTAACCAAGTTTACTATTTGGAAGTGCTGAAAAGACTGTGAAAAAGTTAGACGACCTGAACTTTTTGCCAACAATTCATGGCTCTTGCATCACCACAATGCACCAGCTCACACGGCACTGTCTGTGAGGGGAAACAAATAACTGTATTGGAACACGCTCCCTACTTACCTGATCTGGCCCTCAATGACTTCTTTCTTTACCCAAAGATAAAGGAAATATTGCAAGGAAGACATTTTGATGACATTCAGGACATCAATTATACATTTTGATGACATTCAGTACATCAATTATAATACAACGACAGCTCGGCTGGCCATTCCAGTAAGAGTTCCAAAATTGCTTTGAAGAGTGGACTAGGTGCTGGAGATGGTACATAGCTTCCCAAGGGGAGTACTTCAAAGGTGACCATAGTGATATTCAGCAATGAGATATGTAGCACTTTTTCTCAGATGTATTCATGAACTTAATTGTCTGACCTCGTAGATGTTTATCTGGTGGGAATCAAATGCATGGAAGGTGCAGTTTGAAACTATACATGAAAAAACCAAAAGAAGTCCTTGCTTTCAAAAGATTTCAGCTTGTTGGGGTGGCAAAACATAAATCACATGAAGCAATTGAGAATCAGCATATTCAAATGCATAATAAAATGCCATAATGAAAAGTTAAAACAATTAATTCTAAGTTGTCAAAGAAAGAAGTTATCAGATATATCAGATGAATTTTCAGTCCCTTAAATGGAGATATACATTAATAGAGTGGAGAGTAAAGTGAGAGTAAATACAAAAAAGGAAAGGAAAACAGTGGATGCTTTGAGTCAATAAACATTTATTGAGCACCTACTACATACCAGTCAGTCAAAAAAGAAAAACAAAAACAAAACACAGTTGGTGCCCCCTAGTCTAGGGCAAGACACATAAGTCAATGATTTCATAACAATGGGAAGTATTCAGAGGCAGTTATTTGACCATAGTATTATGGGAGCCAAAAGAGGGGAACCTGCCTCTACTTGGGAAAGAGCAGGCCCAGGCAAAAATGTCACCACATCTGAGACTTAAGGGATGAACGGAAGTCGACAAGACAAAAAGGGATGTGAGCGTGTGTGTGTGTGTGAGTGAGTGTGTGAGAATATGTGTGGGTATATCTAAGAAGAGATAGGTCAGGTACTCAGGTGAGGAGGCAAGAAAGAAACATGATGTGGGGAAGCCACAAAGAGCTTTATGCTGATGAAGCAACAATCTACAGAGATCAAGAAAAAAGAAAAAGTCAAAAGTCAGATTAGGGAAGGATTTGTTAATATTGCTGGAAGAGCTGGAGTCTTTTAACCATTTAAATGTGCAATTCAGTGGCAGTGAGTACATTGACAATGCTGAGTCATCATCACCATTAGCTATTTGCAGAATTGTTTCATCATCCCAGACAGAACCTCTGTACTCATTAAACGCTTCCTCCTCCCAACATGTGTTTTTCAAGTTGAAGGGATATATGGACTATAAATTGGAATAAGGAAGGTCAATTAGAAGAATGTTGCAAGATACATAAACTTTGGCAAAGGTCATAGAAAAGGGAATCCACATGATTAGCTTTATAGCTTTATTTAATCTAGTGTAGATGAACTCTTATGTTTATAAATTATTTTAATTAAAACTTAATTTTTTTCTAAATCTGATTTAAGCTATTGTGTTTTTAAAGCTGTACTTTAAGCTATTTTTTAAGAAAATAATGGTAAGTTCATTTTGATGTAAATTTTACATTCAATAAGATTTTAAGAAAACAGCCATTTTTAAGCTGATATGGATGGAAAGTCATATTTAAAAGTTTGTTTTTATGAAAACTCATATACTCTAACTTTTTTTCTTTCAATAAATTGCTGCTCTTTAAGCTGAAATAAGCTAAGTTAGTGGAAAAGCAGTTTTATAAGTTTTTGAAAAAGAATTTTTGCAATCTTTAATGAAAAGGCTGCATTTCTGCCAGATTTTATTTGATGTAAACTCATGTTCACAATTAGTTTTAATTAAAATTTCAGTAATCTAGTTGTGTTTTAAAAATGCAATGGTGTTTAAGCTAGTGTGCTTGAAAATTCATATTTGCAAACTCCGTTTAAGAAAACTCATGTTTTCTGAATATTCTGATGAAAACTTTAGAATGTTCTTTATTTTAGAAAAACTAAAATACCTAAACCATTTTGATTAAAGTTTATGTACACAGGCTATTTGTATTAGAATGCATGTATCCAATCATAATAGATAAAATGTACTCTATTTCAAAGGTATATTTTAAAAATTTGATGATTAAATAGATATTGGAGGTGAAGGAAAGAGAGAAGTTAATTTGTGATTCTAAGTAAAAATAATTGCTCCTATTCAAATGTAATTCTTAATATCAGAAATAATACATAGCAATGTCATTATGAAAATTTGGATTAAGATGCTCCTTACAGCTTCCAAGACATAAAAAAGTTTTCATTCTTTCCAACTTATTTTTTATTTTCTCTTTTATTCACAGATTTCCCCCTCCTATTGCCTTTTTAATGAGGACAGTATTCAAGTTTTAATCTTTATTTCAATTCTTAGTTCTCTCTATTCTCTTTCCAGTAAAGACTGGAATTCACTGTGATGGATTTAGTCATATCTCTGAGGTTGGCTAGCATTCAATGGGTAAACAATTCCTTGATGGATATCTTTGTATTTATTACTCTCTGCTGCACCTCTTCATCAAAGGATGCATGAGTGGCCCTGAGATTTCCTGTATATAATGTGCCAAACCCCCATTCTTTTCCAAAGCTCCACTTCTGTTGAGTCCTATTCTCCACAGTGTGGTCCCCCAAAAGTTACTAAGTCCAAAGAGCCTCTGTTGTGTCTGTTATATGTATCTTCTCTTTTATTTTCCCACTAAATCTCTACAGGCCATGATGTCAGTATTCATGAACAGGGCTCTACTTTCTTACTTTTCTCGATTTCTTTTCTGAATTAATCCTATGAAATCTATCTTACTTACTGGAGCCAGAGTGATCTTTCTCAAGTTTGTCTTGGACTAGTCCAGAAATTTTTTCATGCCACTCTGCAGGTATGACAACTAATACATCAAAACGGATTCATGATCGTTCTCCGACAACTATGTACTTCTTCCTCTGGCTTTCTCCACTTCATGTGATGGCATGTCCAACAGATTATTAACTACATATTTGTTTTCTTTCTTGCTGCATCCTCACCTCCTAGAGTACTATTTATTATGTAGCAGGCACTCAGTAAATGTTTTTTGAATGAATGAATGAATGAATGAATGAATGAATAACGTCATCTTTCATCTCTAATCACAATTACTAAGTTTTGTATATTTTACTCCCCAAATATTTCTATTTTCTCCTTTTTCTGCTTTCTACCACCCATCTGTTCAAATTATTATTATTGTTGTTATTATTACTATTACTATTTTGCCTGGAATAACTGTCAATAGCCTTGTTTGTTTTATCTCATGTGTGGATATAACCATGCCATTTTTCTATTTAAAACTCATCAAATGGTTCCTTGGGAGAAAGTCCTAGATTTTTAGCTTTTCATTGAAACCCTCCATGATCTGCATATGTCAATTTTGCTGTATCATATTCTGTCACTCTCATCCATAACTTTTTACACTGCTTCATTGAACTTGTAGTCTTCCTCTTACCCCTCCCAAACAACTGTCTCAAATTGTCCAAGACTAAGGGGGTTTCGAGGACATAAAATTTTCAGTACTAAAATTGGGAAAGTTCAGGGAAAACTGGCACCCCACTAACACCTTCTAAGCAGTTTCTAGCCCCTGTGCCTTAAGGCCATGAGTTGCCTCTCCCTGGAATTATATTTCTTCCCCTCTTTATCTGTCTAAGCCTCACTGATCCTTTAAAATTATGTCAGGCAGCACTGCAGTAAGCTCTCTTCATTAACCCTGGGTCAGAATAAGCAGGAGATGACTTCTTGCAGCTCAAAAACTGTCATGCTTATCTTTGAATTTCTAGAAACTCTTGAAATGCTCAATTTGTGTTAAGCAATTAATAAATATGTATTAAAAGAGCTCATTACCTTCCAACAGAATAAATGCTAAAATTTTCAGTGTGACTTTCAAGACCTCCTTTAACAAGCCCTACCCTAACCATTAATTTATTTCAATTTGTTCAGTTAGAGTCACTGTAGTTATATTCCATTTAACCAAGATTTATTGAGTGTCTACAATTTTCTTCTGTATTAATTCCTATTATTTACTGCCAACTGAACCATTTTTCAAATGTACCATGTTCATTTTGTTTTGTTTTGTTTTGCCTTCACTACAAGACCATCCTCAAAATACACTTACTTGCATCTCTACTTTTTCAAATCCATCATTATTTGTTAAGGTTTCAATTAACTACAACAACCTCCATGAAGATTTATTTGATTATCATTCCAAAGTAGTATCTTTAATCTTGTACTGTAATAGCACTTTGCTTGGGATTTTCTTATATAATTGATACCTTTTGAGTTATATTATTTGTACTATATTTGTCTGTTCTTCTTTACTAGATGGCAAGCATTCATCTCTACATCTTTTTTTATTATCTAATATAATGCCTTGTGCATTTATTAAATAAATATTAATTTGTGTTTTAAGATTATAATTTAACAATGTGGCATGGTCTTTGAAATCCCAATGAGTGGTGAAAATGTCTGTCCCCTCTGAATATGAAATTATTGTGCTACAGACCACGTGATGAGAAAAATGCAGATTCAAAAGCATTTTACTTTTATTTTTCTAGGTATGAATTTGGAAGTTACTAGTATAGGTCACTAAATGTAACCATGGCAGCTAGCTTTCCCTTATTTATTTCAAAGAACAATTTATGCGTAAATAATTCTTTTTGATTATTTAGCTACTAAAAGTCAAATATGCTTCCTTTGAATTCAAAATTGTCTTAATTTATTAAGTTTCTGTATTTTCTTTTGTAAACCATTTCCATGGAAACAGTGTTTCGGACGTTTTGTCTTCCTCTAAATGTCTCAAGTGCTATCATGTTATATATAACGACATCCTATGAACACACACAGAAGATACAAACATCTTTACTGCTTATGAAGATCAAAGTTAATATTTCATAATGTGAATACACTATTCTTTATACTAGTGGCTAATATTTGGAAAACAATTGGGGAGCAGTAGGACATTCTTGATTTTAAAATATTTATACAGGTAATTTACAATCTGAAAAACTGAATAGTTTTTGTTCTACTAAAATGTTATTTTCAAGTATTCATCACAGTGCCGCTTAGTTTTGTTTTTCTGAAGTCTTTTGTGAACATTCACCTGCCGTTTAGATTTATGCGGGTAAATAATTGCCCCTTTAAGTATGTCAGTTCTATTAAGGGCCTTCACTCTCCCCTGAATTCCTAGTTTAGCCTTTGTACCTTTCTCACTCATACAATGAGATGATGGAATCTATCCTCTCACCCTCATACTGCCATATAATTATGCCTTAATCCCTTTATAAAGACATAGACTTAGCTGTTTATTTTCTTTTCAGAAAAAGGATATGTCATCATCACCAGGTAAAACTCACAGAAGAAAGAGGCAAAGATTAGATGGGAAGAATTCTGTCTGGTAGCATTTGTGTTGAAATATGAGTTTTCACCATTCAGAAGAATCAAGAAGGATTGATAGCTATAGGACCTCGCCTTTAAATTAAGTTATGTAACCAACAGTGCAGATTCAACCTGGGTCAGCAAACCTATTGTCATCCAAAATTCTACCTCTTACCTGGTGTGTGCCTTAGAATCAATTTTGTGGAATGTGAGAACTGCACCTTTTCCCCCAGCTAGTTCTGACTGCAGGGTTATAAATATTTGAGAAAAGACTGTATATGTAAATTAGCTCAACATGAATTATTCCTTCTATGAATTACTTTTGGAATAAACTGAATTAACTTAATTAGCCAATTCATTTACTCAGATTAAAAAAACATAATCCGAACACATTCTGGGGAGGGAACTCCACTGAGGAAGACATGATCCTGGATTTAAGGAGCTTTTAGCACAGTAGGATATGTAAAATGGAGTGAAAAAGCACAGTAAATCAAAACTTGATAAGCATCACAAAAATATTCAAAAAAATTCTTAGAAATTCAGTGGCTTCCTCCTGACTGGGAGGATCATGGAACAGCATGAAAAGGACATGGAAGTAGGGCAATGTATAGCCTTGAGGTTTGAAATGGTATTGGTGCCAATTACCGACATGACAAATGAAGAGGAAGAATTTCTGGTTAAGAGGATATCCTTTTAGACATGTTACCTTCGATTTGCTCAAGAAACATCCAGGGAGAGCTCTCTAGCATGCAGTTATACAAGCAAAGCTGAAGCTCCAAAAGGAGATTAGGAGAAGATACATGAATATGATGATCAACAGCACTGACACGTTGGTTGAAGCTTGACAGATACTGACTTATGAAAGATGACAGTATTAAGATCAATAAGGAGATAGTATAGCGGTTACTAAGGAAACAGAGAGCAATAAGCAAACAGAAAAAAAAAATCTTGGGATTGTTTATAGTGAAGATAAGAAGAAGAAATCAGAGTTAGATGGAAACCGTGAGAGTACGGTTTGCTGGAAGTCAACAAAGGTGTGGAAAACATACAGAAAGGAAAGGGTTTATCAACTCCATCAGTTGGAGAATAAGGAAAAAGAAGTGACATTTGATTTTACTTAGATATCAGATTTACTGGCCTACGGGGGGATAGATTGTAGGGGGCTAGAGTTTAAGTGCAGGACTAAGCATGCACTATCATCTGAAAAGTTTCAATGAAAAGAGAAAAAATGTAATAAACTGTATGAATGGCAGAAATTGCACAGGGTTTTAGCATTATCAATTGAAAATACAGAATTATGTTCTTACATTTTAAATTTCTGATTCCTTTTCTGTCTCTAGTGTAAAAATACGGCATTATTTGACTTGCTTGTAGAGTCTGTGTCATTCAAACATTTTGTTGGGAGGGTACAGCTTAATTATCTCATAAAATGGTGTATGTTTAGATGACCACAGTACATCTCAAAGCCTGGCCGGTATATTTGATTGTAGCCTGTAAAAGGAGTCAAGGTCTGCATGTATGTCTAACATAAAAGAAATTGTAATGCCCTTAACTCCAAGAGCATGACAATATCCTTTCTAGAATTTATGAAAGATATATCACTTATTTATATCTAAGTATATCTTTGATAAATGCAGAAATAATTTATTTTGGTACCCTTCATTTGTTTGACACTCAGCTTTTCATTTTAAAAATTCCAGATTTTGTGCAGTGTGAATCCAGAAAATGTCTCTATTCCACTCAAAGAGATTATCTGTGTTAAGAAGTGTATACCATCTAGGCACCAAAATCACATTCAGGAAAGCTAAGGAAGGCCGCAAGAAGGAAGGGAAACATCTTGTCAGATTTTCCCAGGTTTGCTCACAGAGCATACACAATTTTAATTAAAATCCATTCAAACTTTCTCCCAGGCTTCAGGCACCTGAGAGAATCATGGAAATCTTTAGAACTTTGGTGAAAGATTTTTTTAAAAAGCTTAGAAAATGGCTTTATTAAGTTGGCTTGTCCTCGCTGCAACCTGAAAGCAGCTTCCTTCACTCTTTGAAGCTTCTACCAGGCACCCAGCCAGGTGCGACACAGACCTCATTCCTAGTGCTGAGATCCTCTTTCTTTGTGTTTGTGCTTCAGGGCATGTTTCAAAACTGATAGATCAAGTTCTTGGTTCAGCCAGTCTCAAAAACAGGCAATTTATAAATGAGCTATTTCAGTCGTGAGAAAAAAATATGTGTTGGCTCATTACCTATGGAATGTTCTGATCTTTAGTTCTCTACATAACATATCTTGTATAGTTCCTGAACCTTGAATTATTAAACTGGATTTTATAGAGAAGGAAAGAGAATTAGCAATTAGGTGATTTTTTTTCTTTTCTTTTCTTTCTTTTTTTTTTTGCTTCAGTCTATCCAGTCTGTCAAAGAAAATATTGGAAACCTTTAAATATATAGTTTTGGGAAAAGACTTTCAAAAGTATATTTCAAAATCCAAGCTGTAAATATATACATCACATAAATTCTGACAGTCGTCCATTTTGTGTGACTTTAGAGTGAAAAAGGCCATGATAAAAAAATATTCTAAGTCTTTGCTTTTCAATACGAGAAAGAAGTTTCCAAGAAAGTATTTAAAGGTTAAAATGTTCACAGATTTAAAAATCAAGAGATATAATAAAATGAGTCTTGGAAAAAACTATAAACACTATTTTGTTTTAAGTACCTTCTAAAATAGGAAAACAGATAAGAACTTTTTTGCTTTAAAAGGAATGAAATGAGGTGGAAACACCTTGGACCATTTCTGCAAAGAAGGGAGTCAAAGACTAAATTCTATTGAGTTTTACTAACTCTCTAGAATCTTAAAATACTAGGATAGCTTTAAAACTCTTTGATTTGCCTAATACAAGTTCTATGAGAACCAGAAATTTGCCTGCTTCAACTACAGATTTTTTTTAAAGTATATTTTACTATAATATTACCTATGTGAAAATCTGTTTTATTTTACATAGGAACAAGGTCTCAAACTTAATAGGGTTAATGGTTAATTCATGGAATTCAAGAATTATCTTTATAATAGATTCTATAGTATTATTCAGAGCATTAATTTTTGCTTTCAATTTTTAAACAATATTTTGTTGCAGTTGAGTTTCTATCACTTTTGAGCAGTGACTATACAGGATTCAATTGTGAGGCATATTCTAATCATACTGTGTAGTATATATTGTCAGGCAGGGTCTTGACAATACAAGGATGAATTAATTATTCCATCCCAAATGTCTTTAAGGAAAACCAAAAACTTTTTTTCAAATATACTAAAATATTGTAGGAATCATCTACAAACACTACCACTACCTATTCTCCTTTATTCCTGTCAGTTCCTTTATTATTATTATCTAATATTATCTAAATTTTTCAAGTCCCCTGCAATTTCCATAATTTTTGATTAGAGACATGAGGTTTTTATTGCAGTCACTGGAAACTTAATTGTGAATGTTAATTTGGGAATTCCTCTAAGATTAGTTATATGTGTTTTTAAGGGTCTAAAAAAATCTAACCCTAAACAGATCATGTTTTCTTGGCAGCAAGTCTTTTATAAGGTCTGCAAAAAGAGAATAAATTAGAGCAAAAAAAAAAAGTACAAGTGCATATATATGTATTTTTTAATCTCCCTTCTGATAATATTGAAAAACTTTAAAAGCAACACATTTCCAGTACATTTAGAAAGAAAAGATGTTTTCTCACCTTTAAACTTTTTTTATACAAAACCTTTTAGATATTTGTACTTTTTCATAGAATCTTTTAGTTCGTTTTATTCATTACCCTTCTTCTTTGATTCTTAATCAGTTTTCATGTGATTTAAACTTACTGAAAATATTTTATACCTAAATATATCAGTTTTGTTAACTGAAGTTCCCAAAACTATTTACATTTCTACATTACCTAAATTTCAGATTTGGATATCATAGTTTGAGTGAATAAAGGAAACTATCTATAAATTCAACAAATGTATACTGAATAATTACTGAGTTCAGAGACCTATGTTTTAATACTACATAGGCAAACAGAAAAAAACTTACAAAGCTTATAACATATGTAGTTGAGGGACTGTATCCGAGATACAAGTCAGAGTAAGCTAACTGCCGTTAATTATATAGGGTATTAAGATGACTGAGAAGATTAGAAAAGACAAATCTGAAGGAGGTGAAATTTGAACTAGAGGTCTTTAGAGAGAAGTAGAATTGATGTGATATCTGTAAGGCAGAAAGAAGTAGAAGGGATTCCTGAGAATGGGTGAAGCGTGAGTAATGTCTCAAAAGAGGAAAATGATGGGGATGCATTTGTAGCTGAACATAACTAGATTATTGTACATTTATTTGGGATCAGTGGAATGAATATAAAGCCAGAAAAGGAGGTAGATGCCACTTTGTAGAGGACTTTAATATCTGATTGCATGTACTCAAAGAGGTAATTGAGTACCTTCAAGAAGAGACCAGGCTAACTTAAAAATAGTAATAATAATTGGACATTGGAATTTTTAATAGATTAGAGCAGAAAGGGCTGTGGGCAAGAAAGCAATTTATAAGGATTTGCAATAAACATTGTAGTTTAAGAGGGATTGAAAGGCATTGTGGACATATACTCCATCAGCTTTTACAATTGTGTGAACATGGCCTGAAATATCATAAATGATCAAAGGTTTCTACCTCTGAATGAGCAAATAGAAGCATCTGTGAAAGAGGTAGAGAGGTCAGAAGGAGGGTTTAGCTCAGGGGAAGAAAGTACAGTTTTCTTTGGTCATTAACTCTGTGGTTTCAGTGGAGGCATCCAGCAGACAATGTCTAACACTTGGTTGTAATCAGTGTTTGAGCTTAGACGAGAAGATATTTGGATTGGACATATGGATGAGGGAGTCCTTTCCATAGACAGAATTGCTACAGACCATGAGAACAGATGAAAAAGCTGGGAGATAGTGCATGGAGGGAAAGGACATGTGTCTTGGGAAAGTTAAACATGAGTGATATGTTTAAATTGGAGTTGGGAGAAAGTGGTGTTACAGAGCAATTAAAAAAGAAATGTCAAAATTGCATGGGGAAAAAACTCCAATGAGTCTGTCATAGCAGCCAGGAAAGATAAGAACAAGAATGAACAAAACTGGGAGAAGACTTTTGGCCTTGGGGATTAGGAAGTCATAGGTATATTAGTAACAGGAGTTTCGAAAGATGAACAGAGAAGACAGATTGCAGGAAGGTAATGGAAATTGTGGGTGATGTGGTGGTAACAGTACAGGGTGTAGATACATTGCAAGTGATTTGATCATGGAAAAAAGACTGAGTGATAGCTTGAAGAAGGAACATAATTGAAGAATCATATGAACCAATTTATTGGATAAGGATACTTGAGTATGCTGGGAAGGCAGTACAGTAGAAAGCCTAGAGATAGGAGATAGGAGAAAAAAATGTAATTGAATAACAAAGCCCTTAAAGAGTGAGAGACCCACAGTATAGGCAGCTGAATTATATATCAGAGCACCATTTCTTTTTCAGAAACTGTAAAATAAAAGTGCCTGAAGATGCATGTATGCATGTATAGATAAATGGGTATTCTTTCCTTAGTTGATGGTCCTACATAGGAGACCTCAATCTCAGAGAAGTAAGACATAGATCCTGCTGAGATAACACGTTGTTAAGGGTGTTATAAGAAGTGTCGACCACTGATTTCACTGAAGATATCTGTGACTTCTTGACTCTGATCATTATTATTTTTCTACTTAATTGTTGTTATAGACTTCTAATTATGTTCAAAGTAGAAATAATCAAGAAATGTTTTAGAAAATTCCGTTAGTGAAGAGAACTGTATATATTTACTGATAAAACTTGTGATTATTTACTTATTTTTGGAGGGATAATTTTGGTCAGAATTCAAAAATAATGTGTACTTCAATTTGCTTTGTGGCTATGCTCTTTGCACACTTACTTAATTCTTAGAATGAATGGTACAAATATACCCTTATTAACGTCTGCCAAATAATATTCCCCACATTTGCACAAGGAAAATGACAATAAATTTATATACCTATACAACATTATCAAAAGATTATCTCTTTTCAATGAGGTATGCTTTTTAATTATAATGGGATATACTTTTCTGACATTATTTTAGAAATAATGAAATTCTACTGAAAACATTTTTCGTTACACCTACAAAATGATACACAATACTCAATCATGAAAAGGCCCCTTTAAATAAATTGGATACAGAGCAGGCAGATGATATAGTGTAAATATAAACCAAAATAATAAGACCCAAAAAGCAGCTTATAATACAAAAGTAGAATAAGAAGTTAGAGCTGTCAACGTCCATGCAATAACCATTCATATTTTTATGCATTATCTGCATTATTCAAAACGTTCCAGTGTTGTTTCAAACAATTTTATTTCTCAATGATTATATAAAGAGAATGGATTAAAAGATAATGCAATCACATTTTCTATTTTTAATTCTGTGACTCTTTTGAACTTTTCTTTGGACAGAAAGAGTATGCCATTTCTATACAAACCCTATGACTAAATGTAACCCACTGCCACATTCTAACAGCTTAGTAAAACAAAAAAGAACCACTCAGAAGGGACACAGTTCCCTCCATTTCATTTGCAGGCCCAATGGAGTTTTAACGGGAATAGCTAAGAAATATGCAAATATTTTGACATCTTGGTTGACTGATTCTTATTTAAAGAAGGAAAAAAAAAAAATTACCTTGTAAACAAACTTCTTCCAATGTGATACTTTCTCAGTTAATATTTAGGATAAAAAATTACTTTAGCTTAAAAATAACCCTTTTGCCTTTTTTTCTAAGATAGCATTTTTTCTCTTTTGCAGGCTTTTTCTAAGCCTTTCATTTTCTGTGAGCTATTTTCAAGCTTGATATCTTTGAATCCATGGGTTAAAGGTAATTCGTAATTTCAATTGAGAGTCCTGCAAGTAAACACTTCCTAAACTTTGGAAGCATTTCCCTGGGAAGGAAATGAAGATGTACGATGAGTAGAGGGAGAGAGAAATTCTGAGACTGCTAACCATAGATAGCTAACTGTACAGATATCCACATAATAATAACTTCAATGTTAATTGAAAAGACACAGTTTTTCAAATTACAATAAAGTGCACCAGTGAATGTCGCAAAGAACACTGCTACAGAATCTGATTGCAGGATAAGGTCAGTACAAAGTCTTATTATAATCAATGCTGTTAATTTGTAGCTTAGCTTAATTGGAAGTTGATGAGATAATAATTTCTCATCATTTACACATTACATATCAAAGAGTCAGACATTCTTTGCAGTTTGCTTTTAAAAAAAAGTCAAAATTGCATTTTAAATGCAAAATCAAAAGAGAAAACCAAGGGCATGCTGGTCTCCTTCATTAATCATAGGGTTCATGTAAACTATTATACATACTAGTGTTAATGTCTAAATACTTTGCTCCATCAGAAATGTTTTTATTTTTCAAACCAAATTAGACATTGTGCTAGAAAGGTAGCAAGTACAAGATATGCAATAGAAATAAAATTCACGATTTTAATGGCATTCAATCTAGAAATTAAAATTTAGTTAAAAAGTGGTAAAGGTTTATATGATTAAGGGGGATCGAATATATGGTGATGGAAGGAGAACTGACTCTGGGTGATGAACACACAATGGGATTTATAGATGATGTAATACAGAATTGTACACCTGAAATCTATGTAATTTTACTAACAATTGTCACCCCAATAAATTTAATAAAATAAAATAAAAAACAAACAAACAAACAAACAAACAAACAAAAAAGTTGGTAACTTGCATTTTACCAGTTTATAAAGTCAGAGAATATTAGAGTTGAATAGAAAGTTGAGTGCCAGTCTCTCTGCCCAGTTGAATCTATCTGCTATGTTTCATCAAGTCGTTGGAGAGACTTCTTCAATACCTGATCATTTCCTCCATAGGGAGAATACCTCTACTGCCAGTAATTTTATTTCATTGGCATAGAGGAGCTATATTTGTTTAAAAAAAAATCCTTTCTTTTGTTAAACCTAAATTTTGCCTTAGTTTTCCACCATGAAATAATTTCAATTATGACTTCAGGAACAATTATGAGGAAATCGAATCCATCTTTCAGATTACAACTCTTAGTATGTCTGATGATTGCTATATGGTACCATTGAAGTCTTCTGTTCTCCAGGTGAAACAGCTTCTTTCTGTGAACCTATTTCTTTTATATGGTCCCAGTTACCTTACCATACTAGCCATTTTCCTGTGTACACTCTCCTGTTTGCAAGGAACTTTTCAAATGTAAATGTCTAGAATTTGATACAAAATTCCAAGTGTTGTTTGACCCAGGCAAAGTTTTAATTGGTGCTTCTCTGGAGACTGTTACAGACGTAGCACTGTCTTCTTGGAAATATTTAATGGAAGAACACTGAGCTTTTGATCAACTTGTACATGTCCTGTTATGCCATATCTCTTCCTTTTGACTTGTAATGCAAAATATCATATCTATTAAATTTCAATTTCATAAATTTAGCTAATTGTACCAAACTATTTAATATTTTTATTCCATCTCTGACAACTAACAATAGGGTCATCAAGCTTTGACCTATGGATCAAATCCAACTCACTGCCTAGTCTGTAAATAATGTTTTACTGTAATGTAACCATGTTCATTATGTTATGCATTGTCTATAGCTGCTGTCACGCTATAAGTGAAACTCCACAACACTGAGCATTTTTGACAAAGACTGTGTAGCCCACAGAACATAAAATACTTGTCATTTATTGAAAATAAATATTTTTAACTCAGAACAAGTACCTCAGCTATCCCTTATCCTTTCCTGCAGATTTAGAGAAAATGCATCTATGTCCTCCTGAAGACTATGGATTAAAATGTTGTACTGAGTAGGATCATTAGAGGCGAGAATCCAATTGGATACATAAAGAAGAAAAAAATTACTATTTTTCGCATTAATCCATTTAACCTGATGTGTTCCCAAGTAATTAAACTGCCATCCAGCCCACATTTCTTGCTGTCGTGATGAAATGTCTTGCTGAAATTCTGATAATACTCTCTCGGCTAGACTTCTAGGCATACTAGTTCAGTGACAATCTAAAACTGGAAATGGATTAACTGAAATGACTTCTTAGTTAGCCTATGTTTTCTCTTAGAACTCATCATTTTTCTTTCTAAGTGCCTGTACCAGCCCATTTTCCCCCAAAATGTATTTTTCAGAAAACTAGTCCTTGTAGAATCTTGAATAAATGGTCCAACGTCAAAAAGTTTGATGAAATACTGCTTTCTATATACTTTCTTTTGAGTAACAGTACACATTATCATGTTAAAGGGTGTGAGAAATTCTACAGAAACTATATCTGCTGAAGAGGAGTCAATACTTTCCTTCCGCACATTATTTAACCATAGCGCTTTCTTTTCTTCTTATAATGTTATTATCCAGAAACTTTGGTAGAAGAAACTTTAGGAAAATTTATAAATTCCCAGGAGGAAGAATGTAAACCAAGTTAGCCTTAGATGTTGAAAAACTATTTCCTGAGGGCATAGAAGTGGATGGAAAATAAGCAGAAATAGTTTGGAGTATGAAAATATCTTACAAATTAAAAAATAATAATATAGTTCCATTTTAAGAATGAATGTTGATTTTGCTCTGTTTTACCTAAATTTATTGGCTGAAGTGATATTTGTTGTGCTGATATAAGAGTGCATAATACCCTCATCTTTACAAGAGCAGTTAGTTACTAGTTATAATAGAAATGGCAATAGGCATGAAAAAAAGAAGTAAAACAGATCAGAAATATGAAAGCCTTCCATGAGGGCTAGAATTATTTCTTACCTACTTGTAAACCCACAGCTCATTACCTTATAAGTACCGTTTCCCTGAAAATAAGACCTAGCCAGAGAATCAGCTCTAATGTGTCTTTTGGAGCAAAAATTAATATAAGACCCTGTGTTATATTATATATTATATCATATCATATCATACCATATCATATCATATCATATTATATTATATTAAAGACCCGGTCTCATATTATAGTAAAATAAGACCGGGTCTTATATTAATTTTTGCTGCAAAAGATGAATTAGAGGTGATTGTCTGGCTAGGTATTATTTTTGGGGAAACACGGTAGTAGACACTTGTTAAATTGCTGTTAAATTAGCAAATGAATAAAGGCAGACTTTTTATAATATAATGGTCCTACTCACTTTCCATATAATAGAGATGTTTCCATGTTACTGGAAAGAAAAAAAAAATAAAATCACTATTTTTAATTGGTTTTTCTATCAAAGAAAATACATGAAAATCAGGTATCCCCAAATTAAAAGAATAAAAGAAATACAAGTTTACTCATTTTGTAAAACAAAATTAAAAATACCTCACATTTGATGCAACAAAAGCCATCATTTTCAGTATTTCTACATTCATAGCCTTTTGAGGCAGAGCTTGAGGATAAATAAACGTTAAGCTGCAAGATTTCTTAGTTTGACATTTTAAATACATGTAAATGTGGAACATACAATTAAATAACATAAATGTGCAAATGTCTTAAATAAGGACCTACAGATTTCCCTCTAAAACTGCTTTAGGAAACGTAATTTTAGTACTTTGTTTTAAAACATTTTAGTGTACTATTTTAAAATGCATATTTAAACATAGTATTTTAAAATATTTATCAGTCATTATGATATTTCTTAGGAAACTGTCAAGGAAAATCCATTGCACTTGTCTTTTAAAGAATGTCCTGACTTTTTAGTTTTTTATGAAATAGCAGTAATTTTTCAAACCACCTATGCACATTTTGAGTGTCGTATTTAAATTTTAATGGGAATGTATTTGCTTATTTAATTGAATCTGAAATATTTAGTGAGGGAATATATGTGGTTAGGGTATTTTGTTTGTTTCTATTTTAGAAACTAGATGTGCCGGAGATGGCTGTAAGAAAGTTATTCCTTCCGACTGTAACATCTCACACTCTATTGATCATTAGGGTTCATTTGACTGACTTGCTTGGTTAAATCAAATTGCAAGTGGTTTATATCACATGTTCTGTTATGGACATTATTAAAAAAAATAATGTTGAATTCTAGATATCACTGTTTTTTGTAAGAGAAATTTAGGTAACTCTTATTTTACTTTGTATTCCTTTAAAATTATGATAATTATTAGATTTGTCCCTGTATCTCATTATTTAATGTATTAACAAAAATATGCATATTAGAACATCAAAATTAAAAAAATATACAAAGGGTGCCAAAATATACATTTTAAGATAGGAAAACTGTATTAAAATTGTAGTACTCAATATATACCGATAACAAAAGATGAATACAAGTCATGTTTGACTTCTGCAATTATGAGAGGTGATCAAAGTGGTTACCATCAGCATCCAGACACTTCTGATTACGGCAAACTACTGCATGAGCAACATTGACCAAAGTGTCCACTTGCATACATTCTTTTTTTGCCTCCCCCAGTATTTTGATAACTTTATCTTAATATACTTGCATTTTTTTATACTCTACATTTTATCCTGATAAGGAGATCATAAAATATACCAGAGATTCATAGCACAAAAAAGGTTTGGAACTCCATTAAATGTTAGTTCTTAAACCTTCCCTTTGCTCTTTTCCCTTCCTGGCAGGCCTTACTTGAACCTCTTAATGAACTCAGAAATGTTAAGTTCCAAGAGACGACTTACTAATTGAAAATGAAGCAATGTCACTTTGTTGTTACCCTGTTCAACTATCCATTTTTGCTGAAGCTCAGATCTCCTTAAGAATCATACTTCTTAATGCGTGAGAAGTACAGTCACATAGTTCAAAGAATCACAGTATGGCTTTCAAATATAAGTAGAAACAGAAGGAAAGCATGAAGGATTTAGAAAGATACATCATTCAGTTTCCATAGTTATGGCCTACTTAAAAAACTGTCACTTTAACCTGTTTCTCCATTTTGCATCATTAATCTCACTTTATCCTGATTATTTCAATTTGATATTATCATGTTCATGAATTCTTCTATGATTTAAGCTTTTGAATTAAACTATATGTATTGCAGTGATTCCATTTTTTTTAAAAATGTATGTTTCTCTCCCGTTCACCACAGAAGATATTTGGCATTCTTACCCCACACAACTGTAATTTCTACTTAAGAAAATCAAGATTCCATGTCAGACAATTTTATAATACTAGGCAACAACATGTAGTGACTAGCTCATCCTTTTGGCCACTCCTAAGTAAAATTTTAACACTATCTCACTGGAAACTTTGGCAAAGATTAAACTGATAACTCAGTAGGCCTTAGTCTACAACTGGGACTTCGTGCTTTGTGAATTTAGAAACTTGCAGAAAGTCTGTTCCATTGCATCTCTCATTCTTGGGTCCACATAGATTATATACATAAATGTGTGTGTGTGTGTGCGTCTGTGCGTGTGTGTGTGTGTGTGTGTGTGTGTGTGTGTGTGTGTGTGTGTGTTAATCTCATCTAAAGAAACTCTCATAGATACATCCAGAATAATGTTTAACTGCGTATCTGGCCAACCCTCCCTCACCTCACATGGCCTAGCCAAGTTGACATAAAATTAACCATTAAACCATTGGTAATCATCGCATACTCTTTATGATAGCATCACTGTTAGCAAACATTTCCCTGTCTTTATCTTTAATTTCTTCAGAGAATGGTCAATATTTCCCCTCCTTACTTCTTTTCTATTCTGAAACTTAGATCTCTTCTAGTTTCAAGAACTTTCCCTTGAAGCCCATTTAAATCAAGGCTGTTGAATCTTTCATGTGAGTATTCTTTAGCTCTCCCTAGAGAATTCCAGACAATTAATTTTCTTTTCTTTCCTCTTTGAGGTTCTTGTGACTAGAGAGGACACTTCTTACCCATCTAGGTTGTCATTTACCGACTTCACTCTTCCTATTTATTTAGGACTTTGGCTTCTAGCCTACATTCTTTTCCTTTCTCATGATGCCTCATATCCTCTTTAGTGACTTCAATATCTTTGTATATGACTAATCTCAGTTTCAAAATTTACTTTGTTCTTTTTTGTTTAAAATTTTGCTCACAGTCAATCGTAACAACCTACACTCTTGTAGTCGATCCTAAAACCTGTTTTTAGTTTAACTGATCAATTTATAAAGTTTTAAATAATAAAACTCTAATAAACCAATCTTTCATCATATTCTTCTGTCATTCCAGAACTGCCCCCTTTATTTTTTTTGACATGTGTTCTTCGTCTTCTATTCCCATGAACTCTTTTTCTCCAGTGTTATTACTAGATTTTCCTTCGGGACTGTTACAGCTGATACAGTCTAGATCATCATTTAAATTGCTTTATTGCCAACATCTTCAATGCTTTCATCCTCTACGTTTCCAGAATGCTTTATTCTGAAACTTCTTAACTTGGATGATTCCAACCACTTGTAATCTTTTCCTTATTGTATGAAGTCTGACAATTAAGTTTGCGAACTCATTGTAGAAAAAGTGCTACTACCTCATTGCTGAATATCACTATGGTGACCTTCGAAGTACTCCTCTTGGAAAGCTATACACAGATGCCAGTGCCTAGTTTACCCCTCAAATCAATTTTGGAATTATTTTTCTAGAGTGTCCATCAGAGCTCTCATCGTATTACCTTTGAATCCTGAATGTCATCAAAATGTCTTCCTTTCGTATTTCTTTTATTTTTGCATAAAGACAGAAGTCATTGGGGGCCAGATCAGGTGAGTAGGGAGGGTGTTCCAATACAGTGATTTGTTTACTGACTAAAAACTCCGTCACAGACAGTGCCGTGTGAGCTTGTGCATTGTCGTGTCGCAAGAGACATGAATTGTTGGCGGAAAGTTCAGGTCGTGTAACTTTTTCATGCAGCCTTTTAAGCACTTTCAAATATTAAACTTGGTTAACTGTTTGTCCAGTTGTTACAAATTCATAGTGAATAATCCCTTTGATATATCAAAAAAGGTTAGCAACATGATTGCAACAAGTTCACGAACTTAATTCTCAGACCACATATGACGTGTTGAGTGATGTTTAAGAAAAATTCTATTTCTAATGTGGAGTGGTATCTCTACAAACCTATAATCTGAACTGGCTAAGAATAAAGTTCAATCTTTTAGCAAGTATAAAAGGAATCCATGATGTGACCCTGTTTACCTCTTTTCTAGGCATATTGTTCAGTAAATCCTTCTTCATTTTCCTGTCAAGACTTGTGTGAGGTCTGAGATTTTGTTCTAATTGCAAGCTACCAAGTTAGCCTGCCACAGTTTCATGGATGTTAGCAGAAAACATGAGACCCCTGTTTTAGAGTGTGTAGTAAAGAATTTAAACTTGCCCAAAGCGAGGTCTGGCTTTTGTCTCCACTTCCTGGGAGGTAATCTCTAAGCCCTTGGAATGCACTGCTTGAGAAAAGTGTGTTTGTTTACCTGGGAGCCTTGAACCAGGCTAGATAGTGTGACAATGTGATTTATAATGGGGATTTTGGATCAGGATGTATCAGCTAAACTTCTGGAGAGGCTGGAGACTAAGGTTGACCACATGTGCAGTCCACCATATCTATATGATGGAGTTCCAATAAAGACTCTGTACATGAAGGCACAGGTGAGCTTTCCTGCTTGGGAATGCTCGGTGTGTTTTATCACACATCATTATTGGGAGGAGTGGAATAACATATGAGTCCACTGGGGAAATACAACTGAAAATCTGTATGGAATTCTGTTGGACTCTACCCCACGTGTTTCTTCCCTTAGCTAACTTTAATCTTTTTGCTGTAGTAAACCATAATTGTGAGTTCAACAGCTTTCAGTGAGTTCTTTGAGTACCTCTAGCCAACTATCAATACTGAGAGTAGTCTTAGGGGCCCCTGAACTTTGTATTTGTTATGAGAAGTGAGGGTGGTCATGTGGACCATCCCCTAACTTTAAAAAAGAATTTATTGGAAGTCACAGCATAGTAAGTAGCATGAGTTTTACATATGCAGCAGTCTCTTTTGTCCCCCCTGGGGGCATTTGGAGGGATCTAAGTGGATGCTGTACTCAGAGTGGCTTTCAGCATAGCTGAGGAACCTTGAACTTGGGAAACTGGAAACTTTTATACTGGATAATAAACATGCCTACCCAGAAGACACTATGTTTGCCTTCCAAGGCTGTTCTCTAGAAGGAGTCATTATCTCTGTCTTCCAAGGATATTTACTATAGAAGGATTCTTTAAAAGGTAGTTTGAAAAAAAAAAAGTCGCTTGATGGCTCTTTCACATGATATGCAGAAATATGAGAGACCCATGGAGAACTGTCTTCCATCAATTCTGTGTTTCAGTCACACCAAACTACCTACACTTGTCATAAAGTAACTTAATTGGATCACATGTCTGTGTTTTGTTCATATTCCCCTTCTGTCTGAGATACACTGATCACTGTAACAATGGTTATTCATCTTTCAAGATTCTTTTCAAAGGAATCATATCCAAAAATTGATCTTAAATTCCCCTTTCCACCTGTACCTCATCACTAGCCTCTTTGAGCCCTAATTTACCCTCCTCAAACTTCTAGCCCCCAAATAACATCATTCTATTGTCCTTGTTTGTTTACATGACTTTTTCTTGCAACTGAAATGTACAGGGACCACTTCTGATTTGTCCTTTTATGACCTGGGTAACACTGTTCTACCACATGGTAGCTACTGGGAAATATGTTGCAATGAAAAACTAGTCCACATTTTCATGAAAGAGAATTTCTATATAATTCAGAAAATGTAATGATTAAAATTAAGACACAGCACAAATGAAGTCGGCTCTGTTTTTTCCAACTCTATTCATGCTATTGACCCAGAAAATAGAATTGTCCAGTAATTCAGGACTCTATTATGTGTCTGCAACAGTCTTCTTTCTGGTACCCAAAGAACAAAATTCTTACAATTTGTTTTCATTACCACTTATTCCCTAGAATCTAGCCATTTCTCACCCTTTCTTCTTCTGCCACCTGGGTTTAAGATACTACTTTTCACCTACTTTACTGTACAGCTTTCAGTTTGCCATTTTGTTTCTATCTTGTCCCCTAGAGTCTCATTTCAGCAGCCAGTGATAGTTCTATAATATAAATAAGATAATGCTCTAAATCCTGTTAACAGTTTCCTTTTTCACTCACAGTAAATTCGGATTCTGTACAATAACTTTTTTGGGGTTTTTGCACTAGCTGTTTCTCCTGCCTAAAATTCTTTTCCACCAATTAATGTAGTGAGCAACCACTAATCTTAAATGTCACCTACTTAATGAGTACTTGCCTAATGAGGATTATCCTAAACACACTATTGAAACTACAGACAGCTCACACCCCAAGCACTCTTGACCTTATTTTTGACTAGTTGTATTTTTTTTCAAAAGTTGTAACTTCCTAATATGCTCTATAATTTACTCATTTGTTTATTGTTTACTGCAGGCTTTTCCCACAATACAAGCTCCATGACTGCAAAAATATTTGTCTGCTTTTTCTACTGATTATAATGCACTTAGGACAGGGTCTGGCATTTAGTTGGTGGTCAATAAATATACTTTTTTTCTGTGACAATTAACGTATGACTTAGCTAAGTTTATGCAATTTTCATTGCTCTATTACTTATCTTGCTTCCAATTAGAAGATGGGACATTGATGGCTGGAGTGAGGATAAAGGTGCATAAGAATACATTAGGAAGGTTGAATTTAAAGCACATTTTGGACAATATGAGACTATAGGCACTCAAAATCTTGACCACTTACTTCCCTCTGAGGCCCATTGGATGGTGGTGTTTGTCAGGATAGCATTGCCTATATGACCTGTCCATACTGTATTTGGGGATCTCTTTCTTGACTAGCATTGGTATAAAGAAAGGAATGATTTTTAATCAAATTAAGTGTGCTCTTAATTAGTTATATATATAGTATATTAATTTAAATTTATTTTTATCATTTAAATACACGTAATAATTTTTTATTTTATTTTGTAACTACTTTTTTGTAAGGAAGGCCATCTATTTCCCACACTATTCAAATCTGTTGCTTCCTTTCCTTGGAAATCATATAGTCTGGTTCTTATCTTTGCTCTAATAACTGCAAGAGAAGCCAGAACAGAAATCTGACTCAAATAAGCAACAGCAACACATAAACAGGGTGTGGTTTCTACTGTGTTAGATAATCATGCCTTTGGGGATTACAAATGTGAGACCTTGACTTTTGGGGTATGTGGTTTTCCATGGATAGCACTTTGGAAAGATGTACGTGTATGGTTGTGAGGGTAGAAAACATTTTGTTGAGTCTTTAGAAATTTATTTTTACTGTAACAGGTAGCTAATTATGAATCATCTAGCCAGAGTAGAGATAATGTTTTATCATGTTTTACAATAGTGAGACTCATACATATTTCCTCTGTAAGATTGACTTAATTAATTTTTTTTCTTTACTCTTTCTTCAAACAAGAAATCTGATTGTTTTAATTATTCTAGGTATTTTCTAAATATGTTTTCCTTTTTCTCCTAATAAAATGCAACCTTAATATAATATTTTAATATTTATTTTAGTTTGATCAACAGTTTTATTTATGTTCCCACAATACACTAAAAGTTTGTAATTAAGTAAATTGTTGAACTGTTTCTGCTTAGAGTTTTGCTATGTGTGCTAGTCTTACAGGACAAGTTACCAAGTTTAATGACACTGTGCATCTTCATATAATTGAGTTAATGTCTATCTAGAATAAAGCTGAAAGACAATATTATGAGCAATCTCTGCTATAAGACCAGACAGATGGAATGCTCAGCAGTGTTAGGAACAAGTTTGTGCACGAACACGTTCCGCAAACAACTTGGTATTTAGAGCTAATGAATATTTCCTATTTGGAAAGTAAATTGCTGAATGTGCTTCCTGGCACTGTCTCCCTAGTGCCAGAACACATCATGTTTTTTCTCTGAAGGTCTTTTATAAAGACATCTGTGCCTTCACATCAATTTGAACTAATCTTTACATGCTGTGTTCTGTTAATGCACACTAGAGAAAAATAAACACTGAATTTTATATTATGAAAATAAGCCCCCTTCAGGTTCTCACTATTGTCAAATTCTCTCTCTCTCTCTCTCTCTCTCTCTCTCTCTCTCTCTCTCACACACACACACACACACACAGTATCTTATTGAACTGTACTCACATTTTCATTTAAGGGAAGCACTTTCCGGCTTCTCTTTAGCATACTCGAATTGCCAGCATCCCTCCTCTTGCGCTTTGGGATCATAATTAAGTAACATAAGGGTGACTTGAACACAAGCACTGTGCTACCATTGCAGTCAATCTGATAACTGAGAGGGTTACTAAGTGACATACACAGCATGTCCACGCGGGAGAAAGGGATGTTTCACGTCCCAGGTGGGATAAAGCAGGACCACATGACATTTCATTGCACTACTCAGAACAGTGTACAATTTAAAACTAATGAATTGTCTATTTCTTGAATTTTCCGTTTAATGTTTTTTGACTATGATTAACCGTGGGTAACTAAAACCACGAAAAGCTAAATAATTGATACGGGGGACTACTATAATAATAAATACATATAATAATAAAAAAGCAATATTCTTTGTTAGGTCTCTGACACGAATCAAGTGGCTGATTTGCATAATGTCACATTCGGCCAACTCTGGATCCTCATGATCGATGACTGTGCTAAAAAGGGGGTGGCATTCATACTTCCTCCCTCTAAACTGTGCTAACGTCTCAGGAATTCTAGAGAGTTCGGGGATTCTCAAGTTGGACTGTGATTTCTGCCATCTCTGTTTAGGCCATGTAACTCTATTAATATGGCAAATAGCTAACTCTTAAATATGTTTCTTATGGGAAAACAAACAAACAAACTGGATATTTCTTTTTATCATCTTACTAAGATGCTTTTATGTACTAACACAAAAGCAAGAGTAAAATGTCATATGAATTTTGTCACTGAAATATGTTTTACTTTGTGAGAATTGAAGCTAATTAAGCAAAAGAATGACCACTTTTATTTCTGCTCTGTACTTAAAAACTGAGCATTTATTTTGCCTTGTACGTATTTCACAGGTTATTTCAGGGTTTCAGAAATGCTCATATTAATATGGATGTCTACATTTAACGACTTTGTAACCCCTGCATTTGTACTGTGAACATTGGTAGAAAATGATACATAAGAAGCAATTTTAAACTAATTTCATTTTTTCTCATGTCCTCCTGTACACTGGCTATCTATATTGTTTTTCCTCTTCCTTGTACTAAATGGTTGACAGTTTATTTTATTTGTTTCCCATTAGATAACTTTTAGAAGATCTCTTGTCTCTTTACTCCTCAAAGGACTTTTACTTCTTTAATTAACTTGACAAAATTCCAAAATCAATTCAACATTTTCTCCTTCTCCTCCCCATGCCATCTCAGCCTGTCATAGGCTACTTTTGAAAGTAGAAAAGGGACACACAATCAGTTTTTCTTTCTTGTTAGGCCAGCTCCTATTCCCAACTGGTCAATTCCAGCTTCAGGCCCTCCGAATTTGGGGTCTGGGATGGAAAAGCCAGTCTTTAATCTGGGGTTGGTTTTGCTCATTGTGGCACATTTTTGTAGTGGACTCTCCCATAGGCACTTGAAGATTCCTCAATCAGTGAGACTCTCTCCTCTGTAATTTTCTTGACACAAGTAAAAGCCTCTGCTCCTGTTGGGCCCTTCCACTTCTGTGTCATCCTGAGGACTCGGTCATGGGCCTCTTTGTGGTGAAGTCTCCTTCCTGTCTAAAGACGTGTGGCTCTCTCTGCTATTGCAGTGAATTTCCCAATTCTAGGCCCTATTCTGCTGTCATCGTCACTTAAAACAGCTTCTTACACTTCAGCTTTCCGAAACTTTAGTAAGACATTCATTCCGCTATGTCCCTCCAATTTCGGAAGATACGTTAAGTTCTCTGAGTGATCGCACTGAAGTTCTTTCAATGGACCCTCTCCCTTTCCGTCTTTTATAGGGTGGGGTGGGCAGGTGAACTGCGTGTACGTGGCACACTGACAGTTCTCTCTAAAAATATCTGTTCTTCGATTTCCTAGCTGAATTCTTGTCTTTGCTTGTATAACTTGAAGATGCATGTTATACAAAGTTCACAAAACTGGTTTGGCATCTCAATTTCAGCCCTAATAGGTAGTCTAGCACCTCCTTTGTAATGCTACAATGGTTGGTATCTATGTTCTTGGATTCTCAGTTGAAAAGAGGCTGAAAAACAAATCCCATTTTAATAGGAAAAGACAAAACTGACAAACTAAAATGGACGATATTCATATCCGTAATTGGCGTAGAGGTAGTCTAACATTTATAGGATTAATGACACCTTATTATTAGATCTGTAATATGATACAGAAATATATATTTAATATGATGTCATTATAGTTATTAATATTAAAAACCAGTTAAAGGAAATTTATGAAGTTCAATTTAGCCATTCCAGGTTGAAGCCATTTTATTTGTTACTCTTTACACAGAATTCACTGAGTGAATGTCTGTGGAGCACCTATCAGGTGTCAAGCCCTTTGCCAGCCACTGGCAACATGAAGGCGAGCACACCCCATGCATTACGGAGCTGTTGCCTAAGTGGAGGGAGATTTCAGTTAAATAATCACTGACTAATATAACCTCATAACTAATAGACTACCAAGAGTTGGTGCACAGGGATGCAAATGGGACTTTGACCTAGTCAGGAAATCTGTCTTGAAGGAACAGCAGAGGAAAAATAGAAATTACCTGAGGAAAAAAAAATGGTGGAGGAAAGATTTTTCCAGGCAGAGAGACCAGTATGCACAATGTCCTCATAAAAGGGTAGAATCATAAAAAGTATGAGGGCCTTACAGAAGACCAGTGTAGTTGACCTGGAGAAAATGAGGGAAAAGTTGTCCGGTTAAGGTTCGGGGAATCATTTAGACCATATGTTACAGAGATGTGTTAAGATTTGTCTTTAAGATAAAGGTCAAGTGATGACATTGAGCATTGTGAATAGGCAGAATGGCCCCCTGAAGACATCCACACCCTAATTCCTGGAAGCTGTGAATATGATACGTTTGATGGCAAAAGAGACTTGCAGATGTAATTAAAGTTATGCTGAGATTACTCTGGATTATGCCTGTGTGCCCAATCTAATCACAGGAACTTTTAAGGAAAGATAATTTTGAGTGGCTAGAGGCACACAGATTTAGCAGAAGGCAAAACTAGAGGAATTCCACATGGCAGAAGGGTTTGACATGCCTTGTTGGTTCTGAGATGTAAGGGGCCACATGCAAGGATGAAGCAAGATTTGTAGGAGCTGAGGGTGCCCCGTGGTGCATAGTCAGCAAGGAAAGAGTGACCTCAGACCTTTAACCATTGAACTGAATTAGGTCAATACCCCGAATGAGCTTGAAGGCAGATTATTCCCCTGAGCCTAAAAATGAATGCTGTCATGTCCACACCTGGCTTTCAGTTTTGTTAACACAGAGAATAGAAGAACAAGCTGAGCTATATTGGCCCAGATTTCTGACCCACAGAAACTGTTTTAAGTCACTAACTTTGTGTTAATTTGTTACGGGAGCAATAGAAAACCAATATAAGTATAGAGAACAATTAGAAGTGAGTAGTGTCAAGAGTGGAATCTAGGCAGACCTGCTGGGAAGCTACTTGTATAGTAGAAAGCATGGGTAAACAATGACGATGACTTTGACACGTACTGAGTAAAAAATAAAGTTTGACTGTTATTTATCCTATACTCTACCTCTAGTATTTGGCCAAAGGTTTTGATTGATGGCCTGAGTGAGATACTTTACATGTGAATATTTTTATACATCGCTTGCATTTCAAGAAGTCCTTTAATAAATGTTGAGCTGGAAAAGAAAGTTGCAGAATAGTGGAAAATAAGAACACATGGAGAATGCAAACACATATTGAATATTAGGTGTTTTGGAATTTGAAAATCTGTCTCACTTAAAGTCTTATATTAGTAGTTGTTTTTAAAAGAAAAAAGAGATAATCAGTTTATGATGCCAGAATCCTCTTAGTTGTATAAATGACAGTCTCCAATCTCATGGCAGCACCTGGGAATGAAGGAAATGTGTGAGTCACGAGGAACACAGAATTTTTCTTTTTTTTTTTAAATCACCACAACAGAAGAAAACTAGTAGTATCTGAAGAGATGACCAGGAATAGCATAACTGGGGTAGTCTAGGTCAGCCAGATCTATGGTTTTGAAAACAAAACCTGCTGGACTCATTTTTTGGACCATTCATTGTGGGTTTCAGCAAAGTTTTCAACTAATTTATGGGAACGAATTTGGCTCTATAAATTGCTTTCTTAAATCTTTTAAAAATGTATTCATGGATTTCTAAATTTCTGTGGTATTCAATAAAAAATTAACAAGTATGGCAATGATGAGGAAAGTTTGCTCAAGATATTATCATGTAAGTAAGGTACTCACTCTGGGGATGACCAGAACATTGCAGTGGGCACAGAAACCAGATCACAACTACTTCTCTTTGCTACCAGCAACAAAGGCAGCTGTATCTTTATCCTTACCCAACCATCTTCTTTTATCACAGCTGCTATCAGCATCTCTTTCTATTATGCTGTTTCTTTCTTCTCTTTGTGACTTTTTCCTTGGTCCCATATGTATACTGACAAACCAAAGTCTAGGTGACGACTTGCTAATCTTAAAATGGACAGACATGAAAGAGTGGTACCATTTCTTCCTGCTTGTCTATTTTCTTCTTGCCTTATATTTCTTGCAATAGAAGTTGAGGTTGGTCATAGCTGGTGGTAGAAATATTAAAGATTTCTGGGTAAAAACATGTGAGGTAACACCCCTTATAATCAATAATGTTAACAATTGTTAATTGTTATTTCATTGCCAAATTTCTATAAAGTAAAAGTATAAATGTGCTACACAATCACAAGAAAGCAATATTCTATATACAGTGCTAGGTGTGTATCAGAATAATCAGGGGGATACTTCTTAGAACTACTATGCTGTACACCTGAAATTAATATAAAATAATATTGATTGTCAACCATAATTGAAAAACTTAAAAGGGGGTGAAGGTGAAAGGGAATAAGAGGTTCAATTTCCAGTTAAAAGCAAATAAGTCATGGGGATGTAATGTACAGCATAGGGAAGATAGTTGATAATATTGTGATAGCGTGCTACAGTGTCACATGGTACCTGAATTTATTGTGGTGATCACCTCTTTAGGTACACAAATGTTAAATAACTATGGTGTACCCCTGAAATGATTATAATATGGTATGTTAGCTATATTTTAATAAAAGTCTTAAAAAAGTGATATTCTACTTGGGGTATCAATATTAACACATTTTTTTTTAAATTAAAAACAATAGGATTTTCCAAAGTTATATGGATTCCATGCTGTTGTGCTAATGACAAGGTTGAGATTAATGTAGTTTTGTTTTCCTAAGAAAGTCTGTAGAGTTTTCATAGGGAGAGTCTTCAGCACAAATTACATGTTTGTTAACTTACTTCCTATGTGACAAAGTGTAAATACATGGAATTACAACATACTGTGAGCAAAATTGGGAGACGATTCTATAAAAACCTCAGTCCTTCTCTATTTTTCAGATGCCAGTTGCATAGAATAAGGTAAATACATGCCTTTTGTTTTAGAGGCAGAGTTGTGCCAATAGAGAAAAAAATAAATAAAAGGTTAGATCTACTGGTACATCTTATTTTGTATCTGTGAATAAGAAGCATATGTCTTATGCCATTTCACACAGAATAAAATGTTCAAAAGAAATATGAATGCTAATGTTTTAGCTTCTATGTTCAAAAACACTAATCAGAAGATTAGTGTTGGCAAAATTGATGCAGGGCTGAAAGCATTTCAAAGTAAGTTCCCTATGCAGAGAAAAGACAGTTAACAATACTATGTGCCAAACTGTATAGAAGAGGAAAATGTCACTTAAAGAGATTGTTTGAAGATATCCCAGGGCACACAATGGCTACAAGAGAAAACATAATTTTAAAGAAGTAATTCAATTGTTTTGAAGTCATAAAATTGTACTAATAAGTCATCAGCCTGCCAAAAGTATAAAATACTAAGAGATTCACAAAACTACCTTGGGAAATATAGTGGTTTATTTATAAATAAAACCTAGTTTAATGCATCTCTAAATTATTCATTGAGTATTCATATTAAATATCATACAAAAGAAAAATACATTTTTGGTGGTAATTGATGTTTTTGTATATTTGTTGATTATGCTATATATAGCACCTTTCATATATATATATATATAGTTTTTAATCTTGTTTACTTCAGAATTCCTTGAGGAAAAAGTAAAGATTGGCATGTGAGAATGTCTTTAAGAAGCACCAACTTTGAGAGGGCCAAATATTCTGAAGTACTGTATTCATTAGGAAGTTTGAAAGATAAGGGTATTTGATCGAGTTTATTTCCTGATCGTAGATTTTAGTAAAATGAAATACATGTGTGCATATGTACATGCACAAACACACACCTCTCTTTTTTAGTGACGCACTATGGATTAGCAACCTCTTTGAAAACAGCAAGAGTTTTATATTTCTAAATTCCTCTCACCATCCATCACAGGACTATCTTTCAATAGACATTTTTGTAATTAATAAATCAGTTATTTACCATAAAATGTGTCTATAAAAGTGAAGTACAGTGACAAATCACACAGCATTTTTTTAAATTTTACTATTATCAAGTATTAGAAGACCTTTGTTTCACTAATTTTATTTACTTGTACAAAACAAAATTAACACTTTTAAGCATCAGCTTCTCTAAAGTGAGAAATATTTGAAGAGATATAATGGTAGATGACATGCTTTGAAACTATAAATGGAAAAATAATGTAAGTTAATGCCATTTTTTTCTTCTTAGGTTTAGAATGGTTTGAAAATGAATATGACGTTTTTTTATGAATGATCAATAAATGGAGAAATTAGTTTTACAGGTTTTATTGTATTAAGTTCTGAGTGATTTAGTAAACTTATAATCAAATTTAACAAGGCGATAATTTCTTGAGTATTGGTGTCTATTTTTACCTGACCTTGGAATTTCATGACATTTGGGAAGCCATTTTACTTCTTGCCAGGTGAAAGTTAGATAATTCAGAGCGTGTTGACCGAGTCAGAATTCCCCACAAATGAGTTGAAAATATTTGGCTGGAGAATAAGTGTTTGTCTTTTCAGTAGTTGAGCCATGGAAGCTTTGTACAAATTTCCTTCCAACAATTCAAAAGTCAAATATTCATATCAAGAATAGTGCTAAATGTGGGACATAATGTATTCTTGCAGCCTTGAAAGGTCAGACATGTGATTGAGAATTATAACACTGCATGACCTGTGCTGGCTGTTTCTATAGGTCATTAAAATAAAAATCATTCAGAGAAAAATAAATAAAAAATCGTTCAGTGAAGATTGCTTTTGTTCAACATTTGGGTGTTGCTTCATAGGGTGTTTGAGTCTATGTGTGCAAAGAACATGAAATACAGTGTTTCTTGGAATTTGTGAGTGGCAGGAGTGCCTCTGGAAACTAAGTTCATCTACTTCAAAGGTTCAACGTGAATAAACATTTGTTTATATCATTCCTAGTCACATATGCAACTCCAATGTAATATTTTGGAGAGAAGTTTGCTTTTGATTTCTATCAATTAGTTATAAGAGTCACTTCAGAGATTTGCTGCCTCAATTTTGCAGATTTTCAAAGGGAATTTGGACACTTCACTAACTGGGAAGATATCTTAATGATTGTAGGAAAGTAATTGTTACTGAGGACAGATTTCCGTAGTGTGATTTACCTTAATACTACTTAATATTAACATTTAGGATACCATTCTAAATGATTTCTGCCAGTCTTGTTGCTACAGTGAATATTATTACCATGTTTCCCCGAAAATAAGACCTAGCCAGACAATTGGCTCTAATGCCCCTTTTGGAGCAAAAGTTAATATAAGACCGGGTCTTATATTATGTTACATTATATAAGACCCTGTCGTATATTATAGTAAAATAAGACCGGCTCTTATATAAGTCTGGGTCTTAAATAATATAACATTATAGTATAATGTTATATAATGTAATGTAATATAATATAATATAATACATCACAAGACCAGGTGTTATGTTAATTTTTGCTCCTAAAGATGCATTAAAGTTAATTGTCTGGCTAGGTCTTATTTTGGGGGAAACACGGTATTCTGTATGGTAGGAACTGCATTGTCAACAGTCTGATATTTCTAAAATGTAATTTAATTATATTATTTTTCTTAAAATATGTCAGTGGATCTCTCTTAGTCAGAATCTCAAACTGCTTAGGAGACTGTGTTAAAATCGTCTTCTTCTGGCCATTCATGATTTTGCATCTCCTTTTCTGTCACTCTCCAAGATGCACTATCTACATCCTTTCCAAGATACCTGTGATTCTCCAATACTCTATTAAATATATTAGAAGATAAAACCCCATGCATTTGCTAGAAGCAAAAATATAAAGAAAATGTACTTTGTCATTAATATCATCCCAATATACTACAACTATTGTTTTCTGTCTCTTTTTGTGAAAATTACAAAAGATAAATAAATGTAACCACTAATATTTGTTAAGTGCTTACTATATTTCTGCCCAAACATTAACTCAATTAAGTCCTATAATAACTCTATGAGGTTGGTAGTTCTTTAATTACTCCCATTTTATAGGTGAGAAAACCTAAGCTCAGAGTCCTTAAGACTTAAGTCTAAAACTTGCCCAGGGACACAGAGTAAGAAACTGATTAAACTATATTTCAAAACCAGACAGTCTGATTTGAGAATCTGTTTGTTTTTTTTCATTCCAAAAGGATATTGTAATATACTTCTTAGGAACATTTTGCATTTTCCTAAAAATATAGGAAAATATTCCTTTGCAACATATTTTTAGACAATAATATGTTTTTTTTTAATTGTCTTTCAAAGACAATGCTGTTTTAAATAAAGAAAAGTAAAAAGTGAAATTTTATTAATGAGGTTTCTTAGTTAACCTAGCTATCCTATTTGCTTTCAAATCCTATCAAACGCTAACCAGTTCTAATAATGAGCTTCTAGAATGATTTGTTCACTCTTTAAAATTCCTAATTTCCAAAAAGATTAGAGAAAATTGATAGTAAAGAGAAATAAAAATAATAGATTCACCACAACAATAGTAAAGAGAAAACTAAGGAATTTGGACTAGGATAACTCGAAGTATGGTAAACCATTGTATATGAACAAGGTTCTTCTTAGGATTCCCTAGACAGCAAAGTACAGGATAGGAAAACCAGTGAGCATGTAAACAAGGGAGGCCCACAACTCATGATTGTGCTGAGTAATAAGCTCAAAGTTCTGAATCCCATTCATTGTTATTTGCTGCTATCCTCAGAATGAGTTTGGTGTTATGACCATTGACGTGAGAGGTGTACAGAATCTAACTTGATGACATGTAACGTCTATAAAACTTTTGTCCTGCCAAACAGGAAAATCTGAAAACAATACAGAATACAGAATTCTGCTTACCTAAATCAGGAAATAAATTTAAGATAGTCTGTGAAACAATGACATAAGTGTATGAAGGATGCAGATGAATGGCATTAAAAATGTTTTTAGAGCCAGACAAGAAAACACTCAAATGAATTAAGGGAGCCAAAGATTTGCAATATTCAACCAAGCAGTAAAGCCCTTAGTTACCATCTCCATGCAGAATTATTTAGTAGAAGGAAGAATGATGTACATGAGGTAAGAATAAGAATAAGGCAGTGGTAATTTCAACCCCCTGAAGGTTACAAGGGTCCTTATCATTATAGATTATGAAAGGTTCTCTATCTGTTGGGAAGGGGTCTCAAGTGAATCTGATTTTATGTATTAAGTAAACATCTCTAGTAGATGAGCGACATAAGTGTTGCCCTGATGGGTCTTTTAATACCAAGAAGAGTTAGACTTATATTTTTTTAAATGTGAGGTAAATTACCTTTTTGTGTAAATTTTGAGAGTGACTTCTATATATCTGCTATTTAGTGTGGTGAACTATTTGAAATAATTTATAATTTTAGAATTGCTAAATCTAAAGTTAAAATGTTATTGACTACTTGAATATAGACATGAGATACGATGTTAACACATTAAGTATACACTTACTAACTAAAGAAGCATTAAAATATGTATAATAACTTCATACAGTTATATACATGCTTAATTTGTTACATTAGTAAAAATGGCTTGTATATTTGAAAAGGTTTTGTTTTGAAGTGGAGTGTGAGAAGTAAATACAAATAATTAAGGGAGTCGATCAATCATTAACTAAAGGCCCTGTTGAAAGTGATTATTATATATGTTAGATTTATAAGTCCAAAATTCTTTATAGTTAGACTTAATTTTCAGGAAAAAACTATGATTTTGAGTTTATATTTTTGATGACTTGAATGTTAGTTCTGGAAACTCCTTATTAATTAATTGTAAGATTATCAAAATCACATCACACATGCACATCAATATACTCCGTGACTGTTCATTGTTTAAACCAGGGAAGAGAAGCAAAACTGAGAGAGTTCCTGTGACAGCATGAGGGCATTCTTCCAGGCAATGATTTCTTTTTTTTTTTTTTTTTTTTTTTTAATTAGGTAACAATGGTCAACAAAACTACATAGGTTTCAAGTTTGTACAATTCTATAATACGTCATCAATATATTGCATTATATGTTTCACCACCCAGAGTCAGTTCTCCTTCTCTCATCATGTATTTGACCCCCCCCTTACCTTCTTCTAGCATCACCCTCCTCCCTTACCCTCTGGTAACCACTAAACTTTTGTCTGTGTCTATAACTTTTTGTTTCTTTATTTGTTTGTCTTGTTCCTTTATTGCCTTCAGCTTTATATTCCATATATGCATGAAGTTATACATTTCTTGGCTTTTCTTGTCCGACTTATTTCACTTAGCATAATAATCTCAAGATCTATCCATGCAATCACAAATGGCAGTATTTTGTCTTTCCTTAAGGCCGAGTGGTGTTACATTGTGTATATATACCACATCTTCTTTATCCAACCATCTGTTGAAGGACACTGTTGCTGGCTACAAAATCAATGTACAGAAATCCATCGCATTCCTGTATACTAACAATGAAATTTCAGAAAAATAAAAAAAATTAATTCTATTTGCAACTACAAGAAAAAGAATAAAATACCTACAAATAAACTTAACAAAGGATGTGAAGGTCCTATACACTGAAAATTATAAGACATTTTCAAAATAAATTGAAGAAGACACAAAAAAAACGGAGACATTCCATGTTTGTGGATTGGAAGAATCAACATAGTTAAAATGTCCACATTACCTGAAGCAATATACACATTTAATGCAATCCTCATCAAGATCCTAATGGCATTTTTTAAAGAAATAGAACAAAAAAAAAATCATCAGATTTGTATGGAACCACAAAAGACCCCAAATAGCCAAAGCAATCCTAAGAAAAAAGGACAATGCTGGAGGTATCACACTCCCTGACTTCAGCTTGTCCTGTGAAACAACAATTATCAAAACAGCATGGTATTGGCAGAAAAATCAGATGCACAGACCAATGGAATAGAATTGAAAACCCAGAAATATATCCACATAAATATGGATAGATAATTTTTGACAAAAGACCCAAAAACATACAATGGAGAAAAGAAAGCCTCCTCAATGAATGGTGCTGGGAGAATTGGAAAGTCATGTGTAAAATAATGAAAATATTTTGTTTTAAAAGGAGTTAAACACAGCCACTTTGGAAGCTTTTCCTTACAAAACTAAACATACTCTCAGCTTACGAGTTCTTCAGTCATGCTCCATATTTACCCAATAGAGTTGAAAGCTTAAGTCCACACAAAAACCAGCATATGGATGTTTATAGCTTCTTTATTTTCAATTGCCCAACATGGAAGCAACCAAGATGTCCTTCAGTAGGTGCCTGGATAAATAAATTGGTACAAACAGACAATGAAATATTGTTCTGTGCTAAAACGAAATGAGCCGTCAAGACATGGAGGAAACTTAAATGGATAGTACCCAGTGAGAGAAGCCAATCTGAAAAGGCTGCATACCACAGGAGTCCACCTAGATGATATTATGGAAAAGGCAAAATTATAAAGAAAGTTAATTGATCTGTGTTGGCCAGGGTGTGGGGAGGGATAAATAAGCAGAGCAGAAAGGATGTTTAGGGCAGTAAAATACTCCATATGATACCAAATGATGGGTACATGTTATACATTTGTTCAAAACCATTGAAGGTAAGACAGCAAATATTGAACCATAGTGTAATCTATGGACTTGGAATGATGATGATGAATCAATGTAGGCTCCTCAATGTAACAAATGCACCCTTCTGGTGGTGGATGTTGGTAACGGGGGAAGCTAAGCAAGTGTATAGCAGGCCTATATGGGAAATCTCTGTACTTCCCTCTCAAATTTGCTGTGATCCTAAAACTGTTCTAAACTAATAAAGTCTAAAAAAAAGTTAAGCAATTTCATTTAAAGGAAGTTTACAGGAAGACATTTATATACAGAGACTTGTGCACTATGAGATATAATGGCAATGTGTTCAATAGCAATTTTTAAAGGATGCTGGCATGATTTTCAGGGTTCCCCCCCCCCCCGTGCTGATCCTCAATAAAACAAAGGTCATATTGTTAATTCTTAGCATTATCATGGTGAATTAAAATAACATAAATATATTTCACTTTGGTGATTCACAGAGAATCTAAAATAATAAAAAGTTAAAATTTCTCATATCTATCCTCTAGCTGGAATTTTGGAAGAAATTAGGCAGTATGTAACATAATATTGTGCTCTCTGACTATCACTCAGAGTGGAAATTCTGTAATTGAGGAAGCAAAGTTGACATTTTATTGAAAAATTGAAGATATTGAAATACATTATTGCCTCATTTGAATACTATTCAACATTTTATGAAAGCATAGAGACTCTTGTGTGGATAAGGTCAACAACATTTTGGTCAAAGTCATTTTGCATCTTTTCAAATTATCAAATAAATGCTTCATTTAAACCCAGTATTTTCCATTTTAAGACACTGGAAAATGTTTAGAATGGCCCAGGGGATTTTGTGGTAGGGGTATTCAATTGTCTTCATGTATTACAACAGTACTTTAGCAATGCTTGTGTATAAGACTTTCTTTTGAACAAATTTTGCCTGCCAAGAAAAGTTACCTCAAAAGTAAATCTTTAGATAAATAAATTTCTTAATTAGTTGAGTGTTGTTTTTTTTTTGTTTGTTTTTTTTTTGTATATTCCACCTGAATGTTAAAGACAATCTTATAAAATTCATAGTTTTTTTGTTTTTGCAGTTAGTAATGTTATAATTTAAATTTTTACTGATAGTAATTAAACAATAGTTTCTGAATCTTCCTTAAGACCATCACTAGGATAGGGTATTGAAACCATGGCATCTACACAGAAGAAAATGGTCATTTTGCTACTCTGTCTGTCAGTCACTTTCTTCCACAACACTCACTGGTATGTGCCAGACCCAGATACACCAGACATGGGGCTAGTATAGGAAAGGGAAAAAAGAAATCCAGTCCCTCTTTTCTTCGTCTCCAGTGAACTGTTGAAAAAAGAAAAGAAAGCAGCAGTAATATGTCTCCTCAAGATTAAAGCCCTAGGAAAGAGGAGTACAGTGAGGTGAGGGAAACAATAAAGGAGGAGATTTCAAAGGCCCCACTTTACATATGGTATTCTGGGAGCAGATCCCCTTCCAAACTGCTTTACAATAAACTACAGGAAGCCACGTGAAAATAAACTCAGTCAAATTTTATTGTTAAGCTGACAGAAGACTGGAGTTTTGCTTTCTGTATAATAAGGATGAAATAAGAATTCTCCTCTTGTTTCTGAAGGACACGGGAATGCTAAGAGTCTGGGCCGTGATTCTTGTCCAAAGGAATCATTGAGGTAGGGTGATGTGTTCTTAAAATTGTATCCTCAAAGCTGGGGAATCCAATGTAGGCCACTAGCAGGAAAATCATGTGAAAGTCCCAGACCTTAGGGGCATCTCCAGGCACAGCAATCGCCGAGGTGGGGATACGCCGCAGGCAGGACCGAGCAACATTGTCTCTACTGAGGGATCACAGACTGTACATTACAACCGACAATAAGTTACTCTAGAATTGTCAGCAGCAGATTCCTGTAGAATCCATCAGGAAAAGGTCAGTCGTCCCTCAGTCTAGTGGTCATCCTCAGCAGTTTCTGCTGGCAAATGCCAGCAATGATTCAAAGGCTGCCACATGGATCCAAGGAACCTATCTCTGCGACCATAAGGTCCCATAAAAAAACTGCATTTCATACACCAAGAAGCCACGTCATGCCATAGTGAGAGACTGAAGATTTAGCTGAACCTTCCAAACAAAGATGGAATTGCCTTAAGGAGACAGTTTCAATCGTTGGATTGATTTTAGATTATCTGATTGGACAAAATACAGGTTTATTTATTTCTTCTGCAACTCTGAAGGAAAGTCAGATAAATGAGTTTATAGGGATTCCCTGTTCTTTTGAATGTAGTATGAGTAAAATTTTTACTTTCTCGTACCTCAGAAGATTGTTTAGCATCTTTACGGATCTCTGTGGGCATATCCCTGTACCCAAAGCTGATCACAAACTTGTAGTTTAAGCTTCAGAGGCACAGTATTTTGAGTCTATAGTTGAAATCCTGAGAGAGATAAAGGATGACGGAGTGAGATACAGGATAATCAATAGGGAAAGGAAGAAGGGAGTTTTGGAAAATTTATATTAAGATCCCATCTTGGATGCTGACTATATATATATATGTATATGAGGGATCCTAGATTCAGCAATAGTAGCTGGGGATGTATTTGAAAAGCATGCACTCTAGAAGAAGGTAGACTTCAGAACCAAGCCTGAAAAGGAACCCACAGTTAGTATTGCATAAGCCAGAGCAAGGTTAAGAGGTCCAGGGAAGCTAAAGATTGTAGCCATTCTGTTCTCGTGTGGACTGTTACTAGGGTTTCCAAATTCCTAACATTTTGGAACCTTCAGGAATCGAGAACTGGAAATCGTATTTCCCCAAAATTCTCTAGAATTCCCAAAATAATCTTTTTTATTTAATTTTCATTGATAATCTGTAATAATGGCTGTAACAGTAAATGTTAATAAACAGAAAAGCTGTAGAGAAGGTAGGGCAACTGGGGTTCATGGCCCCGGCATAGTCTATCAGAGGTTTCAAGACACTCCTATATGGAAAAGGTCGACACAAAACTTGAGTAAATAAAATTTCATAAATCGAGGTCGACCGGAATTTCATGACTAGTGCATCTCTTGCCCTGAGAGCTAAACAGGGGTCACTATGGTATCATTTTGTCTAGGTTTCTGTTATATTTCAGGTTTTCTCAAAATACAAACAATATAATTAATGCAAACTTTATTTAGCCAAACCTTATAGTATACAGTGAGTTTTTACATATATCACACAATGTATTAACATTCCCAACCTCATGTAAATATTTTATTTGTTAAATTAAACATTAATAGAAAACAAATGCAAATATTATTCATTTGAAAATTTAAAAAAAACACTTCAAATAGTTTTTATTTTTCATTTTTTAAAATGAAACTTTAAGAAATATAGAGCATTAATTGCCTGATCAAACAATCATGATCCTTGCTTTGTAACAAATATACTTGATGTGGAAACATTTCTTTCATTTTCTGTAGACGTTGGACAAATTGTTATGAGTGCATCTAAAAGCATCTTCAATTTGGGAGTGAGAGAATGTGTTGCTTCATGTAAGCTCATTTCCCTCCTTAGAGAAGCAAATATTTTGTCTGCATGCATAGGACTAGGTTTTGAGTCAAAATTGATATTGCTTTAGTCGATTCACACTTCAGATCAGATTCTGATTTATGTCAGAACTCTCTGTAAGGACATCCTTTATTTCTTCTCTTGGAACTTCTTCTGCTGTAAATGTTCCTTTAAAAAGTCTTTCCATTAATGACTTCACCAATCGTGCAATTTCATTCTTACTTGACAAGGCAAAAAATTCATCCTCTTTCATCTCACATAGACAACTAACGTTGCTCAAGTGCTTTGTGAGAAACACAAGATCTCTATTTCTACATTTAACCAATTCAAATTTTATTTCCTTTAAAAGCATTAAGAAAAAATTAAGAAAGACCTATATTGTGCAGTCACTATTTATAGCTAAAAAGTGTCACAAAATATTATGATATGAGATTGGAAATTATTGAAATATTGGAATAAAATATTAGCAGTGCAAGTTGTTTTTAAATAGACTGACTTACCCACAGCAGCTGAGAGAGCCAAGAACACTCACATACACAACAATCGTCAGCGGCAAACAAACTGATCAAAGGTGGTTGGTAGTATCGGCCGTCACTTTGTGGAAACGATTCATCGTGGAGAACAGAAAACAGTTTGTGTTTACACAGAGAAATATTTATTTTCACAACCCAGGATTTGACTACAATGTCATATTAAGGTAAACTACCTTAGATTTCCTTAGTTCACCTGAAGATGACATTGTGGTCAAATCCTGGGTTGTGAAAATAAATATTTCTCTGTGTAAATACAAACTGTTTTCTGTTCTCCATGATCAAATCTGCTCAATTTACATGAGCTAAAATTAGCTGGTCATGGGATATCTGATTCTGGTATCGCGTGTGAATGTCTGGTGGCGTGTAACGTTTTAACACAATGTAACTTTAGATAGCAATAAATAGGAAAAATGTCTAAGAGATAAATTGTGAGTAGTATGTTTATTTCCCATTGTGGGCATTACTGGGTTCAAGGAGCTGATTTTTCCGATTTCCCGACTGACATTTCTGGGGATTCGGAACCGGAAAGCGAAAAAAATTCCCGAGAACGGACAAGGAAGGAATTCCCGCCCGGAAACCCTTAATGTTACCATTTCCCTCTCAAGTCAAGTATCCAAGGCTAGATACTGGTCAGTGAGTTAGCGATTGGATCAAGGATTGAGTGGAGACCGGGTTGCGATCTCTCACTGGGGCACCAGTTGACACTTGGGGTGGCTTTTCAATAGAGGCAAATGCTCTCCCTGAGGCTTAAATCCACTCAATGTGTGCCTGTGGTCACCACTGAGCTCCCCGTGGGAATAGGGCTAGTGTAAGGGGTGCTGGGCCTCCAGAAGAACTGAGTTTTGGGTTGTGAGACTTCCACAACCCACATGCAGAATTTTGTGTTAGATCAATTTGTAAACAGGAGAAAATATATTTTGGATAAAGACCTAGCTTTCAGTTTCTTGGAACAAGAGACTTCGGGATCATAGTAAATGTTCATTATATACAGAAAAAGAAAATGTTCTGTATAGGACCACATTGATTTACTAATGGGAGAATATAATTGTGGAGTAATATTTTAAAATACTTTATGTAAGTGTTGGTGTCTCAGTTGCATTATGTGCACTTTACCTTTTTTTCCTAATAAAAATGAAGAATCCATCCACCTCAGCAGACATTTTCATTATTAGGCATTTGCACAGGAGTGCAAAGAGACAGAATGAGCTAATATTCGTCATTGCCAAAATTGACTAGATTCAGAGAAGATAAGTGTATCATTTAAGAACATAATCTCAACACTTACTAACAAATGCTCTAAATCCCATATGCTATGTCAAAAAGACATGCATCCCAATTATCTACAATTCTTTATCTGATTATTTAAATAGAGAGGAGGAAATAGAAAAGCTATTACATAGTACTTTATTACACCATTCTGGACAGGAATTTGCTTTGCCAAAGACATGATTGCCTGTATTCTCATCCTAAAGTAGTGCTGTGATAAGATTTCTGAATATGCATTAGAATTGCTGCTTCCATCAAGACTACATTGATGATTGTGGAGACAGCTACTGCCTAGATGTAAATCATTGGAAGATGGATTGAAAAATATTTGGCAAATCTTGAGTATCTCCTCAAATAATGAATGAAGCATTGTAGCAATAATTAACTGTAAATAGTTGTTTCTAAAGTTTTGTTCCTCATAGATGGCAGTAAAATATTACTATTTTTTAATTGATTGAAAAGTATGTTGGCATGGATTTGAAGGAAATGGTTTGTCTATCATATTTGTAAGCTGAGTGGATACAGACATGATGAACTACACAGAGGTATTAAAAAACATACATATATATGCAATTATTGGAGTTTTCCATGGTCCCAAATGTGATTTAAACAGCTTGGGTGACAGATCTTAACACTTTAGAATCTTTTATATTTCAGATTCAAAATGGTGTGAAATATTGTTTTCTAATATTTCTAAAGAATGGTATAAAAGTTTGGGAAGAAATCTCTTGCATATATGACTGAAATTTATATATTAAAAATCCATGTTACTAGTCATGATTTTCAATCTTAACTTATGTAGCCAATAAATGTTAATGAAGAATTTATAATAATATGGAAATATTATGTTATAATTTTAAGTGAAGAAAGTCTGTAAGTTTTATTATTGCATATGTGCTATTATCACAGTTGTGTTAAGCAGACACCAAAGAACTTTACAGAAAATTAAAAATAAACAAAAAAACAATTGAATGACTATATTAATATGGATTTATCTTTAAGGCATGCAAATATTCTTGGTTTGATTTTCAGTTTTCTGTGTCTTCCAAAATTTCTATAAATTCAAAATTTAGTAATGACCAAATAACTTAGTGCATTGAACTTAGAAATGTCTGTTTTGAGAGGCAAGTGCATTCAAATTTTTTTTTTTTTTCTGATGTTCCTGATGTCCGAAGCAAAGTGATTGACATTCTTCACTGACCTCTGAATCCACAACCACATCTCTCCATTTCTTCCTTCACATCTGTCTACCCTTGGTGGTAGGGTTTTAGTCTTCAGTATAAAAACCTCTTTCCTCCTACACATGAAGAGCCTATATTTCAAGAGTCCTCTTCACAGTTGTCTTGATAGTATTTAATTTACAATGTTATAAGTAAAAACATAAATATATTATTATCTTAGATTTATTCTCATGTTAAAACATTGTCAAGCAAAGCCAATTTGGGGCATGGCATTTTTCTTTCCTTCCCTTTTTAATCCTTTTTTTTTTCTAAAATTTATATACATATGTGTTGTGTGTATCAGATGAGTGTAGTTCACATAGTTGGATGAAAATCTGAGAACTGCAAGTTTCCCTACCCTTCTCCCAGGCAGTTGCTCCAGAGACCTGCCAATTCATCCAAAGTGACATTCCTAGACCTAGTCGTTGAGCATGTAAAACAAGAGTTTCTAAGTAGCCTTTCAAATGCATCACATAGAAAATGGTCTTGCCAAGGTTTAAAAGCAAAAAATGGACATATTAAAAAAGAAAAAAGAGATCATCACATTCTAAACACTAGGAACTTAACGGCCTTAGTTCTTAAATTTCTACTGATGTAAGAAACACAAGAAATACTTGTCCATGGTCTGGGAGCTAAATGGATGATGGGGAAAGATATGACTGGATCATGGTTATTAAGGTTTCCTGAAAAGCGATCTTAAGTTACAAACTGGGAAATGATAATAACTCTCAGATCCAAGAACTGGCAGGGCTTGTGCCCCATTTCCTTCCTGGAACCCTGGGCAGAACAGCTTCATGCACCTACTTCACATCGATGAGGGAGCATAAAATTTTAAATGGAAACATGGTTTGTCTGTTTATGAGAGGGCCTAAGAAAGCAACCTCCTTCCTGTGCCTCTGAGTTTCCTTTGGTTTTTTGTGCTTACTATTCTACTCCCCATCCCTAATCAAGGAAACAGTCTGCAGACCCAAAGGGCTTGGCAGGCAATACCGGTCAATCAAAGACCATGGCAGATCTCAGACATCAGCAAAAGCTTCAAAGCAAAAAGAGGATCAAAATCAAGTGTCAGGTGGAATTTTCCCATCACAGTGGTTGCTGGATCAGAATTGCTAAGGATGATGTGGCTGCCCCGTGCTGCCATAGCATGGAAGCCCATCGTCTTATGCATAACCAGAATTGAGGTTATGGCTCAGTTGTCCTGGGGACAAGTGATGATGAGGAGGAATCCATGAATTTGACTAAGTTTAAATCAAAAATGATTGTGAAAATACTGACTTTGTCTGAATTTACTTGGAAATACCTAGATTAGTTATTCTGTTATTAAGCAGCAATGGGGGCTAAAGATTATTTTATGCATAAATTTGACAGGTATTTTTGATCACTTGCTATGAATTAGTGATTTTTCAAGACCCTGGGGTACAGTAGTGGATAAAAGAAATAGTCATAAAATCAACATCCCATAGAACAAACACTCGTGGAGTTTTGATTCTAGGGTGGGAGGAGAAGCATAGAAAAATACGCAAATAAAAATAGAACATGTCAGGTTGTGTTAAGTGCTATGAGGAATAATAAGTCAGGAATAGGGATAGATAGTTATGTGGGGGCTATTTTCGACAGGCTAGGCAAGGAAGGCTTACTGTGAAGTTAATATATTAGCAGAGACCAGACAGAAGTAAGGGGGAACACCTTGTGGATATCTGAGGGAAGAACATTTATAAAGGAACAATAAGTGAATAGAACCAAAGAAAGAGTTACATATTTATTTATGACTTCAAAATCATAAAACCTACCTACAGTTGTTTTCTTAATTTATTAAGATTTGAAAGAATTTTTCTTAATGTGGATAATATTAAATTAAATATTGATACATAACAAAAACATAGGATTTTAGGAGTTTGGTTCCCTAAAGAATTTTGCTTACCTATATATAGGCTAATTGCTAAAACAAAACAAAACAAAACAAAACAAAACAAAACAAAACAAAAAACCCCAAAACCTCATGGCTCATGAATTAGTTGTAGACAAGACGACAAGAGATGAATGGGGAAAAATATTGAAGAATTCTATACTGATACTGCTTAAAAAATATCTTAAGTTCTTACTCTAATTTAAAGGTAATAAAATTAGAAATAGATGTTATTAGTTATTCAATCAGAAACTTGTACCTGATTAAGACTTTGGCATAGCGACAAAAGATTTTGAAAGAATTGACATTTATGTTTGAAGATAAAATGCAATATTAAAGGCATGTACATTACATATTTTATTATACCTACATTAACAGATTTTTTTTGACAAATTGACAGAATATTGGTTCTGCATGAGTACATTAAAAGAATTCAACGAAAGCTGGGGCAAATGTCGGGTATTATTATTTCTTATTAGTTTTATACATAAATACCTCAATATAGAGTATAATACGCCTTCTCTATACTTAGCCATTCTGCTTTGATGCAAATGTCTTCTCTGAATTCAAATGCAAGTTTCCTTACCTTTTGGTGAATAGAATAACTGCAAATAAGAAATAATTACAAAACAGTCAGCACTATACTCTGTTTTCTTTTTAAAACAAAATCTTTCAAGTACAAGGAAAAGAAAAAAAATCAAAACAACAAAGAAAACAGAATGAATGATATCCTAAATCTGTGGAAGTGCTAGAGTTAAAACTAAATTCTTAAATTGGTTTTGAGACTGTTCGGCTATTATGTGTATGTATGTGGGAGTAAGACTGTGAGTATGAACAACACATTGTACAGTCCACAGATTTTTCTATTAAGCTTACATCTAAAGAAAAAGAACACACACAAAAAATGAGATCACCATTCTCAAAGCTAATTATATAGGAATGAAGAATTATACAGGGTCAGACACAAACTATCAAGCCTACATTTCTTAGCCAAAAGCAACTTCATGGGACATGTTCCTGAAGGCCTGATTATCCTGTCTGAAATTAGTTTTCAAGCTTAAGTATATTTTAGTGTATTTCAGAGTTATTTAAGACTTTATTATTCAAGAGCCTGCTCAAACTGATTTCACTCCCCTTCGCAGATTTTTTTTTAATCAGTAGCAACCACTTAGGATAGTAGATTCCTTTTTAAAACCACGTTTTATATTGCTTATTTATCTTAAATACCTTGTTAAACTTAAGGGGAAACTTGCTATTGATGCAACAGGCTTCTATTTATTTATGTGCATTGTTTATACATATTTTTGTCATTGTTTCTTGACTTCTACCTTTTCAGCAGTTTAAAACTATTATTAAATCTCTTTTTATATATTAATCTCCCCCATTCCCTTGCTTTTTATTTCCCTTCTTGGCCCTTGAATAGTTTACTTTAGAGACGTGAGTGTGTGTATGTGGTGTGTGTGTGTGTGTGTTTATGGTAGAGAAAACACAAAATTATGCATGGAGAAGACTAGAATACTGAAAAAATAGAGGACATTTCGCTGGAGAAATTTACAAAATCCAAAGTAGTTTGCACATGAATAAACTATAAACAGTCTTACTGAGATTGTGGGGGGGTGGATTATTTGTTACACAGCATAATCTAGAATTACCCTACTGATATAGACATATTACCATTTAAGGTAGATAATAGTCTGCAAAGTAAAAATATTTAATAGCTTAGATAGTGTACTTTACAATCACATATCAGTTTAAGGACCGTGATTAAACTATACTCACAGTGTAATTCAGAATATGATTGAGAATTAACATAGAAATACATATTTGCTAAAATTTCAGTCTTTGGAGCAAGTTAAGGTCTGTTGGCCTCATTTTCCTTATAATGATTATGTGTTTCAAACGGTCATTGCAAGAATTAACATGTGTTATAATAGTGACTGTTACATAGGAAATCAATCAGTTATTGAAAAACATTTGGTAACTCACTAACCAAATAAATATTAGGCATCCCTTAGATTTTTATGATCGAAACATATTCTTGAATAAAAAAAATTCACACCATATATGCAGTTCTTGAAATCTAGTAAATTTTAATCTATAGAAAGAGATTGCTATATATATATATATATATATATATATATATATATATATATATATATATATATATATATATATATTTAACTCCAGAGTTCCAAAGTATATAATATTATAAACATGGAATTGTTAGGTCAACTACAATGTGCTTGGTAACCAAATGTGTTGTGCTTGAAAATATATGCAACCTAACATTAAAGGAAAACTCAACAGCAGCTGGATCATTTTAAAGACTAATCCACTAGACCTTTTCAAATATATCTTCTGAAACTCCCTATAATTATGGCTCTTTGTAACATATCATTTTTCTGTTTTATTAGGAACACAACAGTGTAGTTAAGTCACATATAATTTTTTTCTCTGAAACTGTTTTTAAAGCATGTTACTGTAAATGAATGCAAAACAAGAAAAGATCCAACAATTTCCTGAAATAAAATATTCAAGTGTGAATGTCTTTGTGTGTCAGAAACTAAACACACTCTTTTCAAAATAGAATATTTTAATATTTTCCCTTCTTGATTTTCAAACAGTCTTATATGTTCAAACTAATTAAACTTTATTCTGTATGCATCAATCTTTAGAAGAGTAATGTGAGGTGGTTTTCTTTGTTTGGTTTGTTTTTTAATTTATGGTATATGAGTATATTCTAGAACTATAATCCAAATTTCATAATACTTCAAAAACATTTACCCTTGGATAATCTTAATAGTGAAAACCCCAAATAAAAAAGTGCATCTTTGAAACAAAATGTATTGGCTTGACAAATTTCAGTTGATATATAATTAGAGCACAGAGCATTAGGAGTTGTTCTTTTGTAGCATTCTATTTTCATACATCGGTTACCTTTAAATAGACAAAAATATAGTGGTTAAAATAAGGCAAGTAATAAATGAATAATAGGAAGATTTTTTTCTACCTTGCTTTTATTTATATTTAATGAAATAAATTGATATTCAAGAAAACCTGAAAAATATTCTGAGCATGGTCATTGTCTTAGGTTTCTACTAGTGCTATAACAAATGACCTCAAATCTAGTGGCTTAAAACAACACATATTTATAATCTTACAGTTCCGTGATTTATAATCACAAACCTAAAATAGGTGTTATGGGCTAAAATCAAGGTTCTAGAAATGCTGCATTCCATCTGGAGGCTCTGGGGAAGAAGTGTTTCCTTGCCTTTTCTAGCTTCTGGCAGCTGCCTGCATGCTTTGGCTCAGGGCCCCATGCTCTATCTTTATAGCCAGCAGCATAGCATCATCCAATCTCTCTCTCTGATTCTGCTTCCATTATCACATTACCTTCTCAAATTTTAATTCTACTGCCTCCCTCTTACAGGTATCCTTGTGAGCACATTGGGCCTACCTGGATAATCCAGGCTAATCTCATCTCAAAATCATTTACTTAATCACATTCTGTGAAGTCCCCTTTTGCCACCTCTGGTAATACGTTCACAGTTTCTAAGGTTTAGGAGGTGGAAATATTTAAGTTGCATTATTCAGCCTACCACAGCTATGCTTGATTTTTCAGGAATATCTAGGTATGTGGAAAAAAATAGGGTCTTTATTAAATAATATGATTTTTTTTTTACATTGAAAAAATAAAATAAATACATGTGATTAATATTTTAAAACTAGTCTTACGGATTTACCAAAAATTTCCAGATGGAAGGGTGATTTTTTTAAACATAATATGCATGGGGCCTGTGACTTTTCCAGTCTTTTCTGTGAGAAACTCCTCATTCTGTTGATGAAAGTGTTCCCAACTTACGTCTCATCAGCCTCAGAGCTGTCATGGGCAACTCACCCAAAGGCAATCAATCCATTTAAAGGCCTACAGCATATAAGGTGACGCTCCAAAAGTTCTCTGTCCAAATTGAGAATTCTGGGATAATATTTTTCTTGCTCTTTAGAATTTGCATGGACCAACAAAGAGTGAATCAGGAAGCTTATAATGACAAATGAAATCAAAATGTTGATCAGATTGCCAGAAAAAGTGAAGGATAGTCAATTACATTTGAATTTCAGATAAATAATACATCATTTCTTAGTGTTGTATGTCCTGAACATTTGCATAGAACGTGCTTATACTAAAAATGTGTGTGTTGCTTATCTGAAATTCAAATTTAACTATATGCCCTACGATTTTATTTGCTAAAGCTGACACTCTTATAGAGAGATGATAATGAGTCCTAAGTGGTCACAAAATAGCTAACGTTATAAGGGAATGGAAAATTTTGAGGAAGCAGAAGCTGTAAGATATTACAGTGGGAGGGTAAGCAGAGATCCTTAATTTGTTATTATTAAACAAACAGGAAGATGAATTGCAAAATACATAAAGATAGAGCCTTTACAAATCTTTCAGAAAAAGACAAACAGTACTGTAGCACTGGCCAAATAAAACAAATAGGCAATTCATAGAAACAGCTAATAAATGTGTGAAAATATGTACAATTGCCTTCATAATTGAAGAAATGTCAACACAGTGAGTTTTTTTTTTCTTCCAAGTTTTATAAGGAAAGATAAAAAAGATTGACAGTGCTCTAAGTTATCAAGAATATGGGAAAGTCGGGACTTTTTGTGACAGTCTAAACTGGTATAATACTTTTGGAGGAGTACGTGGTTACATATATCTAAACATATTCACAAGTCATTAAAATGCAGAATCATAACATCAGGAAATCTTTCACTCTCCTTGGGGTGGTTGTTGAAGGGTTTTGGCACTTGAGCCAACTTCTTTTATAGGATGGCATTTCACTGGCGATTAAGGAGATGAAATCAAGGATCCATCCCACATGGAACCTCTAAACAGAAAAGGGATTTCTTTCCATATGTCTCAAGTCCATCCTCCCCTTCCCCTGTTTCACTTTACTTCTCTAATCCAAAGCTCCCATCATTTAGCTCCAAACTAGTTCCACTGGAACGAATTTTGCATCCTAAAGTCGAAATAATGTTTCTTCAAGTACAAATCTGCTTCTGGAATATTTGCCTTTTTCTCCTCCCCCATCCTTGCTGTTGCTTAGAAGCTTTCATTGACTCCCTCTTGCTCTTAAGATGAAGATCAGAGATGCAAGACCAATTCAATATATTGACCATTGCTACAGCCTTCTTGTACCACCAATTTTCTGCACAGCCAATACGCAGAGACTTAGACTTCCTCAGTTCCTGGAGCTTACCACACTCTCTTCCTGACAGGGTTTCCTCCCTGACCTCTATTTGCCTGTTAACTATTACTCATTGATCACACCCTTGCTCTGCCCTGCCTTACTCAGGATATCCTTTTCTGATCTCTATGACTAGGTAAAATTCCCAATTAAATGAGCACTTGTAGCGCTGTGATGTACTTCTCTTTCTTAGCACTAACCACATTGGAACGTTATGTTTTGTGTGGTTATTTGATTCATGTCTCTCTTACCCACTAAAGACTAACAGAATGAGCACAAGAACCATGTGTGGTTTACTCTCCATTGTGGCAAAGTATCTAAAAAAAGCTTGTTGAATGAGTGAATAAAACATTTATCTGTTTTCTACACATGGTAATCGGCTGGATAAACAATATAAGATCCGATAGAGACTTAAGTCTCCGCAAATTACAAGTGACTAAGGGAAAACTCAAAGTATCAGGCTAATATTACCTCTTATTAACCTGAACCTGTCATCGTTTTAATGACCACAGGGTCTTTTTAAACGATTTCCACCCTGTTTTTTCCAAATGGTTAAAGGTACTCTTTTTTCGATTAAGGAGTTGCACCAACTAAGGGAGAAGGCAATGTGGACTACTTAATGCCAAATTTAAACTGATTTGGGTAAGACTGTAGATTCAGTATGTGTTAACTGAGCTGAAAGGGTTTGCGAATTCAGCATCAATTAGCTACATCAACCATACGTGATTTTATGAATCATGAACTGTTGCGACAGAGTTTAATGGTTTGATAAAATAAGTGGAAGCCAATTTTTAAAGGGAAAAATACTTTTATAAATATAGTTCTTAGTCAACTTTCTTGCTTTTTCTTGTAACGCTCTCTGAATATAAGAGATCGGTAGCTGTTGTATGTTTTTCTCAGTATAGTCCCATCACAGAGGAAGAAATGATTAGTGTAATTCACTCAGGTCAAGTCAATTCAAGACATTTTAGTTTGTAGTCATTATATTTTATTCTAAACATAAAATAGTTTAAAATTACTAAATACATCTAGGAAAATATCTAATGTTGCACTTTGCTGAGTGTAATAATTATTAAATTTAAGTAAGAGTTGGGAGCTTTTACTATTTATGCAATATACTAAATATTATATGGGGCTGGGTATCTGCTGCCAGAGTATTGCTTCTAGGCAGACTAATCTGTACTACTAGAATGACACCCTGTGGCTGGAAATATCAATAGCAGAATGCTAACTTGTCATTCTCCTCCATCCTTTTTGAAAAAGTAGTCCTTATCAAATGCAGTTTATGTAAAACTTGCCGACAAGATCCCTTTCCTGCTTGAAATAGATTCAATTAGTATTAGCAAGAATAAAGAAATGATTTCAATATTTATATCCAATCATGGTATATCATGACACATAACAACCTTTACTACAAAAGTGGTTAGGGATATAGTCCTTAAAAAAATGTTTGTAACATTTCTCTGTGTTTACAACTCAAGTACATGTTCGTCTCTGCCATCTCACTGAGGCCCCAGCACGACATAAGTCGTCTCTGGTAATTGTGTTAGTATCTCAGTTTTACAATTATAGAAACTGAAGGCCATCAGGATGAAAAGAATTTTTCAAATCCTCTGGCCAATAAAGTGCTAGTATTAAGCACTGCATTGCGGTCTTTTGAGTTTAAAACATGTATATTACTTTTTCTTTCTCTCTTTTTTTTTTCTTTTCTCACGGAACTCTGCTGTGATGAAATCAAACAGTAATTACAAATTCAGTCTTCGAAGGTTTGGTCATTTGAAATATCTTTTCTGTTTCAGGCAGAACAAAATGTTCTATTGCCAGAGATGGGATATTGGATTTTCTAACATTTTCTAACATTTTTCTCTCCCTCCTATCTGTCTATATAAGTCTTCTGACGTACAAGACTAATCAACAATTATCTCCCCTGTATCTTCATTCACTGTAAACCCTTGTGCACCTCTGGCCTTCTGAACATTTATTGAATTACTCTCTGTGTAGCTTATTTGTCAGTGAGTCATTGCAATGTCAAGCAATATCATATATATTTTTTAAATTCACTTAAATATTTCCTGTCATTTAAATTTCTATCTGTTCATCTTTCAGGTGAAATCACCTTGAGAATAAGAACCATATTGCTTGCTTTTCCTTGTCTATACAGGACTCAAAGCCACAGTCTGTGCATAGTAATTGCTTTGTTAATTTGATCCTACATTTTCTATAAAGGAAGACTGAAATAATTTGAATCCAGTTGTTTTCATGTGCTCTCGTAGTCAACATTTATATGTTTAGAATTAAAATTGTTTTTATTCTGAGTACAAAATTTCCTTATAGCTTAAATGCTCACTTACATTTCAATATTATAACAAAGCAGGGTAAAATTTATGTGTGTTGCTACCCTATTATGAATGTTTTCAATCATATTTTACCCACAGTTTATGCATGTTACAGAAAGATTGTACATGGGATTAAACACATTTCAATATATGAAATGAGAAAAGAGAAAATATTCTGGGTTAAAAATCATTCTTCATTGTCTCATGTTTTCTATCACTGCATTTAATTTTTTTTTAAATAAGAAAACCCATATTTGCTTTCATGCTGCATGGATCCTGAGTGCCTGCCTTGGGTTAGGGTGAACCAAACTCTTAGAGAAGTAAGTCTATGTTACGTTCTTTGCCCCACTGAGGTGGAATCTGCTACTACCTCAGCTATGGTATGAAGAATGAAAGTGAAATAGTTGTGAAGAACAGAGGAGATCTGTTCTTCAGAGTGGTATACCTCTGAAACTTAAACTGTAAGTCACCTCTGTCTTCTTAATTATCCTGAGTTCCTTGGGCATTCAAAGATAGAACTTCATGCTTTCTTCTCTAAAGCAAACATTTTTAATCCAGTCACTGGGTATGTTATCCAGAGGTTAGAGACCTTAAAAAGTTATTCATGTATTTGTTTTAAAATTAAACATATTTCTCTCAAATCACACTTTCAATGTAGACTAATTGTCAGTTTAAAAGGCTTCTATAACCAAAGTGACTGCAGAGTTGGTTAAACATTTAATTTTTCAACTAATATACCTTGTCCTCAGTACTGATAAGCACTTTTAAAAAATGGGGGGTAAAAATTTACCAACAACAACAAAAATCATTTTAAAGAAAGAAGATAATAGAATATGAAAGTTATATGGCTACTCCAATTAGCTCTTCTATTTTTGTTGAGCAAAATGTGAAAGTGAAAAATGTAGTAAGGTGCTCCATACTGAAACTGGAAAATTAAATTCAGCCACTTTCAATGATGTGCAGAATTCAGGGTTTCAACCTGCAAATCAAGGTTTTCTGCATCAGCTAAATTTTCCATAGATAACCTAACATCCAACGTAGCCTCACAATCAATTTTAAAAGGTTTTCCAAATAAAAAGCTTAGCAACACAAAGCATGATCTCCTGAAGTCTTAGGTTTAAAACTGAAGGCTGCCAAGAGATGAACCAAGCTCAGAGGCTGGGAATATGCACATGGTGAATGCCCAAGAAAGAGAGGAACCAGACCAAAGATAGCAGCACCCTAGACAGAAGAGAGGATTATAAACTTGATCATGAGAGCTGCTGACAACCACTGGAGCTCAATTAGGTTTGGAATTTCACTTTGGAATGACTAGAGTTTAAATTGCCAACTACTCCAGACTCATGCTTATATTATGATATGAATCCCAATTGTGGCTCAATTGCTGTAGTGGTGAAAGCCACACACCTGGTAGTAAAATAAAGTCTGAAGTATGTTTTCTAACCATGGGGGAAAATAATCTCATCAACTGTGAGATTTAATTCACTGTAGCCTCATCATCTATAATAGATGCTGACATCCAGGCTCAGCTGCCAACTACTGATATTAATGATTGAGGCTTGATTAGGGTTAACTGCTTTTGCTGTAGGTTTCAGAATTCTCTAATTTTAGCTGTCTCCATGATTCAGTGCTCTAAATACTTATTAGAAATGACAGGATGTGCTAAATATGACTTTAGAAGGACTCAAGGCATTTTATTAGATAGGATCATTCTTTCCAGTATATCAGCATATGGAATTCTCTTAATTTATATTTAAAATGCTTCCTCTCATTTGTTTCTAATGTATATCTGTGCTTATCTTAAGGCAATAGGGTTCCTTTTTCTGTATATGTGAAACTATAATATTATCAGTTACAGAATATAACCTGTTGGCTTCCACTGCATTTTGACGGTTAGCCCAGATGGGATGACATTATTATTATTAAAAAACAAACAAACAAACAAACAAAAAGCATCTGTAATAATAATATTTTAATATAGCTCTGAAATGTCATTATATAATAAATGTCTTAAATATCCATAAATGTAGTACAAATTAGTACCCTTGTTTTTCACCATCACAGCACATAATAAAATGTATGCCTGGAAACAAATACATATTTGTAGTTTGTAATTAATAGAGTTGAGTTCAGTGAATAGCAAAAAAAGTAAATAAAGGTAAAAGTAATAGGCTACTTAATGAAAATTACCTCATTACATAAAAAGACAATATATTTTAAATTGTGAGTTGGTCATTAAGTATAAACTTACATATGTATTAAATCACACATTACAAACCAGAGGTGTTTTGATTTTATGACAGACTAAACTAAAATAGTCTTATTAAATAGAACTTAAAGAGTGAGTCAATTCAAGTGCAGTTTTTGTATTTAAAACCAAGGTTTTGGAATAAATCATAAGTTAACTTTTTTCCACCATCCACATACTTGTCTTCTAAAAATATTTCAAAAATCTTAAAATGGTGATAAAAAATATTTGGCGTCACTACAATCTAGCAATGAAAGAAATCCATAGGCCATAAAGATAGAGTACTCACACTATCATAAACATAAAGTACTTTTTGTGTTACATTACTCAAAGTTGACTAAAGTACATAATTTTATTCCTTTGAAGATAACATGACTTCATTTAAAAACACTTGGAGCAAACAATATTTTTTCTAAGATGCCGAATTCCTTTAATTGACTTATATTCTTGCCCTTTATTGTTAAGTGAGCATGCTTTGTAACGTATTTGTTATATAGATGGGTTAAAGATGGTCCCTTACGCACATTGTCCTGTGCTGTTTACTTCATAGCGAATTGGGACCCATAAGCTCAAAAGCTCCCTGGTGCCAAACTCAAATTTTTACAATTCCAGTTGGTTTAAATATAGCCCCAATATAATCATGCACCACTTAACGATGGGAATATGTTCTGAGAAATGAGTTGTTAGGTGATTTCATTGCTATGCGAACATTAATCCTAGAGTAGTACACTCGTACAAACATAGATGGTACAGCCTACTACACACCTAGGCTATGTGTTATACCACTGTCATATATGTGGTCCTCATTGACTGAAATATCCTTATGAGCCACATGAATATAAAGAGAATTTTAGCCATTTACAGTCTGCCAGCTCTACCTCACAAAAACTATGTCCAACCTCTGCTAACTGTAGATAAGATAGACCCAAGCTAGACAAGACCCCAAGTCTCTGTTGCCCTTTGAAAGATGCCCTGTTTTGCTATTAAGCAACATCACCTAGACATGTACTCCCCTTTTGGAGTGCCCTCCCTCAGGAGTCCTTTCTCCTCTTCCCCTTCTGAGTGGTGACAGGGTCTCTTGCGATGAGAGACATCGCCCACAAGTATGGCCCAAATAAAGCTCTTTGTGTCCTAGTGCCACCTCGTGGTCATATCTTTCTTCTTGATCAACTGAGAAACCCCTAGAACTCACTATAATACTTCCATATAAGAAAGAGATCAACATTTAAAATTACTGAATATAAATTAAAAATATCAGGCCCTATATGATCTGTTTGAATGTTTTGTTTACACTTCAATGCTTTTCTGTTTGTCTTTCTGGCATAATTTGACAGAGATAAAGTATTAAACAGACCCCAGTAATCTGAAAGAATATACTAATGTATGTCTTCTTTCCTCTGTGGACCATAGGTTTTCCCGTAATCAGCCTTTCCTCATATTTTTCTTTGCATAATCCTTCCCCTTTGGCTTTTAATAATATTGCAGGAAGCTTTATATACTTGAGTGACAGGCTAAAGTAAAAAAATTCAGGATAATTATTTTGTATTTCCTACTTTTAGGTAAAGGAATTTCGTATAGAATTTCAATTTTTATTCCAAAAGGCAACTTTAGAAAAAATTTTGTTGTAGTTAAAAAAACATAAAATTTACCATCATAATATTTTTTTTAGGATTACAGTTCAATAGTGTTGACTATATGTATATAGATTTGTAGTATATCTCTACAACGTTTGTATCTTGCAAAACTGAAACTCTACACCCATTGAAAATCAACTTCCTTTGGCCCCTGCCCCCTCCTCCTGGCAACTGCCATTTTGCCTTGTTTTTCTAAGAGTTTGACGACTTTAGATAGTTCATATAAGTGGAATCATGCAGTATTTGTATTTTGTGACTGGCTTACTTCACTTAGCATAATATTCTCAAACTTCACCAATGTTGTAGCACATGACATGATTCCCTTCTTTTTCAAAAGGATAAATAACATTCCATTACATCTATATTATATATATTAAATATTATATATAATTTATATTCTATATTTCTATATTATAAATATATAATACATATTAAATATATAGGTACATATTTAAAATAATATATAATATTATATATAAATATATAATATTGATATATTTTATTAATATAATATGTATTATATATATATATTCATCCATTAATATCCATTAATGTTAGAATGTTAGAATGTTTTCACCTCTTGGCTATTGTGAATATTGCTGTGATGAACGTAAGAATACGAATAGGTTTTTAAGGTGCTGATTTCAGTTATTTTGATAAATACCCGGAAGTTAGATTGCTGAATCCTGTGGTAGTTAATTTTTATTATGGAACATTAACTTTTTTGTGGAACCTCCGTAATGTTTTACATATTAGGCTACAACATTTTACACTTTCACCAACAGTTCCAATTTGTTCACATCCTTTCCAGTATTTTTTTTTTTTTTAATGGTGACCATCCTACCAGGTGTGAAGTGATGATGTGGTTTTGATTTGTCTTTTCTTGATGATTAGTGATGTTAAGTGTCTTTTCATATGCTTGTTATCCATTTGCATATTTTTGGAGAAACATCTATTGAAAACTTTTGCCCATTTTTAAATTGGGTTACTTTGTTTTTATACTATTCTGAACATTAATCCCTTGTCAGATATATGGTTTACAAATATTTCCTTTCATTCTGCAGGTTACCTTTCCACTTTGTTGAAAGTTCCTTTTGTTGTGTAGAAAAGCTTTTTAGTTTGATTCACCATATACATGAGGGTTTATTTCTGGACTTTCTGTTTGTTTTACTGGTCTCTATGCTTGGCTTTGTGCCCGACAATACTAATTCGATTACTATAGCTTTGTAATATGTTTTGAAATCATGAAGTGTGAGAACTCTTTGTTTTTCTTTTGCAAAATTATTTTGGCTACTTGGGGTCCTTTGAGATTACATATGATTGTAAGTATTTTTAAAAATTTGTTTGAAAGATGACCTTGGGGTTTTGTGAGGGCTTGCCTTGTGTTTGTAGATTGCTTTGAGTTGTATGGACATTTTTAATAACATTAAATATTCCAATCTATAAACACAGAATGTCTTTTCATTTATTTGTGTCTTTTTAAATTTTTTTCAGCAATATTTTATAGTTTTCACTATACAAGTCTTTCACCTTCTTGCTTAAGTTTATTACTAAGTATTTGATTATTTTTGGTGCTATTGTAAATGAGGTTTTCTTAATTTTTTTTTTTTGGTTTTTCATTGTTAGTATGTAGAAATGCAATTGATCTTTGTGTGTTGATTGTTGTATCCTGCAACTTTGCTGAATTTGTTTATTAGATATGTTTTTTTTGTGGAATTTCTAGGGTTTTCTACATATAACACAGAATTTATATATATATATATATATATATATATATATATATATATATATATATATATATCTGTAACAGAATGGTGATACTACTGTCGTCTGTTGGTGGGTGTGAGATTGAAGTTACTTTTACACTTTGAAGGATTTATAGTCAGTGATAAATGTAAAGTAACCTGATGCCTTTGGGACTAAGGGTAATAATACTATTAATTTACTGTTGTTTATGTTTAGAGATTACAACTCCTTACGTACTTGCACTTTATTCAGCGACATGGTTTTTCAAAATTGAGGTATACTGTTGTCTATGCTTATATAATTGACTGAAAATAATTGCCTCAAAGCAATTAATGAGGCTTCTGTTCTTATTAAAAGTGGACAATAAAATATATGATATAAACCTTATCTTCTGCAAAAATTAAAACAAGAAACTGTAAGATTCACTGTACTTCATTCCTAATTCAAAGTCCTTGAATATCCCCACAGCTCTCATGTACAATATGTATACATCAAACAGTGGTTAATCTTAGAATGACCTTGTTGAATGCTAGAGTGACCTTATTAGATTGTCCAGGAAAGAGAGATATAGTTCTTGTTATGGGAAAAATTTCCATATTTTCATCATAACTCACCACATCTGACTTGACATACCATATATGTGTTTGTATGTATATGTATTGTTTGAATGTATTGTTTCTTTTTACTCTACATAGACTTGTCTTCATGTAAGGAGATTTAAAAATGGCTATTTGTGCATAATAGCATACAAGCTAAACCAACTTATCCTTTATCAAATAAATCCCTTATTTAATAAATATATTGACCTGTCTCATCCTCAACATGTTTGCAGTTACTCCTGTTATTGATTTATTTATTCTAACAAAATTGATTGAACACTTCTTGGATGGAGAGAGAACATCCGATTAAGTACTGGGACATAAAAAACAAACAAACATGTATATGAATGCAAAGAGTTCATAACTAAGCCAGGCAACGGACACATCAACCTTTGAGTAAAATACTCTGTCAAAACACATACATAAAAAAAACAACCCACATATAAAGGCTTTTTACCATCATTCATAATTAGACACATTTTTACTCATCCTTTAAAACTCTGCTCAGATGTAATTTTATTTAGGCAGCTTTCATTTCTTTTCCAAAGTCAGGGTGGAAGGGGGGTGCTCCTGCAGCATCTTGTTAGGATATGTCATAGCACTTGTCAAATTAGTTGACGTGTTTGTATTCCCCCTCGACCAAAATTTTCAATGAGGGGCTGTAAAATTACCTTGAGTGTCTTCAACTAAGCCTGACCATAGAAAGTGTGTAAAGATGGTTAAATGCAAACATGAAACAAGAAGTCCGAGAGTGTAAAGGAACACAAAAGTGAAAACAGTTAATTCTGTTATTGGAGGTGGCATGGAGAATAGTCAGGAAAGCTTCCTGCAATGGATGACATTTGAGCCAGATCTTTTACAGAAGAAAGTAGAAGTAAAAGATCATGTCTGGGGGAAAAAACAACAAAAACCAAAACAAAACACAACAAAAAAACATTGAATCAGTTACACAGATTAAACATTAAAGAGTTACAGAAATCTCTCTGCACTTTTTTTGGTAACTTTGATCTCTTAATTTAACTTCTCTCTAAAATCTCTTTTGCACATTTTGAACATACTTACATACTGCATTTTCTGAATCCACTATATGATTGGACTCAGAATGTTCCCTTTCTTTCCTCTCCTACTGACTGTATGATTTGTAGTGAAAGGCAATTTGTAAGAGGTTTGACAAAATAACCTGCCATTTTAAATGACCTGAAAAATGGTACATAGTTAAAAGTGATTACATATTAGGAGAATTTCATAGTGGAAATCTTGGCATTCTCATTTACCAAACCTGAATACTGTATCCTCTCTATGTCCCTGAAAACTGGGCTGCCAAGGGCGTAGATTTTTAACTTGCTACTTCAAAGAAAGACTATGTTGGCTAAGATGGAACAGCATTTTAACAGCTGATATATGTATGGAATTCTTCAGGAATACCAAGAGCTAGAACTTGAAATACTCTCCTCCCTTTAATCCAACCTATGTAGTTCCAGGAGATATGGTCTTAAATAGACTTGTTAGTGTGAATTTATTCAAAGATGTTTGCAAAACGAAAGGAGTTTGTGCTCCGTGTAGCACAGTAGTGGTGGGGCTATATAGAATCCTTTACTTCACATGGCCTCCTGGATCCACTGATCCAGAATTTTTCCTGGTGGATTATTAAACAGAAACATGATTGTGAATTGGGCTGTTATGGTTTGCATATATATTTATTGGGTGGGAGATACAGGAAGTCAGGAGGGTGAGTGAAAGAACAACTAAGTTAGAAAGATAGTGAAATAAATGTCAGGAAAATTTGGGTTCCTCTGTGCTAAGGGGAGGGGCTGATACTGACTTTGTGAAACTTGAAACTTTTGTTTTCTCTGTATTTTTCCCCTCTTTTATTTTATTGAACTAAAGTGTTACTTTTAATTTATTCATATCTTATGAAGTAGTTAGTGAGTATAACCAAGTAAATGCTGTCTATAAACTTAATCTAATACTTCATTTAGCATATTATTGCTGTATTTATTACTGACCAGGATGAGAAAGGAAAAAAAATTGCACCTGGAATTTTCATTTACATTAGAAAAATATGTTAATCTAAGGTAAATTGGCTTGTGATTTTTACTATTGAAGGGACTAATTTTCTCCTGAGTTAATTATTGCTACTGTTTATCATATGGAAATTATTTGAAGGTTCCATATAATAACTGGTTTTTCTTATAATTTCATTTGGAAGTACAGGTAACCCCCATATAACTCAGCACTTCTAGAACACGAACACGGTTCGTGAATTGGGGGAAACCCTCATACAACACAACATCCTAAAACATGGTTTCACTCTAACACGGTTTGAGAATTAGAGAAATCCCCGAACAACACAGAACATAATAAGATCTTAGTTGTGATGATGAAGAAAACTTTATATAATGCATGTAAATATGTTATACTTTTGGTGAAAAGTGCTTTAATAAAGATATTTCTCTTAATTATAAAAATATAATATGTTTTTTGAATTTTTGGAATCTAACCCCCTTTTTCGTACTAGTTCTTTGTTTCGTATAACACAGATTCGCATAACACGGCACTTTTTAGGAACCTAACAACCATGTTATACGGGGGTTTCCTGTAGCTTTCCTTTAAGATATTGTTTAAATAGGATTGCCTTGAGGATGTTCTAAGATAATCAATGTGAAGAACTTTGCAAGGTGCTATAAAATATTATAATATATAAGTAGCAAGTCATTAATACTTAAAAAATGATTAATACATTTTGTTTTGTTTTTAGTCTCATCAAAAATCTCACCTTAACAAAGAAAAAAGATACTTTATAAAATATTATCTAGTTGGACTTTTGACAACATAGTCAATAAGCACAATAATATTGATTGTTAATTATTTAACTGCATTAAAAATGAAAACAGTATTTTGACATAAAATTTGGACATTCACATTAACATACACACATATGGACTCATTAGGTCTGGATACCACAACGCTTTCACTGACTGGAGATAATCTACAAACAATAAAGTGTTGTTTGACCAAAAAGATTCAACTTCATGCTGAGTAGTTGTTCTTGTTCAGCTTTGCCTGTCACCCCATGCATTTGGTAAATTTTGGTAAGCTTTGTAATTAATCACCATCTTATTACTACTGTGTTCAAATGCCTTATTCTAATTACTCATTGTCATTCCTGGCAGACAACCTGATTTCAACTTCACATCATCATAGATGCTCTTTGTTCATTTCCTGTTTAATCCTCCCATCATTTTTTCTAAAAACCTTTTCTAAACTCAGTTCCACCTAGTCCCCACACTGAGGTAGGCAGTCCTTTTCTTCACTCAGGTACATCTCTTTCCCAAAGTGCATTGTAATATAATGATCAATTTATATTTCTTTCTTTCCCTGTGAGAAAATTGAGGGGCTGGGATCCTATCTTGCTCTTATATTGTATTCTCAGCACTTTGCATAGACCCTGATATACAATATTAATAATAGCTTGCAATCATACAGTACTAACTTCGGACCAGTCCATGTTCTAACTTTATATATCGACAAGTTCAATTTTCACAAAATCACTGTGAGGTAGATACAATTACTCAATAATTTCATGGATGACCCAGAAAGCTTGAATAACCTGCCCAAGGTCACACAAGTTATAAGCAATAGAACTAGGATTTAAGCCCTGTGATCTGAATCTAGAGACTCTACTGTTCCCTCCACATTATAGTATAGGGAAATAACCCTGCTTGCTACTTGATGAGATACTGTCAATATTATAAGACATGAGGGTGACAACCTGTGGAGATATGTATTTTTAATGATATAGTAATATATATGAATTGCTATGGGTTGAAATATTTTTGTGGAGGTGTGGAAATCCAACCACCATTTTTAATATTAGGATTAGGAGAAACTGTTAAATTTAGCACAAATAAGTTTTTTAATGGAGCTTATTTTATGTTGATAGCTCCTGAATCAGGTAATTGGTGTGAGTGTAATAATACATGTAACATAAGTAAAAGTAAGTCCTATATTTTAGAATGAGATGATGTACAGGGATATGAGCCTTATAGTACGAAAAGCTCTCAAGAGGATGGATACCTGTCAATTAAGAATTCTGTTAACAGAATATTTTTACACAGGACCTGATATTTAAAAATAATAGCAAATAGAATTCACTGAGTGCTTATCAAGGTCCATATTTATTTTTTTTTAATTAAAATTTATTGGGGTGACAATGGTTAGTAAAATTACATAGGTTTCACGTGCACAATTCTGTAATACATCATCTGTCTATCACATTGTGTGTTCACCACCGAGAGTCATTTCTCCTTCTATCACCATATCTAAGCACTTTGTCAATGTTGTAGTATTTAATCCTGAAAACTGACCTGTGTTTTCATAAACAGAATTTTTCCCATTTTTATATTTAAGATAACTGAAGCTCAGGGAAGTTTTAGTAGCTTTTCCCAAATCACAGAACTAAATGAAATAACTGTTAAAAGAATAAATGCAATGGAGAGTTGACAGTCTAAACCATCTGTATAATACTTACTGATTCTTAGAATCTTCTCTATACTGATAATTATATTTGTGGCAATACATGATCTTTTGAATAGCTTTTCTGTATTTAGAAAAATTGACACTTTATATGAATGAAGGCTCAGTTTTTCATGTCTTATTCAAGTTATGACACAGGTATATACTCAACCAATTTGTCTGTATAACAGTTGAATTCTGAAATGCACAATATAAAGGAAAGCTTTTGATGGCCTTTCCTTTTTTGTTGGCATAGAGGAAGCAGACATATTTGGACTTGGGTGAGGAGTCAAGTTTCTGGTACAGAGGTGGTAATGGCTCTGACAATTGCAAGAAAGTCAAGGTCTTGGTGTGGAACATCCAATGGCACCTATCAGTCTTATCAGATCACTCCTTGGCATGGTTTAGGTCTTGTTCCTGGAAGCTAAAAGTTAACTCTATCTCAGCAAATTTTCTCAACATTCTGTGAGTTACCTGATAGGTTCTGAAAAATCTTTATTTTGAGTAAAGCAGTCAGAAGAGCTTCTGTAGTTTCCAAGTGAGAACCTGCCCAATACACGTATTTTTCTAATTAGACTCAGTGTCTCTGAGCTAAAGAGGTTCTGATAGTATTTTTGTATGCTGAAAGTTGTGTTTTGTGCTTTCAATGGATAGAGGGATCTTAATTGTCTTCACTTTTTTACATTAAACTCACATTAATTTAAATCATTGTGAAGAAGTGGCCCTCCCTCTAGCCTATTGGTGATTTTCGTTTTCCTTCCTTGGAAAAATTCTGATTCATTTTCTCCATTTTGTAGACATAGGTGCACATGCCTAATGCAGGGCTCAAGTGGTGTCTACTTCTAATTCCAAATGCATATTTATGTCTATACCAGTTGTCATAAAAATGACTAAATCTTTTTCCCAATTCTATGGAAAATAATTAACATCACTGACTGTGATACTCTAAGAGAAAGGCTTTTTTAATGCCACTTCAATTGCAGAGTAAAAAACTCTTGAAAAGATCCTCGAGTCACCAAACCGATGACAGAACCAGATAATAACCCATTGCTCCTACCATGGACTGGGCCAGTAGGCTAAGCTCTCCATTGTAGAAGAAAGATGCAATGAAAATACTAGTAAGAATTCAAATGTCTGCAGGTATTGCCAGAGTTAGGTATGCAATCTATTCTTGAGGTATAAAACCAAAGCTTAACAATAAAATACTGAAAAACAACAATAACAACAACTACTACTACTGAAATTATCCATAAAATTCTTTCTCAATTTTTGGGTAAGAAACTTTTATAATGGAAATGGGCTTTAGAACATTTCGGTTGGTTTTATGAAATTTTTTTTCCAAAATTGGGAATAGGAAGAAATAGAAAGTGAATAGCTATCATAATTTATTTTGTTTCTGGAAAAGTGTGTAACTCTAAAAAAAAAAAATTGATACCTAATAAAATTTGACATTTACCACAGTTTTTATGTTTCATTTGACAGCATTGGAAATAGTGAGAAGTGACTTGTTTTTAGGTCTTTTAGACAGTCAAAAATAAAAAGAGTTTATCTTGAGAGAAAAAAAAATATTTTCTAAAAATTGTATCTGCAAATGATTTTACAAATAAATATTAAAGACAACCCAGTGAGATGACTAAGTTATCACTATTACATCTTAAACATGGTACATAAAATGAAATATGGTCCAATTTATTTGTCACCTTATTAAAAGAGTATGAAGAAATACATTCAGAATGTGTCAACACATAAATTGAGATAATCTTGAAATATGCCTCTCAATTTTTTGTTTGTTTTTAAA